>NC_044305.1:62445835-63056110 GCF_007474595.2 Lynx canadensis
CTGCCCACGCAGATGTGAGCGCTGGCCTCAGGTTGGGAGTGATTTCCACAAGTGACTCTGGCTTTGACTTTTCTTTGCCTGGACCTCAGGTGCACGAGTTGAGCCAATCACTCTCTCAATGGCACGCTCTCATGGCTGCTCCTTCTGCACAAAGGCCCTCTCCTTCCATTTTATCCCTCTGATCCTCGTTCGCTACCCCTGTGCCCCGCACCCCCAAAGGCAACCACATTAATGTGTTTGTACGTAGCCCTCTAAAGCATACGTTGCCATTCTGTGTACATGTATTTTTAGTTTAGGGTGGGGTTTTTTTTGGTTTTTTTGTTTTGTTTTGTTTTTGTTTGTTTTTGTTTTGTTTTTGCTTTGAGGCACTTTAGTAAAAGGCTGGTACTCATATAAATAAATGAATGAGAACTTAAAATTCATCATACATTTTCTTCATTTTTTAGCTTGGCCTTCTAGTAAATCTTTAGCTTTATTGATTTTGGCTGCTATCTAAAGAGATTCTCCCCTGTCTGGGTGATTCACCAGCATCATTTGTCAACAAGCATCTCATTTCCCCCTTATTGGCAGTAGGGCTGATGCTTAGTATTAATGCTGCTTCCCCATTTGGTGATTTGGGGTTCAAACCCCGAATCTGTGATAGCCACCACTGAAGGCAGATCTTGATATATTTTGAAAAATGTGTTTTACTTGGGGCTCCACACGCTCTGTGGCTTGAGAAACAGAACAGCCTGCAAACCCTACAACTGCAGTAGCCAGTCCACGGTCCTGGCCGTGGATCCGCCGTGGATCCAGTTCGGCTCCCTCACCTCCAAGATCATCCCAGCCCAGAGGCCGTAGCCACCAGCTCCATGCCTCTACCAGAAAGTGACACAGCCACCACCAGCATGTACTGTGTATTTTTAGTTTATATATATGACATGCTGCTGTAGATTTCATTCTGTTTCTTGCCCTCTCAGTCAGCACTATGGGTTTTTTTTTAAGTTTGTTTATTTATTTACTTACTCGGAGAGAGAGAGAGAGTGTGTGCATATGCATGCACACGCACACGTGCAAGTTGGGGAGGGGCAGAGAGAGAAAGAATCCCAAGCAGACTCCACGCTGTCAGCACATAACCCAGCGAGGGGCTTGAACTCATGAACCATGAGATCATGACCTGAGCTGAAGTCCGACACTTAACCAACTGAGGCACCCAGGCGCCCCAACACTACGTTTTTTTTGTTTTTTTTTTTCAACGTTTATTTATTTTTGGGACAGAGAGAGACAGAGCATGAACGGGGGAGGGGCAGAGAGAGAGGGAGACACAGAATCGGAAACAGGCTCCAGGCTCTGAGCCATCAGCCCAGAGCCGACGCGGGGCTCGAACTCACGGACGGCGAGATCGTGACCTGGCTGAAGTCGGACGCTTAACCGACTGCGCCACCCACGCGCCCCAACACTACGTTTTTAAGTTCCACCCATATTGCCAGGTGTACATCTAGTTGCCTGTACACCCACCCAATTTAACCTATCCCCTTCCTCCGGTGAGGTGGAGGAGGGAGGAGCAAACTCAGGAGGTGGTTAGGCTCAGGCTTGTCCCCTAGACACTATCCCAAGAGATAGATGTGTCAATGCCCCTCCATAGCCATACACGTGTGCACACCCACCGCATTTCAGATGGAGCCCCAGCAAGTGGAGGTGGAGGAAAGCAAGCTGGGAATTCTATCAAAGGACTTGTTTCAGAGCTCTGCTTTTATGTCCAAGTCCTTGCCTCCCCCAGGAAGCCTGCCCTGACCACCCCATTCCATGCAGTTTTCTCCCCATTCTGGGGACTGTGAATCTCATTTAATAAGACACTAGTCAATTCTAGTCTTTCTGTTGCTACCTCCCCAATTCGTGTGAAATCCTCTTGAAGGAAAGGACCATCTCTTGTCCATTTTGCCTCTCTTGCTCAAGGCCTGACCCTGAAGAAATGAGGGCAGGGAGTGGGAAGCTGACCAGTGATTTCCTTAATTCAGGCCCCACTCCCTCTGTTTTAGGGACATACCGTCTTTCAACAAACACTTATGTGACAGGCTCTTAGAAGTCCAGAGAGGGAACATACACTGTTCCAGCTCTCCAGGAGCCCTTTAATGGGGGATGCAAATAACCAAACATTAAGTCATGAGACACCGTGGGGAATGCAAAGATGGGCAGCTACTTGGGGTGCCAAAGAGGAAATTGCAGCTCAGCGCAGAGGGAGGCCAGGGGCTCCCAGAGGAGGCAACATCCAAGCTGCCCCTGGAAGAGAAGAGGTAAATTTAGAATTGGGAGCAGGGCAAGGGGATTATGAAGTAAGACTGAGAGGATACAAGAAATACCAGTATTGCGTGCATTCCAGTTATTATGGCTGCACATCAAACAACCACTTATTACGTTTGCAGATTCTCTGGGTCAGGGATCTGGACAGGGCACAGCAGGAAGGGCTTGTGTCTGCTCTATGTTGTCTGGGGCCTCGGCTGGGAGCATCCATGGCTGGACCTTGGAATCATTGAGGGCTCATTCACTCACAGATCTGGTGGTTGGTGCTGATGTAGGTTGGGTCCTCAGTTCCCCTCCACATGGTTTTTCTGTTGGTCTCTCCAGGCGAGCTAGTTTGGGCTTCGTATAGCAAAGTGGCTGGGTTCCTAGGGTGAGCATCCCCCAAAAGAGAGAGGGCCAGGTAGAAGGTATATGACTTGGCATCCCAAATCATCACTTCTGCCGTACTCTATTGGCCAGGGCAGTCACAACCCCCCAGCCCAGATTCAATGAGAGAAAACAGACCCCACAGCTCAGTAGGCGGAATGTCAGTCACATTGCCAGAAGAGCATGTGGGAGGGGTTATATAATTTGGTGCAGCCATCTTTGGAGAACACAATCACCATGGTATGTATTGATAAGGTGGAGGGACAACAATGGATGGATAGGCATCCAATACTGCTCAAACACAATATGTCAAATGGAGGCAGCCAGATACAAGGCTACCAGGATAGGTCGGGTCAGGTTCTGGAGGGTCTTCAAAACCACACTTAGGAGAATGCTTATAGGCAAAGGAGGACTTTGGAAGCCTAGGACTCCTGCCCCCCTCATTCCCAGACAGAATCCAGAACCTCCTCTGTGCTTGATCAGAAAATATCTAAGGCTCTCTATGGGTGGCTGAAGCAAAGGGACTCTCAGAGTTGGTCTGCACCCTTGGAATAAGTGTCAAGGATAGCCAGACACCAACCCCTATCCTTGTCCCTGTGTGTGTATGTGTCCACGCCTACCTGACTGAGCCCATCTCTTGGCTATAGAGTCTCATGGACCCTGCTGCTTGGGTAGCAGGCAGAGACTCTTCAGAAATGCCCTTCCCAATTCATTCTGAATAGTCTTGGGCAGAGCAAGACCCACACTTCTCTCTCTCTCTTTCTCTCTCTCTCTCACACACACACATGCACGCATGCACACACACACACACACACACACACACAGGCACACACAGGCAGGCCCACTAGGCATAAGCCAAGGAGACAGCATCATATCAAGGAGAGAGTCTTGCATAATCATCTGGTCTCTGCCCAATGAGCAAGGGGTCTTGAAGAAATCATATTTACCCCACTGGAACTTGGAGGCAAGTCCAAGAATTGCACTAGACAGGAGTTTTCCCCAACCATGGTCATTGGAGATCAGCAATTAAATTCACCTGGCTTGAAAACTACAATGAGATACCACCTCACGCTCACTAGAATGGCTAAAATGAAAAAGATAAGGCAATACCAAGTGCTGACAAGGATACAGAGCAGCTGGAACTCTCACACTTTGTTGGTGGGGATGCAAAATTGTATGCCCACCTTAGAAAACAGTTTGGTTAGTATCCACTAAAGCTAAACCCCTTCCCTATGACCCAGCAATTCCACTCCTAGATATTTACCCCAAAGACACAAAACATATGTCCACAAAAGGCACTTGACTTGTACAAAATGATCATAGCAGCCTTATTTATAACAACCCCAAATTGGAAGGAGTCCAGGTGTCCATCAACAGGTGAACAGATAAATGAAAAGAAACAAACTGCTGATACACACAACATGGGTGGACCTCAGAAACATTTATGCTGAGCGAGAGAAGTCAGAAACAAGAGTCAATACCATATCATATGACTCAACTTATCACAAAGTCTCATAAAATGATGATAGAAGGGGCGCCTGGGTGGCTCAGTCGGTTAAGCCTCTCACTTCGGCTCAGGTCATGATCTTGCAGTTCGTGGGTTCGAGCCCTACGTCGGGCTCTGTGCTGACAGCTCAGAGCCTGGAGCCTGCTTCCGATTCTGTGTCTCCCTCTGTTTCTGCCCTTCCCCTGCTCGCACTCTCTCTCTCTCTCTCTCAAAAATAAATAAACATTTTTTTTTAAAATGATGATAGAAGTCAGAACAGTTGTTGCTTTGGGTGCGTGGGGAGACTGGAAAGAGGATCCATGGAACTTTCTCGAATGATTGCAGGCTCTATATCTTCATGGGATGTAGGTGACACAGATGTATACATTTGTCAAAATGCATGAAACTGCGCATGTAATACCTGTGCATGTCACTGTTATACTTTAATTTTAAAAATAAATAATAAAATAACACAAAACAAAATAAAATGAAATAAAATAACATCATCTAGACGGCCTGTGACAATGCAGCCTGGGCACCACAGACCAACAGAGTCAAGGAGTCCTCCCGAGCGGAGCCCAGGAATCGGCATTCACACCCTCCACCTTTGGCGTGAGCATTAGACTTGAGACCCATGTCCCCAGGGGCGCCTTCCCCTCAAGTTCCCCTAGCCGCCCACTATCCCACCCCAAGTCTCCCGCTCTCTCCAAACCCCCAGCCCTCTCTGCCCAGTCGCCCCTGGTAACCAAGAAAGGGCTTGAAAACCCTCAAAGTGCAGCCGCCCGGGGAGGGCCGTCCACAGTGTCAGCGAGACAAGGGCAAATACAAAATGCGGGGTAATTGGCGGTTTTCTAATTCTCGGCCCTTTGTGCGGCGGCGCGGAGCCGGGGCCGCGCTCCCAAGCCCGGGCCTTTCAGCCGCCGGGGGCCCGGCCTCCGCGCTCCCCGCGCTCCGCAGCGCATAATTAATCGGGCTTCACAGGGCCCCGGACAAAGGCGCCCATTCACCCCGCCGCTCCTCCCCCCGGGGATATTGTTATTTCTAAAAACTGCAGCCAGCTGGGCCGCAGAGAAACGTCAGCTCTGTGGGAGAGTGAGCGGTCAGGCCGGGAGGAGAGAGGGAGCTCTGTCTCAGCGCCCCGAGCCGGATTAGAGCCGGCCAGCGAGCCCGGGGTGGGCAGGGGGCCCGGGGTCTTTTCTGAAGTCTGCACAAGTCCTCAGAAAGCCTCGCGATTTCCATGGGGCCCTGGAGGAGAGCGCCATGGAAATGGTAATGGGTGCATTGAGGCTGGTTCTTAGGAAGGAGAAGGGGTGCATTCAGGCCACCCTGACCATGGCACCTCTCCAGGGTGGGAGGGGCGCATGGACAGCCCACGGGTGGGAAGCCAGGGCGCCCCCACCTGTACCAGGCCTTCCGGGACAGCAGGCAGAACGAGTCAAGGAATAAAGGCCTGGGTCTGGGTCTGTGGAACCTGGGGTTGTCAGGGACTGGGGATGTGAAGACCTTGCAGTCACCTGGCTTCTGCTCCAAGGACCACCAGGGAAGCTCATTCACAACAATCCCTGTGTAGAATCAGACTCTCAAAGTCTGGGCTGGGGCTGATTTTCCCAAGTCTCCAAGCACCTCCGAAGCTTACCCACATCGGGGTCACCTCTCAGCCCTGCCCCGGGGGAAGGTGGTGCAGGTGCCCCGCTTCCTGTTTCACGGAGGAGGAAGCAGGCCCCAGGAGGTAAACTGAGCTGCCCCCAGCAACAGAACAGAGCTGGGACTGGCTGTGCTGGTGGGGTGCAAAAGCACAACAGAAGGGAGAGGCAGCTGGAAGGGGGGGCTTCGCCTCTTTGCCAGAGCATTTCTTGACCGTGCAGGCCCGCTCTGTTCTCTCCTTTCCCCGGCCCCTCCTTGCGTGGGACTGATCTGCCTAGTGAAATGCCTCTAGCATGTTCTGTTTCATGGGTTCGCTGGGGTTTCTCCAAGCCGCTCCAGCAGAGGCACGCTTGAGTGCAGGTCCAGAGATCACATTGCTTTGTGTCCAGGCCAGAGCCGGTGGAGCTCCAGCCAAGGCTCACTGGATGTGAACAGCATCTCATGACTCCAAGGTCCAGTCCTTTAGGCTGTGTTCCCCTTCAAAGCCCAGTGCCCTCCTGGGGAGGGCCCCGCAGAGGACCCGGTCCCAGGTCAGCAGTGCTGGGCTTCAGCCTTGTTGCTGCACCCAAAGAAATGGGCACCCGTTCATTCTTCCTCCCAAAGCTGGGAGCAGTCATGAACAGCCACCATGGATTTCCAAAACCTCAGCATCCTGAACACCTCCCAGAACAAGCAGGGGCCTTTCCAAAACCCTGCCCATCCCAGCCCATATCATGGAGACATTCTGTCCCTCAGCGGTACTCTGGAAAATGTTCCCTCAGCCTAACACTGCCGGTCCTGAGCAAGACCACAGGCCTCAGAGCCAGGCCAGGCCGTAGCGCCTCCTCCCACGAATAAGGGAAAGGAACCCTCCTGTGTTTTCAGAGGAGCCCAGGCTGGCATCCGAGGCCCCGAGAGGGTGCCCAACCAAGTTCACTCCGCTTCCACCAGGCCATGCTGGACATTAGAAAGCCAGTATCGTGCAACATTCACATCTGTGGGTGGGAGAATGTACCGAAAACTCAAGAACAAAGTGAAGGGAAAGAGAGCAGTTCAGCCAAGGCAGATCAGCTGTCTGGTGGCAGGCCAACTCAGGCATGGCCACGTGAAGCCAGCAGACTTCTCCCCTGTGACCTAGGCAGCCCCCAACTGCCAGACCAACAGCACGGCACCCAGCGGTGAAACAGGCTTGCTGGCTGCCATTAAATAAACTTTATTTAGGGTCTGGAGTGATCTGATGGTGTTTAGAAATGAGAGGAAGGCTCGGCTATAAGGAAACCAACTATGTCAAATAACGTCCTTGAAAAAATAAGATAAAAACAGAGAGGGAGGCAAACCATAAGAAATTCTTCAATATAGGGGACAAACAGGGTTGCTGGAGGGGGTGGTGGGTGGGTGGGGACATGAGCTAAACAGGGGATGGGCATTAAGGAAGGCACTTGTTGGGATGAGCACTGGGTGTTATATGTAAGTGAGGAATCACTGGACTCTACTCCTAAAGCCAATACTACACTGTATGTTAACTAACTTGAATTTGAAAACAAAACACAACAATGTCCTTGAAATACACACTGAAATATTTAAGGGTAAAGGAGCAAAACTGGCTCTAACTTGTTCTTAAACGATTCCACAAGATGTAAATAATCGGTGAATCTTAGAAAAGGCTTACAGACATTACTTGTAATAGTCTTATAATTTCTCTGAAGTTTGAGATTAAAAACAAACAACCAGAAGCGTGAACACGTGCATGTCCACAACACAGCATCGATATTCCAAATCCTATACCCAGGGGTGGGGCGCAACTCTCGTGTTGTCCCCTACTCCTACTCATGCACATTACAAGCAGCTTTCAGTATCTTCTGTTATAGCAGTTTGTGGACCCAAGTTGGTTTGAAAGTCGTCAAGGGTAAGGCCTGTGTTGTCAGCACTGTGCTTTGTAAACAGTAAGCATTCAAACAAACCTGGCGTCCTCCCATTGGCCATGGAAGGTTTCCAGCTCTGAGTGAAATGGAAGAAGGAGAAAGAGAGGGGCTGGCCAATGGGGAGAAGGAACCAAGAAAGACAGTCGAGTCCATACAGACTTGCCAGTCCAGTGCACCCATGTCAGAACTGATGATTTTTTTCAAGTCAGACACCCCCCTAGTCAGATTCTTCCATCCTTTCTTCCACAAAGCTTGGAAAGTAACCCAGCCCCAGTGGGGCTGCCCCACAGGACCCACCCAGGGCACCTACAGACATACACAGCCTGAACCTGACCATGTCCACTTCAACGTGTGGTGACCAGAGACAATAGTGTATTTATTCAAACTCTGTCTGGTTCATTTGTGTGTATGAATCTTATCTCTTCTCTCCAATGAGACCACAGAGGTAAGGGCCTTGCCTCCTCCCACTGCCCCCCACAGGTACATTCATGGAACCCACACGAGCCCTCAAGTAGCCTCTACCAGGGACTATGTCTGTCTGCACTCTTCCTCATCCCCAGCTCGTAGCACGGCGGTTGGCACATGTCTGGTGCTCAGTAAAGACTCATTGAACACTCATTAAACACAGAGTCCTATTGAGCTGAGTTGAGTTGCCTCGTGTGACAAGGGCACACTGAGTAGGCTCTGAGGGTTGGACTTCTGGCCTCAGATGCTCACCAGGAAGGCAGAACCAGCGTAGGCCTCCCCTCCTCCCTCAGAGCAGATCCCTCTGGTTGCTGGTTCTACCATGTTCCTGAGAAGGGCGGTGACACCGTCTCTGTGGCCAGTGTGACACAGTCAGTGTTAGGGCAGATCATCTCTGCCGCTGAATCGTCTCCTCATGGTCTTGTTGGGGGCAGGGGGACACTTGGGACAAGAAGGTTTGCTCAGCACACTTCCAGCAGGGGCAGGATCTTCTGTCGAGAACTCCGGGTCAAAGTTGCAGTCCGCCCCACGCCCTCGCCGTCACTCCATCCTCACGTACACACTATGACAAGGCTCAGCATGGGGACAGCAGAATGTAGCACCCTGCAGGTGCCAGAGACTGAGGGAGAACTGTGGGCTTGGTGGGGGCAGGAAGAGTGTGACCAGAGTGGTCATCGGGAGCTCCATTTTTCTCCCTGGTTCCTGGGGCCGGGACACTTGGTACGAGGCAGTGGGATTGCTAGCAGGAACAGAAAACTGTGGTGTGAACATCTTCAGTCATGTCTCCAGTATTCTTCCTGCCGCTACCGTGGGGCCCAAGCCCCAGGTCAGTCCAGGGATGGGGTAGATGCATCCCTAGCCTTAGGGACGGAACAGCTCAAGCTGCCCACCTTGGGGGAGGGGGCAGTTCTTCCTTTAACATGCCCCACTGTAGGGCTGGGTCATCTTGACAAAGCTTCTCCTTCTGTCTCAGCACCTCTCACCATCTCCCCGCACCCCTTTGGAGGAAACCACTGGCTGGGCCTTTGGGGAGGACTGGCCGTGCTCCCAGCACACTCAGTGTTTGCTTCCAATCCAAGAAAAAGCTGGGCTCCCTGGCTGGGAACTCATTCTCCCCCACCCCTTCCTTTTCTTTTCTTTCTTTTTCTGTCCCCTTTGCTTTTCCCCAGCACCCCACCCCACCCCACCCAACCCCGAGAGCTCCCAAAGTGACAACATGTGGGCCCAAATCAAACCCTTGTCCTCAGGCCCCTGCTGGCATCTCTCCCAGATCACCCACCTTCCTCCCCCACTCTGCAACCCAGCCACCCTCCTCACCCCCACCCCCGCCATTCCTCTTTGTGGACAACTTTCTAAATGCAGCCAAACTTCCCCTTTCAGTCCACAGGCCCCGTAAAACAGCTGCAAAAAGTCAGCAGCTCTGCAAAAAGTTCTCTTGCAAAGTGAGGCCCGGAGCAGTCCCTCTGGCTCCAGCCATTGCTTCCTGCCTCCCAGGATCTAGAAGGTCAGTCTCCCCCATCCCAATAAACGGCGGGGAGACCCCTCGGTACTCACTCCCAGAGACACAGTCTCCCCAACGGTCTAATCTAGAGAGAACTCCCTGAGGGGCCCAGCAGAGTGTAGTCAGTGGGAGGAGACAGCCCAAAGCCTGGCCTGCATGCCTGACCCTGCGAGGCCCTGCGGGACCCTGGGCAATCCGCTTCCACACCCCGCACATGTACTCGTGCGCAGTGCTTGTGTTCATAGAACGAAAGGATGGATTGGCTGGTTTTCTGGGCCCCTTCCACGTCTAAAATTCCACAAATCTGTCATCTCTTCGTGGGGTGCTCCTGCCCAAGAGAGAAGGGGCTTTGCCCAGGGACACACGGCAAGCCGAGGGTTATCTGACCAGACCCAGTTCTCCCAAATTGCATTCCGTGTTCTCTCTGTGACCCTTGGCCCTCAGGAAACCAGTGGGCCGCACATAATCACTCCTGCCCACACATCACAATCATCTGAGATGTTATATCATATCCATCCCTGGGTCACACTCCAGAGCAACAAAATCAACGTTGGGGCCTGGTTATCAATCTGTTTGGAAAGTTACCCCGGTAGTTCTGACTGAGCAGTCAGAGTTTAGAACCAGTGTGGACAAGGCTCCTAGAAAGTGAAGCTGAAGCTCTAAGCCAGAAGTGCCTGTCTGCTCCCAACCAGGCCCCGGAGGCCTCCCCAGGCCCTTCCCGGGCAGACGGCCCCAGGACCGCAGTCCAGGAACTGGAAACCAACCTCAGCAAGAGGCAGGAGGCCTGGGGGTCACCCCAGCCCTCCGAGGGCTTTGTGTGTATTGAGAAAAGAAAAATGGAGAAGGAAAACCATAGCAGAGCCGAATGCAGTGAAGGAGAAAAAGACAAGAGAAAGGGGAAGAGCCCTGAGGTCAGAGAGTCATGTGAATGGCATTTAGGGAACAAAGCCCCTTCATTGTGCCCTCTGTTCCCCCTCATCAATCATCCACAGGGCCTGGTAAGAAGCACTCTTCCACCAGCGCCCAGGGCACAGAGGGCATCGCTGCCCATAGAGGCCTGGGACAGAAAGCCCACGTCCAGAAATTCGCCCATTCTGAGTCTGTGAGCTCCACACATCCTCTGCCCAGGCAGAGCTAGCAAAGGGCCCTTCCCGCACCTCCTCCGCTCACCAGAGCCCGGGGCTCCTATCAGAGTTTAAGCAAAATCACTCGGCCATTCCTAGACCAGAACAAAGGCTGAATCCAACTCCCCGGACACTTGGCGTCACATCAAAGTCATCCAGGTGGTGCTGTGTGACCTCCAGCGAGCTGCCTCCCTCCCCTCCCGCAGCCTCACTGCCTGATCTTGTCTGCCTTCCTGCAGAGGCCTATTTGGAAGGCAGGGGTATCGCTGGAGGCCAGGGGTCGAGAGCCTGGGCTCCGGGGACAGAGGCCTGGGCTTGTGTCCTGGCTCTAGCACACTAGCGTTGTGAGCTCTGTGCCTGTGAGTCCTCACCTGTGAGGCGACAACCGACAGAGGGGAGAGGGCCCTACAAGCCCAAAGCAACCGGGGGCCGATATCTAGAATGCACGAGGACCGCCCTCTGCCACAGTCGGAAGAGGACGGTAACCCCAAGAGAAAACAGGGCACAGTATGCAAGCAGGCAGTGAACAGGGCTGCCAAAAGAAACACAAACTGGATACCCGTGAATACGCCAGAGAGGTTTCGGTCAGGGAGCGATACCAGTGAGGAACGGGGGGGAAGGGACGGTGGTTCCCAACCTGGGGACAGTCCACCCCGGACCCCTGCCTCCACCTCCACCTCCACCAGAGGACATTTGGCAATGTCTGGAGACCTTTTTGATTGCCACGGGGTGGGAGGGGCTCCTGGCCAACGATGCTGCAAAACACCCTACAGTGCACAGAACAGGCCCCACAGCGAGGAAGTGCCTGAGCCCCAATCTCGATAGTGCTGGGGCTGAGAAGCCCTGGACTAGACAGATGGGCAAACAGGTAGAAGGGGCCTCGCCAGGACAGTGAGGCAAGCGCGTGGGACGCAGAAACATAAACCAGATAAACGGCGGTCACGTGGGTGCCTACATGTGTGGCGCAGAGTAGAGCGCTCCGTGATTGTTCTCTGCTCTGTCGTTGTTCTTTCCTCCCAGGATCTGAAGTCCTCACCCTCCCCTGTTTGCACGGCTGGTGGCCTCGGGCTCAGCAGCCACCCTGGGCCCCACAGAGGAATGGAGGGCAGCGGTCGCTGGAGGGGGCAAGGGAAGGAAAGGGAAAAGGGGGGCAGGAGGGCCCAGGGTGGGGAGCGAAGAGGAAGAGAAAGGAGACGCTGCAAGTTTCGGTGTTTCACAACATCACAGAAATACCCAGAAAGCCAGAGGGGGCCACAGGGAGAAGTTCAAGTTGAGCAATGGCTGCAGTTCTCTTCCTAAATTCATGGAAAATGTCTCTTCACACCCTCTGGTTTAGTGAAGCCAGACCTCCCCCGCCCCCATCTCCACGGGGGCCTAGACAGGGACTTGTCCCCCAGCCGCCACGCTGTGTGCCCTTTCCTCCCCTTCATGTCCTGCCGGCTTCTTCTCCTACCCACCCTGGCCAATTCTCCATCCCTTGCTTTCCAGGATAGAAACTCCCACTCTGGTCCCACCAGAGCCCTGACGCAGGTGACAAGATACATACAAAATAATAATAATAATAATAATAATTAATAATAATAATAATCCCATCTGCTAGAAATCAGCATCTGGAAAGAAATCATCTCTCTTGTGTAACAGGTGAAGGGATCTTCAAGGTTCTTAAAACTGATCCCCAAATCTGAGCTTCCTGGCAGCCCCAGTAAAATGAGAATGGGGGTCAGTTTCGTGAGTCACACTGCCCATAGGTCAGAGGCCCACTGATTCCTCCGAGGACACAGAGCTTTGCCAGGAACTGGAGCCTAAAATATATTTCCCCCCGTCGGTCTTCTAGAGAGCGCTGACTGAGGCAGCAAACTCTAGCAATAGCAGCATCCCCAAATAAAGGCGACAGCCGGACTCCTCCAGCCCTTTTCTGTAAAGCCCCATCATAAGGGAGGGACATAATAAAGATTTTGTGGTGGCTAAATCATGTGGTCCGAGAGCAACTCAGCTTCATGAGAGCCCCGACTCGCTTCAGGGATAAGTCTCATCTGGAAGAATGGATGGAATGCATGGCCTTTAAATAACCCCCATGAACTTCATTTCTCTCAACTGAGCTTTTGATAAAACTCGGGCAGCGGGAGGCAGTTGCTGGTTGTAACCGCTGACAAGGGTCTGGCAGGCAGCGCTCTGGCACTGGGCGAGGGTGGGGCTGTCGGGCCCTGGCACCTGCAGAGGCATCATTCATGGATTCAGCTATTCACAGACTCCCCCAAAGGCCCAGAACGTGCAAGGCTTTCTCATTTTCCTCTGGCCTGATGTGGAACTGGACCAAGAGGCTGGCGGAAAGAGGAGCAAGATGAGGAGCCGGCATCTTGCTGGCCAGCCCGGAGCCCCACCTCACTTCGAGTCATTGTTCAGGGTAATAGCTCGCATTTAGCATTTATTGTGGGCCTAGGCATTATGTCACCACCTCAACTAATCTTCACAACCAAGCCCCAGGGTGGATACTCTGTGCTCATTTTACAGACGAATAAACTGAGGCTCAGAGGTCTGGTGAGAGCAGAAGCTATGACGCCCACTCACATCTGTCCTATTCCAGTGTTCGTACGTTTGTAACCACTACACCGCGATACCCTGCCACGTAGGATGAGAGGCGAAACCTGTGGGAAAAGTGAAAAGGCAGTTAATTTGTGGCATGAGAGCACAGGAAACACATGACTCCCCGAATGCGATTCTGGAGAAAGCCGGAAGCCTGCAGCATCATTTTGAATTTAAGACCTCAGGGCTTCTCGAAGCCCTCTCAAATCCAGGGCCTGCCGGGCTGTAAACGTCAGTTGTATCCAAGTTCCTGTACAAGTCGGGGGGGGGGGGGGCAGGGGCGTTGCAGGGAAGGGCCTCACTTAAAGAAAGGCTGCAGGACAGTGAGCAAAAGGCACCCCACGACCAAGCTCATGACGCCCCTCAAAAACCACTGGGGATCCCACCCACAAGTCAGTGAGTGAGCTGTGCGGCACCCAGCACCGTGGGAGCACAGGGCCAGACTGCGTGGGGTCAGGGATCCCTGCTGGGCACAGCCATTTGTGCATCCTGTCACTTCCTGGGAAACCAGCAGCTGGGAACATCCAGGATAAAATAGAACCAGTGATGTTGTCTTCCCAGCAGTTACCGCTGTGAGCTCAGGACGTAGAGGCATCTCCTTCCTTTGGATGCACTGACCTTCTTTAGAAGGTCTCTTTAGACTGGAGTCAGGAGTGTCTGGACCACAGGAAAGCTTTCCACATCAGTGAGCAATATGCTGACAAGCAGGGCCTGGGCTCAGCCCCATGAAATCTGATGACTCGGGAGGACGTGCAGTCTCTCCATAGACATGTTTGCCAGGCACTGGCGATGGGCCCTCCCCGTGCCAGGTGTGAGGGTAAGGAGAGAAGTCAGGCCCAGGCCTTGCCCTCATGGGGTTTACAGTCTAAAAGGGCACCTACAGTCTAGATGAGGAAACACCTCAGGGTGTCTTTGTGCATCCCTTCTAGAAGACCGAAAAAGGAAGGAAGTGAGGTAAGGAGGGATAAACATACAAAAGAGATCAAGAATCTAACCACTTCTCCCCTTGCCCCCACTCACTCTTATCACCATCATCTCAGTGATTATTGCAGTGGGGCCCTGAACACAGCAGGCCTGCTCCTGCCACAGGGCCTTTGCACTTGCTACTCTTTTTGTGCTTCTACAGATATCCTTATGATTCGGCGTCTTCGTGTCTTTGCTCAAACGTCCCTTCCCCTTATTGAGGCCGCCCAGTTAAAGTTCACAACGCCCCTCTCTCTACCAGCCCGCAATTGTTTTGGTAGGGGTTTGTTCACTAGCTCTCAAAAGGAACTCAGGACAGGTTTCCCATTGGCCTTGGCTGGAGGCTATTTCTGTAGCCCTTGAACATACACCCATCAAGGGCCCTCCCTGCCAAGCATCAGCCAGTGTACTGGGATCAAGCCTGGCCCCTTCACCCTACTTACCCTAGGGCCAGTCCTCTCCTGTCTGGGGAAATTCCAATAGAGCCAGAGTGTACCACACCCCTTGGCCAAGCTGCAGCAGACCTACTGCAGCAGGGCTGGGTAGCTGGTCACCAAACTCATGTCATCCTCTTCCTGGGCACCCCTCTGGACTACATTCCCACCTCCTGTGCCATCAAAGGTGGCCAATGGAGTGTGAGCAGACGCAGCATGTCTATCTTCCGGGCTGAGGGTGTTAAGAAGCTGATGTACCTCCTCCACCCTTCTTTCCCCTTCTGCTGTGACCACATGGCCTAAGGGACGGGAGAGCCCCGAGACAGAAGGAGCCGAGGTGCCCGAATCTCCGCCTGGGGGAAGGCTGCCTGCCACTCAGAGCACCATCTTGGAATTTACATGAGTAAAAACTAAACTCTATGAACACCTTGCGTGTTAAAAGTTGGCTACTGGATGCATTTGGTGTTCAACTGCCTGCCCCTCTATGGACGGTGGGCCCGCCCCTCACTCCAGCACTCTCTTATCCCCTCCCCACCATTGCATGTCCCACCTGAATTTTGCCCTCTCTTCCCACCCCATCCCAGGCCTCCAGTGGTGACAGTGCAACTGATGAGTGAACACTTTCTGCCCTGGGGACCTGCGTGCTGATGCTAAAGGCAGGCCGGCAAAGAGGGAAGGCTCTTCCCATGACCCCCCTGTAAGCCTGCTTCTAAAGGTGTGCAACTTTGGGTGAGACTCCAGCCTTACAGAGATTCAGCTTCCTCATCCTTGAAATGGGAATAATCACTTCTGGCCAGGCCGCCTCACAGAGGAAAAGACCGGAAGCACTGATGTGCAGAAGCAGCTACCCCAAGCTGGGCTCTACATACATCCCATTACATAGAGTACTTATCCCAGATAGGGAAACTGAGGCATGCAGAGGTTTCTGAGTGACCTGACTAAGTTCACCCCGTTAGTAGGTAGTTGCCCCCGCCCCTGACTTGGTCCTCCCTGTCTTTCCTCCCCATCTTCTCTCCCTCGTGAGCAGCACCACTACCCACCCAGGAGCTTGACTCCAAGAACTCAGGTCGTGCCTGACTCCTCCCACACCTGCATCTCCCAAAGCCCAGTTATTTTATCCTCATAGATAGCTCCCCAATCCAGCCCTTCCCTCCATCTCTGTAGCTGCCAGTCTGGTCCAAGCCCTCTGCATGCCTCTCCTGGACTCCTGCATCGACCCCCTCCACGGTCTCCACACAGCAGCCACAGGCATCTTTTGGAAATACAAATCTGACCACGCCAGACTCCTGGTGGCTTCCTACCACTCTTATGACAAAGTCTTGTCATGGTCCACCCAGCTCGAGAGATCCAGCCTCATCTTGAACTCTGTCCTCCTGCCCCTCTCTTCTCTGTGCCGGACAGGATGCACTTCTAGTCCCCTTGAACACTCACCAACTCCCTCTTTGGTGGGTGCATCCTTTGCACATGCTGTTCCTTCTGCATGTTCCTTCCCCTTTTCACCCGGTTTACTCCTAATCAACCTTCGTGTCTCAGGTCTGGTGTCACTTCTTCAAGAACTTGCCCCTGACCTCCTTGTTGAGGTGACATCCCCCTACAGCACTCACCCCCGTTGTTATTTTGTCTATTTGAGTAATTTTTGGTGAAGCTATAGCTCCCTTACGTGACTCTAAGCTCCATGAGGACAGGCACTGTGACCACTGAAACCCGGTGCCTGTACAGTGCCTGACACGTACTAGAACTTCAGTAGCAGCCAAGTGAGTCAGTGAAAGCTGAAGTTGAAATCCAAGTGTGCATGACTCCTCCCTCACCAACGGCATGAGGAATTGTGTCTGCCATAGCAGAAGACCTCATACTAGGTGGTTTAAACAACAGAAATTTATTTTCTCATAGGTCTAGAGGCTGGAAGTCCAAAGTCAAGGTGCCGGTCAATGTGGTTTCTGGTGAGACCTATATCCTTGGCTCATAGTTGTACCTTCTTGCTGTGTCCTCACATGGACTTTTCTCTGTGCACACGAGGCTAAAGGGAGAGCTCATTAGAGAAGGCCCACCCTTTTGACCCCATTCCCCCTTAATTACCTCCTTAAAGTCCCCTTCTCAAACAGAGTCGCACGTCAGATTAGGTCTTCAACATCTGGGGGGAGACACAGTTCAGTCCATAACATTCTGCCATCTAGCCCCCACAAATTCACATCGTTCTCACCTGTTAAATACGTTCACCCCATTCCAACGGCCCCAAAGTCGTAACCCATCCATCAATTCCAGCTCCAAAGTTTCGTTAAATGTCACCTAAATCAGGTATGGGTGAGACTCAAAGTATGAGTCATCCTGAGGCAAAATTCCTCTCCATCTGCAAACCTGTGAGACCAGACCAGTTACGTGCTTCCAGGTCACAATGGTGGGACTGGCATAAGACAGACGTTCCCATCCAAAAGGGAGAAATTGGGAAGAAGGACAGGGTTAAGAGTCCCCAAGCAAGTCCAAAACAACAAGGCAAATTCCATTTGATCTTAAGGCTCCAGGTCAATCTTCTTTAGCTCAATGTTCTGCCCTCCGTGCCCACCCCATGACCCTCAGCAGTGGTCCTGCCCCTTCAGCTCTGGGCTGGCATCCTGGCCCCCTGACCCTGAGGAGGTGGCCCCACCCCCTGAAACCAAGAGAAAACAATCTTGTTCCCTGGGCTGGAGATGGGCGTGACAGCTCTGATAATCTCTGAACCACCATCATGGTCACTTTCCCTCCTCTAGAAGGACAACCGTGTTTGAGGCTGGATCCTCTATTGCCCTGACCTGTAGATCCCAGAAATCTGACAGCCTAACTTCATTCCATTTTCTCCATCCCCTTTGGTCCCCACTGCCAATGCCTCTGCTGGTATAATCCCAACTCTACTCCTGGCTTCCGCTGAGATGACTGACTAATTTGTGGATAATCTTTACAGAAAGATCATCCAGCCACATCCTAGGTGTTTTCTCCAGAACACGCTTTCTCATGTTTTGCAACATGGATAGGCAGATGATGTTCTAAATTTTCAAGTTCTGGTTCCCTTTTGCTGAAAAATTCTCTTAATTTCTCTCTCTCTCCTCTCACATTTTATTATAAGCAGTAAGGAGGGACCAGGCCACCCCTCCAACACTTTGCTTAGAAAAAATCCTCTGCTATGGCACACCTGGTTGGTTCAGTCAGTTAAGCTTCCAGCTTCGGCTCAGGTCATCTCACTGTAAGTTCGAGCCCTGCATTGGGCTTTTTGCTGTCAGCACAGAGCCCACTTCAGATCCTCTGCCCCATTCTTTCTGCCCCTCCCTTACTTGCACTCTCTCTCTCTTTCTCAAAAGTAAAAATAGGGGTGCCTGGGTGGCTCAGTCAGCTAAGCATCTGACTCTTGATTTTGGCTCAGGTCATGATCTCATGGTTCGTGAGTTCAAGCCCCACATCGGGCTCTGTGCTGGCAGCACGGAGCCTGCTTGGGACACTCTCTCTCTCTCTCTCTCTCTCTCTCTCTCTCCCTCTCCCTCTCTGTCTGCCCCACCCCCCCCCTCACACTGTCTGTCTCTGAAAATAAACTTAAAAAATGTTTTTAAAAAGTAAAAATAAAACATTAAAAAAAAGAAAGAGAGAATAAAATCTTCTGCTAACTATCCAAGGCTGTCGCTCATAAGATCTGCCTGCCATAAAACACTAGGAACACAAAGCAGCCAAATTCTTTGCTACTTTATAACAAGGATTGCCTTTCCTTTTGGTACTTTTGTCATTTCCTCCTGAGAGTCTACCAGAAGCACCTTTGGTGTCCATATTCCTACCAACAGTCCCTTCAAGGCAATCAGGATTTTTCCAGCATGTACCTCGATACTCTTCCAACCTTTCCTTATTACCCAGTTCCAAAGCCACATCCACATTTTTTAGGTATTTGTTATAGCAGCACCTATTCTTGGTACCATAATCTATACTTTTCACAATTCTCCAACAAAATAGAACCAGTACGTTATATCTGTATATCTATACCTATATCTACAGGTAAAGAAATTTACTATAAGGAATGGCTTATAGTAAGAATTTGTGGAAGGCTGGCCGGTTAACCTAGAAGCAAGAAAAGCTGAGGTCCCAATTCAAAAGCTGTCAGGCCTGATAGTACAGGTTTTGTTCTATGCAGGTCTTCCACTGATTGGACGAGGCCCACCCACAGTATGGAGGGCAATTTACTTTACTGGTCTAGCAATTTAAATGTTAATTTCATTCAAAAGTACTTTCCGGGAATGTTTGTCCACTTATCTGGGTACTCCATGGCCTGGTCAAGTTGACACATAAAATTAACCATCACAAGAATCACACCAGAAAGTACATGTGATCAACTTAATGAGTATGCAGGACCAGTGTAAGGGATTAGCACTGTGATTTGCCAATCACTCGTTCCATACACATTTGTTACACACCTCCTATAAGCATCTCCATTAACCATTGCTATGTAACAAACTACCCCAAAGCTTAGTGACTTAACACAGCATTAACTGTGTGGGTCAGGAATTTGGGCAGGGCTCAGCTGGGTGGTTCTTCTCCAGCACACTCATTCAGCTGGGCTAAGCTGGAAAGTTCAGGAAGACCCACCAAAACACCTGGTGCCTCAGCTCCTCCACAAGGTGGCTCTCTCTCCAGGTGCTATCCCATCATTCCCTAGTCTACCTGTGCTTCTTTACAGGTTGGTGGCTTGCTTCTCCAAGAGTGTTCCAAGAGACCAAGCCCCAAGAGGGGAAGCAAGCACTTGTCAGATCTACACTTCCGTCATGCTTCTAATGTCCCATGGGCCCACGTGTGGGGGCCCCCAGTGTAACAGTCCTCCAATATATGAGAGGACACTGGTCTCAACTCTGGTCGGATCTCACCATCTATCACAGCATATTGTGAGGAGCACACCCCAGCATGAATTCCTGGTATCTTTCACTAGCGCATCCCATTTTGTAAAGGTGGATTCTCACATGATGATAAGTGCATTCATATTTATATCACTTTTCGTACACATTTTTTTTTTTCAAAATAAATTGTAAGGGAAAATATTGCTAGTTTTGTGTGTTTGTGGGAGAATGCTTTTTCACATTCCTTGACATACTGATGTCGCTCAGAAGACAGCTTTGAAAGTGCTGGCCTGGTGACTCCTAGCAGGGAGGCCCACAGACACAGGTGGCCCATGGTGGATTACAGATGGCTTGTCCCAGAGGGCTGGGAGGCCCAGGTGTTCTGTGGGACCATCTGTTTCACATCCATGGCCATGAGTGATGGGAGGTCAGGGAGCATCATTCCTACACCATTCAAGTGCAGGCTGAGACAACACATGTCAGGTGACCCCAGCACATCATATTGTGTCACCCTGTGCCCTCACTACACCTGGCTCCAGAGGGGGTCACATGTTTCACACACTGAACAGCACCCACCCCATCACATGTGACTTCACTTCAGAATGACTGAAGCATCAGGAGGCAATTCTCAGGAGCTTGAAAGTTCCCTTGCAAACCCAGTCTGTGAAGCAGTGTGTAAGAGAGGCCCCCAGCACCCACCACGGCCAACAGGTCCACTGGCTAGTGGACGAAGGTTGCTCAGAGAGGCCTTGCTAAGGTTGTCTGCAGCAGGATCTCCAGGGGCTTCTAGGAAATTCCAATATATTCATCTGGAAGGAGGCCCAGGAATCTGCCTTCTTAGTCTCCACCGTGGGCAACAGGGTGCTGGCCCCTTGCCAGATTTAGAGTTGCCATGTGGTTATTTCTGAAAAGGCCCCATGGGGTGGGGGCAGGGAGAGATTCACCAACTACAAGACAGGGCCCTCGCTGATGACTACTGCAGGCAGGACATAGGGGGCCCGGAGCCAGAGAGTCAAGTGGCTTCACATGCCAAATAGACTTTTTATTTTCAGACTCCTGAGATATATAAATATATATATATAAATATATATAAATAAATATGTATAAATATAATAATATATATAAATAAATAATATATATTTATATATATTTATATTTATATTTATTTATATATTATAATATTATAATTATATTATATTAATTATATAATATGGGTTTGCAAGGGAACTTTCAAGCTCCTGAGAAATATATATATATATTTATTTATAATATATATATATTTATATAATATATAATATTATGATTATATTATAATATAATATAATTAATTATATTATATTACATTATAATATAATTAATTATATTATAATATTAATATATATATTTATTTATAATATATATATATTTATTTATTTATTTATATCTTACAAGTTCAGAGACAACTTGCCTCTACAGGTTTCCTTCACAGAACAATCCCCAGAGATTAAATCTGTTTTGAGTTGTATTTTGAAAAAAAGAGGAAATTGGATCCTGGTTCTGGGTGGGAGGAGGGATGGGCGGGGGGGGGGGGGGGAAGGGAAGTTCAGAAAGAAGGCAAAAGGCACAGATTTCCAGAAAGTTCCTTATGCTTCCCCCTCCCCCCCCCTGCATTTTTTTCCTATTTACTCCTACCCTATGGAGACAAAACCCAGCTCTAGCTTAGACACACCTTCCTTCTTCCTGGCCTCTCTCCCAAGGTGTCCACAGCCCCTCTTAGAACCAGGGCCCCGTGAACTAAGTCACACGGAGAAAGACAAATACTGTATGGTCTCAGTTACAGATGGAATCTGAAAAGAACAGAACTCATAGAAACATGGGATATTATGGTTACCAGAGGCAGAGGGTGAGGTTGGGGGGACAATTGGGCAAAGGTGGTCAAAAGGTGTAAACTTTCAATTGTTAAAAAAATAGGTCTTACAGATACAAAGCACAGCATGGTAACTGCAGTTTACCAAAACCCTATTGTATATTTGAAAGTTACTAAGTTACTAATCTGGAAAGTTCTCACCACAAGAAAAGAAAATGTGTAGCTATGTAAGGCTGATGGAGGTTAACTAAATGTATTGTAGTAATCATTTTGCAATATATACATATATCACACCATTGTTGTGCACCTTGAACTTCTACAGGGTGAAACTAATACAATTAATCTCTCAATAAAACTAGAATAAATAAAAATAAAAAAATAAAAGCGTTGATTCACAGGGAGTTCAGGATTAATGCTAGTGTCAAATATCTGGAATGCACATAGTCTAGATCAGCTCAGACTTTTGCTTTAACAATCAGTCAAACTGGGGACAGAGTTGATATCTCATAAGAAGGCATATTATGAATTCCGAAATGTCCTCATTATAATGTCTTAATTCCTGTGACAATACCCTTATCAGGTTGCGTATGGACTTTCATACCCGTATTTGTGTTTGTATTGTGTGAATCCTTCCCACACTTAAAAAAAAGAACAAAAAGAACCAGGGCCTCCAGCTCACCAGGTTACCAGCTCTGACTGAGCACCACCCCCCAACTCCAGACTTTCTCTCCAGAAGCCAGACCCCCAGGCCCCAGAACCTCCTGGTCTGACCACACACTCCACACTGGTGGGGAAGAATGTCAGGGGATCGTGCTTAACCCACGAGCTACAAGGCAGCTCGGGCAGTGTGGGTGGGAGCATATTCGGGGGTCTTCCCGAAAGGGGGTCCTGTGGCAGACACAGACCACATACACACTGACCCACACCCTCGGGTTGCCCACCACGTGTCCACCTGATCTCTCCCCGGTTCTGATGCTGGCGTCTCTACAGACAGTTCTTTAACTTCCCTGAGCCTCAGTCGCCTCGCCTGTAAATGGGCATGCTGACGGTTCCCACCTCACGGGCTGTTGCGAGGGTTGGATGAAGGATGTAAGTAAAGCGCAGAGCGTAGTTCCCAGGGGACAGTTAGTGCTCGAGAAATGCTGACAGTTGTGGCTGCAATTACCACGACCATCATTAGCATCCCCATTTAGGGTGACATCTTTCGAGAATCCAGCTCTCAGGTAATCTATTGCTTTAGCCTGATGTGAAAAACAAAGGTCTTCGGGGAACATGTTCAGGGTTTTTTTAATTTTTGGTTTTGTTTTGTTTTGTTTTCAGCAGCTTGAGGAGGCAGGGTTGGGAGAAGCTTTAGCTGAATGGCCTTGGACATTTGGGGTTCAGGATGAGCACCCAGGGGTAGGACGGCTGGGGATGCAGCTGAGATTGGCTATGTCCCCGCTGTCCCCAGCGAGTGTTGCACTCAGCTGGGAGTGTGTGGGGGGCGCTGGGTGTACGTTGGATGGGGGTGCCACGTGGCTGTTCAGTGCAACAATTTTGACCGCGGAAAATACTGAAGGGGTGCTGTCTGGCGGAGAGGTCTCAAGGTAGCTCGGGTTCCTGTTTGTTCTCCTCAAAGACCAAGCCTTTCCTTGACAGTTCTGGATCCCTGCAAGGCAGGTCTGTGCGCTCTGGGGAGAGACTTGCCCAAGGTGCCCTCTCTCCCCACTTACCAGAGACCCAGAGACTCTATGGAGTTAAGGGGGCAGGGAGGGCTGGCCTCGCCCCACCCCCCGTGTGGACCCCTGCCCTAGGGAATAGGAGCCAGACGCCCAGCTCCAGTGAAAGAGCTGCCTCTGTTCAGTTGCCAAGGGCCCTGGGTCACCCAAGCCCACCCAAGGAGGGCGCGGAGAAGCCCGAGAAGCCTCTAGAGAGGGCTGTCTCAGGGTAACCAGTCTTTGGAACATTCTTAGCCCCACCCAAAGTGGGGGGCACCTTTCACCTCCTCCACCTCTGCATGGGGGCCTGGCTAACAGCTGTTTCCAGCTGAAGGCTCCCCCCTCACCACCCAGTCAGCTTTGATGAAGCCTATCAAAGCATTCTTGTTCTTACAGCTGCTCCTGGGAGGGCAATTAAAGCCACAATAACCCCCCACATCTGTTTAAGGGGCTGATGGCTGGTACTCCACCCTCAGCCCTGAGGGAAGGCTCCTGCCCCTCAGCATGGGGGTGCGGGGGTGGGGGGGAGGATTTGTCCATATCCAAAAGGCACAGTTTAGGACCTTCAACCATTAGAACTGAAAGGGAACACCCATCCCCATTTTACAGATGACTAAGCTGAGGCCAAGCTACTCCCTGCTCCCAAAAGTTTCCCCCACGCAACACCCACTTCCCTGTGGGTCCTCTAGACAGGCCCCGCTTCCTCCTCCACTGGCTAAGGTCAGCCTCCACTTACGCAAGACACAACCGAACCGTGTGGGATTGAAAAGGCCATGTGGGGAGAGGCTGTTCTGAAATGCCTGCTCTCTGCCCCCTTCTTTTGCGTGAGCCATTACCCCTTCTTGGCCACTATTTTAATACTCAATCTGTGAATTCATTTAAATCAGGCCTCCTTAACCTCGACACTGTTGACATTCTGGGTTGGATATTTCTTTGTCATGGGGCTGCCTGGTGCCCTGTAGGATGGTTCACGGCATCCCAGGTCTCTGCCCACCAGACGCCAGTGGCACACTTCTCCTAGTCATGACAACCAGAATTATCTCCAGACGTTGCCAAACTTCCCTGGGGGCGAAACCATGCCCAGTTGAAAAACACTGAGCTATGTGGACTGAAAGGAGCATGCATGGTCTTGCCAGGGGTACAGGGAAAGAGGGCATAGCTATTTCCCCCTGAGGCCTGGAGCTCCTATGGGGCAGATAGAATAATAAATGTACCCAGAACAATGCAGTGTGTGCCAGCAGATCATGAAAAAGGTTGAAGTAGGGAAAAATCATTGAGGCTGGGATTCATCCAGGAGGGCTTCCTGGAGGAGGAAGAATGCCATCTCCGCTTTGTATCGGCAGTCTGGGAAGGTCACAGTTTGAGGGAAAAGTCTCAAAAACAGCAAACAAAACCCAGGGTGGGGAATGGTGGAGAATTTCTGGGGAGAGGTGGCCACAGCTGGCTGGATCTTAATCTGGGGACTGTTACATATGGCTGCCTTCCTCCAGAACAGGGAAGATGCTGCGGATGAATGAGCAGGGGAAGATGGGAGAAACAGTGCCATGCCTGAGCTCCTGGGGGACCAGTTAGGGCCTTGCTTGTCCCTGAATAGCCAGCACCCAACACAGAATCAGGCTATGGAAATGCTGAGATAATGAGGCTGCGGAGATGGGGAGGAAAGGTCTGGAGAGGAGGGGGGGAGGGTGGTCTGGGATCTGCCGTGCTGGGAGGATGTGTCTGGATGGTAAGGGCACTGATGAAGGGGTCCAGCCCAAGCTCAAGCAGGGGCCTAACCAGCCCCTCCCCTCCATTCCCCAGGGTCTGCCCTCATCTAATGACTCCCCAGATGGTCCATGGGGGGTGGGGGTACTGGTGGTCCTAATCAAGGGGTAGCTGCTGGGCTTGGAACTGACCATTTCTTTGGGTTTCTGTCCAGCTGCAGACCTTTCTCGGGAGGAGATTTCAGTGGATTTATGGCAGACAATGGGGAACCATTGGCCTAGGAAGCTCCCATCTCACACTGGTTCGCCACCCCCAGTCTGGGCTTCTTGGGCCATGGGTGCCTGTCTACCCTCAGATTGGGCACCCTGAGGGCAGGGGCGACAGCTTCCCTGGGGTCGCCTTAGGGAAAAGCAAAGTGTAGGGCTGGTGCTGCCCACAGGGAGCTTCTGGGGTGACTCGCCAGCAGGGGGCGCTGTGGATTCAGGCACAGGGCTCGGACTGCTGGAAGGGAGCAGGCAGAACTAGCTTCCCAAACTTGTTCTGTCCTGTTATATGCACCCCCCCCCCGCCACCACCACCACACACACACACACACACACACACATACACACACACTCATCCAGGCTCGACTGCCTTGTACACAGCAGGGCCTCCAGCTCGTTACAACTTCCTAGATTAACCCAATTCTCCCTTCCTCCAGATGAGGAAGAAGAAGAAGAAGAAGAAGAAGAAGAAGAAGAAGAAGAAGAAGAAGGAATTATTGTGCCCATTTTGCAGATGAGGAGACTGAGTCGCATAGATGCAAAAAAGACCGAAGGGGATGGCACCAGGGCAGACTGGATAGAGTCTTGGCTTTGGAGCCAGAAGACCTGGGCTTACTAGCTGGCCAGTTCAGCAACGCACTCCCAGTATGGCTGGGGGCAAACTTCGGGGCCTTGTTGAGCACACCGCGGCAACTGCAATGTGTGAGGTGAGCACAGCAGCCACACTGACCCCAGGCTGAGAACAGTTCTGACATTGAGCATGGCCGCCCACGTGGACAGCAGTTGGAGGGGCGGAGAGGGGTAGTGGTATGGGGAGGAAGAGCTCCCCATGGGGGGGAAGGTATGGCAAAAGGGGACCAGGCAGCATTGCCCAAGACCTTGTCCAGGTGCAGAGAGCAGACAGCCAGAAAGGAGATGAACAGAGGGGTCTGAACAAGGGCAGAGGGGACGAAGGGCCTGAGCTGAAGGAGAGCTCTAGGGAAGGGACAGGAGGGCTGAGGTGTCAGCACTGTTTCCTACGTCTTTGTAAGGGGTGGCAACACTGGAATCCGTGGGTGCCATTTGCTACCCTCCCGTGGTTTCCAGGCTCTGTGCTAAGCACTTGACTGGCTCAAATACCCATCCTGAGAAGCAGGTAGAGGTATTAACCCATTTTGATAGACAGGGGAAGGAAACCTCGGAGACAGATAACTTGTCCCGTGTCCCCAGTGGGAAACGGGCAAAACTGAACGCCACCCAGGTCTGCCTGGCACTATCCACTGCTCTCTTGGTGGAATCAGGGTCTGGGTGGCCACAGCTGTGGAGGCGCCACAAGGCAGGGCACGCTTAGCCCACAATGAGCAGAGGAGAGCGGGGCACCGAGGAAGGAGCAACGCGCACAGACGTAGCCAGTCTGAGAGGCCTCCTGGAGGAGGAGGACACTCTCCAGGCTGACAGGGAGGAGAAAGGCATTCTCAGCAGCCTGAGTGACCCTAATGAGCAGTTTCAGCCCAGCCGTTTCCAGCGTGTACATGGTCTGTCCCTGTCCCGCAGAGCTGGGCCATGAGGCTGGCAAGGCTGGCAGGAGCCTCCAGGCGGGGAGGGTTCCGTCAGCAGTCGGTCCCCTGGCAGCTGTGTGGAGCTTGGTCCAGGAGGTCTGCTGGGTTCTACGGGCTGTTCTTAAGGAAAGAGATGGGTATCTCTACTCTTACAGAATGGGGGCAGGGGAGAGGGGAAGGATGAAAACTCAAGATACTGAAGTGTTAGAATCCACTAGATGAGACGGCTAATCAGATGTGATGGACAGGAGGTGGTGGTCAAGGATGACTCAGCCTCTGGCTTGCATGATGGGGAGTCTTACCATGAACTAAGATCTAGCAGCAGAAGAGGCCACTGCAAGGAAGACAAGTTCAGTCTGGGGTAAATGAGTTTGATGTGTGTGTGGGCTTTGTAAGTGGAGGTGAGCTCTGGGCTCAGGATTAAAGAGGGATAAGTGCTCAAACTACAGCCAGAATCAGGCTCTACTCTCCAACTAAGGAAAGCAGTCAGGGTTGACTACAATTTGAGCTTGGTTTGTGGCCTAGGAGGAAAGTACTACAGCAGAACACCCACCCGCTAGACTAAACTGAGGACCCTGCGTTCTCGAACTTGAAAAGGGATCCAGGGGTCTGAGCAGACCACAGGCTAAGTTCAACACTGGTGCCCATCATTCTCAAGTTGTACACCCCCCCCCCCCCGAGAGCACGAATAAGAACACAAGTCAGGGCTGAAAGGGGACCGAAAAGAGTCAAGAGCAGGAGTCACCTGATTTAACGTTCTTAAATCACCGAGGTGTGTCCTTTTCTCTGAAGCTCTTCCTGACTCCCTGTTCCCTTCTCTGCAGGACCCCCGCCTCTTCACTGACTAATGAACACCGCTCAGCACTTTCACAGTTATTATCTCATTGACTCCTGAGTGGTTTCCTCCATCTGACAGGTGGGGAAATAGAGGCCCAAAGAGATTAGGGTGTGTGGGGCTGAGCCCAGGCTTGCTCCTCCAGGCCTCTCTCTAAGCTCACCCCCTTCTCACTTGGAACAGCATTCTACGACATTCCAGGATGCCGAGGCAGCCAGGATTTGGGTGCAGAGTGGCCAGGCTGACTGATGGCTCTTTCTGGCCACAGGGTGAGTGGGGGAGAGCTAGCCCTGGCCCAGGTATGCTATCTGTTCTCAGGATCTGCTCATTGGCTGCTGGGGGTAATAGGAATGACCTCAGTGGTGGGTTTTGAGGTTTTTTTGTTTGTTTTTTCTTTTTCCTTCTAAGAACAATTCATTTGGTCACATAATTAGTATAAAAGTGGCTGGTGTTGAGCAACCTCCCCCTCCCCCTTCCCTGGCCTCTGGCAGTGACATTTGAGGCGCTGTCTCCTGGGGCCACAGAGGATGCTGCCTGGGCAGTTCAAAGGGTTGGCTCTGCTCCCTGCCCAGCCCCACCCACTTCCCCTCACTGCCTCCCTCACTTGCCAAGCTTGGCCAGCCTCCCATCGAGGACTGAGGTCCCGCCCCAGTGGCCTGAGTGGAGCCCCTTCTGCACCTCTCCACCTCACCCCTCTGCTGTCCAGCTCAGATGGCAGGGAGGGGCCAGAGTAGGACGGTGTGGGAAGAGGACTGAACCCTTCCCTTCTCATCCCACCCGGCCACGTGTGTGTGGCCACCCCTGCCACTGCTCTGCCGACTCCATGGCACCTTCCATGTGCCACTGACCACGGGGCAGCACTGAGAAGGGTGACAAGGTCAGGGGAGGCCAGAGGGAATGCTAGGCTGTGGCAGAGGAGGACAGGCCTAGTCTCCCAGGAGGCTGCTCAGGAGTGGGGGCAGGAGATCAGCAACGAAGGAGCCGGGGCCTCTGAGGGAGCTGGGTCTTGGGCACAGTGGCTGGACAGAGAGGCGGGCAGAAGGCCAGCAGGCAGCCCAGTCTGGGCCTGGGAAATCCTGGGCCCATCACAGATAGGCCTGCAAGAGACAGAACTTGGAAGCAGATGCCTGAGGCAGCAGAGGGCTGGCCTTGGGGACCACGCCCCAAAGACACAGGCTCCAGATAGCATTTCCCGGGAAGTAAACCAAGACCTCTGTCCA
Source organism: Lynx canadensis (assembly GCF_007474595.2). Classification (NCBI taxonomy): domain Eukaryota; kingdom Metazoa; phylum Chordata; class Mammalia; order Carnivora; family Felidae; genus Lynx; species Lynx canadensis. The sequence continues at coordinate 62,474,527 of NC_044305.1, forward strand.
GCAAAGCAAGAAACTAGGCCAAGCACCTTGGTGCTAATGGCCAAGTGACTGAGGGTCCCAATTTACTTGCCCTGGTAGCTTCTTGGCAAATGACCTCTACCGCCTTCTCTTCCAGGATATGCCAGCCTTCAGGCTTGCAGTGCCGAGAAGGGGAAGACCAGGCACCGGTGATGTCAACCAGGGAATTAAGCAAGCAGAGGAGCCGATAACATCACCCCGCAAGGCTCGCCGTGGGCAAGGTGACTCATCGAAGACGGGCCCCACAAGCACAGGGTGATTGTTGTTGTGCCCAGCCTGTAGGACTAAGGAGGAAGAAGGGGGCCTGGACGGGTTCCTCACCGAGTCCTCCGCTCGGTGGAGAGGTCTCAGAACACAGTGTCCTCTGCCTTCAGAGCTCCCTGCTGGCTCAGGAAACAGCCCTCCCTCCTGCTGTGGTGATAATCTCTGTCCGCAGTGTTTGGTGTGTGTTTGTGGGGTATGTCTGGGTGATTTCCCCACCCGCATCCCACAGGGGTGCTCCAGGTACTAGAGATTGCTAACAGCAGAACGCTCGCTCCCCCTGGTTGGACGACCGTCTGTGGAGACAATGCCACCGGATGGCAAACTGCTAACCGCGACCACGTGGCGTCCTCATGGTGGGTACAGCCTGTTCCTCCTGCTGCAGACACCTGTCGAGCTGCCTCGACTCCTCGCTCCCTCACGCCCTCCGGTCTGCTGAAGGGGCCAAAACTGTTGTGTTCTTCCCATCCCCAGAGTCACCTTGTATTGTCGTCCAAGTTGAGAGCTGAACAACTGGAGGGGACACCATTTACTTTACAGTCTATGTGCCAGACCTCATGTCTGCGCATGCTGGCTCTGCCCCTTCTCTTTCCTAAATTACTTCTCACTCCCCACCCCCACCTAGAATTATCTATTTGGTTTGCCCTTAGCAAGTTCATCTTTACACTAAACTATCCCCCCATAAAGCATAAGACTCTTCCTTTATTATCTGACTTCATTCATTCTTTCATTCATTCCACACAAAAAATGTTGAATTTGTGCCAGGCACTGTTCTATCCAAGGAAACAAGGTAGATGCTCCCTGAGCTCATGGAGCTCACATTCTAATTGGGGTGGGGGTGGGGGGTAAAAAACAAATAATGTGATGCATAGAACTGCAAATGACAGTAGGTGCTGCAAAGAATAAAGCCAGGCTAAGAGGTGGAGGATGATAGGGCCCTCCTTCAGCTAGGACTGTCCAGACTTTTCTCTAAGGTGGTGGCCTCTAAGTGGAGACCTGAAGGCAGTGAAGGAAGAAGGTTTCATGGCAGAGCCCCTCCTGCCAGGGATCTAATGCCAAAAGAAAGTTTGCTAATCCTATCTGGTTCTGCCAGGAGCCTGGGGCACAGCCTAGGGCACTGGCTTCCCGGCACTGGGTATCCATTTCCTCCTTGGCAAACCAGAGGCCTAGTTGCACTGGCTCTCCAAGGGCTCCTCCAGCACGAATTCACTCACCTATAGGAGCCTGAGTTGGGAGGCCAGCTCTGTCACCTACAAGCTGTGTGACCTCAGGCAGGTTACTTAGCCTCTCTGAGCTATTTTCCTTACCCATAGAATATTCACCTCAGGGTATTGTGAAGGATTAAATGCACTCATGGAGGTGAAACCACCCTGTATACAGTAGATGCTTAATAGATATCTTCTAGGGCACACCTGGGGGATGTGAGGTGGTGCAGGTGAGTGAAGAGGTGCTGTTAACTGGTTGCCTTTTACTAAAGGAGCCTGGACAGGGCAAAGTTGACCTGAAGACGCAAAGCTCTGCTGGGTGCCCGGTTGTGCAGAGTTTAGCTGTGGGAGCCCCCAGGCTGGGACCCCCACCTCAAAGATCCGGGGCCTGAGGGAGGAGGCAAGCAGGGTCATGCACTCCCCGCTGACGTCAGCCGGCGAGGTGGGGTTAGGAGCTGTGGTGCACAGGGCCTTGAACTGTCACACCGCGGCCCAGCGTTCAACTTCCTCTGGGGCCCAGGGTGTGCTCAGCCCGTCCTCTCTTCCTTCCTCCTTCATTCAAGCTCTGTTTGGGGTGAGCATTGTTCACCCACAGGCTTCGGTCATCACGCCCCCTTCTCAGCTCCCGGGGCTCCCCGGTTCATTCCAGCCCACCCTGGGCAACAGCTCCTTCCTGACGCCTGCCGTGAGCCTGGGCTCCTGGACACTGCGGGGAGCCCGGGCGCGGCAAGCAGGACCCGCCAGCCTTGGGGTGCAGGCAGTAACAAGAGTTGGCCCTGACTGGCTGCCAAAGCCACGCAGTCTCCATCCATGACCTCCCCTGACGTTAATCCCGTGGTGTGGGAGTTTTTATGCCCTCTCATACTTGAGGAGCCTGAGGCCCTGAGGAGTAGGAACCGTGGGTGCATTGGCAGCAGGATTGACAGGCATTCTTACTGCAGGAGATGGCCTGAGGGGCACCTTGTGAGGCAAGGGGGCTTGGAGAACCAGAAGGCCGCAGGGGGACCAACCCGTGGCTGGGAGACTGGGGGACTCCTGTGCCACAGATGGCTGCAGGCTGAGGTGTGAGCCCCCTCCCTTGGCCCACCTTCTGCGTTAGGATTCCCCAGTATGGCCTGGCACTCTGAGTCTCCAATGAGCTGCTGCTGGGCCTGGAAGCTGCTGGCTCAGTCTGGGAGGCCAGAGCTGGGCTGCGAGCCCTGACCCAAGCCATTCCTCAGCCCCTCGTGGCTCTGAGGCAGGAAACCATCATAGTGACTGCTAACATTTACTGACAACTTCCACAGCAGGTGCTGGGCTAAGCACTTTGCATACATGAACCAATTTTGTCTTTACAACAGCTCTGCCAGGGGAGAAACTGGGGCACAGAGAGGTGAAGTGACTCGCCTAAGGTCATGCAGAGCTGACATTCTCAGAGGAGGCCTGCTTCCAGAGGCCACACTCATCTCCCCTCAAATCGGAGACTCCTGGAACAGGGAAGGCACTGGCCCAGGGGGCTGGGCTGGACCCCACAGGCCCGGGGGGGAGCCGTGGCGGTCCGGCCAGCTGCTGAGCGCACCATGGAGCACAGGAGTGACAGAGGCAGACTTGCTCCTCCCCACCGAGGGCTGAATGCGGGCCCCCTCCTATGGGGATGTGGTTTTGACAGAAGGTAAAAGAGGACAATGCTTCCCCCAAAGGAAAGACCTGACACGTGAGGCTAGGTGGCCATGCTGGGTGGGCATGAAGCCCTGAGGCGGCAGCTCAGGCACTGGGAAAGGAACTTGCAGCCTCTTCCTCTGTCCCCTCTCCCCACCTGCAGCAGGGCTCGGTACAGACAGAGGCATGGCTCCCATACTGACACCAAACAGCAGCCAGTCTGGGCCACCTGGCTGTCCATCTGTGTGTGTGTGTGTGTGCGTGTGTGTGCATGTGTGTGCAAGAAGGGGAGGAGAAGGGACCTCTGCATGTGCTTGTTTGCAGGCGAGCCCGTCCCCCGCCCCCACCTGCCTCTTCAGCGGCAGAAAACAGGACACTCTGTCTCTAATCTGCACCTCTGGGGCCTCGAAACCACAGCCACGTCAGTGGTGGTGGGTGGTGGGGCTGCAGATGCCGGGTGCACAGGTGTGTGCCAGCATGCACGCATGGGGCCAGCATTGTGTGTGGGGGGGTGGCTCCCTGGCCCAGTGCCCCCAGCAGGGCAGGTGGGGTAGAGGGAGCTGGACACCCCCCCTCCCCAGCCCTCACTGGGACCATAGGCCTGGGGGAGAAGCAGCCATTTCTCCCACAGATTCTCTCTTCTCTCAGCAGCCGTCCCAGCAACCAAAACAAATGTCCGTGGAGCAGCTAAATGGCTCCACACAGTTTCGGGCACTGGGGAATAAAAGGGAATACCACAAAGATCCCTGCCTTCATGGGGCCAGCATTCTTGTAGGGGAGACACGATAGACAGAATAGATGAATTCTGTTGTATGTAAGGAGGTGACGGGTGTAGTGAGAAAACGGGGAGGCAGGGCAGGGCCAGGAGATGATACGTGCCGGGAGGGCCAGAGGGCATGAGGGTGTGCGTGTGTGTGTGCGTGCGTGCACACAGGCCACAGTATTAGATTGGGTGGACCAGGTAGGCCCCATTGAGAAGACATGTTGACAAATGTTTGGAGAGGGAGGAGCCAAGCAGGGTCTGGGGAAGAACATTCCAGACAGAAAAAGACTAGAACAAAGACCCTGAGGCTGGAGTGTGCCTGGCCAGGACTGAGGGAAGGGCAGGCTGGCCTGGGGATGGACTGAAGTGACCCCATGCCTCCAGGCACCTGCTCACCTTGCTTGTAGCAAGGCTCCATTTCTAGTGAGTTAAAGAAAAAGGATCCTCTGGTAACTATAGGAGAGGCTGAAGGGCTTTTCGGGGAACCAATGTCTCAGAAAGAAGGAGACAGAGAAGGAAAAGGGCTTAGACCAGAAGAAGCCTGTGAATACTCTGGGGCCAGAGCTTGGGAGGAGGCCCAAGGCTTGGGGGCTCCTAAAGGGAGAGTGCAGGAAGGAAGCAAAGAGTGGGGCCAAGCTGCCCTGGGACCCACAGGGGTCCCTAAGTGGGGACAAGGCTCTGGGGTCCCAAGGCCCCAGCAATGGGCCCCTGGGAACTCACTGAGAGAATGCAGTGTGGACTCCCATCCTCGTCAGCTGGCCACTGTCACGGAGGAAGGAAGCCTGAGGGTGCAACTACCTTCTGCCCCACCTGCCTTGGGCTGCTGGAGGCCACCAAACCCGCCGGCCAGACCCTTCTGAGGTCAGGGCCCCTCCCTCCATTAAAGAAACCTGCAGGGGAGGCAGAAGGAGGGGCCGTTGACCTCAGGAGACACGCTAGACCTAGGGTGGGGTGTGCACGCAGGCCCGCCCTGCCCTGCAGACTAGGAAATGGAATCCCCTCTAAACCAGCCAGACCACCAGCCAAGGATGGGATGCTGGCCCTTGTGTGGTTTTGACAGATGGGGCACTGGGAGGTCAGGAATCAGAAAAGAGGTGGGTGTGGCCTGGGGTTTTTAGGATAGGAGCAAATCTGAATGGGCAGAGGGGAGAGAGAACACCTCCATGCGCTCACGTGTTTGCACACAAATGCACACATCACGCGCTCACACACGCTCAGACCGTTAAGCTCCCACACGTGTGGATTCTCACAGTCGGGAGCATGCACACACACCCTCACACAGCCAAAGTGACACTCAGACACTAGGGGCGTGCCCTGGGGACATTCACACTCATCTAAGGCACACCAACCTGACAAGCATCACACACACATTTACACACTCTCCTAGATGTAGATTGGCTCCTCTGGCCGCCAGAAGTACCTAGGCCCTTTGGAAACAGGCCTGGGAGGAGGATGAAGATGGGTCTGGATGGGTCTGTAAGACATAAGCAGGGCCGCCTGGGTGGCTTGGTCAGCGAAGTGTCCGACTCTTGGCTTCCACTCAGACCATGATTTCACGGTGGTGAGATCCAACCCCAGGTCGGAGCTCAGCACAGGTCCTGCTTGGGATTCTCTATTTCCCTCCCTCCCTCCCTTGCTGCCCTCCCCTGCTTGTGCACCCGTGCATTCTCTCTCTCTTTCAATAAGCGTTTTATAAAAAGATATAGGGTGGGGCACCTGGGTGGCTCAGTCGGTTGAGCGTCCGACTTTGTCTCAGGTCATGATCTCGTGGTTCAAGAGTTCGAGCCCCGCATCAGGCTCTGTGCTGACAGCTCAGAACCTGGAGCCTGCTTGGGATTCTGTGTCTCCCTCTCTCTCCGACCCTTCCCTGCTCATGCTCTGTCTCTATCTCTGAAAAATAAATAAACATTAAAAAAAATTAAAGATATAGGGAGAACAGAGGATGGAAGGTGGCAGTGGGTCACAGATGGAGATGAGGGGACAAATAAGACACCCAGCAAAGGCACGTTGTAGACACACCCACGTGTAGACCACACACAGCCCATTACAGTCAGCCTCAGACGGATCCCACAGCCTTCCTGCCTGCCCCTGACACTGTGCTAGTCACTCAGAAGATTTTCTCTTCTATAAAATGAGAATTTGAGGATGTCTGCTTTCTATACCGGATTGATTTGTTGAGAGTTGACAGTGAATCCTATGCTGACCTCCAAGAAACTATTCAGAATCTGGTCATTTCTCTCACCTCCCCCATGACCACCCTGGCCAAGCCACCATCCTGCCGGCCTCCCTCCCCCTTCCTCGATCCCCACTGCAACCTCCTCCAAACCTGCCCCTACGTTTTTATCTCCTCCACAGTTAAGGCAACACCCTCACAACGGCCCATGAGGAGCTGCCCTCTGTCTCCTGTGGCTCTCCGCTCCTGCCACCTTAGGCCCCTGACTGTTCTGCAAACACCCCAGCCATCCCCTCTCAGAGCCCCTCCCTCTCCCTGGAATATCCTCATGGTTCTGCCTTCAGGATTTACCTGGATGACCTGGCTTCAGGGTGCAGCCCCCTCCCCCTCAGTACTGTCTACCCCCTTCAGTACTGTCTATCCCCCCCAGTACTCTCTATCCCCCCAGTACTGTCTACCCCCCTCAGTACTCTCTACCCCCCTCAGTACTCTCCCCCAAGTACTGCCTATCCCCCCTCAGTACTCTCTATCCCCCCCAGTACTGTCTATCCCCCCTCAGTACTCTCTACCCCCCTCAGTACTGTCTATCCTCCCTCAGTACTCTCTATCCCCCCCAGTACTGTCTATCCCCCCTCAGTACTGTCTATCCCCCTCAGTACTCTCTATCCCCCCCAGTACTGTCTATCCCCCCAGTACTATCTATCCCCCCCAGTACTCTCTATCTCCCCTCAGTACTGTCTACCCCCCTCAGTACTCTCTATCCCCCCAGTACTGTCTATCTCCCCAGTACTGTCTACCCCCCTCAGTACTCTCTACCCCCCCCAGTACTGTCTATCCCCCCCAGTATTGTCTATCCCCCTCAGCACTCTCTACCCCCCTCAGTACTCTCTATCCCCCCCAGGACTCTCTATCCCCCTCAGTACTCTCTATCCCCCCTCAGTACTCTCTATCCCCCCAGTACTCTCTATCCCCCTCAGTACACTCTACCCCCCTCAGTACTCTCTATCCCCCTCTCCTGCTTTTTTCTTAACATCTATCACCACCCAAAATGCCATGTATTTGAGCATATCTTTTGTCTGTCTCTCTTATCAAAATGTAAACTCCATGGGGACAGGGACTTTTGTCTGATTTATTCTCTGTACCTACGGCAATACCTGGGTTGTAGGACTCAAGAGACACTAAATGCATGAATGGAAAGAATGAGATAGCAAGGAGGTAAGCATTTATAAAGCAAGATTAAAGGCGAGCAACCAATCCTGAATGAGCTAGTGGCCATGTTCTGAGGACTGGCAACCACAATATTCCTTTATTCTCTAATGACCCTGGGAAGGAAATAGAAATATTCCCATATTACAGATGAGAAGCCTGAGGAAGAAAAAGATTTTGACCAGTGGTTGTTGAATATTGCCCTCAAAGATGGCCACCGACAATTCCTCTCATCTCTGTATCAAATACTCCCTTCAAGACTTGGAATCTAGGAGTGCCTGAGTGGCTTAGTCTGTTAAGCATTTGACTGTTGATCTAGGCTCAGGTCATGATCTCTCAGTTTGTGAGATCCAGACCTGCGTCGAACTCTACGCCAACAGCAAGGAGACTGCTTGTGATTCTCTTTCTCCCTCTCTCTCTCTCTGCCCTTCCCCTGCTTGCACTCGCTCCTGCTATCTCTCTCAAAATAAATAAAAACTTAAAAAAAAAAAAGAGTTAGAATCTAGGGACACCTAGGCTGCCTACTGAGGCTGCCTACTGGTAAAACATGCGACTCAGGGTTGTGCGTTCAAGCCCCGTGCTGGGAGACTACTTAAATTAAACAAACGAACGAACAAACAAAAACTTGGAGTCTATTTCCCTCCGCCACCCCTTTGACTCTGCACTGGCCTTGTGACTGGCTTTGGCCAATCCATTCTGTGACCTGAGTGATGCTGTGTGAGTTTTGACCTGTGCCTTAAGAGACCTGGTCCCTGGGCCAGCTACATTGGCAGATCCAGACAAAATGAAAGTGTGGAGCTCCTTGTTGAAAAAGTTTTTTAAAAATGCCATTAAAGATACTAAAGTATAAAGCTCTCCTGTCTTCCATAATCTCTCTTTAAGTCATCATGGTGTTTTTTTATTTGTTACTTAATGTTGTTCTAAGAAAAAATTAAAAATTTTAAATATCTGTATGAATTTTACTATTCAACCTTACATTATTAAATGTCACTTTTAAATGAGAATGTAAGAGTATTTAACTCAAATGCAGAATCACCAAAATTATGCGATTCATATTCCACAGCTCATGTATGCATATGTATTTCATTGTTACCAGAACAGTGGAAACACTGAACAAAATGCTGCACAAAACTAACTCAGCTTTATTTTTTTAAGTGTCATTACTTTTATTTGCATTTATTTTATGCTGAATTTATTCGCAGCCATTATTTTCATTTCTTCAGTTTCTTCTAGGATAGTTTTTTCTTCTGTGCAACCTCCTCTTCTGGTTTGGGAATAATCTGCTCATTTTCAGTAAGCATCATGTCAATGTGGCAAGGAGAACTCATGTAGGGGTTTACCTGACTATGAGCTCTGCAAGTTCGGTAGCTGTCTTCACCCAGATATGCTAAATGACCAGAAAATCTACATCTAAGCCCTTAAAGTCAGTATTACACTTGGCATTAAAAAAAAAAATTTTTTTTAATGTTTATTTATTTTTGAGAGAGAGAGGGAGACACAATCCGAAGCAGGCTCCAGGCTCCGAGCTGTCAGCACAGAGCCCGACTTGGGGCTCGAGCCCACGAACTGTGAGGTCGTGACCTAAGCCAAAGTCGAACACCCAACCGACTGAGTCACCCAGAGCCCCCTGCACTTTGCATTTTTAAGCAGGTGCAGCAAAAATCTAGTACTCTTTTTGGGGCCACTGAACCCATGTCCAGCCCCACTGTTTGGCGTGAGCATGCCTGCCGGCCCCACCACCATAACCACAGACCAGCATGCACTGCTTCTGCAAAGCGACATCTTTCATATCCTTGATGGCTTTCCACATATGCATATCCAGGATGGCCTGGGAAGTTTATCGGGTGTTCTTAAAGGGAACACGAAGATTTGACTCTGTTGACGTATGTGATTTTCATGGGGTTTTCTGGGTCAAGCAAACAGCTAACCATTTTCAGCGATCACGGATTTTCGGCGGTCAGGCTGCTCATGGGAAGAGCTTCTCTTCTGGGCACACATTCTGCCAACATTGTCTACCTTCAGCTTGCTGATGAGTAAGGAAGGACTAAAATAAAAAGGATCTATAGGGGGGCAGGGAAGCAAAGGACAGGGTGGAAACGCATACTCTATGGGTCTCTTCCACCCACGTTCCACTGTCCCATCAACCTCACTTCCAAAATACAACACTATATAGAGAACAAATGAGCTGTCCCGCCAAGCCCTGCTCAAATTTTAGAATGTGAGCAAATAAACAGTTACTGGCTTAAAAAAACTTTTTTAAATATGTATTTAGTTTTGAGAGAGAACGTGAGTGGGGGGGGCAGAGAGAGAGAGAGAGAGAGAGAGAGATGGAGACACAGAATCTGAAGCAGGCTGCAGGCTCTGAGCTGTCATCACAGAGCCCGATGCAGGCCTCGAACTCACCAACCGCGAGATCATGACCTGAGCCAAAGACGGATGCTTAACCAACTGAGCCATCCAGGCAGCCCTAAATAGTTACTGTCTTAAGACACTGAGTTTTGTGGTAGCTTGTTACACAGCAGCTGTTGACTGATACAATGGTTGAGACCACTCTGTTAGTGTGAGACCAGGCTGTGGTTGAACCCACATTGGTCTGCTACTCAAGTGCACATTCCTCTGTGTCCTGCCCAGGCTTCCTCACAAATGTTTCATAGTATAACTCCCATTTTTCTCCTTGGAGAGTTTCAGGTTGAGCTGGGGGCAAAGGCTACTTAGCCGCAACAAATCAAAATTATTATTAGAGCTTGGAAGAAGCCACATCTGGACTCGATCTGGGGAACAGGAGGTTGGTGGGTAGGTCAGGACTGAGAACAGGCCCAGCCTCTGTCCAGGGTGAGCCTGGGCCCAGTGGGGTGCTTGGACATCTGTTTTCCATCCTGATTCAGTAAATAAAACTGCTTTCCTCTGCTGACCCTACAGGAAATGGGAGTCAGAAGTTCAGCTGGAAAGTAGACCTCTCCTCTGATAGAAGTCCTTCCACATGCCTGGACAAGATGCAGAGTGCAGGGCCTCAGAACCAGCAGAGAAATAAAAATTTAGGGCCTCCCTTGGTCAAGGAAGCAGATTTTCCTCACTTAACCAATGGCTGCTGTCCTTGTTGTCAGCTATCAGTATATCAGATTATTATGTCAGGTGTTTATTCTTTTGATCCGTGGTTCATGCACCAGTAAAGATGTTTTCAGTGGCCAGAAACAGAGAATTTCTAGTCAGTTGGCTTAGACAATAAGTGTATTATCTCACAGAACAAAAGTCCAGAGGAAGGATAGCTTCAGCAGAGATTAATCCTGCAGCTCAACATCATCATCAAGGACTCAGGCTATTTCCTCTTTTCCTTCCCCTCTGTCATTCTCATCATATTGCCTTGTCCTTGGCTAGCTCTCCTCATGGTCACAAGATGGCTGCCACCACCCCAGTCATCAATTGTCACACAATGATGTCCATAACAGCAAAAGAAAAACAAAAAGAAAAAAGAAAAAAACAAGACCAAACAAAAACAAAAACAAAAACAAAAACCAGGAAACACCTCATCCTGTGTCCCATTTTAAGATCAAGGAAAATTGTTCCCTGAAGCTCCTAGGAGACTGTCCCTTACTGCTCATTGGTCAGAATTGAGCCACATCCCATCCCTGAATATCCCCCATATCCCCAAGCAACGGGGATATTTCCATGAGTACTGCCACAGCACTAACCCAGAGTCCAGAAGAAGGACAAACACTTGGGACAAACCCGGGCTCAGTGGGTGCTGCAGGAAGGGTAGTGAGAGAAGGGCGAGTGGGCAGGCAATCAACCAAGCATGAGTGCTGAAGCCCATTTGTTTGGACCTGAACTTTTTCCTGGTGGGGGAAGAGGAGGAGAGGATTGGTATTTATAAAGTGAGCCAGGCCCCAGATTCTATGAGTCAACCAGAGGGCTTACAGGGAGTACATTTTACTTAAAGTACTCATGCGAAGTACATAAAAACTCAGGGATTGAGGCAGAGACACTAGTCTCTCATCTGAGTGTCTGTTTGGGTTCTTGAGAGCATCACTGTTGGAGTTAGGCCCAGATTTAAATTCTGGCCCTGTCCCTTTCTGATTTCCTGATCTTGTACAAATTGCTTCATCCTTCTGAATACATTCCCTTTCTCTGTATGTAAAATAAGACAACAATACCCATGCCCAGACTGTTTTATTAACCAATACACTGTGTGGCATATACAAAAAGGTCAAAAAATACTTTGGGTGGACGGAACCATGTGATCCGGCTAGTCTGCCTTCTCCTACAAAGGCACCCCCACCTTCTCTGAGCTCATCTCCCTCCTCCCCGCCCTTTCCTCAGTCTCCAGGCTCTCTGCTCTTACATCCCTACTGCCCCTCACTCACAGGACTGCCTGCCTGGGCTGCCCCACTTAACACCTGGACAGGGTGTCCCATCCACATTCCAGATAAGGAAACTAGATTCTTCCGTGGCTGCCCACCAAGTCCCAGTGTGTCCACACTCCAGGCCCCAGCGCCTCTCAATTCCCATAGTACTGACTTCTCTGTATTTACTGGTCAGGGCTCCTGACTGCAAGCCACAGAAAGCTCGCAGACGCCTTGAGCTGGCTGCAGAGCTAGGTGCAGATCCAGGGAGGCCCAGGCTGCAGAAGCCAGAACCTCAGCCTGAAGAATCACACCTCCGGGCCAGACCAGGGAGAACCATAAGGCAGCGGGCTTTGAGGTTCCACTGCCCCCACAACTCTTCCTGCTGCCGCTGCTGTCCCCAATTCTGTCAGATACATCCCATCTCTGCTGCTCTGTGTCACCTGCTTGAGACTCAGAGTTCACACGAGGGTGTATCTGATTGGCTGAGCCAGTTCACATGCCTGCAGTGCAGCTGCAAAGGATGCTGGGAGAGTGAGGTCTGGTTTCTGGGGTGGGAGGAGGGCTCAGCCTCCACGTGAGACCCGCAAGGTAGGGGATGCCCCAAAGGTAGGGGATCTCCAGGGGATGCTGGAGAGCCACAGAAAGGGTAAAGATGCACTCTGCTGGGTGAGAGACGCTGTTGTCCCGGATGAACAGGGCCTGTGGCTGCCTAGCCCATCCCTGCTCCCAGCGTTGGAAGTAGCTGTGTGCTCTCAACTGGGCTTCAGGAAAGTCTCTGGTGATCTGACTCACCTGAAACCAGGGACCATTAACCCTGGAGGAGCCACACCTTGGGATCCCTGCAAAAGAAGTTGAAGGACTAGCATAGGATCGCCCACTTCTTATTTTGCCAAGTAAGAATCTCAAAAGCAAATAACACATAACCCACTCTCCGCTGTCACCATCATTAAGAGGGTGCCTAACAAAGCCTAAACAAAGTAAAACAAAGCAATACGACAGGGCGGAGCACAGTATTGGAGTTAAGCACAATCCTTAAAGGTAAATACATGTTAGCTTTCAGAAAAACTCATCCGGATTTTTCTACTTTGGCTGGAAACCTATGAAAAGGTCCTACAAAATGCCTTTGAACATGGGCTGTGTGGACTAGATAACAGTATTGTATCAATGCTAGGTTTCCGGATTTTGTTAACTGCAGGAGTTATGTAAGTCCTGCACTGTAAGAGAGTGTCCTTGTTCTTGGGAAATACACCCTTGAAGCATTTGGAGGTAAAAGGGCAGGGGCACCTGGGTGGCTGAGTCGGTTAAGTGTTTGACTCTTGATTTTGGCTCAAGTTATGATCTCCCAGTTCATGAGTTCCAGCCCCACATCGGGCTCTGGCGGCCAGTGCAGAGCCTGCTTGGGATTCTCTCTCCTTCTCTCTCTGCCTGTCTCCTGCTCACGTTCTCTCTCTCTCTCTCTCTCTCACACACACACACACACACACACACTCAAAATAAACAAAGTTTAAAAGGGGGGGCATAAGTCCTACAATTTGTTGTCACATAGTTTGGGAAGATACTGTTTACACACATGCACATGTACACAGGTATAGAGAGAGAGCAAAAAAGGCATTAAATGTAAACAAGTGACAAATCTGAGTAAAAGGTCTACCAGAGTCTTGGTACTATTCTTGTGACTTTTTTTATACATTTGAAATTATATCCGAATTAAAAATTACCAAAAAAAAAAAGTTAACAGTGATTCTCCATAAGAGTTGCTTTCACTTGGTACACTACTTATCTCAGTACTGTTTGAACTTCATGAACATATGTGATGTTTGCATCAGAAAGAATGAAACACATATGATAGAAATTAAAGAGAAAAAGGAAAGGCCATGGCAGACTCAGTCCAGCATTTTGACACTCTCTGATCTGGCCTAAACACCCATTCTACAGAGGAGGAAATCGAGTCCCAGGTAGGAGCTGTGGCTTGCTTAGTAGCACACCGTGGGTATCAGCAGAGCCAGAAGTTGATGAAGTCTCCTGCTCCCCACAGGTTCCTTCTATTCCAGGATACTGCCTCCTAAATTAAATGAAAGCCCTAAAGTTATGGAGGGCAGGGTAGAACCGGGCAGGATGCGGGGGATTTGACCCCTCTGAGAATGCCACATCCCAGAAGGATGCATTCCTTCAAAGTTTTGTCCCCATAAGCTTCCTTTAAGCCAAGGAGGGTCATCAAGAATTGCTCCCTACACATTTGCTCATTTCTCAGGTGGGGAAATGGAGACCCAGAGAGGTTCTGGAACTTGCCCAGGATCATACAACAGTTCCAAACTCTGTAGTCAAGAGACAGAATAATTGGCCGATTTGGCTAAATCACCTTAGACTCAAATTAGAGAGGAATAAAGGAAGGGAGGGGCCTTAGGAATTGGAAAAGGACAAGGGAGGTGTCTGGAGTAGAGATTCTTGTTCCTTTCCTTTCCTACTGTTAATGTAGTATTAGTTCTAGTGAGCCTGAAGAATAAGAAACAGTGTTTTGCAGGTACACCATGTGCTACAACTTCAAGAGGCATTACTATGAAAATGGCTCCTCCTGGAGTTGTGCAGTAGACAGCCTGCACAGCTGTACACAGCAGCCCTGAGAGAGTCATTTGCTGTTGTTGTTGTTGGGTGGCAGGGAGCTGTTTGGGGAAGGGACAGGAGTGACTAACACTGTGGTCTGGATTAACCAGTGACTGATTCCATCCATTTAGTCAACCACTATTTATTGCCACAGATTATATGCCAGGCATCATGCTAAGGGCTGGGACTTTCCAGGCTTGAAATAGATGTACTCTCTAGGGAGGAGCTGGGGGAAGCAACATGGATGGAGAGGCAGCCCTCCCAGGACAAAAGCGTACAAACCTACCCCCACCTCCTCCCCATCTGCCCAACCTTGTCCACCCTTCAGCCCCTCCTGGAGCAAGTCTCCAGACCCCTCTCCTCCCCCACCTCCCTCAACAGAATAGACTGGGGCTTTCTGCCTTTTCCATGGGTCTCCTCCACGGGGTGGCCAAAGCCTGTTGGGCTCCAGGCTGCAGTGAAATTCCTTCCTCCACGTGACCTAGAATTCATTCATTCATGTATTGATTTGTTTTACTTCATTATTCCACAGGCATTTGTCTTTTAACTAGATTTTTTTTTAATGAAAAAAGAGACATGTACTGATTGTTAAAAAAGAAAAAAAATTAATATAGGGGCACCTGGCTGGCTTAGTCAATGGAGCATGCAACTCTTGATCTCATGCTCATGAGTTTGAACCCCACGCTGGGTGTAGAGATTACTTAAAAATAAATTTTAGGGGTTGCCTGGGTGGCTCAGTCGGTTAAGCATCCGACTTCCGGCTCAGGTCATGATCTCCCGGTTGATGGGTTTGAGCCCCGCGTCAGGCTCTGCGCTGACAGCTCAGAGCCTGGAACCTGCTTCTCATTCTGTGTCTCCCTCTCTCTCTGCTCCTCCCCGACTCACACTCTGTCTCCCTCAAAATAAATGAACATCAAAAAAATTTTAATGAATAAAATAATAAACATAAAATCTTAAAAAAACACTTTTTGAAAAAAAAACTTTCGAGGGCACCTGGGTGGCTCAGTCGGTTAAGAGCCTGAACTGGCTCAGTCAGGTGGTTAAGTGTCTGACTCTTTGTTTTCTGCTCAGGTCATATCTCACAGTTTGTGGGTTCAAGCCCCAAATCAGTCTGCTTGAGATTCTCTCCCTCTCTCTCTCTCTCTCTTCTCTACCCCTCCCCTGCTCCTGCTCTCCCTCTCTCTCAAAATAAATAAACTTTAAAAAAAACCCACTTTTGGTTTTTGCCATCTGAAAGATGAAAATAATATCTCGTTTTAGGGTCTCCTGGGTAGCTCAGTCAGGTAAGCATCCGACTTCAACTCCAGTCGTGATCTCACGGTCTGTGAGTTTGAGCCCTGCATAGGGCTCTGTGCTGACAGCTCAGAGCCTGGAGCCTGCTTTCGGATTCTGTGTTTCCCTCTCCCCTCTGCCCCTCCCCCACTCACATTCTGTCTCTCTCTGTCTCTCAAAAATGAATAATGCTAAAAAAAATAAAAAGATAAGAAAAGAAAATAGTATCTTGTTTTAATTTGGCGGTCTTCATTGTATTCCCAAACCATTGTATTCCCTTCTCTTACCTCCCTCCCACAGTATTTAGGAGACACTGTGTGCAAAGGCTGCTCATCCTTGCAATCACATAGGCATAGTGTCTGGGACCTGTGAAAATGTTTAAGGACCTACAAAAAGTTTGAGATTCAGGGAAGGGAGGCAGGGATGCATTGCCTTCAAAATCGTTTTTTAAAGGTCAGCTGAGAACCTGGAACTCAGGAACATTTCATTACATTTGAAAGCAATTTGTCGGTTAGATGTTCCCATGCAAAGAACTCCAAGTGCACATGATGCTTTTCCAAAAATTTTTCAATGTTATTTATTTATTTTGAGAGACAGAGAGAAAGAGAAAATGAGTGGAGGAGAGGCAGAGAGAGAGGGAGAGAGAGAAGCCCTCCACGCTGCCAGTGCAGAGCCTGATGTAGGGCTCAAACCCATGACCATGAGATCATGACCTGAGCTGAAATCAGGAGTCAAACACTTAACTGACTGAGCCACCCAGGCAGCCCAAGAAATTAGAGTCTATTTTAAATTAAATGCATTAGTTGGGGCGCCTGGGTGGCGCAGTCGGTTAAGCGTCCGACTTCAGCCAGGTCACGATCTCGCGGTCCGTGAGTTCGAGCCCCGCGTCGGGCTCTGGGCTGATGGCTCAGAGCCTGGAGCCTGTTTCCGATTCTGTGTCTCCCTCTCTCTCTGCCCCTCCCCCATTCATGCTCTGTCTCTCTCTGTCCCAAAAATAAATAAACGTTGAAAAAAAAATTTTTTAAATTAAATGCATTAGCTGTAGTTGGATAATTTCACAATCATTAATTATTTGAAAATCCTTTTTAAAACATGCCCATACAACACCATTCAGTGTGCAATCAGAGTGTGTTTGAGTGTGTTTCATGTGAAGTGGGTGGGGCCTCCAAAAGCAAGTGGTGGTATTTTTCTTTTAAGCCTGTGAGCCAGACAGACAAGGTCTCCGTCCTCGTGACACCTCGTGGCACCTCATGGTGCCAGCACAAGCTGAACTTCTCAGCAAAAATCAGAGACAGTGAAGGGGGTTGGATCTGAGTCTTGGGCTAGCCAAGGACCCCGGCCCTCTCTCCCAAACCCCTGACTGTCATGGAGAAGGAACTGTCTCCTGTCATCCCCACCTCCAGTGTAAGTTCTCAGCACTAGACATGGGACTTTGGAAGCCTAGGTGTAATGGACTCATGTGGGGAAGGATATGGGTGGAAGTGATGCTAATCTGTGGTCTCAGGACCAGACCAGGCCTCAGGGGAGGGGGGAGGAGGAATGGGGGGACAGAGATAGGGAGAAAAGGGACAAATTGTCCCCAAATGACATCTTGAGACATCAGAACAAAATGTGGCTTTTCTTTCCTACTCTTGCCCCCTTTTAAAGGGAAATAGAGCTCATTTCCTGAAAGGGACCAACTGGGGGTCTAAGTCACAAGTGTGAAGGTTTAAGACTGGGAGGTGAGCAATTCAGCACCTCTCCCCTCCTCCCCGTCCTGCACCCCTGTGCGTGCGTGCGTGGGGTCTGTGTTTGTGTGCATCCCCTCCCAGAATACTATCTCCAGTTGCTGGCACAGGGTTGGTGCTGTACACGCAGTGAGGATCCAGTCGAAACCGAAAGGCCCGGTGGAGACCGATGAGCAGTTTTGAATCCACTTGTGCTCTTTGCCTGCTCTGCGGCCTTAAGCAAACTGCTGTTTGTACAAAGAGCACCAGAAAACCTAGCTCATAGGGACCTTAGGCAGGTGAAATGAAATGAAGTCAATAAGGCACTTAGCTCGAGCGTGGCCTTCTTATCCTCACCCTTTAGCTGCACTACAGGGAGGCAGGTGGCAGAGCAGGGGCAAGTATCTGCCTGGGTGAAGAGGGTGTTGCTGCAGAGGAGGAGATGGTGGCAGTGGGAGGAAGGACGCACACCAGCCTGCAAGGCCTTTGAGCTTGCCCTGGTAACTGCCTGTAGGGGAGCCACTGAAGGTTCTACAGCAGGAGAGGGCCCAGAGCATGCCTGGGAGGTGGCTGGGAAAACCCCGCGCACCATCTCACACCGCTTGGACCCCAAATGGGTCCTTCATTCTTTCCTCCTCTGCATACCCCTCCCATGGCCCAGGGAAGGGCCCCTGGGCTACACTCCGTGCCCACCAAGACCACGTGTGGAAACAGGCAGTAAGTGAGGCCAAGGAAAAAGTAAAACTACACCGAGCCCGAACGCCAACTCGGCGCCCTCCTGGCTGGGTGATTTGGATCCCTCTGAGCCTCAGCTTTCTCCCATAAAGTGGGATGACGCATTGACCTCACAGGGTTATTGCAATGGTCAAATGAGCTAATTCCACGTAAAGATGAGCACTGTGCCTGCCATATGGCTGAGCTCAGTGCACATTGTTATTAACTCTTAGACAAACTCTTAGATGGCAAAGGAGAGAGGGGAGACACGTGATACACAAAGGAGAGAATGAGAGGAGGCAGAGGGAGGGGCACACAGGCAGCCAGCCTTTCCACCTGCAACCAGGAAAGGAGACCCAGCCAGGAAGAGGGGCCCAGCCACTTCCCTCCTCTCCCCCAACTTCCAGTTCAGCCTGGCCCACTCTCAGATTGACTGGCTCAGGCGTGAGCAGCCGCAGGGTCCTGGAGGGTTCCAGAGCGGGGCCTCCTGCAAAGGGGGGTGGGGGTTGGAGTGTTCCTGGGAGATGATGAGGTCGGGCCCAGGTGTAGGGTTTGGGAGCTGCGATTCCCCATTGATTGTCAGGGCCACAGGCACAGCGCACTGTGTTGAACTAGAGGCCAGAGGCTGCTCAGTTGGGAGAGTGGGCGTGCGTGGCAGGGAACCAGTGGTGCTGGCTGAGACCGGTCACTCCCCAGCAGGCCAGCTGGGCCTTCCCCCAGGGGCTGGGCACCTGAGCAGGTGTGCGGAGGCGATTACAGCCTGTCACTTCTAAAATTAGAGCCCTGCAGCCTGGGCTGTCAGCCAGGCTGTGGCTGCCACACAGCCTCCCAAACTGGCTGATGGGCATGTGCACGCCAGCTCTGGGCCTGCACAGACACATGCCAGCTGCCAAGCCCAGACCCCAGGGGACCATGGATACTCCAAAGGCACACACTCAAGTCACATGCCACGACTGCTTGGGCCTGACCCTGTTCACGTATAGGCCCTTATCCACAGGTGCCCTCCCACCACACTAATACCCCCAGCACGCGCTGACTACCCACCCAGCCGCTCCTGGGTCTCCCCCTCTAGAACCACCAGCCTTTGGGGGCAGTTGCCCTGGTGGTCTTTTCCACTGCTCTCTTTCAGTGCCTGTAGTAGTGCCCGGCACATACCAGCAGCCCAGGAAATGTTTGCTCTCCATGAATGCACACGCACACACACACACACACACACACACACTTGCACGCATATCTTCTGTAATGAATTAGCCCCACCTTCACCCCATCGCCCTGCAGTGTTCTGGTTCTACTAGGCCCCTGGAGAGAGCAGCACCGAGAGGCCCATCCGTCTCTGGCCTGGACAGTGCCCCACATCCAGAGTCCAGGTTAAGGGAGAACCTGGGGTGAGGGGGGCAGTGGAACCAAGGAAGCAGCAGGCTAAAGCCCCTGTTTGGGAGGGTGTGAGGATCCCATCTTCTACAGGAGAAACCTCCCTGGGGGCACTGTGCTGGGGTTCTGGTGGGGGTCGGAGGGATAAGTGACCTGCCCCACGGCCCTCCCCTAGCCCCCTGCTCCAAGGGAGCTCCCCATTATGGGTGGCCCCATCCTACCTAGGAGCACTCGGCTCTGCTCCCATGGGGCTCCAGCCAGGCTTCCCCAGCTTGCATACTGTGTGGCAGAGTGAGGCTTGAGGAAACAGGAGCAGAGTAGGGTGTTCAGGGAAGACTTCCTGGAGGAGAGGAGCCTTATATGGGCCAAAGACAGGAGAACCTTCTGGAAAGAGGGCTGGAAGGGGGGTGTGCATCTTTGATTCCAGGACTGGCGAGGGAGTGCCATGTCTGTGCTAGACCTCATGACACCCACGGGGTAGAGTGGAGGCCAACTGTGCGAGGCTGAGCACCAGGGATGAGGAGGGTGTGCTGTGACCCCAAGAGCTATCAAAGGTCAAGGCAAGGCCTGTGATTATAGTCTGCATCAGAAGTTTTGAGAATGAAGTGCCTGAGGGAGGCAGGCTAATTTCAGGGGAGAACCAAGAACACATAGGTGGCCAATGGATGGA
Organism: Lynx canadensis; assembly: GCF_007474595.2. Lineage (NCBI taxonomy): Eukaryota > Metazoa > Chordata > Mammalia > Carnivora > Felidae > Lynx > Lynx canadensis. The sequence goes on from NC_044305.1 coordinate 62,494,468, forward strand.
CAAAAAGATTAGCAGATAGGTTGAAAGACACAGGAGGAAGGACAGACTATTGGAAAGACAGAAGTGGGTGGGTGGTCATTGGACATCTCCCACTCAGTCTCTCTCTGGAGCCCCCAAAGAGCTTGAAGATCAAGCTACTCCCACCCCAGTCCCCCCACCCCACTGCCCCCATTCTGTATCTCTTCCCCAGGCTAGGCTCCCAGGGAGGCCAACACCTGCTTGGCCTGATGCCCAGAGACACACCTTTCAGCCAGATACAAGGCCAGATGTGGAATCACCTCCAGGTGTTTTCACCTGAGCAGGTGTGCATAGGATAAGGTGGGGGTGGAGGCCATATCTACTGGCTAACACCTCCAAAAATAGCCCCCCACCTCCTGGGTAGTGCCGCAATCACAGCAGACACACACACACACACACACACACACACTCACACATACTCCCAGCCATTGGCTGAATCACACCCCACAGGCACCCGCTGATACAGGTACAGGTGAGCACCCATTCACTGATACCCAAACACCAGGCCCCCAAATGTCACAGGACCACTGCATTGCACAACTCCAGTATGAGCCACTCGTGCAGTCTACAATGTATGGGGCAACCTTGACCTTCAGTTACACCCGGATGCTACACAGTCATTAACCTGCAAAGGTTCACTGAGTAGCTCCCAGACCCAACCTTGGGGGGATATCAGGAACACCTCTCCACCTTCTGGATATTTGAAGTCTCTCCCTCAACGACTCTTTCCAGGAAAGCAGGGCCCACAGGGCCCTTCCTGTTCTCTCCCTCCAACCCTGCCTCCCGACCGGCCTCCTCAGATTTGCCCTCCCTCCAGCCACATTTCACACCTCAGATGGGCTCTCTGCTTCCCATACACCTTGGCCCACACCATTCCCACAACCAGGAACCCTTTTCTCGTCTCAATCCTGAACTGAGTCCCAGCATCCAAGACAGAGTTCTCTGTATACCTCATGTGATGCACAACAGGGCCTTGATAAGTTGTTGACTGACTGCCCAAGTGTGTAGCTGGGTGAAATCATTGGGAATATAAGGCAGCTAAGAATTATTGCCAGATGGGCTGGTGGGGACTTGCGGGCATAGAATTCCAGTCAGAGTAGGGGAGAACCCATGGGCTGGAGGGCAAAGCCCCCATGGGCACATATTTGTCACTACAGCCCCCGTGGAGCGAGTCCTGAACGCGTGCACCTTCCCCTTTCCATAGACTCTTGTCTATGCTTCTTAGCACAACTGACCAGTCAGCAGGGCCCAGCCCTACAGCGAGGGCAGGACAGGTCAGCAAGCCATGGAAGGAGTCTTCAGCCAAGGCCAGGGTCTCTCGTACTCTGTTCCCTCCACCCCCTGACACTTTGGGAAGCCCGGCACTTTTCTAGGTCTTTCTTCAGGGCTGGGGAGTGCCAGAGCAGGCTCTCTGCCAGCTCAGCAGGTCTGGGGACTTTGGATGTGCTGATGCAGGCACACTGCCACACCCCATAGGGGCCCAGCTGGTCAGAGCTCAGCACTGGCCTGGGTCTGGGCCTGGCACTGATGGATTGACATGGAGTTTCATCCGTTGGGCAAGGACCAAACCTGTGTAAGTGGTCACTCTGCGTGAGGCCCATTTCTAAGCACTTTATTTATATTTGCTCACTTAATCTTTGCGATGACTTTCTGAGGTCGGACACAATTCTGATGGGCATTTTACAGTTTCGGAAACTGAGACATAGAGACGGACGAACCAACCTACCCGAAGTCGTGGCCCGCGGGGTGGGTAGAGGGGTCCAGGTTCAAACACAGCTGTCTGGTCCAGGCCACACTCTTCACCACTACGTTATTCTATGTCACCTTTTAAACTTACTTTTAAAAAGAAAAGATAATGGGGCACCTGGTGCTCGGTCAGTAGAGCATGTGACTCTTGATCTCACGGTTGTGAGTTCAAGCCCCACATTGTGGGTAAGAGTTTACTTAAGAAAAATAAATAAAATAGAATTTTTGAGAAAAGAAAAAAAGAAACGAGATTACTTGGTCCAGGCTGCCTTTGGCACTGGGGGCCTGAACATGTGACATCAGGTCATTCCTAGCCCTGTCTCTCTCTCTCTCTCTCCTCTCTCTCTCTCATGCACACATGCACACACACACACATACACACACACACAGCCTGCCTTGTCCTGGTACCACCAGGCACATCCCTGTAACCTCCTGGTTCCTCCACAGCCAGGCATCAGGCCCGTGGGAACACTGTGCTCTTGGCTTTGGGTCCAAGTCTATTCTGGAACATACCACCTCATGCCCCCCTCTCTCTGCCACCCCAGTTCCACCCCAGGGCCAGCATTCCTGGAAAGCTTCAAGACAGCCTCTTTCAAGGGGAATTTCTTCTGTGGCCGGAATTGGGATAAGCTGAGAAGGGTCCCGCCCACAGCCCACAGAAGCTGCATCTTGGGGCCAGAAAGCTTGGAGTGGCCCTGGGGCATCAGGGCTGCTAGTGGTCCCATCTCCACGGCTGGAGATACACAGGGTGCCCTTACCTAGCCTTGTGTGTCTACTGCGGCTACTTCTGGGCTCTCCGAGGAGCTCGGGTCTCCAGCACTTTGTTTTCACCAGCTTTCCTCGTCCCATCCCATTACCAGAGAGTGTGCTACTGTAGGCCCAGGCCAGGGCTGGGCGCCGTGGAGCCTGCCCTGCTGGGCGGACACAGCCTTCCCACAGACAGTCAGCGACACGGCTGCAGCAAACCCCCAAGGTCAGCCATCAGACTCCGATTCACTTCCAGGACGTCCTCCCGCCATTCAGGGGCCCCAGGATCACGTCCTAGCCTGTGCCCTGACCTCTCACCCCAGCCCTGGCTATTGTTTCAGTGGCAGGAGAGCCTGACAACGCTGCCCCCCAGCCCCGGGCTGTATGGGTGACTACATGGGCAGATGACTACATGGGCTCCTCCTTGACCCGGCCTGAGTCAGAGGCCCGTGAGCTCCCGCTGCCTCCAGAGCCCAGAGAATTTGGGTGGGAAAGAGCTGTCTCCGTGCCAAGGTCTGAGGAGATGGGCCAAGCTCTCACTCCTCACTGACCTGGCCTTCAGCAGGACCTTCTAAGCATTCTTGGATCTAGAAATGCCACATGTACACACACACGCACACACACACACACACACTCAGCCACACTGCGACTGGAGATGAAACAGTGTGGGTATGAGGTGGGTATGAGGCTGAGGCAGGCCAGTGAGGAGTACTGGGCTGGGCCAGCACAACAGAGGCCTGAGCACCTCCTGGTACTGGAGAACACAGCAGCCCAGCATGGGAAACAGGCCCATGCTTCTAGATCCCTCCCCAGAATGGGCACAGGTTCTTATTGCCTGGGGGCCTTGCTCCATAGCATATGCCCTCAACCTTACAGTTTTCTCTCTTCCTTTCTCTCTCTCTCTCTCTCTCACACACACACACACACACACACACTCCTCCTCTGCAACACCCCTTCCCCTGACACTAGCCTCATAGAAAGAGCATCCAAGCCCCACAAAGCCATAGGCCCTTGACTCAACCCTTGGAAGCTGAGAGCAGGCCTGGTGGGCCAGTGTCAGGGGATTTCCCCTCCTGGGTTGGCCCCATTGAGCCCCACTGTCCCTTGGCTGGACTAAGCAATTGCTGCAGAGGCCAGCCTCCACCTCCACTATGCCCACTGTGCCCATTCCACTGGGCCCCAGCGCACAGAGGTCCATGCCAGGGCTCCATACAGCTTCCCAGGATTGCCAGATTGCTTAGGCTCAGGGCCTTTTGTTTTCTCTTGCTTGTGCCCCCATGTACATACTCAAATGCCCTCCCTGTTTATCTTCCTGCCCATAAAGTCATCAGTCAACACTTAAGTACTAGCCAGGCCCTGTTGTAAGAGCCTTCCGTCTATTCTTGCATTTGACACTCACAAGAAAGTGCCGTTAGTTATACGCATGGTTCAGATGAGGAAACTGAGGCCGAGACAGGTTGAGGAATAATGCACTCCTACCCATCTTTCAAGATTCACCTTGAGTACTCTCCCTTCTCCTCTGCACCGCACCTCTGCCCGCTGCCCCAGGCAGGAGAAGCTGACCCCAGCTTCGAGCCACTGCCCTGTAGTGACTCCTGTTGGGGCCATTATCTCAGTCCCCAGCCATTGATGTTTGCCCTTCTCCATTGTCCTGGCCCCTGTGAGGGTCTCAACCAACCCTCTGTCTCGCTCCCCACCGAGTCTGACGAGTGGGCAGCAGGCACCTCTTCACTGCCTGGAGAAGTGGGCTAGAGGAAGGATGGTCAGGACCCACCTCCCTTCTCCTCTTCCTCCGACTTACCCATTCTCCAGCCTCTTTCCTTCCCCTCTCCTCGCCCCTGCATCTGTCCCTGTGCAGCCCTGTCCACACCTCTCCTACCAGTTCCTAGGGGAAAATGATGGGCCCCTGCCCTGCTCTCAGGCTGGGTCTTGCAAGTGGGAAGCAGAATCTGTGCTGGGCTGAGCCTGGGAGAGCAGTGGGGCCCCAGCAACTCCCCCAGCACAAAGGGGGCCTGGCCGGGACCTGAACACTGGGAACTCCACACCCTGTGTGGCGTCACCTCTGGGTGGCCACTTTGGTGTGTATGTATCTGTCTTTCTGTGTGTCTGTGTGTGTGCTCACACGCACTGGGGAGGAAGGGGAGAGAGTGCAGGGGAGGGAGACAAATGAACCATTGGGCCCAAGGCCACATGTATTTAAGGGGCACCGAGTTAAAAATAGACCCCAAGTGCCCGGAGAGCAGGCAGCAGGCACGCTGACCTCTGGCTCAGATAGGAAGAGGGATTCCAGGAGCTCTGAGAACTGTCCACAACTCGCTGCCTTCCTCACAACTCCCTCTCCTGAAGACGGATTTGCGATTCTGTCGAGTGTCACAGACACCCCAGCGTGGCTGGGTGGCACCCTCGATGTTTTGTGAGCTTTGTAGATTACATTGTTTTGTAGCAGAAGAGAGTGAACTTTCGACCGAGATGGGACCCCAGCAGGGGATTACTGGGTAGCTGTCCCCTTCCTATCCCCCATTTGCAGAGGGGACTGAAGTCCCAAGAGAAATGACACTCAAGCTTATGCAGAGCAAGGCTCAAATAAGGGCCCCTAGCTCCCAATTCAAGACTCTTTCCACTGTTACATCATGTTGATCATGTTATATTGCACAACATTCCTATAGATTTTTTTTTATTAGAGGGTGGATCTTTTTTTTCTTTAATTGAGAGCGAGGGATAGAGAATGAGCAGGGGTGGGCAGAGAGAGAGAGGAGACGGAGAATCCCAATCAAGCTCTGTGTTGCTAGTGCAGGGCCCAACAAGGATCTCGAATTCACAAACCATGAGATCGTGACAAGAATCTCGAACTCACAAACCATGAGATCATGACAAGAATCTCAAACTCACAAACCATGAGATCACGACAAGGATCTCGAACTCACAAACCATGAGATCATGTCCTGGGCCAATATCTAGAGTCAGATGCTTAACTGACCGAGCCACCCAGGCACCCCTAGATTTTGTTCTTTTGTGTTATCTTATGTAATGCATGTAGGCAGGAGTGGGGGGGGGTGCACAGTCGTTAGAAGGAGGAGGTGACAACAAAGGGATTACGCTGGGGTACAGGCAGTGAGTCCATATCCTTCCAGATCAGCCCAGCTCCCCCACCTGAGATCTCTCCCCACGTCAGGTGTAGTGGGTGTGACTCAGCTCCCAGTGCCCTAATTAGCACCTGTTGACAGTTTTTTGATTTGTGTGTTATCACCTTGGGTCCGCTTATCTTTATCAGAGCCAAAGGTTGATTGGAGCATTCTGGCTCGGGCTCAAAGCAACTCCACTCTGATTCCACGGAGCATTCATGAGCACTGTTACGAACAACAGCCCCTTTTCTTCAAGACAGCAGCCCAAATGTCGACTTGTCCCAGAGCCGCACTCTGGAGTCTTCGGTTTGACCTCCGTCATGCCCACCAGTAAGACCGTGCACAGTCCTCCTCTCAGCTGCCAGGGTGGGGAAGGCCGTGTGAACTCAGGCCTCCTGATCTCCAGCCTCAGGTATCCACAGCGATGCTCCCAGACACCTGACCCTGCCAGAAAGCCCTACCGGAGGCCGAAACCCCTTCTTCTCCAGCCTCTCTTGCTGGGACAAAGTTCCTGAGCCTTATCAGTCCAAGAGGCAGAATGTTAATCTGGCCACCTATGCTCCAGCCCTGCCCCCTCACAGCTGGCCTCCGCACTCCAGGTGGGGGGGGGGGGGGGTGTCCATCAGGACAGCAGGCCCTGCATGTAGCCTGTATGGCCACCTGAGGGGTTCATCCTCCGTCTCTTCCCAACAGTAGCCTCAGGCCAGGCCCGCAGGTGCTTCCCAGCTCCCCTCTGAGCCTTGGGGGAGGTATCTTCTCTGAGAAGTGACCCATTCCTTTCCTGACACCTGATATTCCTACCTGGACCCCCTTGGTGTGGTGATGTCAGAGAGGACCTGGGTCCTACTCCTGGGTCCGCTGCTGTCCCCTTCCTCTGGATCCGGGGCAAGTCACCGAGCACCCAGACTTCAACTGCATCACCTGTGAAATGGGAATGGACTTTAATCCACCCTAGAATACCTTCCTTTCCACTGAGCCATGGTGCCTATGTCTGACCAAGCCGTCCCCTCTGCACACACCACCTGGAACAGGCTCCAGAGCCCTGAAGGTTCCCACTGACAGCCACCTAAACCCCCTTCGCTCCTGGGCCAAGTCCCCAAAGACCACCCAGAGACAATGACGATGCCTTGCGTGGGCGTCCTCAGAGATCTCAGGTGGAGACAGGTCCCTGCCCAGCTGGGGCGGGCGTGTGTGTGTGTGTGTGTGTGTGTGTTTGTGTGTCCAAGCACACTCCCGGGCATTGTCCGGAGGGCTGGGCGGTTGCCTTTATGGCTAGGCATAAAAGGTAATCATTGACCACATCAATGCCGCCTTGCGCATCAGTGCCCGCCCAGGCTCGACCCTGCCAGGTCCTGGATTACTTTACAGTCACATAAAAGGAGCCTCCAGACTGGCCTCTGGGGACTTTGGCCCTCAAGCAAGGAACAGGAGGGAGCCCTTCCCTGGAGATGGCCTTTTCTTATAACATTTACTTGGTCACTGAAGAGCCCCAGCCTTTTATCAAACACTGCTACGATTGTCTTGGCCCAGCCTGCCTACACCACAGAGTCCCCATCAACAGGGGTCACCGCTCTTCCCTCTCTCCTCCACCTCTCCTATCAGGACCCACCAACAGCCTGGATGCACTCAACAGCAGCCTGGGTGCACCCAGCAAGGCCCCTCCGCAAGCTGAGAATTCAGGACACATCTGGGAGACCTGGTTCCTTTACAAGTTTTATTTCATCGAGTCCTCATTAACCCTATAGGGTAGGAACCAAGATAATTCCCATTTTATTTTATTTTTTATGTTTATTTATTTATTTATTTTATTTAAAAAAAATTTTTTTTAACATTTATTTATTTTTGAGACAGAGAGAGACAGAGCATGAACGGGGGAGGGTCAGAGAGAGAGGGAGACACAGAATCCGAAACAGGCTCCAGGCTCTGAGCTGTCAGCACAGAGCCCGACGCGGGGTTTGAACCCACGGACAGTGAGATCATGACCTGAGCCGAAGTCGGACGCCCAAACGACTGAGCCACCCAGGTGCCCCTATGTTTATTTATTTTTGAGAGAGACTAAGTGAGCGAGAGTGGGGTGGGGGTGGGGGTTGCTGACAGAGGAAGACAGAGGATCCCAAGCAGGCTCCACGCTGACAGCAGAGAGCCTGATACGGAGCTTGAATCCTCAAACTGTGAGATCATGACCTGAGCCGAAGTCAGACACTTAACCGACTGAGCCACCCGGGTGCCCCGATAATTCCCATTTTATAGACAGGATAACTTGTGCTCAGAGAAGTCAAATAACTTCCCTAAGTCACACAGCTGGTAAATGGCAGACTGCAACAATTTTTCACAGCCTATGTGGCAGTGGTCTCCAAGCTCGTGTTTTTTTGGTTTTTGGTTTTTTTTAAATGTTTATTTATTTTGAGAGACAAAGACAGAATGTGAGTGGGTTAGGGGCAAAGGGAGAGGGAGACCCAGAAGCAGAAGCAGGCTCCAGGCTCTGAGCTGTCAGCACAGAGCCCGATGTGGGGCTCGAACTCATGACCTGTGAGATCGTGACCTGAGCTGAAGTCGGACGCTCAACCAACTGACCACCCAGGCTCCCCTCCAGGCTCGTTTGATAGCATACTGCTATTGTGAAAAACAACTCTTGGCACACACATTTGATATATTTATACACATTCATAAATTGTACACATGTCCTACTAAATATCTATATGTTAAATAGTAGCAAATACCTGTACCCCAAACAAACTTTTCTCATCCTATCATTCAAACCAGACCAAATCAACTTCAGAGATGCTCCCCAAGGCTCGATTCTAGCAGCAACACCTGGGACAGAGAGAGAAGGTGGGAAGTGGGCTGAACTGTGAAGGAAAGGTAGGCCTCAGGCAGGTGAACATATTGGGGAAGGGCACTCCAGACAAATGCTTGAGCAAAATCCAAGTGGCCGAAAATGTCAGGAAATGTTCAGGCACAGACAAGAACCCCGGGAACATGAATGGGAATAGCTAGAGACAAAGCAGGAAGGGTCAGGAGGGCTGGAAGCGACTGGCCAGACTGCCAGACCTTGTCTAAAATGTAGTAGGGAGCCACAGTGGGTTCATGAGCGCCGTGTTACTTTGCCAAAGCCGTGTTTGAAATTCTCCCAGTGCAGTATGATATACACTCTCAAACGCTGTCCTTGGAGTTGGAGAATGTGGCCCTTGGAGAGCACCAGACTGAAGGCCAGTTAAGAGTTGCCACACCTCTTTACCTTTGCCCACTGCCCTACTTGGGGTGACTTGGGTACCCTTGCTGGCCTTGATTTTCTTTCTTTTTTTTTAATGTTTATTTGAGAAAGAGAGAAAGAGGGAGAGGGGAGGAGAGCAGAGAGAGAGAGAGAGAATCCAAAGCAGGCTCTGCACTGTCAGCACAGAGCCCAATGTGGGCCTAATCCTGTGACCCGTGAGATCATGACCTGAGTGAAATCAAGAGTCAGATGTTTAACCGACTGGGCCACCCATGTGCCCCTGGCCTTGATTTTCTGACCTGTAAATGGACATAATAAGAGCACACATATTGTGGATATTACTGTTGCTGACAGTAGGCTGGTGTGCCTGATCTAGCCTCTGGCACATAACAGATGCTCAAGAATAACGACTGGTCTCATTATTAGAATACGCCATCTTCTTTCCTCTGCCTGAAGAAATCAAACCAACCCCCCTCCATAATCTAGATCGGACTTCACTTTTGAGAACCCCAGTGAACTTGTTACTCCTTTCCCTGGCTTACCTAGCTCTGGACTCATACAGGCAGAGCAGCATTCGCACATCAGACGACAGTTACCCGCATACATATCTGTCACCCTCACCTCCGGGCTCCTGTACAAGATATTTAGCGGGCCTGGTTAAATTTTTGTGACTTGGTGCAAAGCATAAAAAGGGAAATAACAGCAGAAGAGGAAGAAGAAGAGGAGGAGGAGAAGAGGAAGAGGAAGAGCATGTTTGGGGGCACTTTGCTAAGCTTTTTGTGCGCGTTGTTTTCTGAATCCCCTCCTCGACCCCACAAGGCAGGTATATCAGGCGGGATAGGCTCGTGTGTGCCACAGTAACAAACATCCCAACCTTTCAGTGTTTTAAAACAGTAAAGGGGTGCCTGGGTGGCTCAGTCGGTAAGCATCCGACTTCGGCTCAGGTCACGATCTCACAGTTTGCAGGTTTAAGCCCCGTGTCAGGCTCTGTGCTGACACTTAGAGCCTGAAGCCTGCCTCGGATTCTGTGTCTCCCCCTGTCTCTCCCCTCCCCCACTCATGCTCTGTCTCTCTCTCTCTCTTTCAAAAACAAATGAAACATTTTAAAAAATTTAAAACAGTGAAGATTTCTTTCTCTCCCCTGCCAAATGAGCAGCGCTGGTCACTTGAAGTACGCTGTCCTCACTCAGGGACCCAGGCTGAAGGAAGCCCCCCCCTAGCAACACCTTTCTTCAGCATTAACCGTGGCAGCGAGAAGGAGACCGGAGAGTTCACACGTTAGCTTTTTTGTTGCTACCTGGAAGTGGCATGTGTCAATTCTACTCACATTTTATCAGCCAAAGCAAGTTCACTCAGCCACACTCACTTCAAGGGGCTAGTGAAGTGCAATCTTGCCAGGCCTGTTCCCAACTCTTGTGTCACGAAGGCCACACGGGCGGGTCAGGTCCATCCCTAGCTGTGCCAACGGCCACTCCCAACAGGGTGACTCAAAGCCCCTTTGTGGCAGAGTTGACCCCGCGTCCAAACAGTACTCACCTCCCCTCTGCTCTGGAACCCCCCCTCCACCCTCCCCCTGCCCCATAACATCAACACACAAGAATCTGGGTCAGTCTTTATCTTCCAGCTAAAGTGAACTCATTGAGGAATCAGCCTTGACTTTGGTTAGGCATGAAAATCACAACCATATTTCATGTCTGACACTGAGGCATTGTGGGTCTGGCAAGGAGTGCAGGAGACAGGGGGAAAACGGGACAGCTGGCTTGGGGTTGGAATTCAATTTCTTACCAAATAATTACATGCTATCTGCGGGCTGGGATCACACACTTGAGTCTGTGCCACAAGGAGCCTGCCCCGTGCATTTCTCAGAGCCCATTACCCGTTTTTTCCATCATCATTTGCAACGGGGATTGTGTAGGCTCTGGGGAGCAAGTCTGCTATGGGGTGTGTGTGTGCATGCGTGTCTGTGTCTGTGTGTGTGAGTGTGCAAGACGGCAAGCCAGAAAGGAAGCTACAACAGACAAGGAGCGTCTCTTGTGAGCACAGTCCCTGCTGGTGCCGAGAAGAAGGACAGGTCTCTAACTTCTGACCCAGACTTAGGAAAAGACTTCCACATTGAAAAATGTGGCTCCCTCTGAGAAATCATAAAGAAACACCCTCAACTGCGGGCAGATTTCGTCCCACTCCAGGGGCAAGTTAAAGGAGATGCAAAGTGGTGTAGGCTCAGGGGAAAGACAAGTGCTACAGGCAGAATTTCAGGCAAAGCAGAGCAAAAGGTCAAGGTCAGAAACCAGTGACATTTAGAGGGCAAACTGGAAACAGAGGCGGGGCTGCTGAGGGGCAGGATGCTACCATGGTTCCTTATCAGCTGGGTGGTTTGGAAAACTCCCCAGCCCCTAGAAGCCTCAATTAACAGAGGCTAATGAGAGCCCCCTGTCACAAACAGGTATGCAGCTGACGAGGCCCTGCCCTGCTCTCTGGGCCTGTGGCTGCTGTGTCCCTGGGCCCTGGTCTGGGGGAGAGGGGTGCCTGGTGAGAAATCCTCACTCCCTCATTGTCCCAGCAGAATGGAGCCCTGGCCACGAGAATCAAGTCCAGGGGGACACTGGTTACCTCAAAGGCAGAGTTCCTTGTCTTTCAATCCTTCTTCCATCCCTTACTGTCCATCCCTCAAGACCTTGCGGGGCACCTGCTGCTGTCCAGGACCCTGATGGTGGGGGTGGGGATGGGGTTCTGGAGGTGGAAGAAAAATTCCAGAGCCTGATCATTAGCAATTCATAGTCTACCTGGGAGGAGGGGGTGGCTCACTACCCAGAAAACAAGGAACAGAAACCACGGTTTGGGGCAGGAGCTGGTCAGGGCCAGGAGGCAGCGTCAGGGAAGGAGCTGGAGCCTCAGGGATGGAGAGGATGAGTATGGGGCATGGAGGGCACTGCGAGCAGCAGGCACACCTGGAAGAAAGGGCTGGAGGGGCTCGTGGGTGCAGTTGGGTGGTGAAGGCAGGATCCTAGGGGCAGGGCAGTAGGCCAGGCTGTTGAGTGGTGGTTTGTCCAACCTCAGGAACTACGGTGTAGAAACACAGAAAGTTCTGGGGTTTTGTTTGCTCAGAGATGGGGATGCAGCTGAAGCGTCTAGAGATGGGTACCCAGGAGACAAAACAGGTGCTGGGGATATGGGATGCTGAGTTCATGCCCCCCACCCAGGTGCAGACAGAGGAAGAACAAGTCTCTCTGGATGGGGTCCCCACCTCCTCTGTCCAGTAGGTCTGGGGACAGGATCTCACTTTACCACCCCACCCCCAGGCCAAGCCTGGGTTGACAAATGGGCCCTGCCCCCTGCCTGGAGGAGCTGAGATTGTTACGCTGGAAGTGAGTCACAGAGCTTTTCCTTCCTTCTCTTTCTCTCCACTTGGCTTGACCGACACCTTGCACATCCTCATTCTCTCCCTCTCTCCCCCACCCCACACCGTTCAGAATCCATAAACTATAAATAAGTGGTCTATCAGCACAAACTGCTCGACCCAGCGCTGGGGAAGGTGAGGGGCTTGGCTCAGGGTTCTGGTCTGTGCGTATCGGCAGAATGTGTGCCTGTGTGTGTGCATGGGCACACAGGTGTTGCTGAGACTCTGACATGCTGGGTGTCTGTATTTGTGAGCTGTCTGTGTGGTTGTGGGGAATCTGTGAGGGAGCACAGCATACATGTGTCGTGAGGTTGTGGTTGGAGGAAATTTCCACGGGGACGGGACTACGGTTTATCGGCTACGGGATGGGCACAGGTGTATGCGTCGTAGGTCGCCACCACTGAGGGGGAGGGTGTGGGCGGCAAGAGTGCATTTGTGCCCGAGGCTGTCCGCATGGACATCCGTGTTGTGGAGGGGGTGGGTGCTGGGTGTGGAGGAAGTGCTTCTGTCTGTGTTTGTGTAGGTGTTGAGGGTGTCTGTGCCTGGACCGCCTGCCTTGCCTCTGGCTCTGCAGGATGTGAAAGGACTTAGGACTTGGGTTTGTGACTGAGGCTGGTGTCACACCCTTCAGTTCTTTCCCTCCGCCTGGGCCAGGAGGCTGGAGATAAACCCAAGCCAGCACTGATGGCTATGGTGGCGGTGATGTCACATTCACAGGGGGTGTTCAGGGGGCGGGGGGTAGCTCATCAGAGGGAAGCTCAGAAGGGAGCTCCTCAGACTGAGAACTTGGCCTAGGAAAAGAGTGAAGGTAGAGGCTCTTGGTCTCTCACTCCTTCCTGCTGTCCCTCACCTGAGTCTACCCACATGCAGAGCCCAGCCAGAGAGGGCCCACTGGCCACGCGGGCAGGACTCAGCCTGGGCGCCACAGAGTGAGTAGCCTTCCACCAGCATGAGGGTCTGTCCCCCACGTAGGAGCCCCTCCCGTCCAACCCTGCTCCCAGCTAGATGAAAAGCCCCACAAGGCAGGACCTCTGTCTCCCCAGCATCCCCAGGCATAAAAGAGGGACAATGATATCTACAGAAAGGGGTTATCTGCACCCCAGATGAGCCTGGAGTTGTGGCCACAGGGAATAGAGCTAATCACTCATGCTTCCTTCTCACCTCTCCTACCTCCATAGAAATTGTTCAATTGGATCCTCCCGGGGTTGGGGGCCGGTGGCAGTGAAGGTCCTTGGGCCGTCTCTAGGGGCGCTGACAGGCAACCAGCACGTGCCCGCACCTGCCAATGGATTAAACGGGCAAAAGACAGGGCAGGCCGAGGAGGGGCCAGAGGAGCTGTGTGAATGGGGACAGTCTAGCGGGGCCTGACGGAAGGGCTTGTCTGTGAGATGTGTGACTTCTCTCACCCACCGGCAGTAGGAAGAGCACCAGGGAGCCTCTGAGAATTCAATCCCAGGCTCACACGGACTGGGGTCCTGGGAGGGGCCGGCCAGGTTGTCCCTGGATGCTGGCTTAAGTCCCCACTCCGCCTGGGATGGAGGAGGGAGGGTGATGAGGGATAACTGGGATGTGCCTGCTTTCCCTCTCTTCTGCAGGCCAAGGCACATTCTCCCTCTAGCGCCCCTCAAGGAGATGAAAATCCATTCCTTCAGCCCCAAGAGGTGGCAGCAGGCAGGCTGAGGGATCATTCCCCAGCATGGGCCCTGGAGGGAAGGGTCGTTGGGGGACTCTGCCCTTCTAAACCTGGTTCCTTTCTCTTGGGACCAGGCTCCCTGCACACCCACATTACCAGGAGGAAGGCCGTTCCAGGGTCAATTCTGAATTCTGGGGGTGGTCCTGGTCCAAGGAGGTGGTGTCTTCCTCCACAACCCATCCATAAAGGGCATTTGTGCCCAGGCTACACCGCCCACCTGGGGCTGGGGGCAGGGCTGCTTCGAACACAGCACCACAGTGAAAGCGGGACAAACGCGCCTGTGTGCGCCCTGGCCGAGGTGCCGGAGGAAGCGCGGTCGGGCCGAAGTGTTAATGGGCCTCCTTCCTGCCCTGCCCTTGCCAGCTCCTCGGTGCTCATCCCTCTCCCCTGAAACGCCCGCTTCCTCCGCTCCATCCCTGGCCACAGACCTGTCCTGCTTTAACAAACATCCCTCTCAGGCTTCGGGTTTATGGCTTTTCCATGCGCCCCCTTCATGTGGTTGGGAACCAACGCTCTGGTCCCCAGAGCAGAGGGGTGGGGTGGAGGGGGCTGGGGCTGGCCTTGGAGGCTGGGCCTGGCCAAGCGACCTAAGGGGAGGCTAGGATCTTTGCATCAGGAGAACAAGGCCCAGCCAGGGAACAACACAGGAGGGATGAGCTCTGTCCTGAAGGAGGGCAGGTAAGGGAAGGCCAAGTCAGCTGCAGGGGCCAGGAGGGGTCCCCAGAGAGGACAAGGAGACCACCCCCAAGGGGACAGCACCAGCCCAAACGATGGTACTTGTGACTTTGTTTTTTTTGTTGTTGTTGTTTGTTTTTTTTTCTTTTTTAAGTTTATTTATTTATTTTGAGAGGGAGAGCAGGAGAGGGGAGAGAGAATCCCAATCATGCTCTGCACCGTCAGCATAGAGCCCAACATGGGGCTCGAACCCACAAACCATGAGATCATGACCTGAGCCGAAACCAAGAGTCGGTGCTTAACCAACTGAGCTATCCAAGCACCCCATTTGTGGCTTTGTTTTAAATGGAACGTTTCTTTTTTTTCTTTTCTTTTTCTTTTTTTTTTTTTACTGTTTCTTTCTTTCTTCTTTATTTGAGAAAGAGATAACAGAGTGTGAGTGGGGAAGGGCAGAGAGAGAGGGAGACACAGAGTCCGGAGCAGGCTCCAGGCTCTGAGCTGTCAGCACAGAGCCAGAGGCGGGGCTTGAACTCACGAGCTGTGAGATCATGACCTGAGCCGAAGTCAGACGCTCAACTGACTGAGCCACCCAGGCATCCCTTAAAGAGAATGTTTCTTAAGCACCAAATGTGCCCTATGCAAAGTAAGTCCTGTGATTTTCTTGTCTCATTTCACTCTCACAAAAACTCACTGGTACCATCACCCCCCATTTTACAGATGACAAACCGGGGCCCAGAGAGGTTAAGCAGCACGTGCCCAGATCACAGAGCTGGCTAGTGACAGTGTGATGACTCAAGCCCAGGGAGCGTCCACATGTTGAGGAAGAGCCACTACTCTATGCATTTTTATCAGTCACTGTTGGGCTTTTGTATCTGGGCCTGGGACCACCCGTTAGGTGTCCCTGAGTCCCTGGGTCAGCCTCAGGAGGGCCAAGGAGGAAGCATTCGATCCCAAGACTGTCTCTGCCTTGAGACCAGAGCCTCAAGCCCCCTTGGGTGTCAGCACCACGTATAAGCTGACGTCTCCCATATAAGGGGGCAGTGTTGAATGTATGTAGAAGCTGCTGAATAAAACCACTTTCATTTCAAAGCATGACTGAATATACACTCACTGCGGGTCATGTATATGTTTTTTCTCAAAAGATTTTAAAAGTACAACTGCTATCATGGGGAGCAGGGGCTGCAAAACGTTTCGATTCTGTGAGAGAACGTTTGTGTTCAAAAAGTTCAGAAACCACTTTACAAATTAAAACACGGATGCCCTGAGAGGTAGCACATCCTGGGGAACTTTCAGAGCAAGCTGGGGCCCAGGGACCTACTCACTGGGCTGAGGCTCCCTTTTTGTCTGGTCAGGACACCCACCCCCATCTCATCAGAGAAGGGGGCCTGTCCCAGGGGCACCTGGGTGGTCCCGTCGATTAAGTGTCTGACTTTGACTCAGCTCATGATCTCACGGTTTGTGAGTTCGAGCCCCGCATCGGGCTCTGTGCTGTCAGTGCAGAGCCTGCTGGGGATTCTCTCTCTCCCTCTCTCTGACCTTCCCCTGTTCGTGCTCACTCTTGCTCTCTCTCTCTCTCCCTCTCTGCTCCTACCCCACTTGTAATCTCTCCCCCCCCAAAAAAATAAATAAAAGAAGTACACCTTAAAAAAAAAGGAAGGGCTGCAGGAGTAGGCCCCAGGAGATCCAACATAGTAGGGCATGGGACTTGAGGGACTAAGAGGCTAGGAGAAACTCAGGGGCCTCCATCTCCCAGCAATGCAGGGGGAGAGCCCCGGCCTTACTTATCATTTGCTCCTCAGAGTTTTTCCTAACGTGGGCATTTGCAGGTCCTGCTGGGGAAGAAGCCAGCTGTGTATGGACAAGCAGGAAGATGGGGGGCCTTTTTCAGTGGGGAAGGTCCCCATACTCCACACAACTGGGCCAAAGGGAAAGACCCCTCCAACCCCCACTGTGGAAGGAAGCAAAGGAACGACATTTCTGGGGCATTTACTGTGTGCCTGGCACTGTGTTTTCACAAGTTAGTATTTTTCCTTTGACTTTCATCTCAACAATCCTGCAAAGCAGATCTGACAACTCCCGTTTTTACAGACGAGCCTCAAGAGGTTAAAGGCTATTAAAAAGCAGAGCCAGCACCTAAACTTGACCCTATGCGGTGGCCAATCTGTGTTCTGGGGGCTCAGAGCGGCTGCAAAGAGGGCTGAGGGGGAGGCGGGGGAGGCCCAGCCCCCACAGTCCCGGCCCCAGTGAACATCCTCTCTGCCTGCCTTTGTTCACAAAACCGAAAAAGTGATGATGGTTTTCCTTCCTCTCTTTAAGAAAACAACAGAATCAAAACAAACAGAGAAGGGGAACTCCCCTCCCGTAGCTTTTGCCAGAAAGAAAAGGAAGAAACAGTCCCAGTCATGCTCTGGGCGGCCCTGTTGCTAGGACAGGGCCTGGAAGAGGAAGAGAGAGGGCCCCTCATGAAAGCTGAAAGCTTCAGTGTCCCCACTGCATGGTCCCGCTCCGAGCTCCTTGGCCTCACCCCAGCAAACCTGCCCCACTCGTGGCCTGACCCTCTGAGTTCGGACACACACAGCTGAGGCAGCTGAAACTTTCCAGAGGGCTTCAGTAAATCCCAAGGAAGGACAAAGGGAAATTAAAACACACAAGTCCAAGAATAAAAAAGCAAAACAAAAAACAGCTACCAGAATGCACACTGGCACTGTTGACCTCCCATGGCCTGTTCCCACTTAGGGCTCCCGGGCCCTTCCCCATCTCCTCCTCCTGAGCTACCTTCACTGTGGTCCCCACTGAGGCTGTGAGAGCCTCACAGGGTCCCTTCTTTCCTAGAGTCAGGCTTGTCTGTACCTTAGTAGCCACAACAGTCAAAATCTGGACTGGCCCTAGGTTGGAGATATTGCAGGATGCCCACCCTGACCCTGGCCAGGGCCCTCCCATACCACCTAGCTCAGAGAACAGTTCTGGATGCCTTGTGTTGATTGGCTCGCTTGGGGAGACTGGCAGCTTCAGAGATCTGCACCATGTCCCCCACCCCCCCGCACGTAGGATGGCGGCCTTAAAGGCTCAGCAATGTCATCAGCAACAGGTCCTCCTCTCACAAAAACAGCCCATCAGCCAGCCTCACACTTTGACAGGGACTCTGGGGCCAACAGGACCTTTTGAACACTGCCTGGGTAGATTAAGGAATTCGTGGTCTGGGTTCAAGATCCAATTGTAGCTGGAGAATAGTTTTTCCCCATTGAGACCAGTCTCAGCAAATACTAAGTGAGTAATTAGTCATGTACTCAGTACTGCATCTGGTCCTGTGGGGAATGTATGAAGACAGATGAGGCTCAGAGTCTCCCAGGGACATGAGAGAGATGGTGGCAGGAGAGGATTATTCTAAACAGAGGAGAATCTTGGGGCGCCTGGGTGGCTCAGTCGGTTAAGCGGCCGACTTCGGCTCAGGTCATGATCTTGCGGTCCGTGAGTTCGAGCCCCATGTCAGGCTCTGTGCTGACAGCTAAGAGCCTGGAGCCTGTTTCAGATTCTGTGTCTCCCTCTCTCTGAACCTCCCCTGTTCATGCTCTGTCTCTCCCTGTCTCAAAAATAAAAAAATAAAATAAAATCAACAGAGGAGAATCTGAACAATGGAAACTCCTCCCCTCTTGGAGCTGTGGGAGGTCCAAGGGAGACAGTGCATGAGTAATGTTGCTGTCTGTTGGTTCCTGCACCTCTGGGCTCCAATCTCCCTCTTACATCCTAGGGCTGACCATTCCCTACACTAGGTGCTCAGTTGGTGGCTGCTGAACAAACAGTCACTGTCTGGGTTTGGTGTGGGCTAAATGAGATGCATCCTGGGGCGCCAGGGTGGTTCAGTTTGTTAGGCGTCTGACTTCTGCTCAGGTCATGATCTCACAGTTCATGAGTTCAGGCCCCACATCGGGCTCTGTGCTGACAGCTCAGAGCCTGGAGCCTGCTTCAGAGCCTGTCTCCGTCTCTCTCTTTGCCCCTCCCCAACTGGTGCATGTGCGCGCGTGCTCTCTCTTTCTCTCTCTCTCTCTCTTCTCTCAAAATAAAAAAGCATTAATTTTTTTTTTTTAATAAAAGCAAACAAATAAATCGGGTGCATCCTGCATAGGGATACATAACACTTGCTGGCTTTCCTCAGCATTATGAAGATGACAGTTTGCTGTCCCACCGGCCCAGGAAGCTTCTCCGGGGCAGGAACTGTATGATGGCTGCCCTATATCCTCTCCCCGGTCCCAGCTCAGCATTGTGCCCCTGGAGGAGCTCAGTAATGCTCACAGACCAGGGGATAGAGCTTGGAAAGAGGGCCTGGAAGAGTGGATTCAGTTTCTCCCCAGCACAGAACACCCTCCTCTGCCAGCCCCAGCCCCAGCACACTCTTACTGTCTTTAGGACCTGTTCTATCTGCCTCCTCCAGGAAGCCTTCCCTGTCACTCAGCTGGGATGAGATCCCTCCGTGTCCTCGCTGCATGTATGGTATGTAAGTCTGGATCAGTGCACTGTTATCCAGCCGTTTTCCAGTCGAGGCAGCTGGCTCCCAAGAGAGTGTAGCCCTCTCTCCCATCCCCCCACAGCCCCCGTCCCCGTTGCTTTGGAGTGTGGCTCAGCAGCAGCCCAGCAAGATTCTGATGAATGAATTAATGAATTTGCTCTGTGACCTTGAGAAAATTCCCTCTGTCCCGTTCTAACAAGGGGAAAACACTGTCTTTCTTGGGTAAGTGGGAGGAAGGGGCCGGGAGGTGGAGGAGGCAGGGCCAGGAGAAGAATGGAGTGGTTTGTGACACTCACCATGGCCAGATGGGATCTGAAAGGGGCTCATCCATTGACAGCCAGGGTGGAGACCAGTCAATACCCCGTGTGCTCCCGGTGGGGGGTTTTCCCAAAGGGGGATGGAAGGGCATGGTCCCCTGGCGGAGCCAGTTTCAAAAAGGAGGTCTATGTTTCCAGGCTCTTCCCATCAAGGTAACCTGGGCCTGGAAACCTTCCCACAGGATCTGCCCTGCCCTCCTGCCATCAGCACCAGCTGTGACCTTGAGTCGGTTACCACTCATCCAAGTTCTACTGACCAGGGCTTAAGGTGCCACCATGGGCAGGTGCCTGGGAAGGAGCCCAGGGATGGAATCCTGGCTGGCTGACCACCCCCCACTGGGGTGTTGGCCCAGGCCAGCAGGTTTCAGGTTTCAGCTTTCAGAATGTTTTCCTGTCTAGGGCACTTTCTATTTTTCAATACTTTTCCTATCACAGCCAAACAACAAAAAAGTAAATAGGTGAGCCTTCTCAGAGCGGGGAGGGTGGGGGTGGGCAGAACCCACCCTGGGAAAGGCCGGAGGCCGGCCTGGAGGGGGAGAGGCCCCTCTACCCCCATCCCCACCCCCCCACCCTTCTCCTCGCAGGGCTGACTCATTGTTTTGCAACAAACAGCAGGCGGCCAGGCCCTGGCAGTTTCTCGAAGTCCAGGCTGGGTTCAATCCCAGCCCTCCCAACGGCCCAGCCGGGCCCGGAACGATTGGGTTATCTCTGCCCTCATCCCCTTTGTTTGGGGCGGCCACTAGCTCACCCGAGGTAAACAGACTCTGGCCGAGTGAGAAAAGGAGGTACCCGTTATCTCCTGAGGCCACAGAAGCCAGGCGGGCCGAGGAGCAGGAATCTCGCAGATCCCTTTCCCCCACAGAAGCTCCCCTGTGGAGTGGAGAGGTCTCAGCACAACATCCAGAGCCTGGTGCCTGGGTTCAAATCCCAGCTCTGCCACTTACTGCTGGTGACCTTGGGCAAGTCACTGACCCTGTCTGCTTCCACCTCTCTGTCTGCAAAATGTCGGGATAACAGCACCTACCTCATAGAGTTGTTGCGTTCCTATTTATAAAGGGTTGTATAAATAATGTTAGTTTTTGAAGAGTTATATATAAGCGGTGTTAAGTGGGGGGTTGGGAGAGTCTATAAGTAATGTTAAATAAAATAAGCCCAACGCCCAAGGCCAGGCTCTGAGAGGATTTCCCACCCCCTGCCCCACTTCTCCCAGCAGGCCAGCTCCTTCACTCTGCATCCCTGAGCTGAGGGCATTGACCGGCCACAGCAGGACAGGCGCTGAGGCTCCAAGCTCCTTTTCAAATGGAAGTTGTGCGGGGAAATCCTCGAGGGAGGTAGGCGCCAGCCTGGGAGGGTCTGACCACCTGAGGGGTTGCACAGAGAGGCTTTTTGGATTCCTGCAAGAGGTTTTGGAATTTCACAAAGATACCCGCAGGGATGGAGAGCCTGCAGAGGTGAAGTGATGGAGGAGAGGGGGCAGGGCTGCAAGCTCTCCCTGAAGTCCAGTGTGGGGCCTGTCTGGCCATTGTCTTTTCTGGGCTGATTTTCCCAAAGAGCTGATTTCTTAGGCTTCAGTGCAAGATTCAGGTCTTGATTCTGACACTTACTAGCTGGGAGACTCTGGGCAAGTTACTTCCTCTCTCTAAAGCTCCATTTCCTTGTCTATAACAGGAGATAATAATCTCACCTTGCAGGGGATTGAAAGAGGCAACACAGGCAAAGCTTCTAGTGTGGTGCAGACAGAGCCCGGGCTCCATTAGCGGTGGCCTGTAACCCACCCCCCACCGCTGTCTCATGTGGGACCTAGGAATCTCCTTACCTCCTGTCCAACTCCGTTTAGAGTGGATGCCCACCTCCACCTTCAACCCCACCCTGATTCCTACATCCTTTCCCATGAGTCCAAGGGCCTGAGGCTGGCTTCTCAGCCTCTTCCTTCCTGGTTCCCTAGTGACCCCAATATCACACAGCATTATCAGTGTCCAAGAGATTGGGGTCTCCTCCCTCACCAGCACTGGGACCCTAGGTTACAAGTCATGGGTCTTCTCCAAGCCTCTGTCATTCAATCATTCACTCAGCAAACATTTCTGAGCACCTGCTCTGTGCCTGACACTGTATGGGGTGCTGCAGGAACAATGGTTAATGAAATAGAGTCAAAGTCTAGCAAGGGAGACAACTATTAAATATATATCCAACACATACTTACTGAATGCTACAGAGAGTGGAGGGTGCTATGAACTAATATTTCCTGGAAGGTTCAAGAGACGGTACTCCTGAGGTTTAAGTCAGGACATGAAGGATATCTAAGAATGAAAAGAGCTGGGGAAGTAGAAAGAGAGAACAGTGTATAGAGAGCAGAAATAGCATGTACAAAGGCCCTGAGGTCACAAGACTTTGGTACCTGTACTGAAAGGAGTCCATATTGAGTGAGCAAAAGAGAGACTCAAGCTGAGGTTGGAGGATAGAAAGAATCAGATCTGGTGGGACCACATAGATCTTGGGAAAGGCTTTGGACTAGAACCACTAAGTAGTTTTAAGGAATGGGGTGTGGTCAGAGCTCTTTCAAAAATGTCTCCAGCAACTGAATGGTAATGACTTGTGGTGGATTCATGGAGACCAAGGAGGAGACTATCTTTCAAGGGAGAGTGGAGGTAGCTGGATGAGGGACAGCAGAGCTGGAAAGGGGGCACAGCCAATGTTTAAGAAGTAGGTATACTAGGACTCGGTGATAGGGGAGGTGTGGAGGTTGAAGGAGAATGTGTCAAATATGACCCTCAAGTTTCTGACATATGAAGCTGGGTGGAGGAGAGGAGAGGCAGATTTGATGGAAGGAGGGAATAGCAGGAGTTTAATTTTAGAAAATCTATATTTGAAATATCTAAAAAAAAAAAAACACTTAAAAATTAAAAAAAAATTTTTTTAAAGGCGCCTGACTGGTCAGTAGAACAAGTGACTCTTGATCTTGGGGTCATGAGTTCGAGTCCCATGATGGGTGTAGAGATAACTTTAAAGAAGAGAAAGAAAGAAAGAAAGAAAGAAGAAAGAAAGAAGAAAGAGAAATATCTATATCAAGTAGGTAGCTAGATACATCAGTCTTTTTTTTTTTTTTACAGTGAGAGAGAGGGTGCAAGTGAGCGAGGGTCAGAGAGAGAGAGACAGAGTTCCAGGTGGGGCAGAGGAAGAGAGAGGGAAAGAGAGAGAGAAACGGGGCTCATCTGAAGTGGGGCTCATGCTTTTACCCGAAGCAGGGCTCGACCTCAGCGGATATGGGGCTTGAACTAGCAAACCGTGAGATCATGACCTGAGCCAATATCAGATGTTTAACGACTGAGCCACCCAGGTGGCCTGGCTGGATACCTCAGTCTTAAGCTCCAAAAGAGGTCTAGGAGCTCCTGGCTGGCTCAGTCGGCAGAATGTGTGACTCTTGATCTTGGGGTTATGAGTTTGAGTCCCACGTTGGGTGGAGAGATTACATAAAAAAGTAATAAAAATCTGGGGCACCTGGGTGGCTCAGCCGGTGAAGCGTCTGACTTCAGCCCAGGTCCTGATCTTGCGGTTTGTGAGTCCAAACCCCACATTGGGCTCGCTGCTGTCAGCCTGTCAGTGCAGAGCCCGCTGCTTCAGATCCTCTGTCCCCCTCTCTCTGCCTCTCCCCGCTTGCGCTCTCCCAAAAGTAAACACTGCAAAAGTAATAATAAAAATCTTTAAAACAAAACCAGAAGGTCTAGATTGAGAGTTGGAAATTGTGGACACGGCATCATTCTGACACGGGAATGGACAGGATTGCCTAGGAGAGAGTAATCTATCAGAGCGAGTCCGAGAAGATCAAGCTCAAGGCCTCGGGAACACCCCACTTAAGTGTCAGGTGAAACCGGATCCTCAGTTTTTATCACCTCCAAAACGGAGATAACAGTAGCCCCGGCTCACAGCATGACCCAGGTATAGCAAGTAATGGATGTGAGGCACCAGCGCTCAGCACACAGTAAACGCACAGTAAACCATGGGTGGGAAAGCTGTGAGGACACAGTTAGTTGGCAATTTTCTTCATTTGCAAGTGACAGGAACTCAGCCGAGGCTTAGAAAAAGAAGGGTCTCTTCAAAGGATTCAGGAAGGCTCCTACAACCAGAGGAAGAACGAATCTCCAAACCCCGCACAAAGGGCAAGGAGGCAGTCCTCCACTCACTCAGCCTCTCTTCTCTGCTTCCTGTTAAGATAACTTTTTTCATGAATTCTCTGACTTCCCTTCCGTGACAGGGGACACAGCTGCAGGCCCGGTCTGCGTTTCACATCCCGAGGTTCCCTCTGCCCCAGAGGTCTTACTCGCATTCCCTCTGATCCCAAGTTAACAAAATCTCAAGGGAGAAGGCTGAACAGCTCAGCTTGGTTTGGGAACCTACCCCGGCACCACTCAGTACAAGGGAGCAAAGAGACTGGCAGCCGCAGTCACATTGCTGGATTGGGGGTGGGTGGGTGGCAAAGGAGGCCTGCTACCAGCAGATCACTAGGTGACCCCTCCAATTAACCCGGAAATGTGCTTGCAGTCAAAAAAGGGGCTAATTTGGTCTCTACCAGGTGATTAAAAACGAAACACAACACCTGGCTACGTTGCCACCCATTGATCCGACACTACCTTGATAATGACCCCTCTCCCTGCCCTCACCCCAATCACCTGGACTCACCAGCAACCTCATCGCTTGCCTCCCGGGCCCATGGGGTTTCCTCACAGGTCCCCCAGTCAGGCGGACCTTGCAGACGGACCACCCCTCAGCCCCACTTTGAAGGGTCCCCTCTTCAGAGCCTTCGATGGCCATCCTGGACCCTACGACTGAAGCCAGTTTCCTAGGCCTGACCTCTCAACTTTGACCACGCTTCTCATATCAGTCAAGGCCCAGCTTACCCCGGACCTCCTCCAGCAAGGCCCCTGACCTCTACAGCCTCGTGCCCCCTTCCACTGACCTCCAACGGCCTGCTGCAGTGTTCACTGCTTACATTTCAAGACTGCCTGCTGTATGCGGGTCACTGAGATTAGTAAGTGTCTTTAGCTGCTTCATCTTGCTTCCTCCCTGAGTGACCGGCACCACCACCCCTATTAGGCTCAGTGAGATTTAGTAACTTGCCCCGAATTACGTCATTGGTTAGAGCGATAACCAGGGCTTGAATCCGACTGATGGCCGCCCTCCAACCCTTTGCTCTAAACTGGGGGCCAGCAAACTTGTGACCCCACTGGTTAAATTCTGCCAACTGTCTGCTTCTGCGCCGCCCGAGCTAGAATGGTTTTTACATGGCTGAAAAAAAAGAATCGAGAAAAAATGTAAAATTTTGGCGCATGGGAAAATCACATGAAATTACAATGCCATTGTCCATTAATAAAGTTATATTGGAACACGGTCCCGCCCATTTGTTTCGATACTGTCTATGGCTGTTTTCTCACTACGGTGGCAGAGCTGAGTAGTTGTGAAGGAGACCAGCCTAAAATATTTACTGTTTGGCCCTTCCAGAAGAAGTGTGCCAACGTCTGCCCTAAAAGACACCACCAGACTGCCTCACCTTGTTGTTGTTACCTTACCTTATGGCTCCGTGAGTTCTAAACACCCCACCTGCCTCCAGGGGTTGCTGTCTTTCTGTAAGGCTGAGCCTGCTATGGAAACTTGGAGGGAAAGCAAGGTCGGTTTTAGCACTGTCTGTACCCCCAGGCACCCGAGACTTGACCCAGATGGGACTGAAGTTTCAAGACCTGAGAATGTACAGAAAATCCCTCTCAGCCAACCCCTACCGGCGTCCCCCTGGCTGAGCCAGCCTGTCCATCCCTGGGTGGGCCGCGGGAGACCTTTGTTCTGACAGGATCTGACTCATCTGGAGTACACTCTGGTCTTGTTTGATTTTCAAGGATCCAGCTTCAAGGAAAGAAGCAGAAGGAATGGGTCTTATCCAGAAATGTGAGTCCAAGAGTTGTCCTGCAGACTCAGTGGGATCATGAAAGAAAGTGCTAAGCCAGAAGACTGGCATGTGCTTGATGATGTGCAGCTCTTGTTTGGGGGGGGGGGGGCATGGGGAATTCTGGAAGCTCCTGGCTTTTGCTGGCCTGTGTGGGGCTTTCACGTGTTTTAGGTAAAGTTTCCCCTTCCTCCAGCATATGGGGCTCTGCCCACACAAGGACACCCTTGGCGAATGGAGTAGGAGCTACACTTCAGCTCCCACTCCCACCTCAAGCCAGGTACCTTTGTGCAGTGCACACACTTTGCAACTGTCTGTGGCAGCCCTGCTGAGTAGGGAGGCCCTGAATGGAGTTTCCTGATTCCTTCTCCTCCCTGCCTACCTTGGTCACTACCTTGGGCCAGTCCACACACCCTCCTGGGCTTCAATTTCCTCTCCTGTATAATGACGATGCTTATCCTGTCTTCTTCAGGCAATTCTGAGGATAAAATGAGGGAGCAGATGTGGAAATCAAGGGTGGAGGGTTTTGATGTCAACCAAACGACCAAATGGAAACCTGCCATTTGGGGTCCTCTAGAAGCTATTTACAGAAAGGGCTTTGTTGTTGACGTTTTTAGAAATGATTATGTTATATAAAGTTTGGAAAGCAGAGGGCCTATTACCCGTAATCTACCATGGTTAATATAATTTCTACACGTTATCTTGCTTTTTGGGGGGAGGATGGGGGAGGAGAGGTCCAACGAGGGGAAGATGCTAGAGCAGTACTTGTTGAACTTCACCTGGGAGGTTTGTTAGAAAGCAGGTTCCAATCCAGTAGGTCTGGGGTGGGGCCCGAGAGTCTGCATTTCTACTGGGCTTCCAGATAATGCCCATCCTGGGACTACACTCTGTCACTAGGGTCTAGAAGACCCTAGAGCATCCCAAAAAGGTGGAGCTGGGGTTTCTTTGCTCCAAGGGCCCAGTGGGAGCAGTGAAAATTTCTACCATCCCAGCAGACCTGCCTCTGGCAATGAGGGGCAGGGGCAGTTTCCCAAGACCCCAGAGATCAGCTTGGCCGACTGCAGATCTGGAAACTGGGACTGAAGGCTTCCCTGGCCCCACACCCTCGGTGGGGAGACTGAAGCTGGGGAGGCCGGGAAGGGCCGGGTTTCCCCAGATCAAAGCAGGTTCTCCAGCCTTTGATTCACAAACAAGCAGCCTCTTTGGAGGCTGACTGGAGTTTGGGGATGGCTGGCCTTGGGGCCTGGGGTGAGTGGTCAGAGGCCCCAGCCCCCTTTCTTTTTGCATAACAGCTTGGCTGCCTAACAAAAGGGCGGTCCTTGAAAGGCTGTGAGGGGCTGTTAAAAGCTTCCGGCAATGGTTTAATTGGGGGCGATTAAAGTGTCCTCCCCAGGAAGACCTGCCCTTCAAAGGCCAACCAGGCCTTGCTCCCCTGCCCTCAGCACCTTTCCCCTTGGCCACGCCCGCCATGGTAGCCCTGCCCCAGCCTCTCCCCTCCCCCCTCCTAGCTCCCCTCCACTTCCCTGTGGCTCCCTGCAGACCTGACAGGTTGGCGACTGGCCCCTTTGGTCAGCCTGTCTGGGAGGATTCCGTCCCAGACCATGGACCATCAGCACCATTTGCTCACACAGTTTGGTCTCGTGGTTGAGTCTGATGTAGGAGGGCGGGGAAGGCTGAGTTAGGGATACAAACGACCCCCAAATCGGCCCACCCTGAGCACTCTTGCTGTCTCTCCCCTAGGACACCTAGACTGGCCTCTGGGCCCCTCCTCGAGCTCCCTCACCAGGCCCTCTCCCCAAGGCCCTGGCCTGTCCGGAACTTCACGGTCACTGTTGGGGGTCCCCTGGCCTACCACACATTAATCTCCCAGACATCTGCTGAGGACGCTACCTGCTACCTGCGGGGTGTTGGTGGTTCAGAGGTGACCAGACAGGGAGGTCGGGGTGGGGTACTGTCCACTTACAAGTGGACACGCCAAAGTGATCTGGCGTGATATAAGGTAAAATGAGGCAGGGAAGGCTCCAGAAGCAACAGAGCCTAGAGTTAGAACATGGTCAGCTGATTTGGCCGATTTACCCTGATGTTAATCTCAAGACCACAGCTGGCTCCACTAACAGACTGCCTCACAACCAACCTGGGGACCCTTAAAAGGGGAAGTAAGTAGACTTTCCTTCAAGTCTAGAAATAGGCATCTGGTATATTTTCCTGGAGCCCAGGAGAGTCTCTCAAACACCTTCTTTGGCTGAGCCACCCTATACGGAGCTCTTAAGGGATGATTTGGATGCTATTTTCCTCTCTTATCCCTTTAGCCCCACCCCCCCAAGGTCCAAGGCCTTTCCCTGCAGGGTGCTCTGTTTTTTCCCCCAGGCCCTGTTCTCATCTCCCCCATTAGGCTTTGGACCTATTTTGACTGGCCAGGAATGCTCGGCCCAAGGGTCTCTGGGATTTCCGTATCCCCGGTAAGGAAAGTTCATCCTTTTTCCAGGGTGAGTGTGGAAAAAAAACCAAGCCCCAAGGCTGGGAGGAGGCAGAGAGGCCTAGGACTGAACTGCCAGCTACAGAAAGCCTCCATTCTGATACCTCTGTCTTGCTTTGAGCCCTCTCTACAAGGGTGTCCCTGATTATTCCTCCACGCTCTTGACAGCTTTCCTGCCCTGTCCCCAGAATGTCCTCTGGTCCTCAGAAGCCCTTGCAGGGCAGGCCAACTTAGCAGGGGCACTGAGAGGGGGAGGGGGCTGGACCCCCAAACCAGGCAGGTGCCCTGACTTTGATTTTCAGCAATTTCTGATCTCAGAGATCCGGTGCCTGGTTGTATCTATAGTGTTGTGCCGGCTCAGTACGTCCACCTCTGAGGCTCCTGGCAGAGCAGCAGACATCGAAGATTGTCGCGTGAGCTCTTCACCCATCTCACCCTCAGCCTGGCGAAGACGCCCGCTGGGGAAGCAGCTCCGAGCTTCCGGATTCTTGGACTCGAGGCTGAACCTGAGCGGTTCCCGCACACGGGTGTGTGCTGAGCATGAGTCACGCTTAAGAAACAGGGCTATGGAAACCCGGAAAAGAGCTATCTGCTCTCCATCCTAGCCGCCTACCGGATTCATTCCTTCACTACTAGGATGGCCAACTAGCCCGATGATTTCCCTGGGACTGAGGGGATTCCCGGAATAAGGAATTTCAGTTTTAAAACCTCCACAGTCCCAGGCAAACCATCCTGATTTGCTCGGGTCTGAGGAATTTCCCAGGACAGGCTTCCAGTGGTAAAAGCGGAACGGCTCTGGGCAAAACTGAACCTTCCCGGCCTCCCACCCCCCGCCCGCCCCAGTCTGGCCTCTGTCCCCATCAGTCCCATGAAACACGTACAAAGGCCACCACCAACCTTCAAACGCCAGTTCCGTTGGCCTCTTCTCCCTCCTCCTGCCCCTCTGGGGTGGTGGTAGGGATGGTGGAAGGCTGGGGCTGTGCCCAGCTGGACTGGAGGGTGAGCTGGGGGTGGGGCAAGGGGGCAGGGGAGCAACAGCCTTGCTTGTCCCACCCTCTCTAAGCCAGTTGCTAGGCTTTATCACTCCTTCACACTAGCTGGCCATTGAAGGAGTATCTCCTCCTAGCCCACCCCAGCCCCCTGACTCAGATAAGCTGAGAGGCCACCCGGGAAGACAGAGGTGAAGTTGGGACCTGGGCCCCCCCTGCCCTGAACCTCTCTGCCTGACGCTTGGCCCAACCTTGGCCAGAAAAGAAGCAGGCATCCCCTTGGGGCTCATACCCACGCTTTCGTGGGCAATAGTTCCTGTGCTCACTCACAGATGAAAAAAATGGAGGCAAGAGAAATCAAGTGACCTCCCCAAGGTTGCTGGGCCAGACGCATAGAATGTAGGAGCTGGAAGAGGCCTTGTGGTGAGCAGGCCCAAGGCCCCTGTGACACAACTCCATGGAGGCTGTGTTTAGAGTGTCCCCTGGGAGAAAGACTCGTAGATGAAGATCCAGGACTTCTAAGTCCCTGCTGCCGTGAGGCCAGCCTCCCAAACCCCCCAGTCCCAGGGCTTGGGGCTCTGTCTCCCACAGAGCTCTTGTCCCTCAGAAGGCCCTCTGCCTGGACTTCCCCCACCACTGAGGCCGGCTCTTTGCTGCCAAAACTCAGCCTTAGTGTTGTGGTTCCCATTATTCCAGGGTAGCCTGACTCTCCAAACCTTCCCTGACTACTCCTGGGCCCCCGCCGACCACCAGCCCCACTTCCATCCTTCAGGCCGTGTCTGTAGCCACATGGAATTCCTCGTGGTCCCCAAACATGTTTGCCTCTGCAGGGAAAGTACGCCTTTCCTTCACCTGGATCTGGGGAACCTAGTCCTGCAAGGGTCTGCTTACACGTGTCCTCCTCCTTGAAGCTTCCGCCAACATGTGAGTCAAAAGCACATTCTCCTTCAGGTGCTTTAGAATTTGCCATGTGCCAGGCACTGTCCTGAGTCCTGTCTCATTTAACTTTCACAGCAACTGCAAGCAGCAGTACTTTACTATTATTATCCCCCTACTCTAGATGAGAAACTGAGGCGCAGAGAGGTCAGGTAACGGGCCACGGCTGGAAGAGGACTGAGGGAGGATGCGGCAGTTTGGATACACAGCCCGAGCTCTAGACCACCAATAGCCTGCCCTAGTAGTGTTTGTACCTCCATTAGGGTCCCCGAGTACATTGGGTGGTCTGGAGTCTTTTATGTCCTGTTCCAGCTACACTGGACTAGAAATCCCTCAGGGCAGAGCCGTGGATTGGGATTGGCTTCCTTTGGAAGCCTTAGTATTTGCTTAGAGAGCACAGAGGAGGACCCTTATCTCAGACCCTTACACAGCCCTGGAGGCCCCAGTAGGAGGGAGCACAGGGAAGGACAGAATTCTGTTTCTATTAACTCTCAGCCCAATTTCTCAGGAGTCTTACCTGGTTTCTTTTTGGCTCCAGGGGCCTGGGCCCAGCCAGAGCATGGGATGTGGGTGGGGCAGCCAGAGGGGGTGCTTGGGAGCTCCAATAACCCCCAGGACCTCTCTCTACCCCTCTAGTCCCTCCCTCCTAAAGGACAACTCCATGCACACCCCCTCTAAGAAGCTGTCTTTTCTGTTCCCGGGCCTGCCTCAGCCCCGTCCTTCCCTTCCCTTCCTGCCTATTTCCTGTCCCCTCTGGGGGATGTGTCTGGATCCCATTGTGAACCGTCACACGCACACAGGGCTCTTCGGTGGGTGTCAGCTGGGCTCAGGGAGCTGGGAGAGCGGGGCTCTCCCAGGGGAGCGGGGCTGGGAGAAGACGCACACACATGCCCGAGAGTGCACGTATGTATGCGACCACGTGCCTGTGGGCGTCTCTGTGCATGCACGTGTGAGCATGTGTGTGTAAGTGTGATTCAGGTCCACCATCACACAGTCCGCTTATGTGCTTGAGTGCTCCTGGGTACGTGCAAGCACCCACGATAAGGGAGTGCCCCTGCCCCCAGCGCACCTGACTCCTATGCATCTCTCAGAGCACTCTGCAGCTCTGCCTCACCCCTCCAGCCCACTCTGACCCTCCAGCTCACAGTGTCCTCCCCTCCCCACAACCTGCAGGCCCTGTAGCCCTGACCTGCTGACCTACATCGCAAACACTACCCATTTTGTTCTGGTTCAGGCCTGGAGTTTGGTCACTTTTGCTCCCTCAGGGCAAGGCTAACTCCTTTTCAAATTACCCCCAAAGTCCAGTTTAGGACTGGGGACACAGGCTTGCCAATGCACACTCACTGACCCGGATTAAAACCGCTGCGTTGAAAGGAGCTACATTTCAGTGCATGGGCACACCAGCTTTCCTCTTTCATCTTTAAATTCTTTTCCTCTGTATCTTTCCGCCCGTACTTTCCCAATTTGTTTGCTGTCCCAATCTTCATCTTACAAAGTACTTCCTTGTATACCCATATCTCATTCGAATCTCTTGACAATTCTTCAAGGTAAGAACACTTATCCTCATTGCACAGATGAGGAAACTGAGGCTCAGGGAGGTTACATGATTCACCCAAGGTCACACAACCTGGAAGCAGGGCCTGGAATCCTCATGCATGAATGGACACCACTCCCTGCCAGTAAGAGGCTGTAGGGCAGGAGGGCCATCTGGACCTGGAGGGGGTTCTCCCTGACCTTCTTATACCCTCTCCATGTCCTGAGGTCACCGTGGGAAGGAGATGAACCAGGGCCCCCAGGGCTAGGGGTGACCCCACCCGGCCAGCGCTCCTAGCAGCGGAGAGGCAGTGAGATCTGTGGACATTGTCCCCGGCCCATGGTTACTGATTTGACAACAGTCTCGTTCCTCCTCAGCCAGCCGCACAGTTAATGATTAAGGAAGGGATTAAATATTAACCACCTGTCGGGCCATGGCGTAATGTCTCCGTCTGCACCTGAGCCTACCTAAAAATACCTCCCACCTGCTGTGGGCCATGTGGGCCTCTAAGCCCCTTGCTTCTGACCTCCACCTCCCTGTGCACCCTCCCCAGCCCGGGCCCCTCCTTTTTCCCACTCTCAGCTACCCAATTACACTTCCCATACCCACAGCACAGACCTTAGAAGTTTTTCTGGAGCTTGGCGTCTGCAAACTAAATCACTGGAAGCACTCCTGGTGGGCTTTCTGGAGGAGGAGGATTTACCTGTCACTAAATGCCATGTGCTCCTGGGGCTTGGAGGGTGGCCTGGGTCAGTAGGTTACATTCCTACCTGTAACCTAGTTTATCAGTGTTCTTATCTCCTCTCCCAACTCCTTCCTGCACCTAAAGATCTCTCTGAATCTACCCACACCAGGCCCCAACACCCTGGGCTACAGGGATTTTTTCCTGGAAGAATCACAAAGGAGTAGCACCCTCCGCAGCCAAGCCATTCTTTTCTCTTAGCGGTCAGGTTCTGGGGGCCACCTCCAGGAAGCCTCTCAGACTACCCTGGCCCTCAGCAAGGCCCAGCCCTCACTGCCTCAGCTTCCCTCAGCCCTGGGTGATTCAGACTGGTGTAGGCTGTCCCACAGCTGCAGGAAACTGGCTGCATCTGTTAGAACGGCCCTTTGAAGTTCAACGTGTAGCCCATGTGGCCCTCCAAGGGCTGGGGGCAGGGAGAGCTCTATCACACCCAGGCCTGAGGCCTGCCCTCTGGTGAGCAAGCCCGTGGCGGCTTCCCCACTGCAAGAACCACAGACTGTATGAGCTCACTCAGTCTTTTTCTAGAAAAACTGAATTCTTTGTTTAAGTAACAACTCTCCTGAAAAGCTCTCGGTTTCTGCTCACGGGGAAGCCCCGAGTTTGCCTGCCAAGCACACTCATGGGCTTGAACTACCTTCCCTACATTTCCTGCGAAACTGCATGCGAAACTGCATCCCGGCTGGAAGCCGAGGGCCAGGCATTATCATCCCCATTTACAAACAGGGAAACTGAGGCTGGGTAAGGTTAAAGGACTTAGTCAGGTTCAAACTGCCAGAAAATGGCAGAGGCTGGCCTGTGTGACCCTAAAGCCATATAAAATGTAAAAGAACCTGACACTGCTCCTCTAACAGCTGCCTGAACCCCATATTCAGCTCTTCAAACCACTTACCGATGGGGTGTGTTTCCTTTCTCCTTTTTACTTTCTCTCACTTACATTGATACTCGTACTCTTAATCCCATAGGGACGTGTCTGTGTTGGACTCTCCCAAGCCAATGTGCTCCCTGTCACCTAGGCATTGAGGATGCGACCCAAGGAGACTCCACAGGGAGACCTAGGAGCTCTGGATGGGGATTTCCAAGTCCCTTCGACAACAGGGCTCACCCCTTTAAGATGTTTTATTATGCTTCTTACAGAGACTTCTAGAAGGACCCACAGCCTTCCTTCTTTCTGCAGGTTGTAAATCATCTTACCAGACCTGGGACTGCTTAGAATCAGCATTGCACAATGGTTTCCTCACACAATTGCTTGTGTTTGCAGATGAGGAAACCGAGGCCCCCGGAGGTCAAGTGCCCGGTTGGCTGAGTAGCTCCCACATGAGTTCCTCAGGACAACGGTGGCGCTGAGTGCTGGGTTGGGCCTCTGGTTTGCACCGATGGGGACTTCCAGGCCAACATCTGGGAGGTTTCCTTTGGGGGCAGCAGCCTCTGTCTGACTCAGAGCAGAGCCACCCCACCTCACCCTGGCAGCCGTATCCTGCTCCCCCTTTGCCATGGTACCTCTCCCGAGGCTACTGCTCCTCAGAGTCTGCCTTCTCCCATTTTGACAGTGACCCTGAGGTTTCCCCTGAGTGCTCAGAAGCCCAGGGAGCATGCACTTCTTACCCATAAACAACATCCTTTGATTCAGGCCTCCCTGGGAGAGGGAAGGGTAGCTCCCCACCTTCATTCAGGCTCAGACACACAGATCTCCACCCCATGGCCCCAAGGCTGGGCCCTCCGCACTTTTTGTTCTGCGTTCTGAGTTTTTCTCTCACATACACAGCACGATGACAGACACACACTCACA
Source organism: Lynx canadensis (assembly GCF_007474595.2). Lineage (NCBI taxonomy): Eukaryota > Metazoa > Chordata > Mammalia > Carnivora > Felidae > Lynx > Lynx canadensis. The sequence goes on from NC_044305.1 coordinate 62,528,293, forward strand.
AATTTAAAATTCTTTGATGTTTATTTTATTTTTGAGAGAGAGAGAGCACGCACGAGCAGGGGAGGGGCAGAGAGAGAGGGAGACACAGAATCCGAAGCAGGCTCCAGGCTCTGAGCTGGCAGCACAGAGGCCCGATGCAGGGCTCGAACTCACGAACTGTGAGATCATTAACTGAGCTGAAGTTAGACACTTAACTGACAGAGCCACCCACAACCCCCTTCTTCTTTTTTTTTTTTTTAAAATGTTTTAAATTTAGATGAATGAGGTAGAGCAGAGAGGAAGACAGCAGCACCCAGTGCCCAGACTTGTTTTAAAGGTGGGGGGGAGGGGCGCTCCTTTTTTATTTGCATCTCTTTTGCACGTATTTGCATGGGCTGCTTTGGAAGCTCTCCACTTTCCCAGAGAACACAGAGAAGTAACGGATTTGTGGGCCCAGGGAGCACCAAGGCCTCAGTGAGGTTCCCAAGTGCCTTGGGTAGGTCTCCAGCAGAGAGGGGACAGAGCACTGAGTTGAAGGCAGTGTAGAGGGAGCAGGGGAAAAGCAGCAGCTCTGGGGATGGGGCCTGGAAGACCTCGTGGGCTTTGGCTGCCTTCCTGTAGCAGGGATCCCTGTTCTATGCACTCTTCTACCTGCAGGCCACTGCCTGGCCAGGCCAGGGGGAGGGCATGGGGTTTTCCAAAAGTTCAGGTGCATGGCGAGGCATATTCCTGGGGGGCAAAATATCGTACGTAGTGGAGAAACAAGAGGATGGGCCCTGAGAGAGGGGGAATTATAAGAGACCCTGAGGCAGGACCAGAGGAAAGGAGTACCCAGGAGAGGCTGGCCCCAGGACTAAGTGTGTCGGGGAAGGTGGGTCCTGCCTTTTAGGTGAACCATTGGTGGCCCGACACTATCTGTCCTTCCACCCTACACATCAGATTTATTCCCCACAGAACCTGAGACAAGGTTCTAGGCAGCCGGAGTTCTGGCCTGACTCTGCAATGCTGGCTGGGTGACCTTGGGTGAGTCTCTATCCCTCTCTGGGCTTTAGTTTCCTCTTCAGTAAATCATCTATGAGCAGATGATTGTCATGGTCCCACCCAGGTCTGACCTTCTCTTCTGCCCCGGTTGCCTGTAGTCCAGGAAACATCTATCTCTAGGACCAAGTTCAAATTTGAGTGTTCAAGATCCTTCTGGATCTGGTACCATCCCATCTAATCAGCCTCATCTCTCCCTGTTTTTCCACAGATCAGAAGGGGCAGTGCCCCCTGCCCCTGCCTCGGCTCTTGCAGCCTCCTTTCCTTTCCCCACAAAGTGCCCCTCCTAGAACATCTGTCCCTCCACAGGCCGGCTCCGTGGACACGTGGCCTGTGCCGGGCAAGACCCTGCACGTAGAAAGGCCCTGTGCTTGGTTTAATGCTCTGTCAATGCCATCCTGAAATTTAAAAATTTAAACAAGGAGCCCTGAAATTTCATTTTATGCTGAGCTTCCCAGTTATGCCCCTGGTCCTGCCGTCCTGTCCCCACCAGCCCCTCCTTAGTCCCACCTCTCTTGAGAGCCCGCTCTGACCCAGGGAGAAGGTCTGGCCTGGGATGGCTGGAATTACTGGCCCATGAGGAAGCAGAGGAGGCCCTTTGCACATCACAGGCCCAGGCCTCACATCACCTGGGAGAATGGCTCAGGAACTGCCTGGGAGCATGGAGAACCAAAAGAGGCAGAGACTCTGGCTCAGAAGGAAACCTGGCTTCTATTCCAGAAGGCCCTAATATGATGGGTGGGGCCCAGCCTCTGGCCCAGGGAGGTGGTTGGGCACAGTGGGGGTGGGGGCAAGCCCACATTTTGAATCTCACTTTTGTCCTCCCTTCCGTCCTTGCTGGGAACACGAGAGCACCCTTGTGGGGTGCTTCAGGAGCCAGAGGAGAAGACGCTGGGTACTCCTCTGCCCCCAACCTCTGCCCTGCAGAACTCTCTCTCCAAAGCTGTCTTTCCTTGCACCTCCAAAGAGAAGCCTCTACCTATATACTACGCTGAAAGGACCGGGGCAATGCCTTTCCTGTGCACAAACAGCCTCACTGATGGGGTGGGTACCACCCTTTGGCAGAAGGGGTCTGGAAGGGCAGTCCTCCCTGCTCCCTCTCCCTGGCCTGAGGACCTGTGGTCTGGCCTCCCCAGGGCCTTCTGAGTCAAGCCCTACCCCCACCCTCACCCCCACCCTGGAGCCAGAGCTGCTGCCCACCTGGAGGAGGCTGACTGTTATGTATGTAAAGCTGGGGCCACCAGGCCTGCAGGGGCTGGGGTCCCGCTGAACCCCAGGCCAGTCCTGGGCCCCAGACTGGAGGAGGGCAGGTGGCATGAGTGTGCTAGACAGCCCCCCGGCTGTTGGCTTCTCCTCCCAGCACCTTCTTTAACCATAGCCCCACCCACATCAGGTAGCCGCCTGTCTCTGGGCCTCTGCTTTGCCTGGCTAACTCCACTCATCCTCCAACTTCTGACTGGAGAGTTTCTTTCCCCAGGAAGCCTTCCCTAAACTGCAGGATCCCCCGGCCTTTCCCACGCTGTTTCCTCAGGAAGCACTTGCCTTTGTATACCTCTAGCCTGATCAGCTCAGGGCTCCCTGAGGACAGGGCTGTGGCATCTCCTCTCCACGACCTCTGGCAGGTCTGCAGCTGGGATCAAGCTCACGGTTGTGTGTCAGGGGAGCCAGCCTGGGGCAGAAGGTGAGGGGCAGGTGGGAGTGGGGTCAAGGCAGGATTTCTTCCCTTCCAACACGGGCACTGCAACCTCTGAACGTATGTACCTGTAGAGTAGGCCATTCACAGGTGATAAAGCTGGGGCTCACCTAGGGAAAGTGGCCTGCTTGAGTCACATAGTGAGAAGGTCTGCCTGCATGGGCTAAACTGGGGCGCAACGATGCTGGAGACCTCAGCTGCCTGGCCCACATATGTCCTGCGACCAACGCAGGGGGCTGAACTAACTGACCTCTCAGGGGCCTCCAGGTCAGAATTTGAGTATCCAAGTGACCACAGGCTGAGGCTCCAATTGACTTGCAGCACCCCCACCCCAAGCCTGCAGCCCTCTGACCCCCCTCCCTGGCAAGACAAGTGTCTCCCTCCCACCGGCCCGACCAGCTCCCGGTTCAGCTGCAGAAACGGCCCCAACGTCTCTCTGGAACCCAAACAGGAAGCTGGGGAGAAGAGGGCCAACGGCCGGGGGATCTCTGAGGCTCCTCCAGGAAACATGTGGGGGAGGGTGGGGCAAAGACAGGCCTGCGCACCGCACACACTGAGCATCCCTGACCCACCTGCCTCAGGGTCCCCTCATGGAAGACACTGTGGAGAGGGTCTTTTGGAACTCTCCCTCCTGGGTCACAATTTTTTTCCTTTTTAATAGACTTTATTTTTTACTTTTAAATTTATTATTATTTTTTAATGCTTATTTTTTATTACTGAGAGAGACTGAGAGAGCAGGGAGGGGCAGAGAGAGAGGGAGAGAGAGAATCCCAAACAGGCTCCGCGCTTGTCAGCCCAGAGCCCGAGGTGGTGCTTGAACTCTCGAACTGTGAGATCATGACCTGAGCTGAAATCAAGAGCCATACGCTTAACCTGCCGAGCCACCCAGGCGCCCCTAGACTTTATTTTTTAGAGCAGTTTTAGGTTCACAGCAAAACTGAGTGGAAAGTACAGAGGTTTCCCATATACCCCCTGCCGCCCCCACTATCAACATCCCCTGCCAGAGTGGTACATTTGTTACATAGTGATGAACCTACATTGACACATTGTTGTCACCTGGAGTCCCCAGTTAACATTAGTGTTCACTCTTGGTGTTGCACGTTCTGTTTGGACAAATGTATAATGACACGTATCCACTACTGTCCTATCAGACGGAGTAGCTTTACCACCCCCACCCATCCTCTGTGCTCTGCCTGTTCACCCTTCTGTCTTCCCAAGTCCCTGGCAACCAGGGTTCTTTTTATTGCCTTCATAATTTTGCCTTTTTCAGAATGTCATATAGTTGGGATCAAATGGTATGTGGGCTTTTCAGATTGGCTTCTGTCACTTAGTGATATACATTGAAGATTCCTGCGTGTCTTTTCATGACTTGATAGCTTTTTTTTTTTTTTTAAGGGCTAAATATTTCCTTATCTAGATGTACCACAGTTTACCCATTCGCCTACTGAAGGACATCTTGGGTGCTTCCAAGTTGTGGCAATTATGAATAAAGCCACTATAAACAGCCATATGCAGGTTTTTGTGTGGACATAAGTTTTCAACTCCTTTGGATAAATACCAAGGAATGCAATTGCTAGACCATAAACAGTATGTTTGTTTAGTTTGGTAAAAAGCTGCCAAACTGTGTTCCAAAGTGGCCGTGCCATTTCGCATTCCCACCAGCAATGAATGAGAGTTATTGTTTCTCTATATCCTCGCCAGCATTTGGTGTTGTCAGTATTTTGGATTTTCGCCATTCTGACAGGTGTGCAGTGGTATCTCGTTTTAATTCACAATTCTCTAATTGCATATGATGTTGAGATGGGTTTTTCTTTAAATAATCCTGAACTTCATTTTTTTCTTTTTTTATCAGCCCACCCTAAAGTGTCAAGCACCCAGGGATGGAGATACGCCTGAATCTCAGGCTCTGTTATGTCACTGGCTCGCCATTGGCCTTGGCAAGTCACTTACCAACCTGGACCTGTTTCTCAGGCTATGAAACAGAACTCACGGCACTCTTCCCCCCTGAGAGAGGTATGGGGGTCTCTATCCGTAGGGTGTGGGTGATGGCTTGGCATGGTGGTCAGTGGGGAATGAGGCCAGGTGCCAAACCAGCTGTGACTGCACAGGGAGCCCCACAGGCCAGGACTGAGAGAGAGTCGGGGCAGCTGCTGCAGGGATGTAGGAAGCTCCCTGAGAGAGGACCAGAGGGCGGGGCTTGTCAGAGAGCACCTGGCCAAAGAGCATATGCTCCACCAGCTACGTGCACCAACCCCTCCTCCCCACCCCAGGGAAAATGGGACCAGAGGTTCCGAACGCAGGACAGGCAGTGAGTGGTGGGTGATGCAAATTGCAGGCAAAACTCAGGCAAACTGACACAGCTCCTGGTTCTTGTCCCTGGAGGAATGGAGTGTGAGCTCTGCGATGGGAAGCTCAAACAGCATGAGAGAGGGCTCCAAAGCCTCAACGCCTGGCCCCCTCAAAGCCCTCCTGACCCAGGTGGGGGTGGGGAGGAAGAATCAGCAAGCAGGGCCCCTCCCCCATTCCTCTTTTTGGGGTCTATGGGCCCTTCAGCCTCTTGCTCCCAGTCAGGCCCTGCCCTCAACAGCAAGACCCAAACAAACCGCACCCCTCTCCCAACTTCCAGAACACGTTTCTTTCTTACCCTACAGAAAAAGAGCAGAATGGCTCATATCCCAAGTGCTCTGATAACGTCTGTTGAATTAAAAAACTAATAATATATGCACATGGTAGGAAAGTCAAACAAAAGAGAAATATTTAAAATAAAACACGCCCTCCCTTCATCCTTTTCCCAGCCTCTGTCTGACAGCAACCAGGTAACAGACGAAAATGTGAGGTCCACACTAGCCCATATAAGCATGCGTATCCGTTAAAGAGAATGTAGAGGAAAGAAGGTTGACGTGTCCCACGGGTCTTCTCTTGCTTTTTTTTTTTTTTTTAAAATGTTTATTTTTGAGAGAGAGAGGAGGGGCGAGGGGCAGAAAGAAGGGGACAGAGGATCTGAAGCAGGCTCTGCACTGACAGCAGAGAGCCCAATTCAGGGCTCAAACTCACAAACTGTGGGATCATGACCTGGGCTGAGGTCAGATGCTTAACCGACTGAGCCACGCAGGTGCCCCAGGCACCCCTTCCCTCACTTTTTTTTTAATTTAATTTTTTACTGTTTATTTATTTTTGAGAGAGACAGACAGACAGACAGAGAGAGTGTGAGCAGGGGAGGGGCAGAGAGAGACGGAGACAGAATCTGAAGCAGGCTCCAGGCTCTGAGCGGTCAGCACAGAGTTTGACACGGGGCTCGAACTCATGAACTATGAGCTGAAGTCAGACACTTAACCAACTGCGCCACCCAGGCACCCCTTCCCTTGCTTTTTTAACTTCACAGCTCGACATCTCTCTGATCAGAACACACAGACCCACCCCATTCTTGGGCCACATGGAAATACCATGCCACAGAAGTGCTGTTAGGGGGCCAGTGCTCTGTAAACAGGCCTCTACACAGTGTCTAGTCTCTTGTTAGAGCGTTTGAAATGTTTGTTCACCTCTTTCCTAATCACCCCTGGTCACCCCTGGTCACCCCCAGAACCTCTGTGGCCCACCTCCGAGTCAAGAAATCAGAGTTGCAATTAACCCAATGCAGGCAGAGAAATTCCTGGAGGCAGGGAGGCCTGGTGGCTTGGGCAAGGCATGCACTTTCTCTGAACCTCAATTTTTTTCTCTATAACATGGGGTGACCCTCTCTTAAAGTGGAGGTGGAGTTTTTTTTGTTTTTTTTTTTTTAATTTTTTTTTTTTTAACGTTATTTTTTTTGAGACAGAGAGAGACAAAGCATGAACGGGGGAGGGTCAGAGAGAGGGAGACACAGAATCCGAAACAGGCTCCAGGCTCTGAGCTGTCAGCACAGAGCCCGACGCGGGGCTCGAACTCACGGACCGCGAGATCATGACCTGGGCCGAAGTTGGCCGCTTAACCGACTGAGCCACCCAGGCGCCCCTGGAGTTTTTTTTTAAGTTTATTTATTTTGAGAGAAAGAGAGAGAACACGCATGCACGCACACAGATCGGGGAGGGGCAGACAGAGAGGGAGAGAGAAACCCAAGCAGGCTCCACACTGTCATCACGGAGCCCAACGAGGGGTTTGATCCCACAACCCGTGAGATCATGACGTGAGCCAAAATCAACAGTCCGATGCTTAACTGACAGCCACCCAGGTGTCCTGAGGTGGAGATTTTTAAAAGGTGGTATGGTCTGAAGCATGGGCTTCCAATATACCCTTCTAGAACATGGAGGCTATTTGGTGAGACGAAATTTCCCCTGGAGTCTCCCAGGAACAGGAAAATAATAGACAAGGAAACAGAGGCCCAAAGGGGTTGAGGAACTTGCCCAAGGTGACAGGGCTGGTGTCGGCAGACTGGTAAGTGGACTGACTGCTTTGTGAAGGCACCACCATGCTGGCATGTCCATCCGGGACTGGACGGCAGGAAGAAGCTGGGCAGAGAAGGCGCAGGAGGCGAATAGGAGCCATGGGAGACATAGGAAGCTTCCACACCGGACAAGGTGGCGAACTCACCCGCCTCCATCCCAGGGCAGGGCGAGGGGGTCTCAAGCCCCTCTGCATCCCTCCTCCTCCAGGAGGATCTGTGAACTGACTTGCTAGAAGGAGTGACCACAGGAAGGTTTGTGGATGGTGCCCAAGGAGGGCTGGGAGGAGGGCTTGACATTATTTAGTGTTATTGTGTGCCACATGTGGTATGTTTTATGCCATTTAATTCTTGTATAAAAGACCATTTTTTTTAAAGTTGGCTCCATGCTGGGCATGGGGCTTAACGTGGGGCTTAAGCTCATGACCCTGAGATCAGGACCTGAGCTGAGATCAATAGTCATACCGTGACCAACTGAGTCACCCGGGCACCTACAACAGACGATTTTACTGGGCCCATGGACATCCCTTCATCCGAGGGTGGGTGACTGTATGGGCCCAGCATGGTAGGGGAACAGAAGCAAGAGGTGATGGATCCTTGGCTCTTGGGACCTTGAGGGCCAGGGTGATTGGGCAGGATGCTTCCTCTGTGTGTGTGTCCGGGGGGGGGGGGTGGTGACCAGAGAGCCAGGTGTTGGCCACCTCTTCCTCTCGCCTCAGCTCCCCCTTTCTTCTGGCTGCCCTGCCCTTTCACTTTGGCCAGGATCAAAGCTGTGTCCTGAGTCATCTTTGCTTTCTAGCTTTCTAGTTTTTACTCACCTGTCCCCCTGGTGTATGTTTTCTACCTTAGTGAAGAGAATTTTCTCTCTCCCCTCACTCCCATGCATTCACAAGGACACACAGCCTCCTTGGTGACAACTTCTCCAAAGGGTTCTCAGGGGAAGACCCCAAGGTCAAGAGGACCCTGAACCTCCCAACCCACTGGAAGCCCAGAGGGCAAGCCTTGGCTGGAGGGTCTCTGAGTCAGCTGAGTCAGAGGCTGGCTTTCTTGGAACCAGCCATCCCACTCATGTTACAAGAAACCTGCGTCAACCGTGTGCTCCCCTGCCACAGACCTGGCTGGGTTGAACTTGAAGCAAAAGGCCCTGATGGTCAAAAGACAAAGATATAGGCCTTATCTCCTGTCCTTGGGCCAAATTTATAGTTATCGGGAGCCCTGGCCTCCCAAGACTTGGATAATCCATACCTGCTCCCACCATGACTCCTTCCCCATCCTTCTCTGAAACTAACCTGAGCTTAGAGAAAGGGAGAACAACTTGGCTGGGCACCATGTGCACTGTGATGAGGTCAGTGAGGGGAGGCTGTGCCATCGGCAGGTGCAATCCTGGAAATCTTCCTGCAAGAGGTGGCATGATACAGTCAGACAAGGGCATTGGGAAGGCATTGCTGGAGGGACATGATAGGGCAGGAGTAAAGTTACATGGCACGAGTGTGCAATGGGCAGGAGGGTGGAGGTAATGCAATCATTCCTTCAAATTTTTGTTAAACACCTACTGTATGCCAGGCTCTGTTCTAAGCCCTGGGGCCGCAGTAAAACTGAACAACAACACAAAAAATTCCTGGAGTTAACAGGAAGGAAACCCTGAGGGGGTAAGACTGAACATTTCCTAAAGGGTCTGAAGCTCAGCTGAGTCAGGGTGGGAGGAAGGACCCATTCTAGTGGCCCCTCACCCAGTAAGATCCAGGCCTGTGGCTCCACCTCTGCCACTAGAGCAAAACTCAGTACAGATGGGGCATGTGGGGGCCCAGGCCAACATTACTTCCAAGCAGTTGCAGCCTGTGCCACGGTGTCTTCCTTCTTCTTCTTGTTCTTCTTGTTCTTCTTCTTGTTCTTCTTTTTTACTTAATTTTATCTTTTTAATTTACATCCAAGTTAGTTAGCATATGGTGCAACAATGATTTCAGGAATAGATTCCTGAGTGCCCCTTACCCATTTAGCCCATCCCCCCTCCCACAATCTCCCCCCAGTAACCCTCAGTTTGTTCTCCATTTATGATGAGTCTCTTATGCTTTGTCCCCCTCCCTGTTTTTATATTATTTTTGTTTCCCTTCCCTTAGGTTCATCTGTTTTGTCTCTTAAAGTCCTCATATGAGTGAAGTCATATGATATTTCCTTTCTCTGACTAATTTCACTTAGCATAATCGCCTCCAGTTCCATCCACATAGTTGCAAATGGCAAGATTTCATTCTTTTTGATTGCCGAATAATACTCCATGGTATATATACCACATCTTCTTTATCCACTCATCCATCGATGGACATTTGGGCTCTTTCCATACTTTGGCTATTGTTGATAGTGCTGCAATAAACATGGGGGTGCATGTGTCCCTTTGAAACAGCACAGCTGTATCCCGTGGATAAATGCCTAGTAGTGCAATTGCTGGGTCGTAGGGTAGTTCTATTTTTAATTTTTTGAGGAACCTCCATACTGTTTTCCAGAGTGGCTGCACCAGCTTGCATTCCCAACGGTGTCTTCCTTCTTTAAGGGTTAGAGTTGTTCTGATGTCCCCTTCTTCCCGGAAGCCCTCCTTGGTTGACCTCTCCCCTCACTAGGGTGGAAAAATGGGAGAGCCCATTTTTCTTAGAGGACACTGCCCTCAAGTTTATCAGAAACTTCTTTAAAGTCTAGAAAGATAGCCTTCTTCAGTTGACCTCACCACCTCTACCTACAAGGACCTGGATGAAAAATGCTGGTCTGTCTTTTTAAGAGTCTCGGCTAGGAATCAGAGGCACCTGGTTAAGCATCTGACTCTTGATTTTGGCTCAGGCATGATCTCACGGTTTGTGAGATTGGGCCCTGAGTCGGGCTCTGTGCTGACAGCAAGGAGCCTGTGTGGGATTCTCTCTCTCTCTCATCTCTCATCTCTCTCTCTGCCCCTTCCCTTCTCTCTCTCTCTCTCTCAAAATAAATAAATAAACATAAAAAAAGAAAAAGGATCTGGGATAGGAATCAGTTATTTGCAGTTGCAAATCCAGACGCTGCAACATCTTGGGGAAGCTGTTTCTCTGGGCCTCAGTTTCCTCACCTGTAAAATGGAGGAAGAGCTTACCCCTCTGGAAGGGGGTACCACTGGAAAGGGGAACAGTGGTAGCAGCTGGCATTGACTGACAACTAAATGCATGCCGGGCACCAAGCCATGCCGGTCACACGTACAGGCTTGCACATTATCTATCCTCTCAGTAACCTTGAGAGGACAGCACGGGGGGCACGCCCATTTTTCAGATGAGAACATTGAGGCTCAGAGGGGTTCGTGCATTGTCTGAAGTCATATGGGTGGGTAATTCCAGAAACCCCTGCTCTGAACATATCACTCTCTATAGCTCTGGATAAAGATCCTATTGCATTCTGTTCAATCAGTTATTCATTCAACTGGCAGTTAAGCGGCACCAACTATTTGGCAGCTGTTGAGTAAAAGCCACAGCCCTTATTTGAGCGTCTGGTGGGTGCCCAGCTGGTTCTCTGTTGGGGGGTGGGGTGGGGGGCAGAACAGGTTCCTACCCTCTAAAAGCCTGGTGGTGTGCAGAGATGGGACTTAGCCACCGGACTCTGTGAACATCGGCCACCAGACACCTCTAGGTATAGATAGAAGCCTGGATAATTCGCGGAACCTCTCTCTGCTTGGGCTCCAGCCACATACTGGTGGTAAGAACGCCACCTTCTAGGGCCGGTGTGAGGATGCCCATCGTGATAACAAGGACACCTTAAGGGACCGGGTTTGGCAGAGAGTGTGTGTAACAAATCGTGGCCATTTTATTAAAGAGAACCACTGGAGAACAAGGGGCGACTGTGCATGGCCAGATGTCAGGTTGTGTGTCCAGAGGTGCCTCAGGAGCTCAGAGCGGGAAGAAAGGACCACGGCCATGAGCAGGCAGGGGAGGCTTCCTGGAAGAGCCAGCCTCCGCGGGGTGGGGAAGGGCTAAGCAGCCGGGAGCTGGCTGGAAGGCAGGTGTCTGGCCCGCGATGAGGTGTGGGGGGCAGGGAGAGAGGTGCACCTGTTTGTGTGTGTGTGTGTGTGTGTGTGTGAGAGAGAGAGAGAGAGAGAGAGAGAGAGGAGAGAGAGAAAGACAGAGGCAGACAGCTGGCTCTGAGGCCATCCCGAGAGTGTGAGCTCACACATGAGCCGTGAGTCTGCACTGGCTCACTGCAGGGTGAGGGGCTCCAATGCCAGGGAGAGGCGTCTGGGACCCAGGAGGCCTCCAAAGGCGTTAACGAGAACGCAGCTCTGGGGGTGAGGAAGGCAGCCTGCCTCATTTGTGGGGGATGCATGGCTTGTGGCAGAGTCAGGAGAAGCCTAGGCAGACCCCGACAGGCCCTCCTCTCCATTCTGCCCCCTGGGCTGGGATCAAGAGCTGTGGATGTTGGCTCCCGGAGAGGTCTTCCGACCCCTGGCCTCGGCTCCTTGGCCTCCATTATCACCCCCTCCCAGGCCAGCCTACGGGGCTAAGGCAGCAGGAATGAGAACGGGAAGAGCTGCTCGTGCAGGGCCTGCTTGTGGCAGGCAAGGGAAAGGCCCAGAATGGTGTTTACATTTTCCCTCCTTTCCTTCTGGTGGCCTGGCTGGCCGGCAGTTACACCACTGCGGTTTGCTGGCCCCGGGGAGTGCCTCCATTACATAACGCCTCACACAACCGCCCCTAAAGCACACGTACACCTCACTTTCACATGTCAGACACACACCCACACCACACCCCCACACACACGCACTCTGTGGTCGAAGAAACACACACCTCACAGTGTCATCACCCTCAGTTGGCAAGGCTGTTGTGTCGGGACACTTTCTGCTGTCCCTACTGACAGTTACCCAGGTAGGGGCTCCCCACCCCACCCTCCACATCGCCCTGGTTTCAGTGGGAGAGTCTTCCCAGCTCCTGGCCCTCAAGTCCCAGGTGCCTCGAGCCCAGGAGGCCTGCCCGGGGCTCCCAGGTGATAGCCTCGGTCTCTGGCACCAGCCCAAGAGGTGGACAGCCACGGGCTGCCCTCTAAGAGCCTGGAGATGTGGGGGGATGGGGCTTAGCCACAGGAGGATCCGAGAACAGGACAGGGAGACAGAAAGACCAGACCCTGGGGCAGGGGGGAGGGGGGAGGGCAGAGTTTCTGTCATGCAAACTCCAGAAGCTCAGAAAGGGGCATACAGGGAGCAAATGGGTAGATACGGCCTCTAGGGCACAGTGGGGTGAGAGGTACTTCGGGTAACAGTTTTGGAGGGCTACTCTGAGCTGTCCCGCAACTTAGCCGTGCCGCCTTTCGGGGTTCACCTGATGGAAATACACCAGGTCTGAGTGTAAGGATGTTTGTGCTGCCCTGTCCACAGAACTGGACTCGTGCGGAACCTTGGCGGCCATCACCAGGGCCCTCAGGCTACAGAGGACCATGAAAGAAGGTGCCAGCACCCCGAGTGTGGAGGGGGGCTGACGGACAGAGGTACAGCATGACTTGGTTCTGTCCACTGCAACAATACATGAGCATGTGTAAATATTTATAGGTATAGCTACACTGTCAAATCTCAGGAATCCCTCACACAAAGAGATTACAAGATAGTCAGCTTGGTTGAGTAGGACTGAGGAGACAGGTGAGGAGGGACTTTTCCCTTTGTAGCATTGGGCTTCTGCGTCTGTTGTTCGGAGATTCAGAACCAGCAGGCATGAGTTCGGAATTAGAGGAACTCAGAAGGAGGGCGTGTCTAGCAAGGAGCAGATCCTCCCTCCCCCTTCCGAATGGCCCAGCGTGCCCGTGGGGCAGGGCTGGGGTGGCAGGCCTTGAGCACGTGTCTCCATTTCCCCCAGCTGCATTTTCTCATCTGTCAAGTATAAGAGAACAATGCCATCTCACAGGGGGCTCTGGTTTCGCTGCAGTCCTTCTAGGAGCCCTTCCAGGAGCCAGGCTGGACCGTGCAAGGAGGCACACGACGACATTCTTGTTCTGAAGGAACTTCCAGGCTAGAGAGTCCACAGAGCCGTAACTAGCTGGTATAGGACAACGTGCTCTGTGCTCCTACGAAGGCCCACGCAGGGCCCTGGGAGGCTGGGGTGGGGGGTGGTGGAGGGACCGTATCTGAGATGGAGATTCAGCTGAAGCAGAGGAAGCAGGGGGACACGGCAGGTGTGTTCCAGGCAGGGACCCGGGGCCCAGGGGTGTGAAGAACATTAGGAATCAGCAGCCCTCAGCACTCCAGGGCAGGTGAGAAGCAGCAGGTTTCTAGGCAGGGCCTCATCCAGCATGTGTGGAAGCTTGGATTTGAACTGGGTGGTGGGGTGGAGGGCAGGGAGGGCATCCCTCAGGAGGGGCGTGATCGCCTAAGTGTTTTAGAAGCTCGCTCTGGGGAATGGTGGCTGAGAGGAGGAACAGCTGGGGGCTCCTGCTTTATTGCTGTCCAGGCAAAAGGGGGAGCCTGAGTTGCTGAGGCAGTAAAGGCAGAGAGAGGGGACAGGACAGTGTCTGGGCATGGTTAGAAAGCAGAGTCATGAGGTTCAGGAAGCCTAGGAGGGAAGGGGTGGAGGGAACGCCAGGTTCTGGTATCAGTGACTGGATGGATGTGGTATCACAGCTGTGGAGACAGGGGGAGCAGGCCGGTCCACATCTCTGGGGCATCTGGGAGGAGGTGGGTCCCAGGCTGCCGGGCAGGGCTGTGAGGGGCCACCATGCAGTGGGTGGTCCCTTCATTTCTCCTCCACTGGCACTGGCAGTCCACTGGACAGAGAGGTGGTCGGGGGATATTTTGGACCCTCTTGGCTGAGGGATGGAGGGGGAGCCATCAAGGGCGTCATGGATATGTCCCAGGACTGGCTTTGGAAAAGGACAACCCTTCAAGGGTTAGATGCTAGAGGTTACCTTCCTTATAGTTATTTGCATTTTACAGAACACTCTAGAATAGTAGTGCTGTTCAGTGCATGTGGCTGTCAAGAACTTGAAATGTGGCTAGTCGACTGAGGAAGGGAGTTTTAAATTGTGTTTAATAGGTACTAAATTTAAGTGGTCACCTGTGGCTAGTGTCTACCATATTGGACAGCACAGATGTATCTAGAATTTCTGTAGAAAAGCAGTTGCCACTCTTACTGTAAGCCTCGTGTGGTTGGGGGAGTTTGGTAGAGGCGGGCTAGGGGCCTTCCTGACCCCCCTCAGATTGCGTGTCTGTTGGTTAAGTGTGGAAAAAAACCAAGAGATTCAATAACAAATTGTTATATTGCATTTATGCATGCATGTATGTATGTATATATTCATTCATTCATTCATTCAGTCTAGCTGACACACAATGCTACATTAGTTTCAGGTACACAGTGCAGTGATCTGACAGGTCTATATTGTTACACTATGCTCACAAGTGCAACTGCCCTATGTCACCACAAAACACTGTCACACTACTGTTGACTACATTCCCAATGCTGTGCCTTTTATACCGCGACTTAATCATTCCATAACTGGAAGCCTGTATCTCCCACTCCCCTTCACCCATTGTGCCCATTCCCGCCGCACCCCCACCACGTCCATTTTGTGTGCCAGGTTCTATCCTCACTACATGAGTTAATTCACTTAAGCTTCATGAGAGCCCTAGGAAATAGGCCGGGTATTTTATAGATGAGGACATCGAGGCACAGAGAGCATCGGCAGCTGGCTCGCTGTCTCACCGCTGGCAGTAGCAAAGCTCAGCTTTCAACCAGCCATTTCAGCTTGCTAACCGCTCTGCTAGTCTGCACAGTTTCATCTGTGGGACCCCGAACCAGGGAGGGCCTTTCCTAGACACTTCACACGTGGCATCTTATTTCACCCTCATGGGCGCTTCGTATAGCAGGAACAGCATTGTCCTTCCGTTTCCTAGATGAGGAGACGGAGGCTCAGAGATTTGCTCAGGATTACACAGGCAGGGAGTGGCAGTGGAATGAGATTTGAATGGAGGTCTGTTGTAGTCCCTGTGTGACTAGGCCTCTCGCAGAGCAGTGGTGACACCGGCCTGGAGCCCTCCCGTGCCCTGCTCCTGCAGTAGCTCTGGGCTCAAAGGGCTGTGCTTTGTAAGCTCCTGGCCATGTCCATCCAATGACCCTCCAGGCCCTCCCTGAGAGGCTGGATGGACAGAACATCCAGAAACCAGCCGCTCTGAGCCTCCCAGCCCAGAGGGATTTAGGTCTGCTTTGGTGAGAGTTGATATTTACATTTTTACCCACAGCCCTGTGGCACAGATCGTACCTGGGAAGAGTGTCCTGAGGCGGGGTGGGTGATCTCATTTTCCAGAAATTGGAAAATCTCCAGAGGGGTTCCCCCACATTCTCTAAGCCTTAGTTTTCTCATCTGTGGGATGAAAGGGATACACTAGGTCGTGATTTTTTAAACATTTTTTATTTTTAAAAATTTATTTACTTCTTTATTACTATTTTTTAATGTTTATTTATTTTTGAGAGAGAGCGGGTGAGGGGCAGAGAGAGAGGAGGGCAGAGGATCTGAAGCGGGCACTGCCCTGACGACAGAGAGCCTGATGTGGGGCTTGAACTCATGAATTGTGATCTGAGCTGAAGTCGGACGCTTAACTGACAGAGCCACCCAGGTGCCCCTACTTATTTACTTTTTAAAGATTTTATTTTCAAGTAATCTCCACACCCAGTGTGGAGCTTGAACTCACAAGCTTGAACTCACGGGATCAAGACTTGCATGCTCTACCGGCTGAGTCAGCCAGCCAGGTGCCCCTAAACCTTTTTTAGCGTTAAAATGTTGTGTGCGTGTGTGTGTTTTTTAATGTTCATTTATTTTTCAGAGAGAGAGACAGTGTGAGCAGGTGAGGAGCAGAGAGAGAGGAAGACAGAGAATCTGAAGCAGGATCCAGGCTCTGAGCTGTCAGCACAGAGACTGATGCGGGGCTCGAACTCACGAACTGTGAGATCATGACCTGAGCTGAAGTTGGATGCTTAACTGACTGAGCCACCTGGGTGCCCCAAACTAGTAGGATTTTAAAAGCACAGATGAAGCAGGAAATAGACTTCCCTGGAATGGACCCCTGGAAGGCTTCTTGGAAATATGGGTTTATAGACAGTGTGAGAAAAGGCAGGTAGAGAGGAGCGAGAGAAGTAGCCCCAGGAGATTTGAAGGAGCAACAGTTTAGATTCCTTTGAATTTTGCTCCAGCCTTTCTGGTTTCAGGCATATGACAACTACACTGAGCTCAGTTTCCTCATCTTTGAAATGGGGATAGTAAAAGTACCTCAGTCTTGGGAGATATAAAGGACTGTCCTTAACATATGTAAAACTTTAGTTCATAAGAGAAGCTCCAAGGGGCACCTAGGTGGCTCAGTTGGTTAAGTGTCAGACTTCGGCTCAGGTCATGATCTCACAGTTTGTGGGTTCGAGTCCTGCATCCAGCTCTGTGCTGACAGCTCAGAGCCTGGATCCTGCTTCAGATGCTGTGTGTGTGTCTCTCTCTCCGCCCCTCCCCTGCTCACGCTCTCTTTCAAAACTAAATAAACATTAAAAACAATTAGAAAAACAAAGAGAAGCTCTATAAATAGTAGCTATTAGAATCTTTAAGGCATTTCCACCAGAAGACCTGTGGGCATGAGCTGGAGGAGGAGGGAAAGCCAAAGGTGATGAAGCAGAACGATAATAGAGTGGTCCCCTCTTATGGACGGGGATACGTTCCAAGACCCACAGTGGATGCCTGAAACCGTAAGTAGTACCCTACATGTGCTATGTTTTTTCCTATGCATACATGCCTATGAGAAAGTTTCACGTATGAATTAGGCACAGTAAGAGATGTACAATAACTAATAATAAGACAGAACTACAGCCATATACACATAAAAGTTATGTGAATGTGGTTTCTCTCAGAATTTCTTACTGTACTGTACTCACTCTTCTTGAGATGATGTGGGATGATAAAATGCCCACGTGATGAGCTGAAGTGAGGTGAATGACACTGTGATGGAGCATGAGGATAATGTGAAAAAACAACAGTGGAGAGAAATCATTGACCCAAAATCTGATGTTCTCATGGAGGAATTGGTGGGAAGAAGGCAGGTGAGAGATCTTTTGAGGCCTGAGCTCACTGCCCCAGCCCCATCCTGTGCCGCCTTGCTCTGTTCTCCACCCTTTGGCACCATATCCTTCTTTCCTTCCCTCTCTGGAACCATGTATCCTCTAACCACAGGGCCTTTGCACAGCTGCTCCTTTTACTTGGAAACTCTTTCATTGGCCCTTTGCCTTACCGTTACTTACACTTTGCCTTTCTTACTTTTGTAGGGGCTTTCTGGATCCTAAGTGAGGTCAGTTTCCCTGACAGAGGCTCCCTCAGTATCCTCTCCTTCCCTTTTGCAGCCTGGATTTCAGCCTGTGAGTATATATTTTCTAAAAATAAAGATATAACTCGTATACAATAAAGCTCATCAGATATGAATCTACAACTTTTAGTATGTTCACAGGTTGTGCAACAATCACCATTATCTAATTCCAGAATATTTTCATCAACCCCAAAAGAAACCCCGTCTATCAGCAGTCGGTCCCCATTGATCCGCTAGCTCCTGGCCACTACCAATCTACTTTTTGTCTTACGGGTATGCCCACGCTAGACATTTCATAGAAGTGGAATCATACAATATGTGGTCTTTTGTGTCCAGCTTCTTTCGCTTAAGTGTTTTTACAGTTCCTCCATGTATCAGTGCTTCATTCCTTTCTATGACTAAATACTAGCCCATTGAAAGGACATACCACATTTTGTTTATTTATTCATCTGTTGATGGACATTTGGGTTGTTTCCACTTTTTGGCTATTGTGAACAAGTGTAGAAGTTTCTTATGTGGCCATCATGGAGCATGCACGAGGTCGAGAGGGGGAAACTAATATTATTGTAATAGTTATGAAAACCGAAGTATCACTTTGGAAAATAGTAAGACACTTCCTCAAAAAGTTAAACACAGAGTTACCATATGACCCAGCAATTCTAAGTCAAGGTATATAGCCCAAAGAATTGAACACATGAACACACAGGGGTGCCTGGGTGGCTCAGTCGGTTGAGCATCTGACTTCAGCTCAGGTCATGATCTCACACTCCCTGAGTTCAAGCCCCGAGTCAGGCTCTGTGCTGACAGCTCAGAGCCTGGGGCCCGCTTCAGATTCTGTGTCTCCCCTCTCTCTGCCCCTCCCCTGCTCATGCTCTGTCTCTCTCTGTCTCAAAAATAAAAATAAAAACATTAAAAAAAAATAAAAAAAAAAAAAAGAAAACATGAACACACAAAAACTTGTACACGGATGATTATAGCCATATTGTTCAACAAGAGCCAAAAAGCAGAAACAACTCCAATGTCTATCAACTGATGAGTGAATAAACAAAATGTGGTGTCCGTATAATGGAATATTATCCTGCTACACGAAGGAATGAAGGCTGGTTCATGCCACATCATGAATGAACCCTGATGACAACTGATGACAGTGCACTCCATGAAGGCAGGGGATGACAGCTGTCAGCTCACCTGTTTACCCAGTGCAGACATTTACTAGACAACCAAGAACGGTCTGTGGGATTGTTGAAGGGTCCCAGCCAACAGCCCCAGCACCCCATCCCTTGGATGTCTGGACTGGATCTCAGGGCAGCAAGTCTGCCTGAATCACACCAGGTCTGGCCCTTGATGACACAAGCCTCCTACCCTGCACTGTTTCTGATTTCTGCTTCACCACATGGTGAAGCCATGGGAGCCATTGGGAGCCTGGACGTCCTGCAGTCCTGGAGTCCTGGCACACTGGCCTGACTGGACCTGAAGCTTCTCGTTAGCAGCCAGGCCAGGAAGGGGCAACCAGGTAGCACAGGATCACCTGTCGCTTACCTCGGTGGAGTTCTCCCCAAAGTGTGCCCCTCCTATGCTCAGTGGTGTAGGTTGACAAACAGCAGGTTCCCAATGACCCCACAGTCCCTTCTCAAGTGGTGCGGGCCTCAGAGACTGCCTTGCAAGCAGCCTCTCACCTGTCACCAGGAGGGTGCTGGGATTCGGTGACACAGGCCCTGGACTTGCATTTCAAAGGGTCCCCCTTCTTCCTATAAAACTGGCACAGGGCCCAGAGGAGGGGTCACAGGCCACCCCCCGGCCCAGCTCAGCCTCCTGCAGAGGGGTCACTGGGAATTCTGTGTTTCGTCAAATATTGCTAGGCTAAGGAGTTTTATTTGAAAATAATTTTAATTAGCTGGAAACTAGGAGTTTAATAAATGGAAAACAGAGAACTTTCCAAGGCCATGGCTGGGAAACACTTGCTTTTTTAAAAATTCCGCCTGGCTTTGCAGGCCAGCTAAGCACCCTGACACAAGGGCCCGATTGCCAGAGGAATCCACAAGGAAAACAAAGCTTATTTTTAGAGAAATATTTTAAACTCGGTTTCAGCGAGCTCAGGAGTTTTCTTGTCTGTCTAAAATCCTTAATATCTTTCCTTCTATTTCAGAACTGCTTCTCACCCCAGAGGGTATAAGAACTCCTATCTGATGAGAGCTATTTCTGTACAGATGAAAATAAAGGGGTCCCCTCCCCCTCCAACCAGAGAATTGTTTCTAAATATGTCCCTGCAGTCAGGCTCAAGCAGCCTGTCCTTGACAGGTGTGCCCAGCAGTAAGGTGGGTCTGGGGTCCCTGCAGGTCTGGAAGCCTGTCTGCCACCCTCCCACTCTCAGCCCTGTTCTGCCCACCCCCCTGTAGGAAGCAGATGACAGCCTGGCCACCATTTCCGGGTTTTGAAAGCAGTTTTTAACTTGAAAGAGGCCTGCTAAAAAGGGCTGCTTTTCCTCTGTAGGTGTTGTTAACACTCTCACCCCCATGCAGACACATCTAGACCCAAACATACAGCAACACCCAGGTCCTTCCTCACACCCCACAGACCCACACACCTACCCACACAGCAACAGTTACAGATACACCCACACATAGATCCACCACGCGCGCCGCACCACACACACACACACACACACACACACCCCACACACACACAGATACAGCCACAAACCCTGACCCCCGACTCACACACAGACCCCTGAACACACCCGTATCCACCCACCGCACACACCACACCACACACACACACCCACACACAGCAGCAGCAGATGCACCCAAATCCAGACCCCCACTCACAGGCAGACCCCTGAACATACCTACACACACATACCCTGAACATACCTACGCACACATACAATCACAGACACGCCCAAGCCCATACCCACACTCACACCCACGGACTCTCAAGCTCTACAGACATACATACCCCACACACATATCGACAGCCTCACGTACCAGTGTTCCCCTATAGCATACAGACACAGAACTTTGAACACCTGCATACAGAATGATACCCTCGAACAGGTGCACTCCCAGCTAGACACACAAGGACACAGATACACGCCCTGACAAACCTCTCTCCACACACACAGACACACCCTTAGACACAGACACACTCATATGCTTTCCAGGTTTAGCAAAAACTGTCAGGAGAGGTTGGAGAACCCACTGAAGCAGGCGTGGGCCCTGGAGGGGCAGTGGCTTCCTGCTGCCCAGCCCCTCACCTACCTCCTGCCTGCAGGGTTCCTCCTGGGCAGGCCTCTGGGCCCTGGCCCTGCCTCTTTTTCCTCCCTTCCTCCTTGGCCTTGCCAGCAGCACGAAACTGGAACTGCCCTGGATGGCTACGGGTCTGCACATTCCTCAGAGTGTAGACAACAAAAAAATAAACACAATTAAATCAGGTAACGACAACTGGAGAGTAGCTACGGTCCTCCGATGGAAGGGGAGGCTGGCTGTGGCTCGACCTCTAGGGGTCCCATGGGCTCCCCTAACTCAGGCCAAGGAAGGTGCAGAGACCCAACTTGTGCTTTCAAGAGGACTTGGCCAGAGTCATCTCTCCTTTGCTCTTGTCACCATGAGCTAAAGTGGGGGGCAATATCTAGGGATGGTTCCCTCCCAGTTCAAATGCTCTCTAGGGTTTCTTCCTTGCACACATCCAGCCTGGAAGGTTTTCTCAGACCTCCAGGCAGATTTTAAGACCCAGTTTCCTCTGCTGGGCCAGACCTGTGGCCAAGAGCTGTGCCTGTCTGTCCTTCCTTCTCTGGGCCCTCCCAGGCCTGGACCTTTTATCTGGACTCCTGAACCTCTGCAGGGCTTGAAATCCCCATCTATTCCCATCACTGGGTGGCGGGGGCTTTGGCCTCCTCAATCATTTGTGTTGTGGCTTTTTTTTTTCCCTTTAACATACTCAGCAGTCGATTCAGACAGAGTGAGGAGTGGCAAATATGTCCATGCATGCATCCCTTCTCTAAAATAATCTAGAAGGTGGCACGTACTAATTGAGGCTGCTTAAAAAAGTACCTTATTTTTTTTAAGTTTATTTATTTTTGAGAGAGAGAGAGAGAGAGAGAGCAAGCGGGGGAGGGGCAGAGAGTCAGGGAGACAGAATCCGAAGCAGGCTCCAGGCTCCGAGCTGTCAGCACAGAGCCCAACGCGGGGCTCTAACTCACAGGCCACGAGATCATGACCTGAGCCGAAGTCAGATGCTTAACTGACTGAGCCACCCAGTCGCCTAGGCGTCCCCCCAAATACCTTATTTTCAAACAGCCCAGGGCAATGCCACTATGAAGACATTCTAAACACCCTCGCATCCTGGGCTCACTTTCACAACTGGCTGCAAAAGAATTTATCTGGAGTGTAACACAGTCTTGGAGCCAGTCAACTTCAGTTCCGCTCTCCAGCCCGTGACAGGAATCCTGGCTTGTCCTTACTTGCAATTTTTACTTCTAGTCCCCTTAATTTACAAGAAAACTTTCCTAAGAGCGATCGAGCAATAGCAGAGAGTTTTGTTTGCTGTTAATTCCAGCCGCTGCAGAAAGACAATGACCTATATACCCTCCATTGATCTGTGGCAAGAGGAAATTTCTGAATGATTCCCCCCAGCTTTCCATGCTCCACTGAGTCTCAAATACAAAACATCAGATCCTAGCAGTCGGGCTCTCAAACAAACCAATTTTTAAAAATGAATGTGGCTTATCCCAACAAGTCTGACATTCCAGCCCATCAAAAGTGCTTGTTTAGAAAAATAAGTTTTGGAATGAAGTGGCAACAAGGCCTTTGAAAGCAGCTTCGCCTAAATAGCACCGCATTTTAGACTTTTCCTTCCCAGTGCACATTCTTTATGGGGAAGAGGCCAGGGAGCCCGCAGGGTCTTGCCGCCTGAGCCCTTCTCCGCCCCAGGCTTCCCCTCCCCCCACGGCTGAGGCCCTTAGCCAGGGGCCGGGCATCTGGGAGAACTTTGAAACTGTTCCCCATCCCCTTTGGCAGCCAAGCACCAAAACGCTCCAGTTAACGTGAAACAGCTGCCCGAGGCCTGGCGGGCTCCAGACCGCCCCTCCCCCACCCGCCCGCTCAGCTGGGAGACACGGGAGCCCCCGCACAGGGGTGCAAGCAGTGGTTGATAGGGCCCAGCTGTTGCAGATAAGAAAACAAACTATCGCTAAATCTTTTACCTACTTTGGAAGAAGTGTCTGAACTGGGGGGTGGGAGGTGGGGAGGAGGGAGAAGGGAAAAATGTGGGTTGATTTATGAACCTGATTTTGAAGTTTCGAAGGGGATTGTAGGGGGAAAAAAGTTACCAAGGTTTTGTTCAATTGTGTGCGAATCAGCAGACAAATTGGTGCCCTTTCTTTTTTCTTCCTTTTCTAGAGGCCTGGGTTGAATTTGCTTTCTGGCCACTTAGAGTCGCCTAAAGCAGACACAAATCCTTTTGCATAAATAACGTGTGTGCTCACTCCCAGAGGAAGCTGTCTGCATAAACAAACATTACCCAGATATAAGTTTGACCTGTTTAATCTTCCTCCCCTTTCCTTCCTCTCCGGACAAGGACACAGCCAGCCTTCCCAAAGTAGAGGCAAAACCCTGGTTCTCCAGCCCAAGAAAGTTTGTAACCCAGCCCCCTCCTCTTCTCCAGCTCAGCGTTCTAGTGGCCCTCGATACCCTCCTCCCTTCCCCACCCTAGCTGTTCTGGTCCCTGGGTGTCCCAGCAAAAAAAAATCGGACCTTCAGCTGCCACTGCAGACACGTGATCCGCTTGGTGACTCACAGGCGGGCCACACCCCCTCAGGCCTTGAGCCAGGGCCTGCCACCAGCCAGTCAGCCAACACTGGGATGCATCTTATTACCAAGGGGAACAGCTAACTAATGCCCTTGACAGTCCAAATAATTACTTTCTTTCAGCTAAAAGAGCTTGCTATAACATACATAGGGGCAGGCTTTTCTGAATTCTCACCTTGCCAGCTCCCGTGGAAACCTTAGCTCCCAACGCCTGCAAGGCCTGGGCAATGCCCGGAAAAGTGGTGGTAATTAAGGTAAGAGGCTCCATGTTCTGGTTTAAAAAAAAAAAAAAAAAAAAAAAAGCTGGCTTACACATGAGTACCTTTTTTCCCAAAAATTTTATTGGGGGAAAACTACAAAACATTTACAGTACAATGTTTACAGCCACAATCTGTAGTGAACTGATTTCCCCAAAATATTTACAACTCAAGTTGACTTATCTTGTTACATTCAAAAACCTACTTCTGTCAAAGTAGTCCAGAGTCCATACATACATAGTGCTCCAACTGTACCTACGTACAAACAAACTAAAGCTACTGCTCATTCATCCGCTGTCCAGGAAAGCATTCCTGCCTTTCTACGCACACACACAAAAAAAATACAAGTTTTGGAATCTTCTGTAATGAAACAAGGCATATTCACTACATACCATTTTAGCACTAAGAGGTGGCCTCTTCACTTTATATCTATATAAAAAAAAAGTGGTAAATATCTTTTCCTTTTGTGCAGTTGAACCCATCCTACATTCAAATTCTCTCAAGCACTAATAGAAAAATACTTATTTGGTTGAGGAAGATTTAAGGCAAGTTCTGGCCCTTCCAAAGGCACTGTGAGACTACCCCCACCCCATTATTGCTACATGTCTTTATACGCAGAGTATGTCACAGTAGAATTGGTGGAACGAACAAACAAATGGGTTTTTTTTTTGTTTTTTGTTTTTTTTTGGCTCATGTCAAAAGTTGGAATGAGAAAAGCATGCCACATTTAAACCTGATTGCAAAGTATGTGGTCACCTTTTTTTTTTCTTTAAAGTTGGATGGGCTACAACCATTATACATTCTAAGAAAACTCATAAGATATTCCTCAAACTACTTCCACAGCATCAGGATAGATTTCTGTGAAGAAATCATGCAATCTTTCAAAATTTACGTAAACAAGGAAAGAAATTAATGAAATAAATATTACATACAATCTCTTAAATTAAGATTTTTTTACTCATTTACAATAAAATAACCAAGTGAAGTTACAAAAGGCATATATTACTGTGAAAAGAACATACACTCCACATTTTGCCGATTAATAATGGCAATCATAATTTAACATAATAAAAGAATATATATCTATTGCTTTTCATCATACTTGATAAATACAGTATGAACAAAATTTTCAATGTATACTTTTCACAAGATAATAAATAAGTTAAATAGTTTTTTCATATTGAGTTGTGGTGCAGTGGTGCGAATCAACTCAAAACAGCTAAAAATTCAGCAGTTATTCCCCCAACGATTACAAACTAAGCTCTGCCCAAGGCTTCCAGAAAGAGCAGACAAAATGGTTCTAAAATTAAACATCCACTAAGTGGTGGCAACAAAACCAGTAACCGGTATGAAACTTTGGAATGCAAGGGTTTTTTTTTTTTTTTCCCAGACGTATAGAACGTTGTGTCAAACAAAACCTGTCACACTGAAGACTACAATCAAGGCATATTCTTGGTAGAATACTGGATTCCAGAAGCTTATAAGTTTATTAGCAAGGTGGTGGCTGGCTGGTTTGTTTACACTGGTCTGAGACAAACGACAATTAGGAACTTCTCTCAAGATAAGAGTTCCCACATCTGGACTGTAACTAATGCTTTCAAGTGAAGATATGGAATGGTGGTTGGTAGCTGCTGGTGCTGGGTTGATTTTTTTTTTTTCCTAAAGTCCCAAACTCATAGGAGACCTAAAAGTTTAAGTGTTTGGTTCTTTGTTCTGTTCGCATCACAACTGCCCTGTTGTGAATATTTTGTTCATCAATACAAAAGTTCGTTGGCTTTTTTGCTCAACAAGAACGAAACTTCGTAATAATAAAATTAAAAAAAAAAAAAAAAAAGAGGAAACCGAAAGGGGAGGGGTGGAGGCCCCTCCCGGCACACAAGTTCGAGTCCAAGTGCTCGGTGCGGCCCGCAGTCTGCTCAGGGCCTATCACCAACCCCACTCCCGTGCCTCCCCCACCCGCCCTTAACGGGGGTCGAGACGACAGGGGCGCCCTCCAACATCCCCAGAACAGCCTTCCCTTCCTCCTCCTCGCTGGCGCCCTCTTGCCTCAGTCGTCGGAGATGGACAGGCGGCTGAAGATAGGCAGGCGGCGGCCGGGGTCGAGGCTGGGGGATTCGGAGCCGCTGAGGCTGCCGGAGCTCAGGGAGCCGCTCAAGTAGCTGTCGCGGTCAGACAGCGAGTCCGGGGGACTAGGGGCGCGTCGAACACGGGCGACTCGGACAGGCGGCGCGGCAGCTGGAAGCTGAAGGGCGGTGAGGGCGGCGCGGCAGAACTGGCAGGGAGGGGCGCGCTGGGCGGCGCCGGAGGCTGCGCGGGGGGCACCAGGCCCTGCTGTTGCTGCTGCTGCTGCTGCTGCTGGCTGCGATAGTACGCCGCGCTACGGCGGCAAAGTTGTGCGTCTGGATGGCGAGGGGCGCGATGAGGCTGCTCAGCTCTGGGCCGAATGCAAAGGCGTTGTTGGCGCACGAGGCCGACGAGCAGGCCGCGCACTGGGCGCCCGGCGCCAGCAGGTCCTCGGCGCCCCCGGTGCCGTACAGAAGCGCTGCCGCGGCCGCAGCTGCCGCCGAGGCACAGCACGTCGGGGCGCCTGATGGCGTGGAGGCCGCTGAGGCCGAGGAGCAGGACGAAGCGGACGAGGAGCAGGAGGAGGCCGAGGAACAAGAGGGCGGTGGCGGCGGCGTGCGCGACGTGGGGCTGTCGAGCAGCAGTGGCGACTCGAGGCCCCCGGGGGGCTGGTGGTGGCCAGACGGGAAGCCCGAGAAACTGAGGCTGTGATGCAGCTTGGGCCGCGGCTCCCGGGGGAAGCCCAGGTGCAGCGCGTCACGCGCGCTGAAGGCGCGCAGGTCCCCGGAGGCGCCCCCCGACGGCGCGGGCCGCCGCTCGTCGGCGTTGTGGATGAAGTGGCAGCGGGCCGTAGGGGCAGAAGCCGATGGTGTGGAAGGTACGGCACAGCTCCGTCTTGTACTTCGGGTGCCGGGTCAGGCTGCGCAGCTCGTGGAAGCCGTGAGCGAACTGGCACTTCTCGCCGTACTTGCACGTGCCGCTCTCCTCGAAGGGCCGGCACAGCTCAGTTTTGTAGCGCGTGGAGTTGATCTGGGAGCCGCCGCCCCCCTTCTGCTGCTGCTGCTGCTGCAGGTGCAAGAGGCTGGCTCCGCTCTCCGTTCTCGCTGAATGAGCGGTCCCGGAATTTGTTCTCCTTGTTCAGCAGGGCCGTGCCGCCGCCCCCTGACTGCTCCTTGAGAGTGCCGTAGGAGGCCGGGCCGCCCGCAGCCCCGCTGCCGCAGCTGCCGCCGTTAGCCGCGCCCGGGAACTTGGGCGAACAGCTGCCGGGGCTAGGCGCGGTGTGGGCGAGTGCGTGCAGGTTGCTGGCCGAGTGCCGTCGGAGAAAGCCCGGTGTGAAGCCCGAGCTAGGGCGGCGGCCACGGGCGTCCCCACCGCCTTCTTGTCCAGCATGTTCAGATTGAGGTTGGCCAGGGATTTCTCCGTCTGCCAAAAGGAGGGGGGAGGACGGGATGAAATATGGAAAGGGAGGGAAGAGTTGGGGCGAGTTGCAGAGGAACTTCCAAGCCTTCTGATTCTTCTTCCTTTTTGCAGATTTCGATTCGGCCCCCACCCTCCGCCCCTACACGCGCAAAAGAATCATGTTCGCGTTGGGAGCCGACTCCCACCCCAGGCCGCGCTCGGTTTCGACATGTGATCCTCAGCCCGTGGGCCGCCAGTCTGGGCGGCGCAAACCCCGTCCGGGAAGCCCCGGGCAGCGTGGCCGCGGTCGGCGCCGGAGGAACTAAACAGCGACAGCGGCTCCCCCCTGCCCTTCCTCCCAGCTCCTTCTCCCCGCCCACAAGGCACGAGCACACACTACAGCAAACTCCAGGATTTTTCCCGACCCCGAAGTCAAGGTGGGGATGGGTGCCCCAAAAGCCGAGGGCAGAGGCAAAGTCTGAAAACTCGAGGGGCTTCCTGCCTGCCCGCTTTACTCCCTCCTTGCTCCCTCGCGTACCTTGCACAAGAAGTCGATATCGTAGAAGGCGGACAGAAGTGTGGTCGACATGTTTCTGGATCCTGTAATGGTCGGCGCTGCAGGCAGGGGTCCGGAGGAGCCCTCGGGGCGGCGCGGCCGGGCTCGAGCCACGACGAATAACGGGTGAGGGGCGGGGGAGGAACCGAAAGTTTGCCGGGGTTCGAGACAAGAGGAAGAGGGAAGCAGCGTGGACTGGCTGAGGGTGCCCGGGAGTGCGGAGTGGGGGAAAGGAGAAGCAAATAGCGCTCCTCCGCGCCCCGGGTGCCCGGCCCGCCCCCCCCCCCGCGCGGAGCCGACGACAGCTCGCGGACTGCTGGAACTCCGCGGCCCTCGAGCGCGCGCCCTATATAGAGCCCGGGAGCGCAGCGGCTAGGCGTCTGGCCGGAGGAGGGACTGAACGCTGACCCCCGGGTCTCCAGGCAGCCGCCCGCCGGCTCGCGGACGTCAAGCGCCTTCGTGGCCTCCCATTGGCCGCCGCCAATTTTTTTTCTCCGGGGGAGGGGGCGGGAGGCCGTGGGCGGGGCAGGCTGCCGGGGCGCCCGGGCGTGGAGAGCTCGGCCCTGTTGGGTGCTGCTGGGTGGCGGCGGAAGATAAGGCTCCTCTTCTCTGGGCTGCCCTGTTGGAAATCCCTGCACGTTTAAAGTGACCAGAGTTCTGCAGCCCTGGACTTGTCTCCTCGCGCCGGATCCTGCTAGGCGAAATTGCGAAGCTTTTATCTCCCACTCTCGGTTTTATACTGGGCGCGGGAATTGCAAAATGCAAGAATATTGCAACCGTCCGTGCGGCCCGGCTGGCTTGCAAAGGGTGCTTGGGCCGGGAGGCGGGGCTCTGGCCTGCGTCCGGTGGGTGGTGGCTCCATCCCGATTGCACGTGGAGGCGCGGTGGGGTTGGGCGGGAGCGGCCACGCGGGCGGCTGCCGCGGCAGTCTCGCCCGGAGGAGCCTGGGCCCGTTTCTCCCGCCCCGTCCCCGCCCAGGCTGCAGTAAACAGGGCTTGAGCGCCGGGGCCTGCAGGGCAGGGCTGAGTGTCTGAGGACAAGGCGCTGGCTTTGCTAATCACATCACAAGACCTTGAGCTAGGCCAAAGCGCGGAGTGGCGCGGGCGTCCCGGGCGGGGGAGCCGGCTGGGAGGACGGGAGGAAAGGCCAGGAGAGCTGCGCAGGCCTGGAGGCGACTTCCCGCCACCCCGTCCGTCCGCCGGTCAGCTCGGCCTTCCCCAGCCCTCCCAGGGGATGGGGTGCAGCTGCCGGCTGAGGCTCCCCGGCCGCCGCGGCCGTGGCCGGGCGTGCCCTCCACGTCCCTTTCCTCCCTGGCCGTTGGGGGCCGCGCCCTGCCTTAGCTCGTCGTGAGCCGCAGGCTCGGGCTGAGGCCGGCCAACTGCCCAGGCAGTACAGGGCGTCGAGGACGCTCAAGGTGGGCTTGCCCTCTTTTTTTCCCCCCCTCTCACCAGTCCCACACCCCAAAGCCCTGCTCTGGGTAATGCCTTTGCCAAGGGGCCCCCTCAAGGGTACGGGGCAGACAGCCCCCCCTAGCGCCCAGTTAGGCAAAGCCGCTGACAGCCCGGTCGGCAGATGTGGGGTCTAGGCCAGGACACTTATCACTCGTCTAAACATATGCTGCCAAAACCTGGAGCGGGCCCATGATCTCGCACACCTGGTAGCTTAGGCTTCATTTGGGCCTAAGTTGGAAGGCCCAGTTCCCTCTAGGGAAGGAAGCAACCCACGCCCCCTTTCCCAAATTGAGGTTATTTCTTGTTTCCTCTTGGTCATTTCCATTCGTTAACCTGGAAGTGGGGGAAAAAGCCATTAGGCCTGTCACTCATGGAACTGACGCCTCAGAGTTCAGTTTGCATGCAGTTCCCCCTGCTGTCACTCCCTAAGCACCCACTCAGAGAGCTAGAGTCTGCAGTGGGCTGCAAGCACTTTAGGACCAGAAACCCAGGGCTGGCGTTCAGGGCTGCCCTTTCCAAGTCATGTGGTCTCAAGCAAATCACATAATCTCTTTGGTACTTGGGTTTCCTTGTAAAACTAAGATAATTCCTGCTTTACTCATCTCTCACCCTTGTCAAGGTGCAAATGCGTTATCTGTTAAAGTGTGTAAGAGATGTACAGGTATAAATCCATATCATTTATTAAATTGACAAAGCATAAAAATAGAGACAGCCGGGTCTCTGGACTGTGGCCAGATGGGTAGAGGTCCACAGGATCATATGCAGACCTGAGGGCACCAAATCTTGGACCATCTAGCTTGGAGCCAAGAGCAATGACCCCGGAAGAGGGGATTGCTTCAATCTGGGTGATTGCACCACCCAGCCTGCACTGGCCCCCAGGCAGCTGTGGCTGACACAGCCCAGAGCACTCAAGAACCCCAACTGTTCTGTTTTGTTCTTTGTTGAAATGACCCCAAACATGGAGTCTGAGGTTTGCCCTGATAGTAGTATTCTAAGATTCCCCTGGGAATGCATCAGGCAAGTGTGAAACAGCCATTTTACTGCTATTGTAGGTCAGTATTAAGATTTCAGATATAAAACCAGTAGAAACTTCTGTACCTCCTGTCCTCCCAGGCTGGCCACAGCCAGCCATCATCAAAATCTGGGGTAATTCCCAGTCCACAGCCATGAGAACACCCACTTTGCAGGCTTGGTAGAAGGATCCTAGAGATAACATGTACATATGCTATGGTACATGTTTTGGTAAAGAGCACCTGCTGGTATAAGGTGCTTTTATTATTATGTATCTGCTTTTATTTCATTTTAAATGGAGAGAAAAGGAACGCTGGCCGTTTCCAATGAGTTGGGCTTTACTGGGGCCAGTTTCATAGTTATTGAAACATGGTCATCACTGCATTATGCCAACAATTTCCTGACTTCTGACCCAGTCAGTCCTTCTCAGAACAAAAAGAAATGTTAGACTGGCAACTTTCCATCAAGTGTGGGCTACACAGGATCCTAATTAATTCAGGATCACAAAAAAACACATTTTGAGCTGAATAGTCAAAAATACCTAGGGAATTTCCTGCTCTCTTTAGGACAAAACTTTGGATTCTAAGTTTACTCCTTTCCTTGCCTTTTCCTACAGAGCTATTTTTCTGTACTTCCAGTATGGCTGTGTTTTTAGTGTTAGGTGGTTTTTTTTAAAGAGAAACACATTTGAAATACGAGCTTTTCTGCAGTAGGAAATGATACCAAACTTTCTCTCTTTTAAACTGCCCCTTCAGACCGTCAAACATCAGTAACGTAGTTCCAAGTGATTGCTCACCTGAGAAGTATTTAAAAATATTTACAGTACCTAAAAGCTGGTATCATTCTGATAACCAGGATGAAAAATGAATATGGATGAGGCTCTGACCAATCCAAGCTATGAATTTCAAGATAGCTGTCTGTGGATAACACTCATTCTGAAATGAGAAGGAAAAAATGGCAAGCCAATGAAGCAAAAATGTATGCAAGAGCGACACCTGCTGGGTGTCTGAGGCAGAGGGCTGGGTTGGGCTTGGAAAAGGCAGAAAAACCTTAAGGTTGCTAGATTCAAACACTGAAATGGATAATTGTGTTTTCTGACATCTTAAATGAGAATCTTTTATTGCCACCAAGAAAATGACAGTAAGCAGCGTAGGAATAAAACAAGTCATTTATTCTGGCTTTTCTTTCCCTGGATTTCCTTCTCACAGCCAAGGGTCTAGGCTTTCACTGGGTGGCAACATCGAAGTTTCCTAGCATTGCCAGAAACACTTTTGGTGGGTAGGAGCTCTTTTAATAAATCAGACGTCATGTGCAGGTCGCTGCAGGACTTGAACATGTAGATGGTAAAAAAAAACCATCTCTATGAAGTAGATCTATAATTTTCCCAGGATCCAACATTTGGAACATACTTCTGCTGTAGCTAAAATGGAATAAAATTTAGAGTTCTGACCCAGTGGGCTGTTTGCCAACTAATCCAGCTCTTCTATTCAGTGGGAAAGAGGAGAGAAAGTCACGAGCTAAAACCTAGTTCTGTACAGTCAATTCACAGAAAATGTGGGCTGACTATGCCTGGACGTTAGAGGCTGTGGGGGAAGAAAAAGCGAATTCAGGTCCGCAGGTGGCCTGCACCTGGGAACAGAGTAAATATTCAACGTGGTAGCCACACTTCCTACAGTAGCTGCTGCAATAAACCAGGCTCCCCTGAATGAGTGAGCTGAAGAAAAATTCCTTTGTAGGAAGGGACAGAAGACTAGACTCATGAAGGGGAGAAAATATTTGAATTTATGTTCAACACGTTTCCTGCAGATTTAGTGGGGGAATAATCCGCACCCCCCCCACCCCCAAAAGTCTTCTTTCTTCAACAAGCTGTTTCTGTTCTTGCAAGAGTGAACGGATTCGTTTCTGCAACAGAGTCCGAAGCACTGAGAACAAGGGTGTCTTCCCTCTCCTTTCCTTCCAGAAAGGCCAGCAGCCTCAGGCAAGCCAAAGTCCTTTCTTCCTGAATGCGCAGTCTTGTGAATTCCACCGTCTTCAAAAACTCAGCAGTAGGTGGCAGTTCTCTGAAGAGCTGGGAAAGGAGGTGGCACTGCTCTGATGCTGTCCTGTGAAGATGACGGAGGCTTTCAGGACTGAGGGGACACCAGCTGGACTTGGAGAGGAGATGGGAGAGGTGCTTGTAGAGGTACTTCACGAAGGTCAGGGTCTCAGCCCAAAAGTTGATTTCTGCTTTTTCAAACAGGTAGTCTTCCACCTAGATTGAATGACAAAGCCCAAAGTCAACATTACAGGGGATGTCGACAGGCTCCAATCCAGACCAGAGTCTGGCCAGACTCAGAGGATGTCCCCTCCCCACTCCTGAGGGAAGGCCCACTCTTGCCTGTCAGCACCCACATATACATGCCACTCGCAGCTGAGAAGGTCACTTTCTATTTTCATTTCGCTGTACTTCTCCACCAGGGAGGAATTTTCTTCCCCAGACTTAACATGACCTTTGATAAAGATGTGTTTGTGGTTTCAAGTCAAGATATTTTGGGGGCCTGCTGTTGAAAAGGGAACCTCGACATGGGAGTGGGCCCTAGAACCAAAGGTGCCTCTCGAAATTGGAGAGAGGGGGAGGAGAAATCTCAGCAGAAGAAACAGCAAAGGATTACCAAATATGAGGCACTACTCTGAATATGGAACCAAATTTCTATAAGGCTGGGGACTTTCAAGGTTATTTTCTTACAGACACTTAATCTTGTGTCCACATTTCCCATAAACAGGCTGCTTTTTCAGCTCTTGGCCTGTTGGGTATGTCAAGAGAGCCAGCTGAGTCAGACACTGATGGACGGATACAAATTTCAGTTGACAAGATGCTTTTGCTGCTTCTCTTGGTCCTCAGTTTCCCTATCTGTTGACTCACCTGGAGGGGCTAATAGTTTTCTCTAAGCAGCAAATACCCGGAAGGACCCTGACTCTGCAAATGTTTCACCTTCAGACCTAACCGTGGGGCCGTTAGCTATTCCAGTGCTGACTAATAAACATTCTCCATAATTAAACACTCAACTTCCAAGGGGCCTCTTCCTTTCTTTTTTCCCTTCTATTGAGATATAACTGACATAGAATATTACACTAGTCTCAGGTGTACAACATATGACATTTATATACATGGTGAAATGATCACCACAGTAAGTCTAGTTACCATCTGTCACCCTACAGAGTTAATATCTTACTGATTATATTCTACATGCTATACAGGAATCCCCATGACTTATTTATCTTATAATTGGGAGTCTGTACTTTTTTTTTTTTTTAATGCTTGTTTATTTTGGGAGAGATACCATGCATGTGTGCTCAGGGAGGATGGGCAGAGAGAGAGAAGGAGAGACAGAATCGCAAGCAGGTTCCATGCTGTCAGTGTGGAGCCCGACATGGGGCTCAATCCCACGAATTATGAGATCATGATCTGAGGCGAAATCAAGGGTTGAATGCTTAACCAACTGAACCACCCAGGCGCCCCAATGTTTTCTTTGTTAATTTATTTTTAAATGTTTATTAATTTTTGAGAGAGAGAAAGAGTGCAAGCGGGGAGGGGCAGAAAGAGAAGAGGACAGAGGATCCAAAGTGGGCTCTAAGCTGACAGCAGAGAGCCCTATGCAGGGCTCGAACTCACAAAACATGAGCCTGTGACCCAAGTGGAAGTCGGACGCTCAACCGACTGAGCCACCTAGGCAGCCCTATTTTTTAAGAGTAGGGTCATCGTGGGTCTCAAACTCTCAACTCCAAGACCAAGAGTTGCACGCTCTACCATTTGAGCCAGCCAGGTGCCCATGTTTTCATTTTCTCTGCATAGATACTCAGCAGTGGAATTGCTAAATCACGTGGTAGTTCTATTTTTAATTTTATGAGGAACCTCCATACGTTTCCTTAGTGGCTCACCAATTTACATTCCCACAAACAGGGTATGAGAGTTCTCTTTTTTCCACATCCTCACCAACAATAACTTTTTGTCTTTTAGATCATAACCATTCTGACAGGTGTAAAGTGGTATCTCATTGTAATTTTGATTTGCAATCCCCTGATGATAGTGATGTTGAATATGTTTTCAGGTATCTGTTGCCCACCTGTATGTCTCTTTTGGAAAAATGTCTAGATCCTCTGCCCATTTTTTTAATTAGAGTTTTCAGATTTTTAAAAGTCAGCATAGAGCCAGTGTGGGGCCCACACCCATGACCCTGAGATCAAGACCTGAGCTGAGGTCAAGAGTCAGATGCTTAACTGACTGAGCCACCCAAGTGCCCCTTAATTAGATTTGTTGTTATTGTTGAGTTGTATGAGTTCTTATTATTATTTTTTGGATATTAACTCCTTATTGGATGTATCATTTGCAAATATCTTCTCCCATTCAGTAAGTTCTGTCAACATTTTGTTGATGGTTTCCTTTGTTGTGCAGAAGCTTTTTAGTTTGATGTAGTCCCACTTGTTTGTATTTGCTTTTTTTCTCTTGCCTTTAGAGTCAGTCACAAAAATCACTAAAACTGATGTCAAGGAGTTTACCACCTGTGTTTTCTTCTAGAAGTTTATAATTTCGGGTCTTTTTATTTATTTATTTTTTTTAATGTTTATTTTTGAAGGAGAGAGAGAGAGAAAGACAGAGTGTGAGTGGGGGGAGGGCAGAGAGAGAGGGAGACACAGAATCTGAATCAGGCTGCAGGCTCCGAGCTGTCAGCACAGAGCCCGTGCAGGACTCGAACCCACAAACCGCGAGATCATGACCTGAGCCGAAGTCGTACGCTCAACTGACTGAGCCACCCAGGCGCCCCATATAGTTTCAGGTCTTATATTCAAATCTCTAATCCACTTTGAGTTAATTTTTGTGTATGGAGTAAGAAAGTGGTCCAGTTTCATTCTACTGCAGGTAGCTGTCCAGTTCTCCCAACACCTTTTATTGAAGAGATTATCCAGTCCTCATTGTATATTCTTGCCTCCTTTGTCAAAAAATACACATTCATGGGTTATTTCTGGGCTTTCCATTCTGTTCCACTGATCTCTGTGTCTCTTTTTGTGCCAATGCCATTCTGTTTTGATTACTATAGTTTTGTAGTATAGTTTGAAATCAAAGCACATAATATCTCTGGCTTTGTTCTTCTTTCTCAAGATTGCTTTGCTATTTGGGGTCTTTGGTGGTTCCCTATAAATTTTAAATATATGTTCAAGTTCTGTGAAAAATACCATTGGAATTTTGATAGGAATTGGAATTTTGATAGGAATTTTGATAGGAAATTGACAGATTTCAATTTCCATTGAATCTGTAGACTGTTTTGGGCAGAAGGATATTTTAACAATATTAATTCTTCTAATCCAAGAGCATGGAATATCTTTCCATTTATTTGTGTCTTCTTTAATTTCTTTGATCACTATCTTACAGTTTTTAGTCTTACAGTGTATAGGTCTTTTATTTCCTTGGTTAAATTTATTCCCAGGGAAATATAAATTATTCCTATGTATTTTATTCTTTTTATGCAAGTGTAAATGGGATTTTCTTGATATTTCTTTCTGATAGTTTGTTATTAGTATATAGAAATGCAACATGTTTTGTATTTTGTATCCTGCAACTTTACCAAATTCACATTTATTTGTTCTAAAAGAGTTTTTTTTTTTGGTGGAGTCTTTAGGATTTTCTATATATAGTGTCATGTCATCTGCAAATAGTGACAGTTTTACTTCTTCCTTTCCAATCCATATGCCTTTTATTTCTTTTTTTTGCATAATTGCTGTGGCTAGCATTTCCAAGACTATGTTGCATAAAAGTGGTGAGAGTGGGTATCTTTGTCTTGTTTCTGATCTTAAAGTGTTCAGCTTTTTTCCACTGAGTATTAGCTATTTATCATATGTGGCTTTCATTATGTTAAGATATGTGCCCTCTGTATCCACTTCATTATTATTATTTTCTACCATAAATGGATATTGAATTTTGTCAAATGCTTTTCTGCATCTATTGAGATGATCATAACTGTTATGTTTCATTTTGTTAATACTGTGGTATCACATTGACTAATTTGTGGATGAACCACACTTGCAGCCCTGGAATAAATCCTATTTGATCATGGTATATAATCTTTTTAATGTATTATTGAACTCAGTTTGCTTATATTTTGTTGCGGATTTTTACATCTATGTTCATCAAGGATATTAGTCCATAATTTTCTTTCACTCATTCTTTCTTTCTTTTTCGTGGTGTCCTTATCTGGTTTTGGTATCATTTGTAAAATGAGTTTGGAAGTGTTCCCTCCTCTTCAATTTTTTGGAAGAGTTTGAAAGGCTAGGTATTAAATCTTTGAATGTTTGGTAAAATTTACCAGTGAAGCCGTCTGGTCTTGGACTTTTGTTTCTTGGGAGGTTTTTAATTGCTGATTCAATCTCTTTACTAGTAATTGGTCTATTCAGATTTTCTACTTCTTCATGATTCAGTTTTGGAAGATTGCAAGTTTTTAAGAACTTATCCATTCTTTTTCAGTTGTCCAGTTTGTTGCCAGAGTAGTCTCTTACAATCCTTTGTATTTCTGTGGTATCAGTTGTAATCTCTCCTCTTTCATTTCTGATTTTATTTATTTGAACCCTCTCTTTTTCTTCGTGCGTCTAGCTAAAGATTTATCTACTTTATCTTTTGAAAGAACCAGCTTTTAGTTTCATTGATATTTTCCATTGTCTTTTTAGTCTCTACTTAATTTTTTTCCACTCTGATCTTTATTACTTCCTTTCTCCTCCTAATTTTGGTTTTGTTTGTTCTTCTTTTTCTGGTTCCTCGAGGTATAAAGTTAATTTGTTTATTTGAGATTTTCTTGTTTCTTGATAATAGGCATTTATCACTTGAACTTCCCTCTTAGAACCACTTTTTCTGCATCCCACAGATTTTGGTATGTCCTATTTCTGTTTTCATTTGTTTCTAGGTGTTTTAATTTCTCCTTTGATTTCTTCTATGACCCAATAGTTGTTAGTAACATGTTTTTAACTGCCACGTATCTGTAGTTTTTCCAGTTTTCTTCTTCTTTTTTTAAAGTTTATTTACTTATTTTTGAGAGAGAGAGTGAGAGAGTGTGCATGCAAGCAAGGGAGGGGCACAGAGAGAGAGGGAGAGAGAATCCCAAGCAAGCTCCACACTCAGTGCAGAGCCCGACATGGGGCTCTTTCTCATGAATGGTGAAATCATGATCTGAGCCGAAATCAAGAGTGAGACAGGATGCTTAACCAACTGAGCCACCCAGGCTCCTCTATGACCAATACATTGAATTCTTTATCAGGTAGATGACTTATCTCCATATCATTAAGGTCTTTTTCTGAGGTTTTGTCTTATTCTTCCATTTGGAACATATTTCTCTGTTTCTTCATTTTGCTTGACTCTGTCTTTGCTTCTATGTATTAGGCAAAGCAGCGACCTTTCTCAGTCTTGAAGGAGTGGTCGTATGTGTGATGAAACTTCTCACTGAACCTTGCCCTAGTTCTTGGTTGTCTCTTCAACCTTTCTGATTGTCTAAACCACCTGATTTATTCTTAATATTCCCCTGTTGCTGACAAAATGCCAAGACCTGTTCCAAGGGGAGGAATATCATTCAGTACCTATTTTCAGGCTGATTGGAAGCCAGATCCTTTGGTGGCAGCTTTTAAAGTCAGCAAATATTGGGGCACCTGGGTGGCTCAGTTGGTTAAGTGTCTGACTTTGGCTCAGGTCATGATTTCATGGTTGGTGGGTTCGAGCCCCACATCAGGCTCTGTGCTGTACGCTCAGAGCTTGGAGTCTGCTTCAGATTCTGTGTCTCCCTCTCTCTCTGTCCCTCCCCTGCTCATGCTCTGTCTCTATCTCTCAAAAATAAATCAAAATGTTAAAAGAAAATAAAATAAAGTATGCAAATATATACAGTCCTGAGCGGTGGCAATTGTAATCCTGCTGGCCTCCAGACCAGGAGATCTAGAGGTGTCCCCTGGGCAACCGTTGTAAAAACTGGGGCTCCAAGCTCCTTTCTGGGAGGTCTCATGGAGCTGTAGCAAGGCCAAGGGGGCATGCAAGGGTGTCACCTCCTGCTTATATTCCCTGGGAGCACCTCCTTAGTCTCTAGATGTGTGGGAAACCTGGAGCCTGTCCCTTAGGCTAAAGCTCCAGGCTAAGTAAACAGCCCTTTTTCCCATGAAGACTCGGGTTGCATTTCAGTCTGCTGTCTGTGCACTGCCCTGGCGTGGTGGACTGCCAAGAACTGTCTTTCCAGCTGTTACCTTCCTGTGGAGCTCAGGAATGCCAGTCCCGTCGGCCACCGGGGTCAGGCGATCAAGGGGTGTCCTGGGTGTGGAGCAGATATGGGTACTGGCTTTAGTTAGACAGCTGGAGAGTGCGGGAGCACACTCACTGGCTTCGGAAACCAAGGAGTCTCTTTCAAAGTCCTCTCCCCTAGTGATCTGAAGACTTACCATTGGAACCCAAAAAGCCAGCATGAGAGCTGCCCCAGCATCTCCAGGGCCCCCAGCGGATCTAGCAGGCTGCTATGTCATTCAGACAGTTTCCTAAGCCATACTTGATCCGTACCTAAGCATCCAGAAGCACACGTTCAGCAGGCACCTGAAGCCCAAGTAAGCCTAATGTGCTGCATTCAGCAGGTTTGACACTCTGACCCCCCCCCCCCCCACTGCCCTGAGACCCTAGGATTACCTGATGTGTGCTTTCTACATGGACCACGAAGTCCTCCCCCTCTCCCAACAGCCATCCCAGCAAGACTGGGAGTCCGGGGGCCAGCTGGTCCCACTGCTGGAGCAGGTCACACAGCACAGCCAGGGCCAGAGTCAGTGCGATTGAGGCATCCACCTGGCAGAAGGCAAATTCTGTGGAAGCGAGAGAGAAGCAAACAATGAATGTGCTGCTCAGGGCCACCCCACGGAGGCTCTGAAGGACTCTAAACACGAAGGGCCTCGAGTTAATCACTACCACCAGCCTATGGGGAGGCTGGTGGGATAGGCTCCTCAGAGATTACCAACCCATTTCTGAGTCCTGCTGTCTACACAGCTAGAGTGAGTCACAGGCCCGAACCCCACCATTTCCATGCCCCCTAGCCCAGTGCGGTCAGTAGCAAGTCCGCCTGCAGGATTAGACATTTACCTCCTGTCAGCTCCTCCAGTGTAACTGGGAGGAAATCAGGAAAGCTCCCCACCCAGTGTCTCCTCTGCAGGCCTGCCACAACGCCTGGATTCTGTTGGTTTGCCTGTCTCTCTGAAAGC
Organism: Lynx canadensis; assembly: GCF_007474595.2. Classification (NCBI taxonomy): domain Eukaryota; kingdom Metazoa; phylum Chordata; class Mammalia; order Carnivora; family Felidae; genus Lynx; species Lynx canadensis. The sequence goes on from NC_044305.1 coordinate 62,567,516, forward strand.
AAATCTTGCTGACCACAAAACACATAAATCTCTTAACATTTTAGAGTGGGGCATCAGCAAACGTTTTCTTTTTTTTAACTTTTTTTTTTTTTTTTTGAGACAGAGAGAGACAGAGCATGAGCAGGGGAGGGGCAGAGAGAGAGGGAGACACAGAGTCCGAAGCAGGCTCCAGGCTCTGAGCTGTCAGCACAGAGCCCGACATGGGACTCGAACCCACAGACTGTGACATCATGACCTGAGCTGAAGTCGGACTCTTAACCGACTGAGCCACCCAGGCGCCCAACAAACGTTTTCTTAAAAGGCCAGATAATAAATATTTCAGACATTGGGGGTCTTCAGGTCTCTGTTACAACTACTCAACTCTGCTAGAAGCAGCCATGGACAATATGTAAACTTTTAATGTTCCAGTAAAATTTGAATGTCATGTGGTTTTCACATGTCATAAAATATTCTCTTTTGTTTTTTCCCCCCAACCATTTAAAAACATAAAAAACATTTGTAGTTTACGAGCTGTACAACAAAAGGTGGTGAGCCTGATTTGGTTCACATTTTGCTGCCCTCTTTGAATTCATTTTCAGACACTCATCTTCCTAGTTGGCTGGGAAAGGGTGCTGAAAGAGTAGATTAGGGTGCAGAAAGAGGAAGCAGGCCTTGGGGGAACCATTGCTTACTTCATCATTTTGCCTTAGACAGTCCTAAATATGGATTTGAAGGGAGGCTCTGGGTTGTTGGCACTTCCACTACCGACCCCAGCCCTCCCGCCCCAACCTGGTGGAGGTCTGAAACATGGGATTGAAATCCCACCACAAAATGAACCTCTTTGGATCCATCCATGCACCAGTGCTGGTCTTTCGAGGACCCACTTCTGTTGAGGCCTCATCTTTTCCCAAATCCACATTTCCAACTCCAGCACATAGACCTGGCCCTGACCACTGGCTCCCAAAGAGACATGCTCAGCACACGGGGAGGAGCCTCCAAGTCTGGACTGAAAGCTTTGAGTTCTCAGGGTACTGAACCAGACATAGCAGGATGGCCTCCCAAGGGCCCATTATGTGCCAGGCCCTAACCAAGTATCTTCTGTCCATTCCTTCAACATCCTATCGGTTGGATATTGCCATTCCTACTTCACAGGTGAGGGATCCTGGGCTCAGAATGAGCCACTTTTGTATAGTCACAGAGCTGTAAGTGGCTATGAAGAATAGGAATGGGCAAAATGTTTCACGGTGCCTGTGGAACACAGATTTGGAAACAGCACCAACATTCTAGACATGCAAGTCGTCACAGTGAGATAAGCAGGGTTGGTGACCCTGCAGAGGGGCCAGTGTTACCTGGAACACACCAAGAAGAGCCTACACTATGGAAGCAGCTAAAAGACTGATGTCACCATCCCCAAATCAATCCCCTGGGACAACTGCTCCTTAGTGCCCATGCTCCCTAGGCTGCTGCCTGTGCAGCCTGGAACCAGGATTTAACTTGGGCAACAGAAAAAGAGGAGGGGGATGGGAGGGAAGTGGGGAGCAAAGGTGCATTTTGGCTGTAGGTCTGGGCCATGTGTTGGTCTAGCCTTTACCTACAATACAATCTCTATTTTTTATTTTTATTATTAAAAAAATTTTTTTAAATGTTTATTTATTTTCGAGAGAGACAGAGTGTGAGCTGGGGAGGAGCAGAGAGAGAGGGAGACACAGAATCTGAAAAAAGCTCCAGGCTCTGAGCTTCAGCACAGAGCCCGACGAGGGGCTCGAACCCACGAACCGCGAGATCATGACCTGAGCTGAAATGGGACGCTTAACCAACTGAGCTGTCCAGGCATCCCTACAATATCTGTTTTTATCTCTACCTGACCCCTCTGTGTAGTAGCTGTATGGGGAGACGGTACAATTAATTGGCATCCTTCAAACCTCAAAGAACTGAAAATACGCACGAAGACCGGCATGGGATTAAACATAGAGCAGAGGCTCAGAACATTCCAGTGTGTGGCCCCGGAGATCATGAAATCTTTTCCTTTACTGCTGCTTGATTTAATAACATAGGGACTGCCACAAAGCAAGCATTCACTAGATGGTTAACTAGGGTTACCGTTGATAATAATGAATACTGGCCTATCAGATCCTTACTGCTCCCACCACTAGGAGGGAGGCATCCTTATTTAACGAATGAGGAAGTTATGCTCATGGAAGCGGGGTAACGGATCCGAGTTTGCACAGTTAGCTGTGGTGGCAGTGAGCTAAGTGGGCCTCAGTGCAGAAGCTGTCCCTACCCCACAGGGAGGCAATGGAGAAACACCCCCGGCACCCCACAGAGATGAAGTCAGACTTGGCTTTATCACTCTGATTCACAAAGAAAAGCTCCCAGCTGGGGGCCATATTTCAAAAGACAATCAAAGCAGCAGGTATTGTGCAGCAGGTGGGCTTATGTGAAACCTTTCACAAAAATCTACCTTCTGATTTACGGCCTGCTCTCCTTTCGGTCTCCTCAAGGCAAGGACTGGAAATGCCACAGTCCACCAGCAAAATCTATGCCTGCAGCTCAGCAACACTCCGGTTGGCTCCATAAAGAACACACGAGAGTGACCAGAGAAGCCGCCAGGAAGGCCAGACTGCTGCACCTGCCCTACCCAACAGGACAGATATCCCCCATCCTGCACCATTTCGTCATGAATCGTGCTGAGGAAGTGGCAGGAGAGTGGCAGGCATGACAGAGGTATAAAGGAGTGCTGGTGCAATGTGGCTAGAGGTGGATCCAGAGAGAATTATAACCGCCCAAATACTGACTCTGCAAGATGAAGAAGGAAGGGAGAAAAAGCTGGGTGGGGGCAGGAGGAGAACTGGTTGGATTTAAATCTCTTTGAGGGGCCAGATGCATCCCACCAAGTTTCCTCTTTTATTACCTTGCCCTGGACTAGGACACCTCAGCCAGAACAACCCAGATCTCTACTGGCCAAATGCCTTGTGAAGAGAGGCAGGAGAGTGGGGGGAGGAACTTTTGAGCTGACCATGCAGGCCAGCCAGGCTTAGAGCCTGCTTGGGCTTCTCTCTCTCCTTCTCTCTTTGGCCCTCCCCAGCTTGTGTGTGTGTGTGTGCACGCGCGTGTGCGTGTGCATGCCACGTGCCCCCCCCCAAATAAATAAACATTAAAAAAACTGAAATAATAAAATACAATAACCCAATGAAAACACATACAAAGGATCTGAATAGACATTTCTCCAGAGAAGATACACAAATGACCAATAAGTTACGGGAAGAGATGCTTAACATCGTCGACCATCAGAAAAATGCAAATCAAAACCATGGTGAGATACCACTTCACAACCACTTGGAGAGATATAATAAAAAGACAGATAAGTAATAACTTTTGGTGAAGCTATGGAGAAGATGGAACTCTCAGACATTGCTGGTGGGGATGTAAAATGGTGCAGCCACTTTGGAAAACAGTCTCAAAGTTTTGCTCACTCCTAGGCACATACCTAAGAGAGATGAAGCACGTATGTCCACACAAAAACTTGTACATGAATGTGCCTAATAGTCAATACACAGAAGCAGTCAAAATGTTCATCAACCAATGAATGGATAAATAAAATGTGGTATATCCATACAATGGAAGATTATTCAGCCTTAAAAAGGAATGAAGTAGTGATGCATGCTACAACACGGAGGAACTTTGAAAACACGCTAAGTGAAAGAAGCCAGACACAAAAGCCTGTGTATTATATAATTCCACTTATGTGAAATATCCAGAACAGGCAAATCATAGAGACAAAAGGTGGATTGGTGGTTGCCAGAAGTTGGAGACTAGGGAGATTGAGGAATGATTGATGATAGAAATAATGTTTCTTTTTTGGGCTGATGAAAGTGTTCTGGAATTTAATAGTGGTGATGGTTGCACAGTCTTGTGAATATACTAAAATGTGTACACCTGTGCAGTTATTTAAAAACATTTTTTTAAGTTTCTTTATTTATTTTGAGAGAGACAGAGATGGTGCAACAGGGGAGGGGCAGAGAGAGAGGGAGAGAGACAGAATCCCAAGCAGGCTCCATGCTGTCAGCACAGAGCCTGATGCGGGGTTTGAATCCACAAAACCACAAGATCATGACCTGAGTCGAAACCAAGAGTCAGATGCTTAACTGACTGAGCCACCCAGGCACCCCTGTACACTTTAATTTGGCAAATTTTGTGGGATGTGAATTATTTTGGGCCAGGGGCATGGGCAGTGTGGTAGGCCAAAAATTGGCTTCCCAAAAGATATTCATGTCCAGTCCCTGGAACCCATGAATGTTACCTTACTTGGAAAAAGGGTCTTTGCAAATGTGATTAAGTTAACGGTGTTGAGATGAAGGAAATAATCTTCGATGATCTGGGTGGACCCTAAATGCCATCACAAATGTCCTAACAAGAGAGAGCAGAAAGACAGCAGACACACAGAGGAGGTGGTGATGTGAAGCTAGAAGACTGGAGTGATGCAGCCAAGGTATGCTGACAGCCTCCGGAAGCTGGAAGAGGCAAGGAATTCCCTAGAGCAAGATTCTTCCCCAGAGCCTCCAGTGTGGCCCTGTCGACACCTTAATGTTGGACTTCTGGCCTTGTGAAACCAGAAACTGCTGTTGTTTTAGGTCACCAAGTTTATGGTAATTTGTTACAACAGCCCCCGGAAACTGCTACAGGGAGAATGAAGGGGGACTGCTAAGGGCACGGGTTTCTTTTGGAGTGATGAAAATGGCTGAACTCGACTGTGGTGATGGCTGCACAACTCCATGAATATGCTAAAACCGGTGCATGGTACCCTTTCTGCAGTTGACTCATGTGGCACGTGTATGGCGTATCTCAGTGAAATTGTTGTCTTAAAAAATCTGTGTGCACGGTTGGTCCCAACTGCTGAGCACAGTGCATGCCTTGAAAGAGCACACAGAATATTTGAGCCTGGACAAATACTTCAAGCCCTCATGCTTGCCTGTAGGGCCCGGGCCTCGGGCGCTAGAGGACTCTGCAGAGGTGAGTGGTTGCTCAGCGGGTGGGGAGGGCACCTGAGAAGGCTTCCTGGAGCAGCTGGCCCTTCACCAGACAGTCAGGGCGTAGGTGCTGAGGGTGTGCTATGTGGCCAGCACCGTGCTGAGCACTGTGGGAAAAGCAAGGCAAGTAGCTGACAAGTCCTGTCCTCAAGAAGGTAGTGGTCTGAGAGGGAAGGGAAGGCTTAAACTCAAGCAACAATGAGACATCAAGTGCTCAATGGACTGGTCTGGATCTCATGAGCTGCAGGAATCAGAGGAGGGAAGAAGTCAGTGTGGGAGAAGTATTCATTGGCTCCCAATGGCTACACAGCTAAGGCTAGCATGAAATAAGCCTCTTCAAATGGCTGAGGTGTACCGGTACACATTCACATCTGTGGTAGGCCTACACAAGGGGGATAAGCAGTCAGTCATTTGGAAGTGAGTTGGAAACCCAACGAATCAGCATTTAGAACTAGTTAATCCTTGCCTTCCACCCTTGTGAATGGGTAACTTGGTTGTAGGGTAGGGGAGCAAACACAGGGCTTCAGGGCTGCTGCAGTGGGGATTTCCTCTTGTTACTGCCCCAGCCGCATCAGGGCTCTCCTGCCAAGGCAGGCACCTGGCTAATGGGAGACCTTACTTGCTGACGCTCTTGAGGTGAGCATGGGGAGCCCCACAGCCCCGCTGCCCATCTTCTTTCCCACCTCTGTGACGAGGCCCATCTCGGGGCTAGCAGCTAAAGACACAGGCTTCACACAGTGGACTGGATCCACGTTAAGTCCCAGGCTTCGAGGACTTCTTCAACCGTACTGATTAAAATGAAAATGCCAACATTGACTTGTTCCAGATGCCAACCTTGAAAACTGCTTCAGACCATGGATTAGACAGTCTGATTCTAAACTGTCATGGGGAAGGAAGATGCCCTCTAGACTAAGGCCACTGGTCAAGTCTCCTTCCTGAGAGAGCCCAAGTCAGCACAGTAAATGCTGAGTAAATGGAGATGGGTTGGATGTTCCCTGCCCCTAGCTCTGGAGAACCCAGTTTTGGGCCTTTGTCAAACTCCCTCAACCTTGCCATTCAACCATCTCTCTGTCCATCCACCCACCCATTCACCCATCAATTCAAGCTTCTCTCTGCCCATAGTACTTAATGTCACCTGCTGTGGGGGGGCACTGTGAGAAACACAAGGAAAACCCCAGTCCCTTCTCTCAGAGACAGAAGAGTTTAGTCAGAGATGAGCTGACACATACAAAGGGTCATGAAACAGTCTAAGATGGCGTATCATGATGGGACTGACGATATCATTAGTAGCAGCAATGAAAGACTAGAAAAGGGAAAAAAAAGGTGGAGAGTGGGAGGAGGGAGCTTCATGGAGGGGTAACTTGGGCAGGCCAAGCGTAAGGGGCCATGCACGGCTGGGACGAAAGGGAGGAGCAGGGAGATTAGGCCTACCCCTGAGGAGAGGTGTCCGCCAGGGGAGGTGGAGGTGTAGCCGGAGGGCCAGACAGGCTGGAGCAGATGCCGGGAGGCAAAGGCAGTGTTTGAGTGAGGGAGTATTACTGTGCCTTCTTTTTTCTGAGCGGAAATATTTTAAGGTTGCACGAGGCTGTTTCCAGACCACTTCATTATTTTGGTCTTCTCCATACACTTCTTTACTTCCCCTCAGCAGAGCAAGAGCCTGGATTTTAATTAGTCATGAGAAACAAGTGTGGAACTGAAGCTTGGTTCAACTGCTGACTCTGCCATTCAGTTCTTCCTGAGGCTGCCAGAGCCCCTCTGTCCCTTGCCTCTCCTGACCCTTGGCCCTAGAGCCCATGGCTCTCTGCTCTTCAGGGCCAGCAGAGCCAGCACTCAGAGGTGGTTTCCTGGCGTGGCAGTCAGTGACAGGACTTCATGGCTATACCAAAGGTCATTTTCTCAGCCTTTACCACCAAACAGAGCTCCCCAGTGACCCTTACCCGAGACAAATGGCCCAGAGGAAGGTCCATGTCCTAAGGAAAGAAAAGGGGTGACATCTCCAGTTCTGAAGAACCCAGCAGGAAGTCTGGGTGGGGGAACATGGGTATTTGTGATATTAGCCTCTGTTCTTTACCTGAATATTTAAAAAATTTCATCAGAGAAGAACCAAATGTGCTGGTTAGTGCTCTCAAGGGAAGCCCCAGCCCCAGCCCCAGCCCCAGCATGCACTGGGGCAAGTGCAAGGAGCGCATACAGCAGACTACTGTGCACCCACTCACTGTTCCAAGTCTGTGTGCCTAGGCTACAGCCAGCCCTTCCCTTACACTCTCAACCTGGCCATGGTATTAAGTCTGGAGGGGAACTCTTCCTCCTACTTCTTTTTCTGCTTTTTTTTTGTTGTTCATTTATTTTCGAGAGGAGAGAGAGAGAGAGACACGGAGTGTGAGTGGGGGAGGGGCAGAGAGAGGAGACACAGAATCCGAAGCAGATTCCGGGCTCTGAGCTGTCAGCACAGAGCCTGAAGTGATGCTCGAACCCACGAACTGTGAGATCATGACCTGAGCCGAAGTTGGATGCTTAACGGACTGAGCCACCCAAGCACCCGTTTTGGTTTTTGTTTGTTTGTTTGTTTGTTTAAGCTCTGAGAGCTATTGTTCAGAAGACAGTACACAAGGAGGCAGAACCCAACCAAACACAGAGCTCAAGGGTTCTAACGCCCCAAAGGGCCCCTCAGAAGCTTCTAGACAGGGGTGCAAATAAACTGTTTGGTGTCCACACAAGTCTGGTATGGTATGGCTTATATGGTTTTTTAAAAGTCAGGAGATTTCTCATAAAAAATCTGAGTTGCTAGCATCATTTGAAAATTCAGAAAATTAGAACCTGGTGTCCTAGGCCTGCACTTTAATGTGGTAATAGATGCCTGGAGCACAGCAATGGCTCTGCTCTACAGGAGGCATCAGTGCAGTGAGTGCTGCCTCCCACTCCTGTAGGCATGTGAGTTTCTGACTCCTACACCTGAGTACTGAGGAAGGCAGCTAGCCCAGATACAGCCCCTCATCTTCATAGACCAAGACCATCTACCAAAGCTGTCTGCTCACCAGTCTTCCCCTGGGGCTCTCTGGGCCTTCCCCCCTCCCTCCAACTCTCATGGCTTCGGTTTCCTCATCATCCCCCGTCTAATAGATCTGCTTCCTCATCCTGACTTAGCCAGACCTACTCGTCCCTTGGGACCTGACTCAGGTCCTGTGGTCTGGATTTTTCTAGCCCTCTGTGACCTTTCTCTGCTCATATCTGCACAGCACTCAGTATGCTGACAGATGGTGAAAGAGGGCATTCTGTAGCTGAGCCCCATGTCTTTGCTTTTCCCACGATCATCCATAGAGCAGCACTGGGCACACAGCAGATACCATCCACTTGGCACTTGATTAGAGTCATGTACTAAGCAATTTACTTAGGACTTGTGTTTCCCCGGGAAATCTCCAACACTGCAAGACTCAGGCACATATAGACAGAATAACTGTTGCCATTCTACATTTGAGGTTATTGAGCGTTAAGGAAGTCACTCATTCAAGATCACACAGGTTCGTGGTAGGGCCAGATACAAACCCAGGCTTGTCTGACTCCAGAGCTTATATTCTTGACCATTTTGCTAAGCCAACTATAAATGTTGAATGAACATATGGAGGGATGAGTAGACTGATTAATTTCATATAATCATATTTTTGCTCCCACCATCCATTCTTTGTCTTTCAGCCTCCCGCTCAGTGCCCCAGGAGGCTGACTTTATGGACCCAGGTTTCCTCACCACCTGGCTTCTGGCAGGATTTATGCCACGGGGAGGGAACACAGAATTTGGAGGGGAGAAAGAGAGAGAAGTTGGGTTTTTCTTTCCCACACTCTCCCCTGTGAGTCGCCAAGGTTCTGGCATGGCTGCGCCCCTCCCAGTTTAGCTCTTCTTGGGTTCAGGAACCCCCATTCCGTCTGCTTTCAGGGTGGTGGGGGCAGTAATACTGGTCTCTGGGTGCCTCAACATCACTTGTTGCTTCCCTCCACCTAGTGGTTCTCAACCACAAGCAGAGACGATATTGCCCTGTAGGGGACATCTGTCAATGTCTGACACATTTTTGGTTGTCAAGTCAGAGGAGGTGGTGGCTGGAGGCCAGGGATGCTGCTAGCTACCCTGTGATGCACATGATACCTCCCGCCTCACCCAAATGTCAGTACTGAGGTTGAGAAGCCCTGCCTTAGCTCTGCCCACAACCCTGCACAACTGTAAATAGTCCCTTTGATGAAGTCTCTCCATGTAAACAGTCTGGTAGGTGGATGGATGGAACTTTCCAATGTTCATCAGGAAAACAGGGGCCTGGGTCTCTATTTGGGGCACATGAGAAGGAGCTCATCTCCTCTCATTCCCCCCCCCCCCCGCAAGGCAATCCCTAGCTCCCCCCACTCCTCATCAGCTCTCTGGGCAGAAAGGTGGTAACAGGTGAAAAGCAGCCACTTGAGATGAATAGCTTATTACAGAGCCCTTTCTGTCTGGAGGTGGAAACATTTTCCAGGTCTGAAGGGAAAGGATAAAAACACCACTGGAAATTCTAAAAATAGTTGGGGGGGGGGAACCTTTCAAATATTAGTAATTTGCTTTTTCTTAATTTTCTAGCCATTTTTATACAGAACAAATGGACTGGGTTCCCCCAAAGTTCCTGCAGACCTAGCTCCCAAAGGCTGACACCCCCACAGAAGCAGTCATAACCCTGGTGCAAACATTTTCCTGGTTGACCCGTCATGAAACCAAATCCTTGGTTTTCATTTGAAAGAAAAGATACATATTTTTAAAAACCTGTATTTTTAAAGTTAAAAAAGCTATAATTTAAAAAATGTGGGCCCACCTCAAATCACTGGGTAAATATATATATTTTCCCCTAATTTTAAAAATGGATCCAGCCAACATGAATAAAAACAAACAAGCATTTCATATGAATTACAAGTGTGCATTTCTTCCTTAGGAGGGCCATACTTCACTGAAAAGGGGTTGATAAATTAAATTACAGCTGGTTAATAGTACACTCAGCTCAAAGCTTATAAAAATGCTTACAATTGTTCACTTCCAACCACACCAAAGAATGAGGAGTGGATTGAAACGAACGTCACTCTCAGGCAACAATGCCTGTGACAAAAGCTGGGTTCTCCTGGGGGCATTCAGTCTGGGGAGAAGGGGAGCACCATCCACCCGTCTAAACCTTTCAGGGTACCTGGTTATACCCAATTTTGTGCGCAGCTCACTGTCCTGTTTCTTGCGGCTACCTCCTAAGTCAGTGGGAAAGAGTAAGGTGCATGTGAGCTTTGTCCATGGCCGCTCCAGAGCAGGCTAATGAAGACCTATCCCTGGAGCCCTGGTGTGTGACAGGGTCACAGGGTGAGGAGTGAGTTAGGTCCAGCCCAGAGATGCTCTGGACAACAGCATCCGGCCCATGCTTGATGCCCTTGCGCAAGGTGCGACCCTTGCCAGCAGCACTTCCCCTGCGCTCTGCCTGTTCCTCGGTGATTTTACTCTGCTGGGCCTCCCAAAGTGTTCAATCACCTCCGCCTCTTCGTGAAAGGTAAGCACCTTGCACTTAGGTCACTCATCCCAAAGCACTCCTGGAAGGTGCAATCGGAGTCTTTCTCCCCATCTCCCTGACACTGCTGGATGAGCCAGTGAGGAGGTCGAGTACAATGAGGATGCCTATAGACTGAGACGCTGTCCTGGGGAGGGAGGTGGCACTGGGCAACTCGAGCTCTCCTTCTGCAATTAGCCTCCTCTTCCTCTGGGCAGAGTTCAAGGGTTCTGCAGACACATTCCATATTCCTCAGGGACTAGCCTGGATCCTACTATTTCTCTTCTCCCTTTCCTTGAAGTCATTCCAGTTTTCTTTAGTTTATTTCACGACTGGAACTTGTTAAAGGAAATTTCTTCTCAGCCTGAGCTCTGAAGACTGACTAGCTCCTTCTGAGTTCTTCCTAAGCTTCTCTGACCCTCAGCGCCACTCTCCACCCACCATATTGCCTACCTTGGTCCCCTACTCCCTATCTTCAACCCTTTCAGCTTATTCAAATAGGGCTTGAGGTGGGAGAGAAGAAGAAACCAAATGGCTGATTTATTTCAGCAAAGCTGTCATGAGCACAAGGCGCTGTGCCAGCCAGAAGCCAGAGCGCCCCAGAACACATGTCCAATCTAGGCATGGGGCATGCAGTACCAAGCACAAGATGGGGGTCTGCCCAGCTCCCCCAACACACCCGTGGGCTATGGAAGGTAATGGCTACAGATGGTTCTGAAGTGTAACCGAAGACTAGAAATTTGAACTCAGAAAAATTCAGGAAGATAATTTTTGTCTCTTGAGGGCATTACCACTACCATCTCCCAGCCTTATTCAGAATCCAGAAAGCTCTCTCACTCTCAGGCTTTTACAGCTCTAAACAGAACAAAAACAGTCATTGCTAATATAGCATGTTCATCAAGGTATAAATGATTCCTAAAGTCACAAAGTGATTTTAAGATTCATAAACAGTGCTCAAAATGTTAAGCACTGGTGATTTCAAAGTTTCTGGAAATATTAATTTATTTTTGATGTTTATTTTTGAGAGAGAGAGACAGAGAGACCATGAGCAGGGGAGGGGCAGAGAGAGAGGGAGACACAGAATCTGAAGCAGGCTCCAGGCTCTGAGCTGTCATCACAGAGCCCAATGCAGGGCTCGAACTCACAAGCCTTTGAGCTCTGAGATCATGACCTGAGCCGAAGTTGGCCGCTTAACTGACTGAGCCCTCAAAGTTTCTGGAAATTTTAGATCTTGAAACTAAGTTCACTCCCAGACCCCTGTGGCCAGGACCCCCCACCAGCCTCCCTTGAATTACTGCCCACCTCCAGAGGCATCGGAAAGCACCTGTTGCCATGGCCCTGGGCTGATGGAAGCGGGGTGGCTGAGGCTGGAGAAGGCTGGGGTGAGGGAAGGGAAGGGAGAGACCACAGAAAAACCTCTCTTCAAGAACAAGCCAAGGAAGAGATAACAATTCAGAGAATATGGGGCAGTGAGTTACTTGTGTTTTTAGCCAACTAAAAAAAGGAGAACAGATCAAACTGTTGCAGGTTGGATTTAAACTAGCTGCTAGGGAGGTGGCCTGGGTGGCTCGGTTGAGGATCTGATTTTGATCTCAGCTCAGGTCTGGATCTCAGGGTTGTGAGTTCAAGCCCCACATTGGGCTCCATGCTGGGCTTGGAGTCTACTTAAAAAAATAATTAAATTAGCTGCTAGGAAGGGTGGCTGGGTGCTCTGAGGCTTCAGAGCCCATTGCCCAGAAGGGTCCACTATTTCTTTCCTTTCAGAACCAGTCTTTGATGGGAAGGGTGGGAGGGAGGATTAGAAGGAAGAGGAATTCTGGGAAGAAGAGGATTGGTTTTGACCTTGAGGATGTTTTGATCTTGCCATGAATGTCACTGCTAAAAATAATCAACACCCAACTAAGCCAACAATGGTTAAATAGCACACGATAAATTCCACAACAACTGACCAAAGAAATCATTTTGTTAGTAACACTGAAAACTGCAAATAATAGCAATAACAATGACAATGGGGAAAATGCAAGTTGATGGAAACACACATTAGAAAATATAGAACTGATGAGATTTAAACTCGGGTGTGGTAAAACTCTTACTGACTAAAATTTGACCAAAAAAAAAAAAATCAAGTCTTTATTGTTAAATTTACACTTAAATTTAACAGAGCTGACACTTAAGAAAATAAGGGAGAACATCAGAAATGGTTTAACGGCTCCATGTAGAAAACTGATCAAGGAATGAAACTAACTTGATGGGAGTTACACCAGAAAAGAATTTCTTGATGAAAATTAACCAATGTTGGCATAATTCAGATGAAAAAATGCATATTTAGCTAGAATTTCTGACTGTAGTCCTCCATCAAGAAGGAGCAGTCTGGCATGCGTCCACAACCTGTCCCTGAACTCACCTCTCACCTCTTACCCGACGGGAATCTCCGGCAGTGTGTGCGGTGCTCTGGAGCCCCGGGGCCTTCTGAAGCCCTCTCCTCTGCGTGCAGGTAGTGGACGTGACGACGGCAGTCAGTCTCCCATCCTCACTGCCTCTCCTAGGACCACCCTCACCCATCGTGTTTTAAGAGCATTGGTAACCTTCTGACCAGCCCCCTTGCTTCCAGTTTTGTCTTCCTCTCCTCCAAGCCATCCTCTTCCACCCTGTAGTCAAGACGATTCCTCTAAAGCCTCCTTTTATAAAAGCCCTCAGTGGCTCCACAAGGATCTGAGTTTCCCAATTCCTCAGCCTGAAGGACTCTTTCTGCCTGGATCCCCTGCCCCATCGTTAGAGGGACAAATGAGTCTATAGCTTTCCTCTATCACTCCTCCATCACCAGTAGAGCGGCCATAACAGCTTTGGGGATTTTAGGTTTACACATTCCTTCATTCTGGACAACTGAGTTCCTTTCTCGATAAATTCTTCCCCTGCCTTGGTCCAGTCTTCTTGTGGCCCCAGATCCCTTTAGCATCCTATCTCTTCCCAGATTGTCTTTCTTCTGATTTCCAGCATCTCTTTGGTGACCTTACTCACTTCCAGAGAGACTCCTGGCTTCTCAGCCTTACTCTTTCAGTTTCTTTCCAGATCTAGCAGGATGAGGTCAATGTGTCTTGGGGGCTGGGGCTGGGGTGGTAGATGCCTACTATTCCTTGACAGAACAGACCCAGGAGAATGCCCATCAAGAAGGGACTTCCAGGGGCTCCTGGCTAGCTTCGTCGGTGGAGCACGTGACTCTTGGTCTTAGGGTTGTGAGTTCAAGCCCCACGTTGAACATAAAGCTTACTTAAAAAAAAAAAAAAAAAGAAGGGACCTCCAGTTCCTCAAAAGTTAAACACAGAATTACTATATTATGCAGCAATTCCACTCTAGGTATTACCCAGAAGAACTGAAACCACGTACTCAAATAAAAAATTTATATCTATGTTCATAGCAGCATCCTCACGGTAGCCAAAAGGTGGAAACAACTCAAATGTCCATCAATGGGTGGCTAGATGCACAAATGTGGGACATCCATGCAAGAGACTAGCACTCAGGCATAAAAAAAAAATGAAGTACTGATATATGCTACAACATGGATGAACCCTTAAACATGAAAATCCAGAAAAGGAAGAGTCAGAGCAGGAAGCAGACTGGTGGTTGCCAGGGGCTGGGAGGAAAGGGGAGGACAGGGAGTGATTGCTTAAGGGACAGTTGGCGTTTTTGGGAGGCGAGGGAGCATGATGAAAATGCTCTGGGACTAGATAGTGGTGATGTTTGCACAATATATGAATGTACGAAATGCCACTGCATTTACACTTTAAGATGGTTAATTTTATGTTAGGTGTTTCACCTCCATAAAAAGAAAAATACAAAAAATAAAGGAGCTCCTTGGGAATGCAGCCAGAGAATGTGCCCAAAAACAGAGGATGGCAGGTGATTCAGTTCTGTGCCTCTATGCGTTTAAGGAAAAGGGGGTGGGTAAGAAAGACCCTCTTCAATGAGTCGTGCTCCCCAGGACACACTTCTCCAAGACTAAACCTGAGCAGGGGTGTGAGGGGTGGATAAAGGTAACATGGGGGTTAAACGAGGCGCCCACGGGACTAGCCCTCCCTCCTGCTGCTGGGCTGGGATCATACAAGGATGAGAGGTTTAAGACTTGTGAGGACTGGAGAAAGGTGGCAAGCCTAGGAGGGTGGTCTGAATAGCCGCTGATGAGGGAGCCCGTGCTTTCCTGCACGTTTGGTAATAAAGCAAGACATGTTATGTCGAAAAGCACCTGCAAGGTAAAGCTCATATGTAAGTGGATCTCGTGAAATAGAGTTTTATTCAGAGAGCAGAGATCGGATCACAAAGCTGCAAGGAGAAATCTCTTTACCCGAATTACACAGACCCACTTGTCTGGTTTCCATTTCATTGCCTGAGTCTGTTTTATAGTTGTGCTTTTTCATGAGAGCTTTTAAGGGAGGCTATTCCTGAGTCATGAAAAAAAAATGTCCCGAATACAATCACATTACTGAGCAGTGCTTTGGAAAAGAACACGGTCACGAAGTCGCTGGTGTCTGTTTCTCTCCCTTTAAAACCCATCTGTCTGCTCTCAAAGCAAAGTTGCACTCCCAGCTCTCCCGGTCCCTTTATCCACCATTGCGCCGGTGGCACCAACGCTGGAAATGCACACGTCACAGTGTGCTCCCGCGAGCAGAAGGGGTGGGTGGGCCGGCAGGGGGGGGTGTCGGTTGGGGCATGCCCCGGCACCAGCGCCCAGTCTGAGCCAGCGTGTCTAATGCTGCATATCCTACAATCAAGGTGAGGGAACAGAGCCCCATCTACTGGCTTTTCCAGGAATCTACTCAAACCTCCTTCCCACTTCCTCCCTTACGCGAAAGCCTTCTTCAGACTTGCCCCAGGCTTTGGGAATGAGTTTTCTTAAAAGCTATTATGAAAAACATCTCTTCTCAATCAAAATCTGTTCTACCATGAACAACTACTCCACCTTTTTTCAACCTTGGCCCGTTTCTTCCTCCTCCTGGAAGAATACTCCTGCACTTCCAGTAGAAGCTGTTTCTTCTTTCCCTCAGTCTCTGACTCAGACAGATGAGCCCCTCCTTCTGCCACTTGTAGACAGCCCTCGCTCCTTCTCTCCACCAGTGTGTCTTCCCTTGAAGCCCATTATAGCCGCATCCCCGTTTTTGTTAACTTCAGCTAGAGACCTGGCCTGTCTCAGTGACGCGGAGTCATTGGCCAGCCCACTGGTGACTTCCACACCTGTAAAGACGTCTCTGCCAGTTATTCATGTGCACCATTCTGCAACCCCCTCGATTCAATGCTTTCCACATCCAATTTCCCTCCTTGTGCACAACAGGCCTGACAGCATCTGAGAGCTTGTATCCTCAGAATGGTTTCAACCTCAAGACCTCAAGTTCTAAGTCTTTTCATCACTTTTAAATGAACAATCACCCTTCACCAACATTCAGTGAGCACTTACTACTGTGTGAGCACTGTCATAAGTACCTCATATGTATTAACTTACAACGAACTTCGACGGTTTTATGAGCCTCATTTTCTAACCAAGGGTAAGTGGAGAAACAGGTTAGGATATGGGATTTAAACCAACGTATCACACACCATTGTGGCCTTTCTAATATCCCCAACACAACTGTTTAACCTTCTATTTCTTCCACTGAGACAACCCCCTACACATCTTGACCACATCTTGGGACTCTTGCCTCCTCTCTGAGGCTGTCACTTGCCTTTCTTACATACCCTGGGCTCCCTTGGTCTGCGATGCTCTTCTCGACCCCAACCCCCACGTCAAGTTGACTTCGGCCAGGCTCAACGGCGCTCCATAACCATCTCTGCTCAAACCAGGTCACTACTCTACTCTGCGCCAATTCTAGCCAAAAAGACGCGGGACACTGATTAGGCTCTCCATAATTCAAGCTATTTAATCTCAGCTGGCCTCCCACTGGCCCCTGGCAATTCTTTCATTCATTTTTTTAAATTTTTTTTTTTTTTTTTTTTTTTTAGAGAGAGAGAGAGAAATAGAGACAGTGGGGGGGGGGGGAGAGAATTCCAAGCAGGCTCTGCACTGTTAGTGTGGAGTCCTATGTGGGGCTCAAACTCATGAACCATGAGATCATGACCTGAGCTGAAATCGAGTCGGATGCTTAACCACCTGAACCACCCAGATGCCCCTCATTCATTTGACTCCTAACTGAACCTCTAAATGAACTGTTTCAACCTTCTCCCTGTCCCTGTATCCCACTCCCTAACCACTCATTCTTACAGATAATCTTGTCTTCCGCAAAGGATATAAGGATATTCAACCTAAGCTCAAACTTCTGTCCTCCCTAACTTCAAGATTCCTCTAATGATTCTTTTTGAAACATTAACTTAAGGCAGAACAGGGTCTAAGAAATGTTGTCTTAGGACAAGATAGTAATGTTAATATTTATACGAGAGATAGCCCTGGAGAGGGAGGAGAGCCTAAAGACACACGGGAGAAATGGACATCATGGCTGGATAAAGGTCATGGGGAGGGCATCGGGTGCTTCGTGAAGAATGTGTGGAAGTGAAGGGTTTTTTTGTTTTTTGTTTTTTGTTCTTTTTTTTCTCTGAGTCTGAAGCAGGGAGGAAGAGAAGATGGATGTTATTGCAGGGTGGCCTCCTACTTCTGAACTCCTTGAAGTTGGCTTCTGACCATCCTACTACTGGACCTTCTTTCTCAACTCTCCATTCTGACATTTTCTCAGTCCCTTTCCTCCTTGATCTGGTCTTTTGACAGTGTTTGGCATGGCTCACCAACCCTGTCCTCTTGATAGGTTTTCCTTATGTGCGTTTCATGACAGTGGAACCTCTTGATTTTCTTGATGAGTCTTCGTTACTTCCTTTGCCAGCTACCCTCCAAAACTATTACAATGGTCTCCTAAGAATGCGTTTCTCTCTCTCCCTACCCCCAATCCACCCATTTACCTCCCTCATTCATTACATATTTATTGAGCCCCTACCATGTGCCAAGCACATGGCAATTATTAAACCGTAGCTGAATTAATCTCAATGCATAGTTCTGATCACTATTCGTTCAGAAATTTTTACTGGTTCTCTGCTGCAAATGATATCCAGATTCTTTGGCCTGGTACTCCAGGTTTTAGTGGACATCTGTTGTTTCTGTGGCCTAGCTTCCATTCACCTTCTCTGGATAACGGTACCCCACTCTCCCCCTAGAGCCAGGCCCTCCATGTCTTTTAGTCTATGTGGTTTTGGTGGGGCTAGCCTTACTTCACACTCTAGGCATGAGCTCTTGCCCCAGGTCTAAGCCAATCAGGGCATCATGGCCCCTGACCTCAGAGATTGATTCTGGGATGGGCCTGGAACCCAATGGCAGCCATAAAAGAGCATTAAGGGGAGCCTGGGTGGCTCAGTTGGTTAAGCATATGACTTTCGGCTCAGGTCATGATCTCATGGCTTGTGGGTTCAAGCCCCAGGTTGGGCTCTGTGCTGATGTCTCAGAGCCTGGGGCCTGCTTCAGATTCTGTGTCTCCCTTTCTCTCTGCCCCTTCCCCATTCACGTTCTCTCTCTCTCAAAAATCAAACAAACATTAAAAATAAATAAACAACAAATAAATAAATAGCATTTAAGATTAAAGGAACTTTATTGACACAGGCCTCAAAATAAATTATGATGATTGTAAAGGCCAAAGCTGCTGCAGCCATCTTGTAACTCCAAGGGCAGTGAGAGCCTACCTTAAAACAGAACGAACTGAAGAACAGAGGGGGAGAGAAACCAGGTCTTGGGATACTGTTTGAGGCCCTTGAATTGTGGCACATGTGAAGCCAGCACTAGCTCCAGAATTCTCATTTACGGACCCAATATGCCCCTCTGTGCCGAAGTGGGTTGGGTCAGACAGACTCTGTGACCTTTGCGCGTTGTGTCAGTCCTGCTGATCCAGAGGTCCTCAACTGCATCCTGGCCCCATCTTACCTCCACCCTACTTGTTCACTCACACTTGTACTATACTAATTTATTCCTCTTCTGAACAGGCCTCATACTGGCCCACCCTGTCTTTCTGGAATGTCCCCCATCTTTCCTCATTGGAATCATACCTACCCTTTAAGGTCCAGTTCTAATGAACTTTCCTCCAAGTGGCCATTTTTCTCCAATTTCCCCCAATCACAAATGTTAAAATATACAACCAAACGAACAAAAAATGACACAGAGAGGGGTGCCTGGGTGGCTCAGTCAGTTAAGAGTCCAACTTCGGCTCAGGTCATGATGTTGTGGTTCACGAGTTCGAGACCCTGTCGGGCTCTGTGCTGACAGCTCAGAGCTGGAGCCTGCTTCAGATTCTGTGTCTCCCTCTCTCTCTCTCAAAATAATAACATTAAAAAAAATGCCACAGAGAAACAGGGCCCAAGGTGGGTACGGGTGCTCCAAACTGATATGCAGAGCTGGGTTCCAACAATCATACCCATCATCCCTCAGGGCTGGGGACTTGTTTTCCCCATCTTCCACTGGTCTAAATCTCTGCTTCCGACCCTCCTTGGCCACTCATTTTCCAAAAAGTTTCCTTGGGGCACGGAAATGTGAATAGATATTTAAATAGATATTTTTAGATATCTTTTTAGAATGTGAATAGATATTTAAAACAAAACAAAACAAAACAAAAGGAAAAACCTCCAAAACTCCAAAACCAACCAGAGGTTTAAAACAAAAGATTTGGCATTAAATGAGTTTGGAAAATTCTGGGTTAAACAAAGGTTTTTTGTTTGTTTGTTTGTTTGTTTGTTTTAAATGCAGGCAGTGCGGGTGGGGGCCAGGGTATGTAGCCTTTCTCCCACTTACCCATAAACCAGGTACCAGTGCAGAAGGAAGTGCCACATTCTTCCCTGCAGACATGCTTCAGGGTTTAAGGGAGTGCGGGTTATTTTATATACACATATAAATACCCTATCCTTTGTTCAAGGTGCCTATTTGCTCTGCACAGTGACTATTATGAACACAGAAAACTGTTCATTGTTAAATATGGCATGCGAAGTGGTTTTGCTTTCTGGCAAATCTCCAAACCATAATTATTAAGGGACTCAAACTGCTGAGGAATTCTTGGGTTACAAAGTGGCTTTGATCCTGCTTCTGCCTACTTTCCATGACCCGAATTTCCACGGGCGTGGCAGATTCTCGTTGTTTCTCATGCTGAGGGGCAGCGAGCTTCGAAGGTGAGGATGTGAACAGAACTCCCAGGTGACGGGGCTTGGGCCACACGACAATGGAGATGAGGCCCTGGCTAAATCTCTGTGCCTTTCGGAGCCCCAGATGGCTGTAACCAAGGGAATGCGCGGGATCTGTCCAAGATCGGCGTCGGAATGCTGTGGCCTCTACGATTCAGTTTCCCACACACTCCGGGAACCCAGATTCTTCAGCCTCACTCATTACCGGGTTTCAGCTGGGATAAAGCCTCCCGTACTAGACGGCTGACAGGACTTTGCTCAGCAAAGGCCATGGGCTTCGGGCGGGTGGGAGGCTTTGTTATTTATTCCCATCAAAGTCAAGAGATTGATCCAAAATTCTTTGTGCCGCCACTTGGCAAGGGTTGACCTCAACTCACATAGCTGTCTCTCCGCAGAGTGAAGGAGACACCTCCACTCAGTCACTCAGTCTTAAACCGTTAGGTCAAACTTTTCAAAGAGCCAAACTCCTTTCTACTGAAATATATGATGAAATGTCAAGGCGGACATATCTATTCCTTTAGCTTCTTTTAATTTCCCCTGCCTGGAAGGAGAGATAGGAAAGAACACCCAGTGTTTAGGAGTCCATGACAGAAGGATAAAAGACACCTTCAAAATAAAGTGGCAAGGTTTTCTAATCAGGTGAAGGAGGAAGGATTCTATCACCAACAGCAAGTTTCTGGCTTTCCAACATTAAAAAATATCATTTAGGGGCACCTGGGAGGCTCAGGTCGGTTAGTGTCTGACTCTTGATTTCTTCTCAGGTCATGATCTCACAGTTCATGAGTTCAAGCCCATGTCAGGCTCTGCACTGAAAGCATGAGCCTGCTTGGGATTCTCTCTCTCCCTTTTTCTGACCCTCCCCTGTTCACTCTCTCTCTCTAAAAAACAAACAAACAAACAAACAAAACCCTCGGGAAACAAAAAACCAAAAAATCATTTAGCATTTGGATTGGGGATGGAACTATGTTCACTTTTTGACTCTTGTTTTTATTCATATTTTTATACAGCTTTTCTGTAAGACATACGGGTACTCCCATTTTACAGATGACCAAAACTGAGGCCAAGAGAGTAGAAGCAAATAGTTCAGGATAGAGGCGACTCCCTGACTCCCAGATCACTATTCTCTCTCCAAGATGGCACTGCCATTCAAGCTCTGCTTCCCAGATGGGAAGGCACCTTCTGGGTCATGGTCCCTCCACTGGTGGGGGCAGAGCAGGGATGGAGAAACAAGGGCAAGCAGGGAGAGGATAGGAGAAACATAGGCATTGGAGTCCCTCAGGGCAGCGACTAGAAAACATAGGTTCTGATTCAGGGGGAGGCTCAGAGAATTGCCCGACCCCCATTCATTTTGGGGAGGAAACAGAATAAAGTTGCCTGGAGAGGCAGAGAATGGAAGCAGAAAGACACTCCCTAGTTATTAGCCACAAACCATGCTCTTCGCTGTCTTTTAGAGGCCGGCTTCCTGTTGGAAGGAGTCAGGTGATCAATCACAAAGGGGAGAGAGCTGCACTCTGCTCTGGGCAGCTGGGCCCAATGCCAAAGGCAAGGCTTTACCAGTACAAGAGGCTTCTGAGCCCCTTCTCCCCTGAATGCATCAACTTAGCAGGCCCCCCTCTGCCCCCCATTCCAATCTCTCCCACTGTCACTGTGCCCTGCTGGCACCCATCTTAGGAAGATGCATATGAATTCACTCTGGAAATGGGGGGGACCTTTTTTTCTAGCTCAAGGTGAATGAAGGTCAATGATTCACACAGCTAAAAATGAACTTAAAGCCACCTATCAATAAAGGGAAAATGAAACACACACAGAAAGTTAAATTCCTCTGCTGTTTAAATACAGCAAGGAACATAAAACCTTATTTAGTAATTATAACCAACACTCAAATATGTAAACTTAATTACATGTTACGGGCCAGCGAGAGCAAAACGAGGAAAAAGGAGAAGTGAGGGTAGGGGAAAGCCAACAGACTAAAAGAGAGGAAGCCAAGAGGCAGGACAGTGAGGCAAAACTCAGAAGTAGGGAAGCACGTGAGTGGTGGGAGGGGGGGACGGGGGGGGGGGGTAGGCACAAACAGGGTGATGGGCGGGGCGGTTCAGGAGGCTCTGGGTGTGAGGGGCTTGTGGGTAACTAGCACTTCAACTCCTACCGATCTTCACCCTTCAACTTTCAGATGTCCCCTCTTGGAATGGGGGAGCCACAGGCGCCCACTGGACTAGAAGTGCTGGA
Source organism: Lynx canadensis (assembly GCF_007474595.2). Lineage (NCBI taxonomy): Eukaryota > Metazoa > Chordata > Mammalia > Carnivora > Felidae > Lynx > Lynx canadensis. Next base: position 62,589,468 of record NC_044305.1, read on the forward strand.
TTAAACGGAGGACACCCAGTTAAATTTGAACTTTGGATAAACAATGAATAACCTTTTAGCATAAGTGTGTCCCAAATATTGCACACTTACACAGAAATATTATTCGTGGTTCATGTGAGATTCAAATTTATATATTTGCATATTTATTTGCTAAATCTGGCAACCCTACACTGAAGGTCAAACCATTCTTTGGACCAAAGCCCCACTGGCCAGTATTTACACTGATGGGGGCAGAAATCAAGCTGAAGGTCACTTTTAGAAATGAGAAGCAGCACAGAAGTTTTGCTAGCAGGATAGGAAGCAGCGACTGGAAGATCTCAATCCTTGAGCTTTATATCCTCCTCAAGCTGTTTATTTCCTGCTATCCCTTCTCCACTACCGCTAAGGCTGTTGGCTCCTCTCCCTTCCAAAGGGTTACAGAGACTAAAAAGAGTAACTCTACACACGCTTATGTTGGGACTGTGGGTAACTTGGTTGGTGTGCGGCCTCCTGAAGATTCTGGAAGATTCTGGAGGCTCTGAGGTGGAGTGAGTTTGCAGAAACACTAAGGAACAAGTAAAGCCAAAACAAAACCTAAGTTCTAGGGTGCTAAAAAAAAATCTTCAGGATGCCTGGGTGGCTCAGTCGGTTTAAGCATCCAACTCTTGGTTTGAGCTCAGGTCATGATCTCATATTTGAGTTCGAGCCCTGCGTCAGGGTCTGCACTGACAGCATGGAGCCTGCTGAGATACCCTCTCTCTGCCCCTCCCCTACTCTTTCTGTCTCTCTCTCAAAATAAATAAATAAACTTAAAAAAAATCTTAAACTCAGTTTTAATCACTATAATGTTCCGAGTGACAGGACTGAGCCCATGCCACCATGCTCGTGGGAGATGGGGCAATGAGATGTCGACAGGGGCCCTCCCTGCTGCCCTTGCAAAGGGGCCAAGAGGTCATCTTGGGGCTGAAGCAGAAAGAGCTGCCAGTCCTGAGTCATGATCCGTGGACTCCGGGCTGGATATGGCAAGGGTTACGAATTGCGACAACGGAGAAGGCACCTGCTCTTCTGCTCACCACTGTCCCTGCTCTTTACTGTGGACCGCCACATCTAGCTGGCTCTCATGCTCCATGCCAGGTCCCCGTGGGCACCAGAGACCGTCATTTGTAACATATGGCCTTCTAGACCTTTAAAAAACTGTATATTACCTCTAATAATAACTTAGTTTTTCAGACAACTACATGTCATGGGCACCATTGCCCGTCAGTTCATACAGATTTACTTCATTGTTTTTAACTGCCTCATGCTATGCGCATGAAATGTAAGTTTATTAATTCTCTGAGTTGTCATGTATCTTTGCGCATGTGCACATATTTCTGTAAGATCAATTCCTCTGGATTACCTGAATCAATTAGTAAAAATATTAAAAATTTCTGAAGATACCATTAAACTCCCTTTAAAATATGCTGATTTAGAGCCACAGGGTGGCTCAGTTGGTTGAGCCTTGGACTTCAGCTCAGGTCATGATCTCGCAGTCTGTGAGTTCGAGCCCGGCATCGGGCTTCGTGCTGACAGCTTGGAGCCTGGAGCTTGCTTCAGATTCTGTCTCCTTCTCTCTCTGTCCCTCCCCTGCTCATGCCCTCTCTCTGTCTCAAAATAAATAAACGTTTAAAAAAATAATAATGTACTGATTTATAGCCACTCCAGCTGCTATGATCACATCTTAGCAATCCTGGTGAGAATGGTCTTTTTATTCTTTGCCTGTAAGATGTGGGGAGAATGACAGGGCCCTGTTGTGTGGTAGACATTTGTTACTATTCAGGGTGAGTGTGTTTTGTCTTATGTGTACCATTCTTGGCTGTTTTTTCTCCACACAGTGCTTGCTTTTTATCTTTTATTTCTATTATCTTCACTATTGATTTTGAAAGAATTCTTTGTATATTTTGGAGAAAAATTTAATTGTCTATAACATTTCAAGTATTTCCTCTGAGGACAGGTTCATCTGCTTAAACACTGATAGTGATTTCATCTGTTTAGGCCTAAAAGGAGTCTTTTAATTTTTGTTTTTGTCGTTGGCATAACTTATTTAGAAGACTGTGTATAAATATCCAAGTGGCATTTTTGTTATATTTTTATTTTAAATGTCAAGTTCGCTTATGATTTGGTTAGAATGTGGCCTAGAAAGATTCTTACCTTATGGAATTGAGATTTTCTTAGGGGCTCAAAATATAACCAATTTTTGCACATGTTTTGTAGCTCTTTGAAATGGATGCTTATTTGTGTCTGCAGAGTACATATCCAAGCTTTTATTAAAAACGTTTTTTTTTTAATGTGATTTATTTTTGAGAGAGAGAGAGTGAGACAGCATGAGTGGGGCAAGGGCAGAGAGAGAGGGAGACACAGAATCCGAAGCAGGTTCGAGGCTTGAGGCGGGGCTTGAACTCATGAACCCCGAGATCATGACCTGAGTTGAAGTCAGACACCTAACCAACTGAACCACCCAGGTGCCCCCATATCCAAGCTTTTAAATACAACATTTTATAACCTTATTTATGTTTGGTCTGCCTGACCTCATAAATTCTGAGAAGATAGGTTAAAGTATCCTACTATGTTTGTGATATTAACAGGTTTCCCTAATATTTTTTACAGTGGTTTTTGGAGGGGATTATACTTTGATGCTATTTTACTTGATGTATAAGGTTCGTGCCTGTGACATGTTCTTTGTGGATCATACCATTTTACCATTATCATCATCCAGTGTTCCCATTCCTGTATATCTTTCTACTTTTCATCTGAAATTTTAGTTTGCCTACTCTTACTATTCCCAGCCCTTTCGTTTTGTTGTCATTCGCCTGGAGTCGTCTTGTTCGTCCCTTTATTTTCAACCATTTCACGTCGTTTTCAGTATAACTCTTGTATCAATGTGGCGTGTGGCCAGATGTGCTCCTTTCTTCCTGAGTAAGAGAACCCTAGGTGATGTGCCAGGCCAAAAGAATGTATTTCTTTGCACATCTTGCAGCTAAAGAGGACCATATTACTAAGTGCGAGGTCCACAGAAATGCCTTGTGGGGCCTCGGGAGGGCCCCTTCAAATGGAGAGGGCTGGAGCCCTCCACTCCTCTCCCTTCCTCCCCTTCTTCCCATCTGCAATGAGGATGAGATCGTTAATTCTTCCTGCAGCCATTTGGGACCAAGAGGTGCCCCTGACAATAGAGGCCACATGCCAAGACAGTGAAGCAGAAAAACACAGGAAGCCTGGGCCTCAGGCCTCATGACTGAGAGCCGCTGATCACCCTGTAGTCCTCCTTATGGACACCATAAACTTGAGAGAGAGAAACTTCCACTGTTTTGGCTTTTCTGTTATGTGTAGACATCAGGACTCCCGAAAGATACATCAGATTTTGACCCCCCGCTCCCCCATTTTGGGGAAAAACTCAATTTAAGAGTTATTGTCATTTTTCCTTTATATTTGAGTCTCAATTTCTATACAGTGATATTAGTAGTTACATTAAAATTCTTACCAACACATTTGGGCATTTATGTTTCAGGAGACTTACTTTAGGATCTTGCTGCTCTGGGTCTGGTCCCTTGACCAGGTGCATCAACATCACCTGGGGGAGTTGGTAAGAAATGTGAAATCTCGTGCCCTCCTGAACCTACTGAATCCGAAGCTCGTGTCACAAGATCCTCAGATGACCTGTGTATACACGGGGGTGTGGAACCACTGCTTTAGGGGACACTGGCATCCCCTCTCCTCTTCTGGGTAATGTGTAGTGATTTCCTGGGTTCCCAAAGACAGCCAAGTCCTTGGCAGGGCATTCTTGGCCCCTGAGGTGGCCCTCTCTGGTTTAGCTCTTGTCCTTCCTCTGTCCACCATCGTCCACTCCTTCCGAGGGCTACTTCTACAGTTGCTTAGGTGTGTCACGGCACTCCCTGGGCACATACTCAGCCTTCTCCTAGTAGCCCACCAGTAGCTACCCCCTCTTCCTTGCACACACAAGTCCAATTTTGTTCTGGGAGGCGATGTGTGCACCTGTAGGTGATATGCCTAGCCCCTTCTGGTACCTTTGTAGCTAAGATGGCCACGTACCTAGTCCTGGCCAAGGAGACATAACAGAGATGGGCTTTGGGGGACATATTCTCTTCCTGGATGAAAGGAACCTTGGGATAAGAAAATTTTATGTTCTTCCCCCTTCTTTCCTACCTAGAATGTTGGGGAGATGGCTGAAGGTACAGCTGCAATCTTGTAACCATGAGAACAAGCATGAGGCCAAAAGCCAACATGCTGAAGATGACAAAGCAGAAAGACAGAAAGAGCCAGGCCTTTGACTGGGAATCTGTTTCTCTATACCCCCACCTCCTTTCTCTTCTCATCTGCTCCAAACTGATGGCTTCATCTTCAACTCTCCTCGAGCTGGTATAACATGGAATTGAGTATATTCTAGCCCATTAGCTACATATACTATATTCCTTATTTTCAATTTATAGTAACAGCTGCATTAAGCCTTTCCTATAAATATTCACACCCATCTCCCCCAAATCTCCCTGCCCACCAACTCCACCACTCGAGAATGAGAACAGTGGGCTTTTAGTTCTCTGAGACTTGGAAATTATTGTCCCCCCTGGGTTAGAGCCAGCCAGCTCCATCTAGGCCAACCTCCCCACCCTCTCCCATCCCCAGGTGGCCGGCCCTGGTTCTCACAGGCTATGTCAGGGGGCACCTCGCCTATTGGGACTGGTATTTTTAAATTTCTGTGGTTTCTGGGGAGTGGATGTTGTAAAATGGAGTGAAAAGAAATTGAAGTTTGAAATTTGGTGAACTTTCCCCTGCCCCTTACATGTGAATAATGACTTGCTGATAGAAGCGGCCTTTTCAAGATGAAAAACAATCTAAGATTTATGGACAAGTCTGTTAAAAAAGACCCCGCACTGCTGGTAGCCAAGGTGGGAACGTCAGGAGATTCCCAGATGCATTCTGGTTGGAGGGAGGGATGGACAGGGAGGAGCCTGGGGGAGAAGAAGGAAAAAAGACGACGGGAGGGGTTGGAACTGGCCAGAGAAGAACTAGGGAAGGTCAGCACTGGGAAGATTTCTTATGCCCGTTTTCTAAGCTCTATAGTAGCATGAACATGACAACCATTTCCAGCAAACGGTAGTGAATGAAACAAATGAGACTGCCTCACTGCCATTGTTTTTACGAAGTGCCACTTGCACACACCTTCTGCATGGATGGTGAGGGAAGATGGGGCCAGGACAACTGTACGTATGTGGATGAATGAACCCTTTACAGCGAACTGGCAATTCTGCTTCTAAGGGTTCTGACCCCCTCACTGTGTGCTTGGGAAGCCACCAGAAAAGTATTCCTGACAGTTTCTCAGGGTCAAGTCTACATTACTTGGTCAGCATTCTGCTCCTTGTTGGACCAGTCTTTCACAGAAACTGCTGTCCCCTGGTCCCTCCTGTCCCTCCCCCAATGGCAGGGGTGCAGGCAGGACACTTGCAGGAGCAGTCCCCACACTGTGCATCTGGACAGCCTCCTGCGTCTTGTGGGGCAGAGCCAACATTTTTGAGTGTATATTTTACAACCGCAGCTTCAAAGTATAAAAATAGAGTGTGAAAAATAAAAACAGGACCCACAAGCAGAGCCTCAGTCGCGCTGCTGGTTAGAGAGGTTAGAGAATAATAAAATGAGAGTAACCAAACTGAAAGCTTGAAGAGGGCTCCACTTGCCTCGGCAAGGAAATTCCAGGGCCGGACCTGTGCACGCTCTCCTCAGTGCTGAAGGCAGCTCGGCTCCCACTTAAAACGTCTGTTAGCACTCCTGTCTCCCCTGGGAGTTATGTACGAAGGAAGGTTTTCTGGCCAGACTGCCAAGCCAGGAGTCTTTCACAGGGACCAACCCAGGCAGGAGGCGCGGAAGGAAAAGCCCACAAAGGCTGTGGGTCGAGGTGCCGCCCGCTTCTGCTTCTTCAAACACACCCAAGCTGGAACTCAAAACCTGAGAACAACCCGCATCCTTTTCCAAACAAAAAATCCAATCTTCTATGTCAGGTTCCATATATTTTCCTACCTCCATGCCCCATCCCAGCCCCTCTCCACAGCAGAAATCAATTTGCTTAATGGAGTAGGTTCGGGGGGGGGAGGGGGGTCTTCCTCCTCAAAGCTCTCATTGGGAACAGATTAAGGAGGAGGGAGCAAGAATAGGATTTTTCTTTTACTTTTGAAACAAATTAGCACACTTGCGACTTTGAGGCAGAACCACTCTGCTCCATGACTGGCTTTTATTTATTTATTATTATTTATTTATATTTTATTTCCTTAAAAAATATATTTATTATTCATTTTTAATTTACATTCAGGTTAGTTAGCATATAATACAATAATGTTTTCAGGAGCAGAACCCGGTGATTCACCCCCTACGTAAAACACCCAGTGCTCATCCCAACAAGTAGTCTATGACTGGCTTTTAAAAGAAGAGGGGAATTTCATTTTCTGGTATAATGGGACTGCATTGCTTGGGGAGCCCTTGTCAACTCATCCCAATTTAGCCTGACCCTCGAGGCCCAGTGCTGGATCATGAGGTGCCCTGGGGTCTGCATGAGGCTGGGGAGGGGCCTTCCACTCAAAGGTAGCTGCTCACCTCAACCCCCATGCGCACATTAAACCGTGCTTCGGGGGCAAAGGTTAGCCTGACGTGAAAATTTAACACGCCCATCCTCACTGGGATGGAGACCCAGTCCTTAAAAGCTTACAGTGTGTGTGGGCTCATAACCAAGAAACAATATAAGAGCTAAACAGTGTGGGTCTGAGAGAGAGAGAGAGAGACAGAGAGAGAACAAAGGCCTGAAGGCTTTGTGGGAAAGGAGGGCCTTGGGGGCTGGGCCTTGTGGAACCAGCAACATTTATGTAGGTTGATGACACACCACAAGGCCAATATGGACCAATCCACAGAGAGGGAACTCGCAGGGTGTGTGCAGAGAGATGACCTCGGGGCTCTCTCCTCTAAGTTCCCATTCTTGGGCTTTCTAAGGGTGGCCCCCCCCATGGCCGCCTTAAAGAGATAACTTTCTCTCAGGGTAATGCAATTACAAAATTGCCGTCTTATTTTCTAATAAAGTTTTGTGTTTGTTTTTTTCCTGTTTGTTTTTTGGGGTTTTTTTTGCACGATGTGTGTGGTCGTAAGAAATGTAATGGGGATAAGCAATTAAATTCGTCAAGTTATTAAAAAATTGTGACGAGAATCCTTGCTTCTTACTGCCTTTTCTTATAAAAACGGTCATGTGAGTTATTAAAAAAAATGTGGATGCCAATAAAGGGAAGCCTGTTGACTTTTAGGAATGACACCTGAGAGGGAAGAGTCCCAACAGTTAAGGCCAGAGGCTCTATCGTATTATCTCTGTGTCCCCAGCTGTTAGCAAGCAGCCAGGACTTTCTAGGAACTCAGTTAATTAGTACCTTTGTGAAAAGAAGAAGATGGGAAACGGCAAGAAGTGAAGGTCCTATGTCCCCAAATCCATTCTTCCTTCTTTACATAGAAATAGACTTTGTAGCTATACACACGTCCACTTAGTTCAAAACCATCTTTGCGAGCCTCCCTCGCTGAGCCATGTGGCACATGACCGAGTCCTGGCTGATGAGTCACTGCCGGACGTGGTGTATATCACGCCCAGGTGGGCCTTCCCTTCCCTCCTCCTCCCTGCTCGCTAGGCTGTGGCCGTGGCAGTGCGAACTGTAACTGCCGTCTGGATCATGAGCAGGACGGTGCCTACTGGAAACGGCAGAGCACCAAGCAAGAAGCGGTGGGCCCCTGGTGACCTGTGGACCTTTTATGTGAGGAGGGAGAAATAAGCCACTAACTTGTTCAAGCTACTTCAACTTGGTCTCTGTCACAGGTGCCAGATCTATACCCCAATCAAACACCAGCTGCTTCATGCTTGAATGCCGAGAAAATACTTCAGAAAGTCTGTCTCGAGATCCTTGGTTGTACTCTACTAACTTGAGTACTTCGGCTGGAAGTAGGGGTGGGGTGAGGGGAGAGGGAAATGTGGTGGTGGGGGTGGTGGGGAGTGGGCAAGCTTCAGTCAAGGCCAGCCTTTGTCTCTGATTCCCTCTTGACGCTCTCCACCTTTGCTCCTGTAGACCAGCTCACAAGAAACCACCCTGGAGGGGCGCCTGGGTGGCGCAGTCGGTTAAGCGTCCGACTTCAGCCAGGTCACGATCTCGCGGTCCGTGAGTTCGAGCCCCGCGTCGGGCTCTGGGCTGATGGCTCAGAGCCTGGAGCCTGTTTCCGATTCTGTGTCTCCCTCTCTCTCTGCCCCTCCCCCGTTCATGCTCTGTCTCTCTCTGTCCCAAAAATAAATAAACGTTGAAAAAAAAAAATTTTTTAAGAAACCACCCTGGAAAACCTGGATCACCGAACTACGGGAGGATTTCCTGCTCATTTAGATGACGCTGGGAGTGAACTGGCCAAAGTGTATCTCCTCCAATCCCGTTCTCCTCCTAACGCCCATGGACACGTTCACGTCCAAACGGCTTCTGTGTCCTCTTACAGAGAGCCACTCTGAAAGGCTTCCAGATGTACAACACACCAGCCTACACGTGCATCTAAATGCACACGCACGCTCTATGAGTACAGGTACAGGTACTCCCCGTGAAGGGCTGTCACCACCAGAGCCACCTCCCATCCTGTTCTCCTGCCTACGAGAGCTTCTGCCATGTGGATTCTTATAGTCAAAGGAGAGCTGTTGGAGCAAGGAAGCCCAGGTGATCATGCTCGGAGACTGAGGATAGAACGTGGGGTTCTGTGGGCAGGACAAGGGCTTTACAGGCTCTGGTTACCTTTCACACCTCTTGGGATAACAGCAGGATGCTGAAGAACAAGGGGCTACTATAGTGCCCAGATAGACTTTCTTGGGCAGGTATGTTGTGACAGTCCCGGTCTGACACTCATTTGGTTTGGGGGCCTGGAGGAAGAAGGTCATCCTCTGGTCAGTCTGCAGGTGGACAGAATAGGGCTGGTACAGTGGTTGCATGCTGCTCTATGTGGATGAAAGGTGTGGAGGAGTGCTGGGGAAGGGCTGACTCCCTGAGGAGTTGGCCTGAAGCTGGAGTGGGAGGGGGTGTGGCTGGCCACCCTGGGGGTGAATGAAGATGGGTCACCCTGACACCCTGACAGAGAAGTGACCCTAATTCCTGAAATGGGCTTAGAAGGAGGAAGGAAGACTGTTTGCAATAGTTACAATTTTTTTTTTTTTTATGTTTATTTTTGACAGAGAGAGAGACAGAGCATGAGCGTGGGAGGGGCAGAGAGAGAGGGAGCCACAGAATCAGAAGCAGGCTCCAGGCTCTGAGCTGTCAGCACAGAGCCCGATGTGGGGCTCGAACTCACAAACCGTGAGTTCATGACCTGAGCCGAAGTTGGATGCTCAACCGACTGAGCCATCCAGGCGCCCCGACTGTTCGCAATAGTTAGAAGAGGAATCCTGCATCCTGGGTGGCCTAGCCGAGGAAAGTGAGGGGGCCCGAGGTCAGAAGGGGAAAACAGAGACTGGAGCTGAGGCCAGAGCGGGAGAATGAGGATCACGGGCACTGGGCTTGTCCTGACTAAGCACGTCAGTGCCAGAGAGCCTGAGCCCCAGACCGTGGGCTTATCGTCACCCTCAGGGGTCAGTCACCTTGGGCCCAGGGAGCTTGGCTTTCAGGAGCAGCAACAGTGGAGGCAAAATGATGCAAAACTGACCCTTATTTCCTCGAGAGGAGCCTGTTGTTGTCTTTCTGGGGCTTAGTCACCGGGAGGCCATGGAAACAATCCTATCACCCCAGCAACCAGGCTCAGCCAAGGCACTCAGTGGCAGTGGCAGCCTGCTGCCAGAATGAAGATGGGAGCATTAGTTCGCATCTACTTTTGCACATGGGGTGGGGGGGGACAGCTGCCAGTGACGCACTCGCTGAGACGCAGGTGAACGTCACGGCCAGGCTTCCGGGGACACGGTGATGGGCAGGCAGTTTGGTGCACGGTAAGTGGAGCCGTACTGGGAGAAGAGAGGACCAGCTCCTGACAGCCACCCTCCTTCAACAGCGGTTTCCCTTCACCCTCTTCATGTGGTGCCAGGGGCCCGCTGGGAGTCAGAATCGAGATTCCCAGCTTGCTGGGTTTCCTCCCCTCGAACCCTTACTGACGATACAGATGAACACCCAGAGACCCTGAGAGAGAGGCCCGAGAGAGAGCAAGGCCGAGGAGCGCCAGGGCTCACTGCAGGTGTGGTTTTATTGCTGGGAGATGCCTGGTTTGGTAGAACATGCTGTTCTTCCCACCCCTGTGAGGTTGGAGCTCCTCCAGGCCCTCTCTCCAAGGCAGTGTTCCCTCTCCTCTGCCCTTACCCCACAGCACCTACCTCACACCTTGACCCCATCCCAGGAGTCCAGATTATTCTCAGGGGCACCCCTACGTTTCTGTCATTTCTTTTCTTTTTTACAGGATTTTTTTTAATGTTTACTTATTTTTGAGAGAGAGACGGAGTGCAAGTGGGGAGGGGCAGAGAGAGACGGAGACACAGAATCTGAAATGGGCTCCAGGCTCTGAGCTGTTAGCACAGGGCCCGACATGGGGCTTGAACTCGCAAACCACGAGATCATGACCTGAACTGAAGTTGGACGCTTAGCCGACCGAGCCACCCAGGTGCCCCTCTGTCATTTCTTTTTTTGTAGGGCAAGGCCTGGGGAGCAGTAGAGAGAAGTGCCATTCTGTGTCTCAGTGGGTTTGGGTTATAGACCTTTTCCCCACTAATTATGTGACCCTGGGGGCAATCATTTACTTTCCCTTGGCTTCAGTTTCCACAGCTAAAATCCTCAAGCCCTGTGATCCCCTTTAAGAAGGGGATTGGGAAATGGGGACAAATCAGCCTTGATATAGGACCTTCTGCCCCCCCAACCCCTACCCCCCCCCTGCAGCCAACTCCCCCCGCCTTCCCCAGGACAAGCTCTGTGTACCTGAGCTCCTGGGTCCCTAAGCCCGTTTTCCTGGGTTGATTCTAGTGTCTTCCTTTCAAAGACAACAACAGTAAATTAATTTAGAAGACTTTCAACACCCCTCCTCTGTTAACTCCTAGGCTCCAAACCTAGAGGGCTGGGCCTAGAGCCCCCTGTCTGTCTCAGAGGAAGTGCCGAACGCGAGGCCTTGTCACTATGGAACCTGAGCTCCAACACTGCCTCGATACTTCTCTTGCACGGGACCCTGGGTCCATTGCTTCAACTCTCTGACCTTCAGGTGATTCATATTTAAAATGGAGCCAAAAGTAAAATATCTCACAGTGGCTGGGAGAATTAAAAGAAGGAAGAGTGCCTGGTGGGTAATGTTCTGTGTCTCCCTACCCCTGCCACTGGCCTACTCAGAGTGGGGAAGAGACTACCACAAGAGGCCCCAGGAGGAAGGCGCCCCCATTCTCAGAGCTACTGCCCCCAACTCAAGGCCTTCCAGATGGATCCATTTGGCACTGGCCCCAGTCCCCTGACCAGGGCCTGAGGATCTACTGGAACTCTCCCCTGGCTGGTCACCTCCCAGTGCCAGGCCCATGGGCCGCTATGGGTGAAACTCTTGCTCAAGGAATTCCATCTGGTGTGAGGCAGAATGAAACGATGAGAGAGAGGTACAGCTAGTACCTGGCTCTGCCACAGTGGCCTTGCCTCAGCATGTGCTCAGTTCCTTGTTGAGTTAACGTCTCTGGGAAGACAGGGGCCTACCTCAGGACACCACCTCAGGAAAACTTCACAAACAAAGAGAATCCAAAGAGCTCTGCGTCCCTTGCCTTAGGTTGACTCTGAAAACACTCATCTCTTTACTGTGTTTAGCTGCTGCAGTTGACACATTCCTCCACTCGTTCATCCAACTGATCGTCCAGCAGTTTTTGTGGAGCGTCTACTATGCGCCAGGTGCTGGGAATACAGCAGCCAGCAGAAGAGACAAAAATCTTACCCTCTTGGAACTTTCATTCTGGTGGAGGGAGACATAGAACAAAGTAAAGAAACAGTAAAAGAAGACAGTGAAAGGACTAGGTGGAGAATTAAATCATCAGGGTGAAGTCACAGCAAATGATTAGGTGGCTGCTCTAAACTGGGTGGTCGAGGCAGACTCTGTGGAGGTGACACGGAAGCAGAGATAGCAGAGACTGAAACAAGGAGGTTAGCTGTGTGGAACCAGGAAAGACCCGGTTCTTCCTCAAGCAGAGGAAGTGGCTAGTGCCAAGAGCCTGAGGCTGGAAGGAGCCCGGTGAGTTAAAGAACCCTGAGGAAGGCTGGAGTGGCTGGAGTAGAGAAAGAGAGGGAGAGAGCATAGTTGGAGATGAGGCTGCAGAGAGGCAGGGGTGAGTTCGGGTACGGCTTTCTATGGTACTTTAGGAATTGGCTTTTATTCTGAGAGAGAAGGAAAGCCAAGGGACAGCTCGCAGCAGGACAGCACCATCATCCGACTTACTTCCTAAGAAGAGCCCATTAACAGCCTCGCGGACAAGGGACTGCAGGTAGGTAGGAGCAAAGGCAGGAAGACCAGGCTGGAGGTTTCTGCAGAAGCCCAGGAGAGAGGTGATGGTGGCTTGGACCAGCAAATGAAACAAGCCTGGGGGCAGGCACTTTGTAACTATTTCTTGAATGAATATGTCTGATGTCACCATTTTTTGCTTCATACTTAAACAGTAAGAGAAAAAAGCTGCGGACCATCTAGGCAGGCATGAAAGGGGGATTGAGAAAACAATTCAGAATTTAAAAAACAGGCAAAAAGAAATGACAGAGGCAGGTCAGGCCTGGAGACACGTGTGAAGGTTCATTCTGGTGCAGTGGTTATCTGATTTGGGTCATTCTTCTCTAGAAGAATATACTTGGTATAGACAAATCAGGTTACACTCAGGGAGCAGAAAGCCCTCTAACTCTGAGCCTGGGGCCGGCTCTGGCACCCCAGCACAGAAGAGACACTGTGGACAGTGTACATGAGCAACTTAGGGAAGAAGCTACAGGGAGGCAGAGGGAGGAGGTAGGCCATACTGTGAGGGCTCTTCTCCCAGGACCACCAGGGAACTGAAAACAGCAGAGGGCCTCTCCCTACCCGCCCCCCCCCCCCCACCAGGCTCATAGCTGGGTGGGCAGGAGGCCTTGGCGGACAGTCCTAGAGGTTCCGGGGGTGGAGCTGCCCATGACTCAGGCCCACAGCCCTGGGGCTTTGCTGACCGGGTGTCACTGCGGGGCCGCTGTGTAATGTCACAGTGACCTGGCCTCCCAACGTGCTTGCTCAAGGGTTGGAGCCTATGAGATGTGTTGGTGCTGTCATGCTGTCGGGCTCTGTGTGGGTGGCAACTGTGCACGTACGCACGTGTGTGAGGGGGTGGGGCGTGGGTGTTGGGGGAGGAACACAGTTTTGGGGAAATTGGGCAGGCATCGGGTCTTTTCTTCTTCACCTTGCCATAGTCTAGCTGACTGTTCCAATTTTGCCCACAAAGCCACCTGCCTACGGCCCCCTCCTCCAACCTCTAGGTCTCAATTTTTCTACCTTCTTCTCCTGTTCTGCCCTTTTGCCTCCCTGCTAAGCTCCTTTGTTATTCTGGAGTCTCCAGGGGTCCTCAGGCCAAGCCCGGACTTCCTGCCATGTCTCCTGGGTAACTGGGGGCTGCAGTCCCTGCAGCCCCGGGCTGGTTCCCTGGCCCCACAGTCAGGAGACCCAGACCTGAGAGGTAGGAGTGAGGAAGAACTGAGCACTACAAGGGCTGCAAACTGTTAGCCTGCAAGACCCAGACAGTGGTCACTCAGGACAGCTGTTCCAGTTGTCGCTGGAGCGGATTCGCGCCCAGAGCGTCGGGCTGCCTGTTCTGGAGCACTTGCTTAGCTCGGAGGGCGCTCCAGTCTCCTTAGGAACTGGGGACTGGCCAGTTACTGACTGTTAGGTGGCCTACTGTGGTCAAAGAGAAGTCCATCAATACAAACTGAGCACCCACAGTGTACCTAATAGGAGACAGTCTAACTCATGGGCAAGTTAGGAAGATAAGGCTAAAACAAAAAACAAAACAAAACAAAAAAACAAAAAACACGAAAGAGGAAAGTGATTGGAGGGCAGACAAATGAATGGCAATGTGGGGTGATTCAGTAACCAAATAGAGCAGGGGTTCGGAGAAGGGGAGATCCTGGGAAGCTGGGGTGTTATAGGTGGGGCTGAATGTGTCACCACAGACGATTTCTATTTGGCAGGAGGAGCAGAAGTTTTACATGATTTTTGTGGGTAAGAGACCTGGTGGGAGAGAGGGATCAGAATTACTCAGGGCACCAAGACTCCAAGGAGAAGAACTACCAGTTAGCTGTGCTTGAGCAGGTGGCTTGCTTCTCTCTCCCTTCCTTTCTCCCTCCCTGTGTGTTCATGCCTGTTTGTCTTTCTTAAAAGTCCTTTCCATTTTTTACAGGAGAAGTTTCTCCCAAGAAGTCATCCTTCTTGAACCTAAACACTGACAATAGGTATGAGGTCTGGAGCCCTTTCAATTCCTCCCCTGCTGCTTTTACCCAGAACACTGCCTAACTGGAGAATCGCACACATTTAGTGAGTTAAATGTAAACACTGTCCAGGTTGGTCCCTCACCCCTGCCCAGTGGAAGCCCTTGTTCGAATGGAATCCAACATGAAATGCTGATGTGCACAGAATGGATGGGAGTGAGCTGCTCAGGTGAGAGTAGGGGGCCCAGGAAAGCAGGAGCCACAGAGCTGATGGGTGATTCCTACTCTAAAAACTATAGCTCTTTCCACAGCCACTCAAGGCTGGAAGTGAGGTCAGTGCAGGGAAAGAAGGTGGAGCCTCACCTGGAGCCCTGCCCATACCCTTTCTTGTCCTGGTTGCAAATTTCAATCCCCTACTGCTGAGTCCTAGAAACACCATCTCTGCTGTCCCTCTCGGGGTGCTCTGTGGTTGATCTAGAGTAGGGAGGTGGAGAGCGTCGTGCTGCTGGGGCTTCCTGAGGTACAGCTGGTGAAGCTGAGAGAGCCCCCGGGGTGCTCGGAGAGTTGATGGGCTGTGAGTCTCACCTTCCAGGTGGCCGTGTGGGATGAAGCACGTGCAGGAGGTCAGCAGGCATAAATGTGAACAACACACACACACCTTCCCGAGGACTATTTAGGCACGAGGTTATTTTCTCCAGGCGTCTCAGAATCATCAACTAATGGTTCCACAAATCTACACCTGAAGCCAGACGTGTGCAAAGCGACATGCTAGGGATGCAGTGTGAAACCACTGATTTAATGCTTGCGTCTTCTTCTGTATTTTCCAGCCCCTGCCCTGCTAAGGAGTGCCAGGGTTCCCAGGATAACTGTGCAGTGTGCTGCACAGGGCAGGACAGAGCCGGACAGTTCGTTCTGTTCCTATAGCAGATAAAGGCCCCCTTTTGCCCTCGCAATTTCTGTCACCCCTCTCCCCGGCGCCTAAAGAATATTCTGTCCTGGATCACAGTGCCTTGTGGCCTCTATGGACCCTTCCCAATTCCTGGTAGTTTCATTTCCTGGAAGGCTGCAGCTCAGAGCCAGAGGCTCACAGGTTTGAGGCCTAGAAGTCCTCTCTGCTTTCCCTTCTCTCCCACCTCCCACTAGCACCAGCAGCAGTCTGCAAACCGGTGAGTCTACCTGCCATGTTCTCCTATCCAGTCCCCAGGGACAGCGGCTCGTGAGGACCCTCGCCACCCACTCCCAGCTGGTCTCCCTGCCAGCGGTCTCCCTCCCTCACCCCAGCCAGAGCCATCTCGCATACCGCTGCCGGAAACAGCTCCTCAGATACACGCTGCTGACAGCGCTGCTCCTGTTTAAAGCCCTTTCCAGCCTCCCATCACTGACAGAAGGAGGTCCTTAACTTGGTGTTCACAGTCACCCCAACCGTGCATGCCCTGTCTTCCCGCTTCATCCCCCACTCCACTCCCCTGGCCACACGAGGCCACTCTGCTCCCCAGTCAGCTCCCAAGGTCCCTCTGACTCCAAGTTCTGGCTCCGGCTTCTTCTTTGTTGAAATGCTCCCAGCTGTGTCCCATTTATCCTGTCTTTTGGGCCAGCCCCACTCTCAGGGACCTGAGACCGCACAATCTCTAGACCGCACAATCAAGATGCACCTTGCATGTCCCTGTGCCCCTGGCATGCTACTACACAGTGTATTCGCAAAGTTCTCTGTCCACATCCAGCCCTCATTGTAGGATGGGATCTGAGGCAGGGAGTCCTTGTGTTTTATTTTATTCTTAAGAGGAAAAGTGAGAATTCTTATTATTTTTAACAATATTTAGCTTCCTCATCGAAGACATTAAATACTACCATGATTTAGTAATAACACTGTACTATGGCATTCATTAAACCATTGACTTGGGGACAAGATGAGTGACATGTATTTGCAAGCTATTCATGATTCAGGAGTGACAATTAACTTTGAACACCACAGAGCAAACCATTAGTGGTGTATTCTACAAAATCCCTGCTGCTGAAGGAATGTGAAAGGTTCCCATCAGCTGCTTGATATCCTTGAGAGATGTCAAAACAAGACAATACTGTTCTCACGAATCAGCTGGCTGAACTTCCGACTTAAGCGAAAAATCAGGGTGATCCTCAGGCTTTGGCTACTTTTCAGTCCCAAGCAGAAATAGATGTATATTTTTTGCTCGAGAAAATCAAAGTTGTATTATGGAGGTTCTACGCATTGCTACCAGGCTGAATAAAGACTACATGGGGAAGTGCTGAGAGCAAATGTCCCCACATGGTGACATTATACGTTGCTGGGACCTTTGAAGAATCTGGCTTGGGTCTGATTTTCTGGAAGCAAAAATTCACTAAAAATGAGTAAAAAGGGAAGGGGTGGGCAGGATGTTATTATATAATTCAGGGGAAAGGAGTCACAGCGGGGGAGTCACGACACAGTGGACTGCTGATAAGCCAGTCGGATGGTTCTAGCGATATATGCTGTGTTGGTGTTTTCAAGTTGTGGAATTGGATTTTTAAAAGACATTTTTATTTTGAAATAATTTCAAACATACAGAAAAAATGCAGGTATGGCAACTCCACATCTGTGTCTACTATTTATACGCACACACAGTTTTTTTTCTGAACCATTTGAGAGTACTAGCAGGCAGTGTGTTCTTTTACCCCTAAACATTTCAGTTGTCTTTTCCTAAGAACAAAAATATTCTCTTACAAAACCACAGTACGGTTGTCAAATTCAGGAAATTTAACATTGATCTTAATCTACAGACAGTATTTCAACATTATCAGTTGTTCTAGAAACTTCCTGTACTGCTTTTCACCCCTCTAGTACCGGATCTGGTCCAGGGTAACATACTACATTTATTTATTTATTTTTATTATTTTTTTAAAGTGTTTTTTTAATTTATTTTTGAGAGAGAGGAGAGAGAGAGAGAGAGAGAGAGAGAGAGAGAGACCGAGTATGAGGGGGGGAGGGGCAGAGAGAGAGGGAGACACAGAATCCAAAGAAGGCTCCAGGCTCTGAGCTGTCAGCACAGAGCCTGATGTGGGGCTTGAACTTGTGAACCACGATATCATGACCTGAGCCGAAGTCAGATGCTTAACCAACTGAGCCACCCAGGCGCCCCATGGTAATATACTACATTTAACTGTTACAGATTGCTTGTCTTTTTCACACCTCAGATCCTCTTTTCATAGGTCACGGTGAGGAATACAAAAATAGACAGGTAGCCTTTTACATTTATTATTCTCTCAGAGGCTTTTATACTTGGATTTTTCCATGTGAAAGGCACTCAATATATAATTATTAATTTGTATTTCTTGAGGAAAACTTCAAACTAGAAGGGGGGGGAACACGGTAATACTCTTTTACTATAGGTGAATTTGAAGAAATTCTGAAAGAAATAAAAGTAGTCGGGCAATAACTATAAAGATGAGGAGGGACTAAGTCCACTAATGAATTTCAATATGCAATAACCTATCCTGTTTTTGGTGGAGAGGGTCTTAGAGAAATCTAGTGAGTGTTATATTCCACCAAATATTTACAGAGCAATTGCTGGGTGCTCTGTGTGTCCTTCTAAGGAAAACACACAACTGGAAAGTGGAATGAATCACTAACGGCAGAATTACATATCCAAGAACTCTGACGGGTGGGAAGCGGGTGGGGAGACGGCCGCTTGCGCATCACTACCGCGCACCAAACTGCACGTCTTCCCACTGAGAGGCGAAGCCAGTCCTGACCAAACCTGCTCTGGAGCAGCACCACCAAGAGATGATTAAAAAGTCAGCTTCTCCCATATATGCCATTACAACACAGGACTCTGGTAGGAGGATGTTCACATACTCCAAGGGAAGCTTCCAAGATCGTCAGCCACTGGGACGAGGAACCCTGAGTTGGTCACAGACCCTGCATGGCTATTCCCCCTCCCATTCTGCTGTCTATTGAGGTAAACTTCTTTGCTCAGCCTGTGACCTCTTGCCTCCAAATGGTGTTCTTGCTTCTCCTTGGGATGGCTGACCCAGAGAGCTTTCCTGACACCCCAAGTGCAGGGAGCCCAAGTCCACCAGAGCGGTCACCCTCCCAGAGGGCCACTCGTCCAGAGGTGTGACCTTGCTTCTGCTCCAAGTTAACTTGACTCACACTCAGCTGTTTCTGCCACATGTAAAAACTCACAGAAGGACAAAATGATGGATCTACGATTCCTGGGTTATGCAACCACACAGATAATCAAGACTTGGCCTTATTTAAAAAGGATGACCACGTAACTAGCAAAAGGCACTGTTTATTAGGTTTCTATCTTCGAAGACAATTTTGTCTATGATGTCCTAGAGCAGGGGTCAGCAAACTACGGCTAACAGATCAAATCTGGGCAGCCACCTATTTTTTGTAAATAAGGTTTTATTGGAACACAGTCACACCCCATGTTTACCTATTGTTTAGGGCTGCTTTCCCACTAGAATAGCAAAGTCGAGACAGAAACCAAATGGCCAATGAAGCCTAAAATATTCACTCTCTGGCTATTTATAGAAAAAGTGTGCCAACTTCTGTCTAAGAGCAATAAGACACTGCAAAAAAGGGTAAGAACGAGGTACCTGTTGACTGGCAGGTGTTTTCTTGTGACATGGCGGTTGCCACAGTCTCCGTGGCAGCATCTCTGACGGCCTGCTCTTCACTCTGCAGGAGGGTGAGGACACATCTCCAGAGAGCAAGTGTATCCTGCAGTTCTAAGAAGACCAAAAGGAATTCAAATGACTTAGGGTTCAATTTACAAGCAGGTACCAATACTGCTTCAAATCTAGGGTGGAAGAGGGCAGTATTTAATGAGCAACAGCCATTCCTTTCTTCCTGGATACTGCAAGAACGGAAGACTTGGCAGTCAGATAAACACTGGAAGAGAGAGGGTCCTAAGGGGAAAGGTTTGGAAAGGTCTGTTTTTTGAGGGGAAGGCTTCTGGAGGCAACCAGCCCCAGGCAAGGCTCCCCACAAGGTGCGGCCTGGCTGACTAAGGCCCCGGGCCCAGCTGTCCACAATGACTCATGATTCTCAGGAATGAAACTTTATGCATAAAGAGTGCTTTAGGGAAACTAGCCCAGTGTTGATTTGAGTGACTGCTTGAGCTTATAAATTCTGAAAGCAAAGTTTCAATCAAGATTATACTTTGGGGAGCAAGAACTTTTGAAAAGGGGAGAGAACCACGCACGATAAAGATAAAGACGCCAGCCTGTGCCACCTCTATGTGGAGCCCACTATCTGACCACCACTGCCCCTGGGCAGGAACTCTGGCTGGTCCCCATGCTAGGTGCTGCTGTGGACAATGGGGTAGGGAAAGACAGTATATGCCCCTGAGCCCCTGGGTGGCTCAGTCAGTTAAGCATCTGACTTCGGCTCAGGTCATGATCTCGCGGTTCGTGAGTTCGAGCCCTGCGTCGGGCTCTGTGTTGACAGCTCAGAGCACGGAGCCTGCTTCAGATTCTGTGTCTCCCCCTCTCTCTGTGTCTCCCCCCCACTCACACTCTGTCTCTCTCTCCCTCAAGAATAAACAAAATGAAAAAATTTAAAAGAAATCACAGATGGAAATGTATGGCTGTGCCTCACAGCAGGGAAAGATCACAGTGGACTGGTGTGCCCCAGGCAGCTTTGATGAGGGAGGTGAGAGGTGGACAGGGCCTCACAGAAAGGATATATGGTGTATAGGGGGTGGGCCCAGGCTTGGGCAGAGTCACAATGGGAGGGCCACAGGAGACCATACTCATCATCCCTAGCCTTTCAATGGGGGCCTATCCTGTTGAACTCTCCTTAGGTCTAAGGACCTCATCTGCCCACGGAGAACTTGATATTAGAGTCACTAGTGCTTTAGTCAAACCAAGAACACCAACGTTCCCTCTGGGGTTTTGTTCTCTCTTTTCTGTTATAAATCTGGCTTTAAATTTTACACAGTCTTTCAGAATCTATGCACTCTAATTGTTCTCTCAGGTTTAATATTTTCCTTTCTTAATAGTTTCCTCTTTAACATGGTCATTTATACTCTCAGAGATCTTCAATCTTCCCTTTTTAGTCCATTTTGATTTTTCTTTTTCCTTAAATGACTTTGTTCTGTCCTTGACTTGTCCCCATGCACTTTTATGTCCTTTGTCTTTCAGTTCTGTACCTATTTTTCATGCTCTTACAGGCCCTCAGCCACCACTGACCTCCTTCCTTACTGCATATAATGCTATAACCAGCTCCAGGAACTGATTATGAACCAATGGCTCTTAACCAGTACTCAATTTCGCTCAGAATTCCAAGTTATTTCACACACATTTTGCCTCATCCGAGCTAGGGTTACAGTGGCCAAAGTTACCCAGAAAATGCTACAATTGCTATCCCCACTGGAGAGGCTTCACCAAAGTTTTTGGTAAAGCTTTGCTCTTATTCCTCTGGGTCTGATGATTAAATCCCAATCACTGAAGGCCCCTTCCAGCTTTCCTTTGGGTGTAAGAAAAATGTGTGGAAGTCACTTAGAGGAAAGAATTAAAAAGATATCAAAGACAACTTTGTTTCCCAGAGATATCCAGACACATGAGACATTTCAATGGTCTGAACTGTGCTAACACTGAAAATTTGAGTCTCACCGTCTAAAAGAACAATTCTTTCCTTGAGTCTGTAAATCCTTTCTCCACAACTCCACTGAGAGCTCTCTGCATGCAGGGACCATGGCTTATTCTTATTCTTTGAATCTGCTTTTCACATTAACCTCAACACCAAGTCCTATTGATTTGCTTCCCAAACGCCTTTTGAGCCTGTCCTTTCTTCTTCTTTAATGCCCTGGCTTCACCCTGACCCATTCCTTTCTCACCAAGATCATTGCATCAGGCTTCCTGGAAGAGGTGACGGTTAGGGTGAGTCTTGAAAGACAAACAGAAGTCATTCAAGCAGCAGTCTGTTTAAAGAACTGTTCCCTACCGATGATGCACGGAGCCTATGTTTGGGAGTGGTGGCCTATGAGCAGGGAGGGCTGGGCAGGGCACCAAGCCATGTGAAAGGGTGTTTAGATTTTATGCTGAAGGCAAGGGGAACCCACTCAAAGGCTTTAAGCAGTGGAGTGAAACGATCAGATCTGTATTTCAGAAAGACCGCAGAGGCTTTTGGAAGCATTAAGGAGAATGGCTTTGAGGGCAAGATTGAAAGAGGCTGTTGGGGAAAAATGAGGAATTGGCAAGGGTTGGTAGGGGCAGGGGCGGGGGTGGCATTTGAAAGAGACGAAGGTACTGTGCACATGGGTAAATTTTCACCTTCCCTTCTTCTTAACCCTGGAGTATCTATTCACACTTCTAGCACATTTGGCACAATGGACCTCCCTGTGCCCAGGACACTTACCGAGAACGGGATCCGGGCTGGTGAGCAAGAACGGTGTGGTGCTGGTGAGGGCTTCGGCAGCGGCCAGCCTGGACTCTGTGGGAAGGTGTTCTCCACAGGATGCGGCGACCAACCGAACCCACTGCTTCAGTGTGGGGACCATGGAGTCCCTGGTCTGAAAGCACAAAGCATATGGCAGTTCAGCAGATGCGGTCAGGGGCTGACATGGTGTTAGGGACGAGCTACATACACCCCATTGGATCTGCAAATTAGCTCTTACTGCAGGGGGAAAATGGTTTTTTAGTTGCTTTTCCAACCCCAACTAGGGAGAAATAAACAAGCCCAGGGGAGAAAATCTGACTGTCTTTCAGTAATACTGAGTCAGTAGAACTAGCGAACAAGTTTCTGGAGTCTTTCTGATGCAAATCAGGTATCAGAACATCAGTGTATCTGACAGCTTCAGTAAAGACAAGCCTTTTGGGGAAAGACTGTGGCAGCAAGTAATACTGTTGTCCCCAGGAATGAGATGCTCCTGTCTTTAGTAACAGAACCTCAGATTTTTGGCTGGGCATGTGGGTACCCAGCTGAAGACTACATTTCCCAGACGCCCCTGCACTTGGGAGTAATATGTGATTAAGTTCTGACTAACGGTACACTTTTAGTCATGCCTTAGGAAACAGCTATGACCTTCCCTTCCTAGGTTTCTCCTTCCTGCTAGCTGAATAAGGACAAGATGGTGGAAGTTGAAGCAACCGTCTGGGACCATGAGATGGAAGTCATGTTGAGAACAGCAGAAAAAGGAACAAGGGCCTGACGGCCCAATGCAGTCCAGCCACCATAACTGCTTTGACTGCTGTGATCTAGTTTAAGCCATGGTATTTGTGAGTTTCTGCTACGACACTTACAGCAGCTTCCTAACTAACACTGTTGTTTAAACAAAGCTCTATTTTTTTTTAAATACTAATAGCTTTCTTTATTGAGATACAATTCACCATATAATTTACCCATTTAAAGTATATAATTGAGTTTTTAGTATATTCACTGGTTTATACAACCCATTTGCCACAGTAAATTTCAGAACATCACCAAAAAGAGAAATCCCACACCATCCTCCATCCTGTCAGCTCCCCAATGACCCAGCCCTAAACCACTAATCTACTTTCTGTCTCTATGGATTTGCTTATTCTGGACATTCCATATAAACTGACCAATACAATGCATGATCTTTTGTGACTGGCTTCTTTCATTTAGCATGTTTTCAAGGTTCATCCATGCTACAGATGTATCAGCACTTCATTACTTTTTATGACTGAATAATATTCCATTGAATGGACATACCACATTTTGTGTACCCATTCATCAGTTGATGGACATTTGGATTATTTCTATCTTTTAAACCCTGGTTTTCTATTTATTCTACAAAGGGGATTATTGTTCCAAATGTACTTTATTTCCCCTATCAATTTAAATGTTCAAAATAACCATCTATGGGGCTCTGTGGAACTGAACCAATGAGCAACTTAGACCTTGAGGAACAGGCCGGCTCCCAATGTACAAAGAAACTCAGGTCTTCCTGGGAACTTCTTTTATGTGTTTCTCTATGGTTTTGTTAATTTTTCTCTCCCTGGAAAACTCCCAATTTTCATCAAATATCGTTTCATTCAAGTACCACGCAGTGCCTTTAAGATGCACATGACAACTGGTTAAAAGCAGCTGTAGATGAGAACACTGTCTTCTGGCAGATGTGACAGGCTGCCCTGTGACTACTTTCTTAGAACTTGTTTTTTATTCCCCTCGGGGATGTAGCTTTGTTTTTTTCCAGTAAGTCCTCTCCCTTCCTACAAACCTCTCCCCCTCAAGCCCCCAACACACACCACTGACTTTTTTTGGCTCTTTTCTCCTAGTGACCAGCCAGCTTTAGCCTCCTGGCACACTTAGCTCTCACCCTCTGTTCCTTCTGAACTCAGTGACCTCCTCTGTGAAGTCTTCTCTTTAGCATCCCTACACTCCCTTCCTCCTCTGAAATCCTCCAGCCTCCTCTCTAACAGGGCATTTAATATCACAATCTAACCCTCCTTCTCACTCATGCCACTGTCCCTCCATCCTTGTTCATCTTCTGATCTCCAAGTACCTCTGGCAGTGCTCCTGTAAGGGACTGGAACCTGTGAAACTGTGCTGCCACTATCACGGTGTGGTCACGTGTAACCAGGAGCTTCAGGTACTTTTACTACAGTATCTACCGCCTTCTACTTATAATAATTCTCTGATGGAGGGGTGCCCTGGGTGGCTCAGTCAGTTAAGCATCTGACTCTTGATTTCAGCTCAGGTCATGATCTCACGGTTCATGAGAGCTCCGTGTCAGGCTCTGTGCTGACAGTGTGGAAGCTGCTTGGGATTCTCTCTCTCTCTGCCCCTCCCCTGCATGCATTCTCTCTCTCTCTCTCAAAAGTAAACATTTAAAAAAATAATAATAATTCTCTGACGGTGGCAGCTTTCTTGTACACCCCTAAGTACACATGTATTTGTCTTAAGGCATCTTCCCAGGAAGTTGTTTCAGTTACTTTGGTTCTGCCTCTCCCCCAAAGGACACGGGAGACAGATGAGGCACATCCGGCCCTCTATACAAAGCCAGCTAGGCCATGTTTTGGGGGAATATTTAAGCCTTAGCAATGTATTGTCATGCTCGGTTGGCCAGGATGCAATCCTAGTGACTTGCTCACTCATTTTTTTTTTTTAATTTTTTTTTTCAACGTTTATTTATTTTTGAGACAGAGAGAGACAGAGCATGAACAGGGGAGGGGCAGAGAGAGAGGGAGACACAGAATCAGAAACAGGCTCCAGGCTCTGAGCTGTCAGCACAGAGCCCGACGCGGGGCTCGAACTCACAGACCGTGAGATCATGACCTGAGCTGAAGTCAGATGCTTAACCGACCAAGCCACCCAGGCGCCCCCCGCTCACTCATTTTTTAAAATAAAGAGTTTAGCTAGAAAAATAGAGGGAAAAAAAAGGGTTTGAGCATGTGTGTGTGAGTGTGTGTGAGTGTGTGTGTGTGTGTGTGTGTGTGTGTGTGTGTGTGTGTGTTCCATGGGAGAAGGCTGTGTTATCCTCAGGGACTCTAATCAAACGTGCCCAGAACAAGAGAAAAGACATGCCAATGGTGGAAAATTCTTGACGAGTTATACCCAAAGTGAAAAATCCACCTGAATAACATTTGGTAGAGGCCACATGTGCATACAGCAGTGGTTCTGCTTGCTGAGACATCTCACTTTAATTGACACCTTCCCCGCAAATGTGAGCACAAAAACCTAGGTCCTAGGCCAGAGGCAGAATCAGCCTTACCTCCTCACACGTCTGCATGCGGTGGGCAATCACTTTGGAGGCAAGTCTCAGAGCTACACTTTGAATTTCAGACCTAGAAAAAGCCAAAACACACACAAAATAAAACCAAACCTACTTTATATACAGATGGGTTTTTGCATCAGTCTGTAATCGATGCCACTGTGAATGCTAGAAATGCTCAGCTCATGACCATACAAATGCCTCCAGAAGTAATTACCTTTTGATTATTAATGTGAAACTCTGACATCATCCTATGACTTGAGCTTAGAACATGCTCCTAGGTAGAGTTTTAGAAAGAAACACAGGACCTGAGCCTTTAGGCCAGGACTGTGCGCAAGTTCATTATATAACTGACTGCTGGGACCACGTGTGATGCCGAGGTTGCACAGGGGTATCGGGCGCAAACCTTTCATTGGAAGCAATATCCATCGTCCAGATCAGGAACTCCTTTGGGGTTAAATGGATACAGTGCTCCGTCTCGGGAAGCCACTCACTGGGGTCCATGCGATGAAGAATTTTCAGTATCTGTGTGTGTCAGATCCATGGGGGGAAAAAAGCTCAGGAGAAAGTCTTCAGAAGCCCAATAATCATCACTTGTACCGTTAATAGGAATCTATCTTTCAAATAGGTCCACTGACTTATTTCTCCCTTAATACTTTTGGGAGACCAAGACAGGGTGGAGTAGTGACATACCCGAGGGACCTTAGTGACCTGGGATCAGAGTCTAGATGCCCCAATTCCTAATCAGTGCCCTTTCCCCTTTGATGATGCTTTCTCGGTGGCCATGAATAAAGCCATGTCAATAAAGACCACCCTTTGCCACATTCTACAGCCAATTTTCAATGCTGTCTTTCTTAGAGCACAGAGTGGCTCACTCCCGTTCTCTATCTTGGCTTATTGCCATCATCATTACCACTGTCATGAAGCCATGACAAGTACTATACGAAGAGTTCTTGCCCACTAGACACTGCATCTCCTTCCTGCGGCTGCAGGAGAAGCCAAACCCAATCATGCCTACACAGTCTTGTTACGGCGAGCTTGCCAAAGAACGTGGGGAGTGGAGGGGATGGTGAATACAACAGAGACTTTACCTTGCAGAAGCATTCTGGGTGATTTTCCTTCATGGCCAACATCAAGAATGTCCCTCCCATATTCCACAGCAAGGGTGGCAGTCCCTTCTCTCCTAATCCAGAGGCTGCTGTTGAAAACCTTTCCAACAGGGCTTCTAAGGTCAGCAGGCGCACTTCAGGGAAAGAAGACTCCAACAGCTGAGGGAAGGATATGGGAATGTCCCTTGCCTGCTCTCCAGCCTGGGCCTCCACTGCCCACACTGCAGAGATGGCTAGTTTGGTGAGGCTCTGGAGGTACTGGGGCAGGCCTGGCACTGTGAAGGTATAGGGGAATCCTGTTATCAGCTCTGATCTTGAGATGATCCTTCTGATGTCCCCCCAGAAGCCAAGATGCTCCAGAGCTGAAAGAGCAAAAAAGCAAAGGGAAAGAGGTTATCACTTTATTCAAAGTTCCACAAAAGGACAGTGGACACTGCAAGGCTTTGGGTACATGGGGGTGGCACTACCAGATGCCTTTCTTGAACAGATTTCACATGAATGATGTAATAAGCGACTAGCCCACTTAGGCTCAGAAGTCTGAACTTACTACATTTGCCTAGAAGCAATTTCTGTTTAGGTAATTCACAATGTTGCTATCAGAAGATGTGGTCCTGGCACCCCTCCCCAACATTCAATAGGTATGGACTCAGGAACCTCTTGAGTCACTAGGCCTCAGAGTTGAGCAGGATAAAAGGCCAGCTAGTCCAAACTTCCTTTAGGGGCTCAGTTCCCTCTCCAGCACCTTTCCTTGGAGGCTCCTGATGGACCCCTACAGTGACTCGGAGCTCACAAGACAGGCTATTCCATTGTTAGCAGATCAAAGTGTCACCAAGTTCTTTTGGGAGTTCCTACTCACTGGCCTAATTTTGCATTTTGTGGTTCCCAATGAGCCCTTCAGGCATTACAGCCCCGGTCTTCTCTGGACAAAACACCCTTGCTTCCTTTAGCTACTCCCCACACGGTGGGGCTTGCCTTCTCTCGCTATTCTAGCTGCCCTCCTTCGGACATGCTTCACCCCTCTTGAGGTTTGGCTCCGTAGAATGGAACATGATTTTCTCACATGATATGACCCACAGGACGATGGCTTTCCCTGTTCTGACACTAGGTTACTGGAGGCACATCACACTTGTTGACTCATGTGGATCTTAAAGTCAACTGAAACCACAGCCTTTCTTTTTTTACATGGTCTACTGAGGGTGGTGAGTCATCTTTCTCCCACCTTGTACTCAGTACTTAGATCAGGACTTGTTTTCTTTGTTTGTTTGTTTTAAACCCAAGTAGAATCCCTGTTAAATTTTATCTCCCTGTTAAGTTTTATGGCCTGCCTTTTAGATTGCCAAGATCTCTTTGTACTCTCACTTCTGATCAAAAAACACTTATTGCCTGCTTACTATGCACTGGGTGCTAAGTAAAATAAGAACACTGCCCATAAGGAGATTATAGTTCACTTTGAGAGTGAGAAATGAATGACTAGGTGATTCCAATACAGTGGTGTAAATGATAATGAGTCTTTAAGGGGAAGGGAGGGGAGAATGTGTTGGAGCCACCAAAGCAGAGCAAAGGTTCAAAAACATGAACCAGAATGGACCACGTGGGGAACCACAGACAGTCTGCTATCACTACAGCACAGAATTCGAGATGGTGCTAGAGAAGTACTGTGGCCAGGACCTGCAGAACCTCCTGGGCCACATGAAGGAGCCTGGACATTCTTCTGGAGGCAAGGGAATGCCACTGGGGCGTTACTTCAAGTGACAAGGTCAGGCAGTCATCTAGGAGAGAAGGGATGAGGGCCTAAAGTAAGGAAGGGCTAGGGGAAGATGGATTTGAGAAGCAGTGAGGGAATCAAATTGGCAGCACTGGGCACTGAATGGGGGAGGAGTCTTGGGTACCTCCCAGAACCCAGATGCTTCACACAACACATTCATCATCCAACAGAAGTTACGTAAACCTCAGTTTGACAAGCATGCCATAAATGGCCGCAAAGAATTAGTGAAACTGTGGACTGGGCCAGTGTGGAGGGCAGAGGGTATCAGTGAGTGTTACAGGCAGCTCCTAGCCCCATCCCCTACCTACTCTAAACTCTCCCCAATTCATTAACCAGCCAGTTATAAATCCTCCTAACTTTACCATTTACCTAACTGTGCGTGGGATTTTACCTACAAGAACATCAGGACAGACTTCATCAAAGGCCTTGCTGAATTTAGGTATCTCATAACTCAGTCAACACTACTGACTTCTAGAAAACTATCATAAACATAATAGAAATATAAAAGATTATGATAACAGAAAAAACTTACTTGAAATTGCAAAACCTTACAGGCTTGCGATAATCCAGGGATTAAGAATACAGAATATTCATGTTACACATCAAATTGCTGCAAAAAGAAGTTTGCCCCAAAAGGCAAAGTGGGGGCTCAGGCTCCCATATGACTGTGCCCCACGGAAAACACCACCACCAACTGCCGCCTGTGGTTGCAGACACACCTTTGCTCTTAACTCAGAGTCTGTAGAAGTCCGAGTTCAAGTGGGAGGGCAGCCATCTTTACAAAGCAGCAGGGAAGCCCCAGACAGTTGGGATCCTCAACCTCTGTGTCACTATCTCTATTTTCTTCTTCTTCTTTTTTTTAAATTTTTCAATGTTTATTCATTTTTGAGAGAGAGAGAGAGAGCGAGCGAGCGTAGCGCACAAGCCACGAGCAAGGGAGGGGCAGAGAGAGAGGGAGACACGGAATCTGAAGCAGGCTCCAGGCTCTGTGTTGTCAGCACAGAGCCCAATGCGGGGCTCGAACCCACAAACCGTGAGATCGTGACCTGAGCCGAAGTTGGATGCTCAACCAACTGAGCCACCCAGGTGCCCCACCATCTCTATTCAGTGCCTAAAAACCTATCCCACTACAATTTAGTGAGGAGACCACACCATGTGGTCTTCAGGTGCCACTTCCTCACTCTTCCCACCCACTGCTGCCTCAGGATAACACTGCCTTAAAAAGGAATTTCATTTGGGGGCGCCTGGGTGGCGCAGTCGGTTAAGCGTCCGACTTCAGCCAGGTCACGATCTCGCGGTCCGTGAGTTCGAGCCCCGCGTCGGGCTCTGGGCTGATGGCTCAGAGCCTGGAGCCTACTTCCGATTCTGTGTCTCCCTCTCTCTGCCCCTCCCCTGTTCATGCTCTGTCTCTCTCTGTCCCAAAAATAAATAAACGTTGAAAAAAAAAATTTAAAAAAAAAAAGGAATTTCATTTGTTGGCAAGGAGTCAGAAACATGGCTCAGAGATCTGCTCTTTAGAACATAATAAGAAACAGGAAGAACTGTCTAGGCCATTCTGGACAATTTTCAGACGAACCTGTTATCTGAAAGAGAGATACTCCAAGCAGAGTGCATCATTCACTACACTCAAGAGCCAGGCACCCAGCCCCACTTGCTTCCTCTAGGGCCTTGACAAAGGATGACATCATCAAGAACCCAAGGACTGAAGGCACTGCCCTAAAGAAATGGAAGATGGGGGACAAGCTTAGGAAGGTCTCCTTTGGGACTTCTTGGCCTACGTTGCCAGTGCAGTTCAGTACAATTCCATAAGCATTTACTGAGCATAAGCATTTACTACGTACTTTGGGAGAGAGAGATTCAGAGTTGAGAAAGAAAAATTACTTGCTATTAAAAAGCTTTATAACTAATGGGAAGATAAAGACAACTACAAAAATTGCAAAATGCTTAGAGCTCTACAAATGTTAGCAAGAAAAGCTACATTTATGTGGCATGCACTATAGAATGTTATATACCCATTATTTAATGCTAGGAATAATAATTACTTTTAGAATTGACACTTGAATACTATTCTAATTCCACAAGTATTAACTCATTTGAAGAAGTAGGTGCTATTATTATTCCCATTTTACAGATGATGAAACAGAGAGGTTAAGTTACTTGCCCAAGGTTGCAAAGAGAGTACATGAGTCAATGAAGGACCAGAACGAATGTGATGGGCACTTACTTTCTACGGGGGTGAGGGGGAGACAAAATAAAAACTTTCACGAGGAAACAACATTTAAGATGGGTCCTGAAGGCTGCCCAGAGGTGCCTGACTGGAGGTGGAAATGGCAAATGCTCCAGGGGAGGTTGAGAGACAAAGAGAGACCAAGAATAGGTTCGCTGAGTTAGTGTGTCAGCCGAGGAGGAGCCAGGTCAGAACCACAAGCTACGAGTTATCAAATGACATTCATTTAGATACTTTCTCCTAACTACTTCATTGTGCACCAAGACCCAAAGAGATGACCTAGAGCACAGTTTCTCAAACTGGAGTGAGCATGAGAATCACCTGGAGGGCTTGCTAACCCACAGACTGCCGCCTGGGCCTCATCCCCAAAAGTCTGATTCAGGAAGTCTGGGGAAGAAGCTGAGAGTTTGCATTTCTTTTCTTTATTTTTTTAAACTTTATTTATTAATTATTATTATTATTATTAATGTTTACTTTTTGAGAGAGAGAGAGAGAGAGAGAGAGGAGGAAGCATAGAGAGAGAGGGACACACAGAATCCAAAGTGGGCTCCAGGCTCTGAGCTGTCAGCACAGAGACCGACAACAGGGCTCGAATCCACGAACCACAAGATCATGACCTGAGCCAGTCTTATGCTTAACCGACTGAGTGAGCCACATAGTCGCCCTTATTTTTTTAATTTTTTAAAAATTTTAGTGAGTGAGAGAGCATGTGCACGAGTGGAGGAGAGCACACTCAGTGCAGAGCCTGATGAGGGGCTCGACCCACGACTCTGGAATCACTGAAATCAAGTGTCCCAAATCAAGTGTTGGAAGCGCAACTGAATGAGCCACCCAGGTGCAGTTTGCCTTTCTAATAAACTCCCAGGTGATGCTGATGCTGCCCAGCCAGGTGCTTTGAAAACCACTGCCCTCAAGTGATAGTTCTTAACCAGAGGTTATTAAAACCACACACACCTGAATCCCACTCTGGCCTATTCTAATCCAGTTGGCTTCAGTTGGGTGCAGACACCTACAGTCTTAAGAAGCCAACAGCTAATTCTGCTGTGTAGCCCAGCTGAGAATCATGTTCCTGAGACACGACTTTCATAGGGGGTCTGTAGGGTTTATGCATGTGTGGGTAGGCAGGGGTTTGCAGTCCCAAGCAGAGTCCAACTGATTCCAGCCCAGTACTTCTTTATAGTGTAGAGAATTCACCACACCCCTTTTCCTCTTACAAATAAAAACATCAAAGGAGGGAAACCACTAGGAACTCAAAAGAATGAACAAGTGCTGGAATAAAGGCCCCTGGCAGGCCTCAATGCTGGCTCCCGGGGTACAGGTTGTTTTAGGTGCAGGATGTAGCGGTGAAATAGAAAGACCAGGCTCCGGTCTCATGGGGTTCCCACTTACATGGGGACCACAGTCCACCTCTCCCCCTGGGCCTACATTGAGGGCGTCTCGAGCTGCAACAGGAGGCTGGAGTTAGAGATGACCAATACTTTAACATAAGCAGCTGCAGTGACTAAAGAAGAGGTACGTATTGCTTTCCTCTCTGACCCAGTGGCTTCTGGGCCCAGGAAGTGCGTTCAATTCACCTGGAGAGCTTTAGAAAAACACCTAGGACAGGGGGCACTTAACTACATGGCCGGGGCAAACCTGGTTTTAAAGGGACCTGGGTGACTCTAGTGTAATTCTTCCAGGCTTGCCAGCTCCTGCTTTACCAGCTCTGCACCCACAGCAGGCAAGACAGAGTCCACCAAACGTTTTTCACAACTGGGACCTCTCCCTGGCCAAGCACGGTTTGGTGTCCTGTGCTACCAAGTGCGTTTGAGAGCCTAGGTCAACACAGGGTACTTATTTCCATTTCTGTCCGTGACTATTGTCCACAGCATGCAAAAAACCGAGGTTAGTTCTTCAGTGGGGTGCCTCAGTCTGAGGTTTAGCACCTCTCTCCTCTGGAAGATAACATTTCTGTTTGCAATTTCAATTTTGATTGCTTTGGGTTTCTTCCTTCCGATCTTTCTTGGAAAGCCAAGTGTTCCAATGAAAGAGTCCAGTCCCTCCTTTAATGGCCCCATCTTATTTTTCATAAATTAGATGATTTTTTCAAACTTATTAATTGGGAGTTTTTTCCAGCCCTCCTTATTTGGAAAGTCTTTGGATTTTCTCACCAGTGCAGTCACCCAAGTATGTGTGACCGATTTTAAACATCCAATTTGATTTCGTTTTTGAAATTAACTTTTTGTTTCTTTAGAGCAAGTGTATTTCTAGCCTTCAAAGGCACGGCTTAATGCTGGATTCACTTGGAAGGGTAATACCTCCGGCTGTGCTAAGTCCTGATTCAATGGGGAAATAATTCCCCAAGTTTGGAATCCAAGGACCGAGAAAATGTCAAAAACAATGTGACAGACTGGTGTATGTTGCCAGCTTTTTATCTTGTCAAGGAAGGATGTTAAAAACCTAACATCTATTCATCATTTCATAAAAGAAAGGCTATCTTAACACGGAAAAAAGTAGCAAACCCATGGTGGCATCATAAAGGGCAATTCTTTTTTTTTTAAATTTTTTAATGTTTATTTATTTTTGAGACAGAGAGAGACAGAGCATGAATGGGGGAGGGTCAGAGAGAGAGGGAGACACAGAATCTGAAACAGGCTCCAGGCTCTGAGCAGTCAGCACAGAGCCCGACGCAGGGCTTGAACTCACGGACTGCGAGATCATGACCTGAGCTGAAGTCGGAGGCTTAACCGACTGAGCCACCCAGGCGTCCCCCCAAGGGCAATTCTTTAAAGACATTTGGCTTTAAGAAAAATTTGCCATAATATCATTTGGTTATAGTTTTATTATGAAAGCATCACCAGGGTGCAGCACAAGGGAACTGTAGTTTCGGAGAAGCTGGTAACAGTTTCCTGAGTTTGATCTGTTTGGACAGCATGACAACCCTAACAGAGGTCTCCTCTGGGGGAACCGCAGGGACTTTGCCGTGTCCCTTGGGACAGCGAGCAAAGTGTCTGTGTGAAGGAGCACAGTGGTCCATTCACACAATTCCCTCTGGTAATCTCTGATGTGTTATCTTAGCAGTTCTTGGTTCTTTGGCAAGCTGCAGATTTCAGTGTTATGTCTGCAACCTGAATAGAGATTGCTAAATTAACTGCATTTCAAAGGTGCCACTCCCTAACTAACCAAGGTAGGGTGCTAACATCAACCTGGTACCGAAAGAGGATTTAAAAGCAGCGCATATATATAATATAATATAATATAATATAATATAATATAATATAATATAATATAATATAATATATAAAATATATATAATATATATATATTTTCTAGTTTATTTTTGAGAGAGAGAGGGAGACAGAGCGAGTGAGTGAGCGCAGAGGCTGGGCAGAGAGAGAAGGGGACAGAGGAACCAAAGCCGCCTCTACACTGACAGCAGAGAGCCCGATGTGGGGCTCAACCTCACAAACCATGAGATCATGACCTGAGCCGAAGTTGGACCCTTGAGCCACCCAGGCACCCTGCAGCACATACTCTGAGCAGGGACAGTCAGTGTCCTATGTCACAAATCCTGTCTTATTATTTAGGGAAGTCTGTCTTCTCCCCAGAGGAGGAGCCTAGCCCCAAAGGGCAGGCCTGTGGGTCATTCATCTTTGATTTTGAGCTACTCATATGGATCTGTTAAAATTTCTTAAAAAAAAAAAAAAAAATCAACATAATCTTAAAAAGATGCATGTTAATCTAAATAGCTTTAATAAGGACCTTCTGGGAAAAAAAACATGGGATGATATCATTGCTACATAATTATGGATACAGTGGAGTTTCGCCATAGGAGCATTTAATTTAGGCGAATTTAACTCTAAGCACTCAGCAGATAGATCGGAAAATAACAATTAAAATAGAAGGCAGTTTCACCTGGCACCCCAGTCACTAAACACATTCCTGGAAGGGTGGTTGTGCTGCTCCCACAGACCAGAGGTTCTCAGACTTTAGTGTGCTTTCTTGCAGAGCTCCTGACTCAGTTGGCCTGGGGCAGGGCCCCCCAGATCACAGTTCCAACAAATTCCCAGGTGATACTGATGCCGCTATGCAGGAACCACATTTTAAGAACCACTGTCTCCACCCATCTGAGATCATCTGCGCTTCCTGCAGCGTAAACACCTTGCCGCCATGCTGAATTCGTGTGTGACTAGTGTTTACTGGTGTTTGTTTTTGAACACCACGGCTCCTAATCATAAGTCAGCCCCTTCATCTAGTGTTTGGCCAAAAGCTCCTGGCTTCACTGTGAAGTCACGAATCCAGATAGCCTGATTTTGTGTTGAACTGGCCCAAGTAAAATAGGAAAGAAAGAGTAAGTGTGCTGGCCCCAAGACCGCACTTCCTTGGCCCAGCAGAGATGGTTATAGGGGACGCCAAACTCCCGGTAATCACATTAAACCCGTTCTACTTCTAAGTAGCTAGCTTTTGGTACCCATGAAGGGGGGAAGGATCCCCAGGATTGAAAAGGCCAACCAAACAGAAAAAAATGGTTTCACTGCTATGGAATAAGTCACATACCACGATATTGTGTCAATGACAATGATACTGATTATGTCACTGTGGTAGTCACTTGCCACTAAGAATCAGAAGTTTTTTTTCTTTTGCCTGACCTTGCACATGCTGTTGCCTCTGCCTCAAATGAATGAATGAATGAACAAATGAATAGATTTCTCTTTCACATACTGAAAAGGCTCTGAATTCTCTGATACCAGTAGGTCAAGAAAAGTTTGCAGATGGAACTGTTCTAAAGTTTCTTGGATCCTCCCCCTTTCTCCCAGAATCTCCAGCTTCCTTAGAAAAGTTGGGCGTGAGCAAATACAAAGCAGACTTCATTTTTAATTCACAGCAACATGGACAGTGTTTTCTATTTCAAAGGACTGTAGCTCTGGTCAGAGAGATCTGCAGTCAGATCCAACAAA
Source organism: Lynx canadensis (assembly GCF_007474595.2). Taxonomy (NCBI): domain Eukaryota; kingdom Metazoa; phylum Chordata; class Mammalia; order Carnivora; family Felidae; genus Lynx; species Lynx canadensis. Next base: position 62,624,626 of record NC_044305.1, read on the forward strand.
AGTTCCTACCTCAAACAGTTGACAAACTGGTTCTAAAAATAATCACAGATGACAATTTGTACACTCTGTGAATGTTAATGTCCCCTTGCGCAATTTGTCAGTAAAAAGTATATATATATTTGGGGAGAAAAGGAAACCATAGGAACTGCAACAACAACAACAAATCAACTGATTTAATAAATCTTGGCTTCTCCTTATCGAAGGGAAATTCCATTCCTGGATTTAATCCTCTGCGCCTCCCAAAGCACTGTAATCCTGACCCTGGGGGCCCCTCCACTAACCAACATGTAGAATGACCTGGTGGAAGGATCTGGAGACTAACTTTGTCTTGAGAAACACCATGAACTGGTGCTGGCTGCTTATTTCTTGCCTACTTCTGTTTCCAGGTCTCTGAACCCCTTTATGCCCTGTTTACCCGTCCCTTTGAAAATATTCCCTCCTTCCCTTGCCCCCAGCATATTCTCAAAGGCATGTATTTTTTTTTAAGCACAGAATTCCTTATCTGCTGCTGTGGAAGGAGGATGAGCTTCTGAGAATACCATCTGAAGACTATCTTGTCAACCCATGGAAATAAAAACCTAGTCCCTGTGCTTAGGGTGCTTGGGAGACTGCTCTGGGAGTGATCTCTAAAAGGATTTGGGCTAAAAATGAGCTCATCAGGCATTGGGTGGGACCAAGGTTTACTTCTGGACTCCACCCACCATCCCATCGGCCCCTGTCCAACACAAGGGGGAAGTCAGGAAATACTTGTGGATAAACACATGACAACCCAAAGACACAAACATAAAATTACTTCTGAGCAAACAGCGCTTCTGGTTCTTTGTCAGTGACTGGCTACTAAGGACAAGATTAGGAAATCAGGAATTTCCCTAGCATCACACTCTAGACGTCCTTGTTTAGATCTGCCTTTTCCCCACAAAGACCTGGGGCTTCTGTTCCACCCTTAGGCAATGAGATACAGTATGAAATCAACTTGAAAGGAGGTAGCTAGCTGGGAAGATTCCTTTAAGTAACTGGGGCTTACCTCTGTCTTGTCTCCTGGGATAAGAGAGAAGCCAGAACCACCTATCTCAGTCCCTTGCAGGTGCCACAGTTCACAGTTCTGGGAAAAACTGACTCTAAGACTCAAGAAGTTTCTGGCACTACTGGGCTGCGGACTAACACCCACATGAATGATGCTGTGAGGTACAGCAGAGCTGGCAGATCCAACAGAGTCTATGCTATTTAGCGTGAAGTCCAGCCCCATCACGGAGGGAGAAGTTAAGTACATTCTGCCAGATGAGCAACGGAGGTAAGCCTGGGAGTAAGTGTACCTGGCCATGGGACCAACAGAAGCTTTGTCTCCTGCTCTGCATGAGATGATGCATTTCTTTGTTTTTGCTATCAGTTTTAACTGCTGATAGCTGCTTTTCTTCCAACACTGGATTTTTTCCTTTCTTGGGACATAACTTTTCAAGTTTTCATATATATCTTTTTAATGTGACCTTCATCACCCCGGTCTTCAGAGCATATTAGCCCCATTGTACAGTTGAGGCATCAAGAGGTTTCAAAACAAAGTGATGCAAGTGATTTTTGCTTCAGGCCACCAAGGTTTAACTGTTACAAGAATTGCCCTTGTGCCATAAACAACTAGAAAACTGGACAAAATGTGACAAATTACTGTTTATAAACATTAGATATGGGCAGTGTGATCCTTCAGAGACCAAACAAACAAGGTAAGCCTCACCACTGCCCCAGACTACTACCTAGAGGCAATTTCCATAGCAGGGGAGCCCCAGAGCCCAGAGATCTTGCTGAGTGGAGAAGATGAAAGCTCTGAGTTTGGGGAGGCAGCTGGAATTTGTGGGTCAGAATAGTGACGACGAGGTATCTGTACAAAAACAAAGATCTGCAGAGGCAACCTACTGAGTCTCTGCTGAACACCGATGTGCATGTACGAGGGGTGAAACTCCATGAGGCTGCGGAAAGAACCGTGAGAGCCATGGGCCCAACAATTCTGGAAGCTCAGCTCGGCTCCTGGTAGTTCATGCTCTCACCAGTTAGAGTAGAAAAACCTTGTAATACATGGGGCATCAGGTAGAGACCGAGAAAGGTCTTGTTAGTGGAGCTACATTTGCATTAAACTAAAGGCTCCTCTTCAGATTGGACCCGCCAAAACAGAGCTTATTAAAAGCAAGCCCTGGGGGACCTGGGGGCTCCGTGGTTAAGCATCTGACTTCGGCTCGGGTCATGTTCTCACAGTTTGTGAGCTCATGCACCGCTCTGGGTGAGATCCAAACCCGCTTTGGGTAAAAACACGAGTCCCATGTCTCTCTCTCTTTCTCTCTCTCCCTCTCTCCCTCTCCCTCTCCCTCTCTCCCTCCCCTTTGCTCACTTATGCCCTCTCTCTCTCTAGGAAAAAAAAAAAAAAAAAAAAAAAAAGCAGGCCCTGGAATGGATCTAAAGCAATCCAATGGATCCTAAGTAACAACCATATGTCAGAACAAAGTCCAACACTTTTTTTAATTTTAATTTTTTTAACTAAGTTTTATGGCCAAGTGGGGCTTGAACCCACAATCCTGAGATCAAGAGTCACAGGCATCCCTAAAATCCAACACTTTAAAGGAATAAAATAAATCCAACACTCAACAACATAAAATTAATATTGTCTGGCACCAGTAAAAAAAAAATATGCATGCAAAAAAATGGGAAAATATGACCCATAACTGGGAGAAATATTAATAAAAATAGACCCCAAAGTAACAATAATAATAATGGAAGTAGAAACAAGGATATGATAACAGCTACTATAAACATGCTACATATGGGCAAGAATCTAGAGAAACATGGAAAACGATAAAGAGAAATATGAAAGATATTAAAAGGACACAAATCAAACTTATAGAGCTGAACAAGATAATATATGAAATAAAAAAAATACACTAGATGGAGTTAGCAGCAGATTAAAAACTGCAAAAGAAAAGACTAGTGAATTTAGAGACATGAATTAGAAGCTATCAAAAACGAAACACCGATAGAAAAAACTGCCAGGGCATCAGTGATGTGTGGGACAACTCCCAGTGACCTAATACACATCTGAGTCGAGTCCCAGAAAGAGAAGAAAAAGGGAAAGGGCTGGAAAAAATATTTGAAGAAATAATTGTGTTGGAACAATTGGCCTTTTGTATGCTAGAAATGAAAAGAGAACTTCAACCTTATCTCATGAGATACATGAAAATCTGGTTGATGTCAATCAAAGAGCTAAATGTAAAACCTTATATATAAAATTGTAGAAGAAAACATGACCAAACATCTTTGTGACTTTGGGATAGATAAAGACTTCTTTACTAGGGCACAAAAAGCATAAAACAAAGAAAAAATTGATAAATTGGACTTCATCAGATTCAAAATGTTTGCTCTTCAAAAGACATTGTTAATGAAAAGATAAACAACAGACAGGTAGAAAATATCTATTTGTATAAAGGACTTATATTCAGAATAAAGAACTCTAAGACTCAATAAGAGAACTCAAAAAGAAATATGCAAGAGATTTGAATAGACATTTTACCAAAAATATACATGTATAGAAGAACTGCCAGAGGGACAATAATACCAAGTCTAGGTAAGGATGTGAACAACTAGACCTCTCATATAGTGCTGGTGGGGATGCAAAGTGGTACGCCCCTTTGGAAAACAAGTTTGGCAGTTTCTTGTAATTCTTTTTTTTTTTTTTTTTTTTTTTTTTTTTTTATGAAATTTATTGACAAATTGGTTTCCATACTCTTGTAATCTTATCCTAACCCAGTGATCACCTTCCTGGGTTTTACTTAACAGGAATAAAAACATGACCCACAGAAACACTTCTACATGAATGCTCAGAGCCACATTCTTCACAATCTCCAAAAAGTAGAAATGCCCAAATGTATTTCAACTGGTGATTTAATATAAACCATACAGATAATGGAATACTACTCAGCAATAAAAAGTCATGAGTCACACCATACTAATAAAAGTAAAAAACAAAACACATGATCCATCTCAATAGATACAGAAAAGAATTTGACAAATCCAACACCCTTTCACAGTAAAAAGACACAACAAACTAGAAATAAAGGAAACTTCTTCAACCTGTTAAAGGATTATCTATGAGAAACCCACAGCCGACAACATACTGACTGGTGAAGAAAGCTCTCTCCTTAAGGTCCCAAAAAGACAAGAATGTCTGTTCTTGCCATTTCCATTTAACACTGTACAGGAGGTTCTAGCCAGGGCAATTAGGCAAGAAAAATAAATAAAAGGCATCCAGATTGGAAAGGAAGAAGTAAAAACTCTGTTGCACATGACATGATCTCATATATAGAAAATCCTAAGGAGCCCAAAAAATTCTAATAAATGAGTTCAGTAAGGTTTCAGGATAAAAGATTAATATACAAATATCAACTATAGTTCATATGGTAGCAACAAATAACCTAAAATTGAAATTATGAAAATAATTCCACCTACAACAGCATCAAAAAGAATAGCATAGGAATAAATTATTTAACAAAAGGCGTTCATGAAAGAAACGTCACTGAAAGAAATTGCTGAATATCTAAACAAATGGAAGGACATCCTGTATTCTGATCTGAATACCTGAAGACATAATATTGTTGTAATGACAACTGACCTACAGATTTAACACAATACCTATGAAAACCCTAGCTAGTCTTTCTTTCCTTTTTTGCAGAAGCAGACAAACTTCCTAAATTTTATGACAATATAAGGGACCCAGCCAAAAACTCTTGAAACAGAAGAATAAAGTTGAAGGACTTATATTCTGATTTCAAAAGTTACCAGAAAGCAATGAAAATCAAGACAGTATAGTTCTGCCATAAGGACAGACATGTAGAACAATAGCATAGAATTGAGAGTCCAGAAATAAATTCATATATTTATGGTCAATTGATTATTTGACCAGGGTACCAGGACAATTCAATGGGGGAAAGGATAATGAAAGTCTTTCAACAAAGAGTGCTGGGATAAATGGATAGCCACACGCAATCCTGAGGTACGCTGGACCTGTACCTCACACCAAATACAAAAATTCACTCAAAATGTATCAGAAACCTAAATGTTAAGAGATAAAACTATATAGTCTTTAGAAGAAAGAAGAAAACATGGATACAAATCTCTGTGACCTTGGATTTGGCAATGGTTTCTTAGATTTGATGTCAAAAGCACAACCAACAAAAGAAAAAATAAACTAGATGTCATCAAAACTAAAAATTATACATCAAAGGACATTATCAAGAAGGTGAAAAGACAACCCACAGAATGAGAGAAAATATTTGTAAATCATATAACTGATAAGGGATTAATATCCATATATATAAAGAAGTCTTACAACTCAAGAATAAAACGACAAATATCCCAATATAAAATGGGCAAACGGATGGAACTAGAGGGTATTAAGCTAAGCAAAATTAGTCAGAGAAAGACAAATATCCTATGACTTCACTCATACGAGGACTTTAAGATACAAAACAGGTGAACATAAGGGAAGGGAAGCAAAAATAATATAAAAACAGGGAGGGGGACAAAACAGAAGAGACTCATAATATGGAGAACAAACTGAGGGTTACTGGAGGGGTTGTGGGAGGGGGGGATGGGCTAAATGGGGAAGGGGCACTAAGGAATCTACTCCTGAAATCATTGTTGCACTATATGCTAACTAACTTGGATGTAAATTAAAAAAATACATTAAATTTTAAAAAATGGGCAAAGAATCTGAATAGACATTTCCCTAAAGATGATAAACAAATGGCCAGTTAGCAGTAGAGAGTATGTTCAACATCACTAGCCTTTGATAAAGGAAATGCAAATCAAAAGCACAATGCAATATTGCTTCATGCCCACTGGGATGGCTATAATAAAAAGATGGATGATAACAAGTGCCATCAAGGATGTGGAGAAATTGAAACCCTCATACGTTGCTGGTAGGAGGAACGTAAACTGATGCAATCTCTTTGGAAACAGTTTGCCAATTCCTCAAAAAGTTCAACTTAGAGCTGGCATACGGCCCAGCAATTCTACTCCTAGGTCAATACTTAAGAGAACTGAAACCATACATCCCCACAAACACTTGTCCATGAATCATGACAGTATTGTTTATAACAGCCCAAAAATCCATCAACTAATGAATAAATAAAACATGGTATACTGATCCAATGGAATACTATTCTGCCATAAAAAAGAACAGTGTTGATTCATGATCCAAGATGGATGAACCTTGAAAACATTAAGAATCCAGACACAAAAGGCCACATGCTGTATGATTCCATTTATATGAAGTGTCCAGAATAAGTTTTCAAAAACAATTTGCTTACCTAATTTAATGGACACAGATTATCTGTGATGAGGGCTGTTGGAGTGAGCAATATAGGAATGCTGAGAAAAACTGAAATCACAGATGATCTGAGACCCCAGTTGCTCATTTGAACAGTATTTTACTCTTGGGGTGGAAATGTGGGTAAGAAGGTTTCATGACATAGCTCCGTTACAGGTCTAGACACTCGGCCCAACTCACGCTACTACGAGGCTCTTAATTTTGGTCATGGAAATGGGCACTGCACCAGGAACCAGGGAAGCTTGACTATTTCACTAACTAGCCGTGTGACCTTGGGCAAGTCACTTAATTGCTATAGTTTCCATTCCACCTACTGATTAAATGGTCTCAAAACTCTAAAATTCTAAGAACCGTGGGCCTATGTACTCAGCACCAAGGCTTGGAATTAACGAGGGGTAAACACCACATGAACCTAACAATCTAATAACACATCCTGTATTATTCTGACTTCCGAAAGGCAGCTAGAATCATCTGCTTATTTTAGGAGCTCGCTGTTCCCTGGGAAAGATACTTTTGGCAAAAGCAACCATTCAGATGACAGTTAAGTGTTTTGGAGAAAAGCAACTAATTTATTGACAACAAAGCCTGTTTTTTTTTCCTTGAAATTTCATAGCTGTAGGCCCAGAAATAAAAAGTCCCCAGAAGACTTTAAAAATATGTTCTCAATTCCCTTTTATCTCCCACCCAGAGCTGAGAGAACAGCACCAACTGTGTCATATTAAACACATCTGCATCCAACACCGATAAAAGTGCATGACCAAGGGAACAGATAAGAATTGTTTTCAATTTGTTCAGATGGGATTGGTTAAATTTAACCTAATTAGACCAAATAATCAAAGCAGGTGTTTGTAAGTTGCCAATGTTTTATACTCTGTAATTGTTTGGCTATATTTCCCAGGAACTTAAGTAAAGGAAGTTGGTATGTCATAAAAATCATTGACCTTATACTTATTCATGTCACACATATATTATTCACATTCCAGGTGGTACAAATACAAGGCATTGTGAATACTTGTCACAGATTTTAGCATTTGACCATCATCAACATCTAAGCTGGCCTTTGGAGTGCTTACATTACCTAACTTCCATTATATAAATACAAGCAGTAATAAATGAGAGCCTGTCTTCTAATCTTACATTGATCTACAAAGCACATTGACTTGGCATTTAGACTACTTAGGGATTCTGACTTCACTCTCATAAGCTGGTCACTTTTAAGGCATTTAGAGGAAAAATAATAACAATAAAAGTTACATTCTAGTAACACAAAATGCTTATTGCATTTGGCGGAATGATGAGATCTGAACTATAAATCTCAACTAACAAAGGAACCACAGAACGCAGTCACCAGCAGCCTGGAATTGGGAAGTGCTTCATGTAGTGGCCGTAGGTCCACTTGTGAAGGGAAAAAGGGCAGGTGGCTGCCTGGGAGCGGTCAAGCTTTCTCTTTCTAGTAACTGCTTGTGTCCCCGGTACACTCTCATGTTATTGCATATACTGCTGGCACAGGAGAGACAGAAATGAGGCAAGAAAATCCCCATGAAAGCCTATGATCTGGAAACTCCTATAGAGGGGATCCCTCTCTAAGGCCTCGGGGTTCTACAAGAGAGGAAGAGGAATGGGAAGACAAAACAACCAACAGGGTTCTAGGGCACTCCTCCCCAAGGTAGAGATTTTCCTAATTCTGGCCCCGATTGGGCTGCAGGGCCACAGCGTCGACGCCTGGAGAGCCAGGCTCTTCTGTCTCACTACACATGAGACACTTGGCCGGTTTTCTCTGTGCCTTAGGTTTCCTCACATCTAACACGAAGGACCACTAGTACCTCCCTTACTAATGCACACAAAACGCTTGGCACAGTGCTTGGCATGGCGGTAGGCGCTCAATAGCTGTTGGTCAAAAATTATGATGATCCCGGGGCACCTGGGTGGCTCAGTCGGTTTGAGCGTCTGACTTCAGCTCAAGTCATGATCTCACGGTTGAACCCGCGTCAAGCTCTGTGCTGACAGCTCGGAGCCTGGAGCTGCTTCGGATTCTGTGTCTCCCCCTCTCTCTACCCCTCCCCCGCTCACGCTCTGTGTCTCTCTGTCTCTCAATAATAAATACATGTTAAAAAAAATTTTTTTTTTTTAATTACGATGATCCCTATAAGGAAGAGGGTATTGAAAATGCTTCCTGAGGACAAGAGTATGCCGGATATCCTATATACATTTCAGGGGAGGGAACAGCCTTTTGAGATCACTTATACTCTGTGGAAGGAGGATGGAAAATGTCCAGCCTGAGAAGGAAAAACTGAAGGTGGGTTTCCAGTGAGAATGAAAGCTCTGTCTCCCATCCCTGCCCAGGCCTGCAAGGCAACCCCAAAGTGCTTGTGGCAGTTAGTCCTCTTCTTCCTCACCCCCCAGCTCCAACTGGAGACTATAATTTTCTTTCTAGCAGGAAACTGATGCATACGAATGATGACAGATGGATTCAGAAGAGGAAAAAGAATACAGGGGACAGAGCGTCCTTGTGGGTTTAAATCACGTTAGAACTCAAAACAAAACCCCCAGATCTGGAATTTTTAAAACCTAGTTAATGGCTGAGGAAACCTCAAAGGCTGGGGAAGCATGAAGATAAAAGTCTGAATCACACAAAACACATCATTATCTTAAGCTTTTCTAATCGTCTTCTCTGCCTTTCCCCCTCAATGTTTTTCTCATTGTTTATGCCCCAGCCCCTCAATGTGGTTCTGAGACACTTTAGAGATAGAAATAGCTTTCCAAGGTCACGTACAGAATAGTGTTTGAGAGGAGATGGACAGACCCTCCTCCAACCAAAAAAAGTTTCCCTGAAATTGATACTACTTCACTTCTTTCGGAATAATTAAGCACTTTCAAGATTCAGTTAGATTCATTTACTGCTGAAATGCAAGTACATACACCCATATGAATAAAACAGAATCATGGTGTGTAAGATTCATAAAATGGAAATAAGAGAAAGAAACTCCCATGATGGCACCATTCTAAGACAAGTGTTTTGAAGCACGGTGCTGCCTTTAACTTCAGTCTGGTTCTCTGCTCCCCACTCCCACCTCCTAGACCCCCAGTGCCGATGATCACAAGGTCTGGACAAATCCCCCTGACATTCCATTAATGGATTTTCAGTTACATTCTTTTTCAGCGACAATAGGAACTTGGTTCATAAGGGTCCTAAGAATTCTATGAGGACGAGGGCAAAGAAGGAAATGTCTCCTTGTCTTAAAAAACCACACAATGCCACTCTCTGTCTTACGTCCTTCAATAATCTCCTTTTGTCTACAGGGTCAAGTCCAAGCTCCTCAGACTGGCCTACGAGGTCCTTTGTGATTGAGTTCCTGCCTCTGTAGCCTCCCTTCCAGTCACACCTGCCTGGTCTTGAACTGATACTCTGGTCATTGTCCTAGCTCTTTGAAGGCTGTGCTGACTCGTGTCTCTGTGGCTTTGGCCATGGTCTTCCTTCTGTCTATGATGCCCACCTTTACCTTGACCATGCGGTTAATCTCTACTCACCCTCAAAATCAGCTCAACTGAAGTCTCCCCGCCTTCCCAAGAAAAAATGACCTTCCAGGGGCGCCTGGGTAGCTCAGCTGGTTGAGTGTCCGACTCTTGATTTAGGTCATGATCTCACAGTTCGTGGGATCGAGCCCCATGTCAGGCTCTGTGCTGCCAGCATGGAGCCTGCTTAGGATTCTCTCTCCCTCTCTCTCTCTCTCTCTCTCAAGCCCCACTTGTGTGTGCGTGCTCTCTCTCTCAAAATAAATTTAAAAGCTTAAAAAAAAAATGACTTTCCATTCTTTGGTGCTTCCAATGTATCCCACACACACTTCCTTTGTAATACCTGCAAACCCTACTGTGCCTACTTACAAGCCCAAATCATATGCATGTGTATCTCCAGCTACAGGTGCTCAATGAGTCTGATGCCAACATGTCACTTCTGATGAATAAAGAAATAAATGAACAACAACAAAAAATGACCCTTTTTTTGAATCAGTCAGAGGGCAGGAGCATCCTTAATCAAGTGGATTTCCTGACATTCTGTCCCAGGTATGCCATGCTTCAGTATTTTCCTAGGAAAGCAGGCATTTCTTCTTTCCCAAAGATGTTTAAAATAAGAGGAGAGCTGTGAATGTGAGGGGCTGCAGGGTACTGGATTAGATGCATGTTTCTAGCTAGTGATAATGATAATAATATTAACAGTAGCTAATATTTATTGAGCACTTATTCTGTGTGATGCAAAGCACATTCTATACATAGGAATTTATATATGTTAGTTGAAAACCAGTCTAAGATATAGATCCTGTTATCATCCCCAATTACAATTGAGAAAAACTGTCTCAGAGAGGTTCATTGACTTGCCTAAGGTCACAAAACTAGTAAACGGCAGAGCTGGGATTCAAATCCAGGGATATGGCTTCAGAGCCTAAATGATATACACCCTTACTCTCAGCTTCGTGAGCTAATAATGGAGGTAGATATGCATACATTTACAAACATACACATGATATAAACATAACATTTGAATCAGAAAATAAATTTACATCTGACTGATGCATGAATTTAAATAAGACTTTGTATCTTGATGACAATTGTTATTATTCTAAAAACTGAGGAAAACTCTGCATTTCTATCAGTTAATAACAAACCCTCATAGTTAGGGCCTGCTATGTACTTAGCTGGGGGACAAGGAATCTACAGCACGATCCATACTTTCAAGTTACTTGCAAGGTAACACTATAATGTCATGACATTATTTCAAAATCATATTGTAGTCTACTCATCCAAATAAGTGATCATCTTGTTTGGTGATATATTTAGCTGTAGCTCAAACTGCCTTTGGAAACAATTTATGAAACACATAAGAATAGATTTCATTACTTTAAGCTCATAGTTTGTTTTTATCCTAAACAGTGCCATCCACTTTAATTGCCATCACATTTGACATTTGGTTAGTTCTAAAAATCTAGTTCCATCCTCAAAGAAGGAAAATTTGTTAGTACTATTTGTGTGAATGTACTATAAGATTACATACATTCATACAGATAGACACAGACATGCACACGCATCTGTGGCTTATGTGGGCAAACACCAAAGGACTGGATAAAATCCTTACTTGTCTGTTAGGAATATAACATGAGCCATATATATAATTTTTTATGTTCCAGCAGCTACATTTTTTAAAGTAAAAGGAAACAGGTGAAATTAATTTTAACAATACATTTTATTTAGCCCAATATATCAAAAATATTATCATTCCAACATGTAATCAATATAAAAAAATTAACGAGAAATTTTACATTCTTTTTTTCATACTAACTCTTTGAAATGTGGTGTGTATTTTATTCTTACAAAACATTCCAATTTGGATGGACCACATCTCAAGTGCTCAGGAGTCCTGCCATATTGGGCAGTGCAGGATAAAATAGTTAGGGCTATGGCTTTCAGAACAGAATAAGGGCAAGAGTACCCACCCCCACGCATCTTACTCTGCAAAGTACCTGAAGAGGGATGATGCATCGATCCAAGTGCAATACTGTTGAGTAATAAACCACAGCTTGTGACCACATTTAACTGGGGTACAAATTCCAAATATGCAAGACTTTGGAGGGAAGGATGGCTCAAAAAGGCCAATGTCATCTTCCTGAAGGAGACCAGCCATCAATAAAGGGTGGGTGGTTGGAGAACAGAGTAGGGAATTCCAAAACATTCAAGGAATGTCCCTCCGGACAAGGAATAAAGGTACTAATACATCAAGAAAAACTTAGTCCAAATAAACTGATGATTACAGTCAACCACTCTAACGACTGGACTTGTTACTCGTGAGCAACTCTTTCACCGCCAAAGTCCTTTAGCTACCAAGCAGAGAAGTATCATAAAGCTATATGGAATTTGGAACTGAAATATAAAAATAGAGGAAACCCAAAAACAACTTATTTGGTAACACCCAATTTATAATCTCTGCACCCTAGTTCAAGTGTAAAATATGGTGGCGCAACCCTGGGATTTCCTACAGCGAAGGTGATCTATAACTTATTGTGCAAACCGGGACACTCGTAAGAGGAAAGGGGGGCACCATTAATAATTATGCTGGGACAAGAGGCATAAAGTAGGCCCGTTTTACAACTATAAAACTATATGATCCTATTCTACCAAACGGATACAACAGCTCCCCCTGTGCAGGGATGTGGAGCTGATGAAAGCCCAGGCAGGTTCTTCTTACCTCTGCATGGCCACAGGGGCTTTGTGGGCTAATATACATTGATCTGGGTGAGATGGTTTCGCACCTCCCCCTCAAGCAATTTAAATTGGTTTGAATTTGGGAACAGGGTTCCATATGGACAGAGCCGGACTCTGACAGCCTGAATATATTTACTGAAGACAAGAAATCATTGACAGACTAAATGTAACAGAGGAAAAGCCTGGCCTGCTTGTACTCAGAATGTGACTTTGTAATTGTAGCCTCTTTTAGACAGGCCTAATCAATTAGAAGAGGCTGATTTTAACCAGTTGCAGGCTCATTACCCTGCATTCCAGTTTGTGTTGATGAAAATCAGTTTCAGTCTGTGGCCTGGAACTCATGTACAGCACTTCCTGCAGCCTCTTATATAAACACATCAAAAAAAAATTTTTTTTTTTTTAATTTGGAGTTGCCCTTCTCCATTTTAGAAAACCACTCTGTGAATCATGATTAAAATAGAACAATTGTAATATGGATCTGGGGCCCCATACCAGGAAACATACTTGACCAAGGAACATACCTCAAGGCAGAGCTTAAAGCAGTGAAGGGCAAATTTGAGACAGAGTCTCAGGTATGCAGGCTCCAGGATCAAATGAGCCCAGCTCAGTAAGGTCCACGGAATGGAGCAGAATGGACTCTCAGTTACTGAAAATGACAAACTACCAAAGAAAATGCATGGAAGAGGAAAAAAGCCAAGGTGTCTGAAATACAGAGGGCATCTGAGTAGAGTCCAAACTCTTTCCTGAATGATCAAATTGAAAATAAATAGCAAACTTCTAACTAAACAAGGACAGGTTTCCTGAGAAGCTTCTATGAGGTAGCCATACGACGCTATGCTTAATTTTGATGTGTGGTTAGTTTTACAAAAGTAGAAGCTGGGGGAGTGTGTGGTACAACCACTCGAAACCCCACCTGTATTTCAAAGATCCGTAATTGTTCCAAAATATGATGTAACTATGAATCATACCTGGCTGGTTGCCTTTTGTGGGTTTGTCAAGGCAGCGAGTCAACAGGAAGAGAATATCAATATATACAGCTCTGGTCACCAAACATGGATTTTGCCTAGAAAGGTAAAGAACAGCAGATAAATTGATATTTTCTCTCCCCGAGGCCTGGGTCACAGAAGAGAAAAGGTATTTTGTAACAGGCATATCATGAGGCTTACGGAGTTACGGTGAATGCTAAAAAAGACAGATAATCACCAACGGTGAAGACACGTCAGTAAGTCAAGTGAGGAAATGAAATCCTAGAGCATATGGTGGAGGTTGGGGATACACATGTAAAGAACAGATAAAACTCTATGCTCTGGTTCCAAATAAAACAAACTGAAAACAAACAAAACCAATATCCTATCCTAGTTATTTGAAAACAAGGAGATTGGCAGAGGGAATTAATTCTATTATTTTCCTCTTAAGTGGACAGATCTGGGGGAAAAATCATTGGTTACGAGTATCACTGACTTAGCATTTTGGAGAAGGAGAACTGCAATCACATAGGACAAACCATACCTATGGACTTAAAATAACCAGCTGAAAAACAAACACACAGAAGGGCTAACAAACACTGCGACAGACATTCCTTTCCCAATAAATGGAATTTTTTCTTCTTTCAATATGTGGAGTTCACTTTACTCTTTGAATCACATGCTGGAAAAAAGTGGGCCTGGATTTAGGGGTCTGGATTAAAAAAAAAAAAAAAAGGAAAAATGAAGACTTTCTTTTGAGAACAGTGCTGAAGGTCTCCTGGCTCTGAGCCTCAGTTCAGACTGACCATGAAAAGGGCCCCAACCTCCTTGGTTGTACTAATAATTCAGCCTAAGTAGTAAAACAGTAGGGACAGATCTGGGTTTGAATCCTGGCTTTGCTGCTTACTCCTGTGACCTGAATCACATTCCTGACCTGTACAACGGGAACCCTAATCACCACAGAGTGAGTCACTGTGAGCTTCCGAGGTGGCACAGCGACCAGAACACCGCCTCGCTGCCTGGTCATGGCACATGCTCCATCGGTGCTTGTTCCCGCCTGGTTCTGCTCCCAACCTAAGATCATGGCATGGCACAGGGATGCTGCCAGTGAGATTCCATACACTTGGCCCCTAAACCCATCCTTCTCATTCCTTGCATTTTAACAGTTTTACCATTTCCCTACTCTGTCCCAAAATGCCCGTATTCTAGGCTGGCAGATGAAAAGCAAGTCAGATACTTATGATTTAAAACAAAACTATCTTGTGTCAAGGTCTCTCTGTTGCTGACCCGCCTCATTTCTGTCCTACTGACTTGCTTCCTCTATAGTATCTGCTCGCTCTGACTCTTACCCTACCATGACCCGTGGCTTATATGTATACCCTACATTTGGCCTAATTTCATACCTGCACCTAGCTACTTTTTTTAATGAGCTTTAAAAAATAGGTAACATGTGCACGTGGCATAAAATAATTCAGCATAAAAGGGCATGTGGTGAAAATTAAGTTCTTTTCCAACCACTGCCCTCTACTCATATTTTGCTCCTTGGAGTCAACCACTATTACTAATTTTCAGTATGTCCTTGCAGGGACATTCTGTTCATTTATAAGCATCTATCTATAGTTACCCACTTGTTTATTTTTACAGAAATAGTGGTTTTACTATATGCTAAGTTCTAGGTATTACTTTTTTTCACTTCTATATTTTGGATATCATTCCATTTAAAAACAGAGATTTGCCTCATTTTTAAAATGGTTGTAGACTGCTCCCTGTCAGAGGGTACCAATCCCCTTTTGGAATAACGCAGATTGTTTAAGATACTTGGCTAAAACAAGGAAGAATATATGTACATCAATTTTGTAAATATAAATCAGTACTCAGGGGAGAAATTCTAGAAGCTGAATAGATCAATCAAGGTATTTGCACATTTAAATTTTGATGGATTTTTTGACAAGATGCTCTCCCAAAAGATATACCAATTTACACTTTCACCAACAGCATGTAAGAATTCTAGTCTCCCACAACCTGACCAACACAGTGCACTATTAAACTTTTTGACTTTTGCCAGTGTGAAAAACAAGATCTCATCATTTGAAGTTGCAATTATTTTCTTATAAGTGAGATTGATCATCATTTCATATGCTTTTCAAAAAGATACTTGAATTGCCTTTTCTATGTAATGTTTTCAACTCCCCTGTCCGTTATGTTGTGGGTCTTTTCCTTATTGGTTCATAGGAGCTCTTTGTATATTAAGGAAATCTACTTTTTGTCACATGTGTTACAAATGTTTTTGCAGTTTATCATTTGTCTTTTAACTTTATATTTTTTTTTGCAATTTAATGTTCAATTCTATGCAGCCAAATATATTAGTATTTTTATTATGCCTCCTGGGTTTTACACTTTTATATAAATTTATACAAAATTTTTTAATTGTCCCACATTTTCTTATAGTACTTTACAGTTCCATTTTTTGTTGTTGTTGCTTAAAACTTTTATCTTTTTGGATTTTTCTCCCTAATCCTCCCCCTATCTTTTGTTTCTATCTCATTTTCCCCAGTTCTCTTAATTCTAATTTCCTGTCTTTATTCTTCTACTCCCTGTGAAAGGCCCAGCTTATGAAAACTTCTTTGATGGTATAATTTGCAATTCTAGTGTTGCCACTGTTTAACAGGTAGGACTTCCCTCTGCCAAAAAAAGGGACACTGAAGAAAGAAAGTGAGAAGAGCCAATGCTGGGGTTAATGAATCATTAGATAGGTAGCACAGGGCTGAGTAAGTGGCCTGCAGGTAGCAGATGGAATCCCCTCAAAGCACTAGCTTTGAGCTAAGTCCTGGGAAGTGAGGTATATGAGATGATTTCTGACCTCAGAGAATTCTGTCCAGTTATGGAGGCAAAATAACGGCAAAACTTTGGGACAGGATGTAAGGAGTTAAGAGAAAGAACATCAAGGTGGACTGGAGAAATGAAAAAGGTTTATGAAGATGTAATTCCAACCAGGCTGTGAAAGATGGGAAGAATTTAGCTAGACAAAGTTGACAGGGAAGGGCATTCTAAGAGGCGGCAACAGACGTGGGAAGGAATTAGTCTGGCTTGTCCACAGACCTGGGAAGATCAGGGTGGGAAGATTAGAGAATGTGCTGAAAAGTAGGAACAAGAATAAGGCAGGCTGGGCTTTCAGGACACAGGATACTTCATTCCAACTGGGTGCTTCTTAGTATAAAAATGCACTGCCTGTTCCCATATGGCCTTAGAGTCATAGCTTTTCATCCTGGATGTTTTCCTGTTGGTGGAGCCATACAGAACCATAAAGGGAAATTTCTGGAAAGCTGGTTTGATTTTCAACTCTGATGAGGAGCCTAGTTTCCATGATATTTTTAGCTAAGTTAATGTATTTTTTTAAAATTTCTAAATGAGTAGAGGAAAGGTAGGCAGTCTTTAGGGCTCCATGCCTGGTTGAAGTGCTCTGTATCTTTTTTGGACCTGGCACTGGTTGTCGACCTTGCTGGACTCTTGGGACACTTCCGGGACCACTCTGCCCCCATAAACAGAGAGGCTCTGGGCCAGGTCTGACACAGTCAACGAGACTGTGGGGGACTCCCTCAAATGCTGCTGCTTTGGATTCCAGGAAACGGAGGGTCGGGGCCACAAAGGAGTCCATCCTTGGCTTTTCCTCTGAGACGGAATCAGAGAAAATTCTGGCTTAGAGTCCACTGTTCTTGGCTCTACCCTCAAGGATAGCCATGGCCACAGCCTCAGCCACAATCACAGCCACATAATATCCCTGTCTGGAGTTAGAGTTGGGCCTCACTCTGAACTGGCTTCTAGGTCAGGAAAATAATTGTGTTGTCTTTTTCTTTCTCTCACTATTACTTGGTATTTATTCGGACTTGGGAATGGTACACTGAGAGTTCAGGGGGAGCCAGAGGTTGTTCTCGGTCTGTGAAGCCACTTTGATGATGGGAATAAAATCCCAGGGAACAGCAAGCCAGCTGGACAGGAAACCAACCCACAGGGTTTTTGGTGGGCTTGGGGATTTTTTTCTACTCCCAATGGAAAATCCTGGCATGGGGTATGGTATAATAGAGATTTAGAGTGTTCAAAAAAAAAAAAAAAATCAGAAATGGTCAGGGTCTAACAGATGGGCTGAAAGACGGCAGAACGGAGGCTGTGGAAGGAGCAGCAGGACCCGGGTACTAGGAGGACCAAGTTTACATATATAAAATCGAACAAAGGGCTTGTTAAGAATCTCACTTTCTTCTATTTTTTTAAACATTTGTCCCTTGACAAATAACCACCTGAGAACCTGATTAATCCATTTCTGCCTTGGAAATCTCTGCACTTCATTAAACCTCCTGCCCTCTCTCCTGGAAATTGGGGGGAGGCAGAACGCAGGTCGGAGAGAGTAGGGCTCCCCAGACACGTCCACAATGGCCCCAGTGTCTAGAGGACAGCAGGAGTTCCTGGGAAGTCTGAGATAAATTATTCACTTCTCCTGTCCCTTCCGGAATCCCGGTGGCTACAGAGGTTCTTAACTGAGGGCCATTCATTCGGAAAACATTAACTGAGAGGCTACTGAGAGCTCTCAGTAGTGCCAGGGTTTGGAAATATGAAGATAAAATGATTCCAGTGACATAGTCACTGCCCTCAAGGAACTTAGAGTCCTGAATAGTGTTCTCAATTGTAGGTTATGACCCATTTTGTTGATTATGAAATCAACATTCATATGAGTGGTGACCAGCATAACAGAGAGAAAAGAAGGGAGGGGAAGGAGAAGAGGAAGGAGGGAGGGGAAACAGAGAGGATTTGGGGCAACAGAGGGAGGGAGAGGAGGAGGATAAGAGGGACAGAGAGGGAGGAAAAGAAGAAGGGAAGGAGGGAGGGAGGGAAAGGGAAGAGGAAAATATAATCAGAGTTCATCAAGGTGCACTATTTCCTTCACTTGTTTCCATAAAGTCCTTGCCCGGGATCAGTTTTTAATAATTACCTTTGGTGTTAGAAGTCAATAATTTATGAAATGCAATTATTTTAAATAAAAACATTGATTGATTTGTTCTCCTTTTTCGCTTCCAGGTAATAAACCACCCCGCATTATACTGAATGGATTCAACAGGGTTATGCTTGGTATCCAAGTGATGGTGGATATGTTGAAAGCAAACATTCCTGAAACTAAATATGCTACAACTTGAATAAATTTCCTCTCTGTTGCATTTTTTTAACAGACTGTTCATGTCTTATATAAATATTATCACAATCTCAAACTATGCAAGAATTCATGTGTGTATACATATATACACACATAGATACAGCACACATACACATTAGGTCATATGTAAAATTATCTGTTCAAGTGATTGTCAAAAAATCTTGAAAGCCACTAGTTTAGTGGGAGAAACAAACAACCAATCATATTAGAGTATGAGGGGTGGCCCAAAAGAAGGGTTTGACAGAGTAAAAATTAAGGATGGTTGAAGAGGGACCTGCCTAGTCCTCCTGGGTGAGTCAGGAAGTGACTTGGCAAAAAGCTGGAGAATGAGAAGCCTGGGATACAGAACATGGGCAGAGTGACCCCAGCAGAAGAAGCAGCATGTCCAAAGACACATGACATGTTTGGAGAATAATGAGAAATGCAAAGGAAACATGGGAGGGGAAGACAACAGGAAATCATAGAGGATGAGTGAAACACCCAATGGGAGAGCTTAGGAGTGACCTTTCAGAACTCAAAAGCCCCAAAGGGTTGAAGCTGCCGGTGGGACCCCACCAGCCCAATCCATGCTGGAAAGCTGAGATCC
Organism: Lynx canadensis; assembly: GCF_007474595.2. Classification (NCBI taxonomy): domain Eukaryota; kingdom Metazoa; phylum Chordata; class Mammalia; order Carnivora; family Felidae; genus Lynx; species Lynx canadensis. The sequence continues at coordinate 62,643,993 of NC_044305.1, forward strand.
CCACTCACTAGTGTGAAGCTTTGGTGGGCCCCCTAGAAGGGACAGACAGTTCACTTTGGGCATACTACACTCTCCCAGAAGCATTCACTGTCATCTTCAGAGGGCTGGAAATAGCTGTTATGGCTGTAGACTGCTAGTGTCTGTTAAGGTCTCTAAGTCAAATGACTGTATCTGGACTTCAACAGAGTCAGGGTCTGAGATCACTCTAATATCAGGGAACTACTCCCCCAGAAGCCTAATCAGACTCATGACTTAACCTCATTAATCTAGAAACATTTACTGAGTACCATGGGGGATATCCTACTTGGGACAGAAAGGGAGGGAGAAGAGAAGTTCTGATCTTGCAGAGCTTATGGTATAAAAAACAATCAGAGGGAATGTCATGGAGGAGGGGGTCTGGAGACACGGAAGGATTTGGCTCGGGAAGGGGAAGAAGGAATCCAGGGAGGAGAGCTCACTGGAGCAGATACAATGGTGAGAACATGCCTGCCACATGCAGGGACAAATGAAGGCCAGAAAGTCAGACAGGTGCAGGTGACAAGCATGACGGCCTTAAAATGACTCTGGAGCTCGAGGTCCTAGTAGGGGCTCATCACAACCCACTGCGGGCTCTAATGCTGGCCCCTACACAGCCTCACTCCTACTCAGACGGCTTCCGCTCTCAACCACAATGCCAAAAAGCACTAGCAGCCTCTTACCATGGAGCCAGCCAGGGTGTTAATGAAGTAATATCCCAGGGACCACCATCAGCCCAAATAGGCTGGAAAGAAGAAAACCAGAAAAAGTAGGTGGGGAGCAAGGGGAGAGAAGGCAGGTGAGAAGTGGGGGGAGGGGCAAGAGAAGAATAATGAGGGAGAGGAGGTGGTAGGAGAGGGAGAGGGGGAAAAGAGTCTAGAAATCCTCCCATATCCTGCTACAATCTCCCCAGTGACATATGTCCAGCCACACCATGTCCTTTATTGAAAGTTCACTTCAAAGCCTGTCCTCCAAGAAAACCTTCCCTAATTAACCATCAGAAAACAGTCTCCAAGGACAATCCAAATGGGCGACTGACACAGTGTTTTGCTGACCATCCTTTGGTCTCCCAGAGATCCCGCTGGCCATCTTTGCAAACCTAGGCAGTCATGTCTCTGCATTGGTAGCTGCCCACAGACCAGAGTTGCCTCTCCTTACATTTGGATATAAAAGGAAGAGCTGTTATGGGTTAGGAGCCAGGAGGTACTTCTTTGATGCAGGCCACATTAAGTCATATAAATGTGGAAGTGTAAATTAAATAAAAAAGAACCCCTCTCTCCCTGCTGATTTCCATTTTTTACCACAGCCCCAGCCAAGCAACCATCACATGGCATTCTTGGAGGAACAATAGTGGATTTGTTTAAACCAAGATGCCAAATGGTCATGAATTGCAGAATGTATATTTTTAAACAAGTTATTTTCCCCCACTGTAACATCCAGAATTTAGATCTGTATGCAGGGCCAGCTGGCAGCAGCACGCAGGATCTGGCTGGCTACCAGGGCTGCTCGTTTACCTTGCCCTCCCCTGAGGGGGTGTGACGGCTGAGCTGCATTTTTATGGTACGCTCCAGCTTCCATCCAGCCTTCCTTGGTCGGAGCTTTGCAAGTGTTATACTCACACCCACACGTAGAGGCTGCCCTGTAGCCCTCCTACTTGAATTTTCCTTTTAAAGTGAAGCCATCTTCATGCCCTGCTCTGGTGGTTGACCAACTTATAGGGAATTGACCGAGCTGCCATGCCCAAAGCAAGAGACCAGGAGCTGTGAGCCCCCAGCTTCCAGCATTGCGCTGCACAAGCACATGGGGCTTCCCCTGGAAAAGCAGCTTTTGTTCCAGGGAATGGAATCTGTGAAAACAGGGCCCCAACCACTTTACCAGGGTTCTGGGTAGGCACTCCACAAGGCACAGGCAGTCTGTCGAAGGCACCAGGGCACTGCGTAGGTCAGGGCCCAGGCCACAGCTGCCTCTGCTTCCCTGGCAAAACTGCTGCTCAAGAGGAAGCCCGCAATCTCAAGGCCAAGGCTTTGCCCTTTTCCCTCCATTAAGGCTCAACCTGCCTTTTCAGAGGACCCCCAGGGAGCCTCCCACACCCCCCAGAGGCCCTCATATTTTTCCATCTTCTATTAGGCATCTTTTTCTCATTAATGTACTAACACTCAAGTTATGTGCAGAGAATGAGGAAAAAGAGACCTTGTGTGGGCTTGGGATTGTTCAAAGCCTGGGGAAATCGTTTTAGAGGGTGTATGTTTTTTATTCCTTTTATGAGAGATGCATGTTTCCCCCCCTCTGTGACTTGTTTAAAAGTAAAGTTTAATATGCTGCCAGAGAAATTGCTGGTTAATAACTTAATAAGCTATGTGCTAGGAATTATGGGAAAAAAGTAGTATCCAAGAAAACTTTATTGTACAGTTTGGGGCTTGGAGGATATATAGCTTCAGTTATTATAGAAAATGTTAACAGAAGTCCCTTTTCTTTTCAACCCTACCTTCTCCCCAGGATTATTAAAAAGGATAATAAGTAAGGTGAATAAAAACTTCAAGAAGCTGCATGAGAAGTCTGTATGTAGATCACAAGGTGAGAATTTCCAACAGCACAGTCAACAGAACTATGTTAACGTGCACTTGGCAAAGCACGCACTTGGAAATGATCCCTGGTAATAATAGTAATGATGATAATCATAATATCAACTACCTTTTATTAAAAGTTTTGTCTTCAAAAAATACTTCTACTTTATAAGATTCTTAAGAGGGAAGAAAAAAATAGGCGTTATTATTCCCATTTTTTACAGATCAACAAAGTAGCTCATATAGCTCAAGTGACCTGCCCAAGATTAAGGCAAAACTAAGAATAGAATCAAGGTTTTTTAGACAAATTATATCTATGTGTCCCAAACACAATCAGATGAAAAGTGAGACACCATGCCAAACAAGGAGAGTATTTTGGTTTGCAGCCACAGGCTGTGGTGTTGTGTCCTGTATCCAGTCTGGTGAAAAGCCAGGCTCCAGGCACAGCCGTTCCTGTAAGGGCCAACAGAAAGGCCCATTTTCAACCTGGCTGATTATGTTGATAAAGACTTAATTATCTGACAATAGATGTTTCCTCTATTTGCTCAGCTCTTCTGTACGTTCATGCCCATTTCTCACACATCCTTCCTTGCCCTCATCGGTTTCCCACCATCATGTTACAGCTTCCCCCTTTACAGATAAAAAAGGAGTCCCAAACAAAATGGCTAGCCCCGCGTGGTTGGTTAGAACTGAACAGGGACCAGAACCCAGACCTGCTAACCTCGAGTATACTCTGCCTCTACTCAACTTCACAAAGTGCATACGCAGGTTAGAGACTTTTCCGTTCCCCAAGTCCCTCTCAACGTGGACCCTCCCTGTGGTCACCCAGAAACACAGGGGCTTTGGGTTCAGGCAGGGAGCCCTGGAATAAGTACCCCAAACTGCTTGGGAAATGTTATTTCTAGGGGTGTGCGGGCCAATCCTATCGCTAAGGAAGCCTGGGTATCATGCGCAGGGGATAGGAAGGACAGTGAGGCTCTGAAGGGTTTCTCTTGAAGCTGCTCCTTTGGTCTATTCATGTAAGACCAGTCCACATGCCCCAAAAGCCCTCCTGGAGGCAGCTGAAGCCTGGCCACACAGGACACAAGTGCCAGGGCTGAGTCAGCTCAGTATGAGGGCAGAGAACCAGGAGGCCAAGCAAGGCCTAAAGAAGCACTCCTGCCAGGTCAGTGTGTTGCCTGAAGACCTGCCTTCAGCTAAGGGTACTGTCTCCAAAGACTGCTGCTGAAAAACAGCAGTATGATCCGGGAGAATGAACTTACGTACATATTAGAACTTAGTAACATGCTAGCACGATTTGTTGGCCGGCTCAAGGGGCAGTGGCAGTCAGCTAGCTGAAAGTAGATTTCTAAAGGAAGAGGGTCTTCGATAGCTAACTTTTGATGGCAAAAGGTCTAGAGCATGGGTCCCTGTCCAAGGAGGGCAGTTCCTGGGAAAGGGTGTCGGGCAGCCCAAGGGCACGGGGTTGCAGAATATGCTATGAGGATGATCAGGCCACAGTAGAAGAAGGAAATGGATCATGAGGCAAAAAACAAATTTGCTATTTATAGCCCAACATGGGCCACCTCCGGAGCCAGCCACATCTGTCAAGTAGAAAGCTGGCTGGCTCGTCCGAAGAAGGAAGTAGGAAGTCAAGTAGGAAGAAGTCACCTGCCCTCTTGTGCCTAATTTCTCATCTACAAATACTGGTTTGGATTAGATTCCTATTTTGAATAGGGATGTTCCTCTTAGTCCCTTTTGGGGCCCCCAATGGGTGAGGGGCCATGCGGGTGGGCCTCTAGGCCCCCACCCCTGCTTGTACCACATATGTTCTCTCTACTATCTTCAACATCTTGAACTCCCACTTAAGCTTCTACTTAACGAAGGATTCCACTGGACTAGATGATCTCTAAATTCCCTTCCTGTTTATACATTCTGTGGCTTGATGGTCCTCTTGGCAATGCTGAGAAGACAACAGCCATGCAGTCTACGAAGCACTCAGGAAGCATTTCTCTTCCCATTACCAGCTGCCAGGCAGGCAACAGGGGCTTCCAGGTGACAGAGAGCTGGTAGATGGCTACCAGGGAGCTTTTGCTAACCACTAGGAGGGGCTGGAAATTTTGTTGATCACTGGGAGAGGCTGGAAAGATTTAACACACTCCTCAGTGTATCTCTTGTGCATGGAGACAGCAGCCTATTTACCAGTGTAAGCCTAAGCTCACTGACTTCCTCTTAACTCTTGGATCAAATCCAAATTCCTCTGGCTGACATTTAAGGCCTGCTACAACTGGTCTCTTATCAAATCTTGTACTGCTCTCCAAAACACACCAGGTCTTCTTCAGCTCTATCCCTCACTGGCACACAATATATCACACGTGTTCTCTACAGTGTGCCCTCACCCATGCCGTCCACAATCTGGACATGCTCTTTCCTACCACCTTAGTGTTTCCAACTCACACCAAAGCTCCAGGACCCATCTCAAATACCTAACTCCCCTATAAAGCAAAGCCTCCCCTGACTGTTCCAGTCCACATTCTTTTCTGAATTCTTGTACTTATTATATGCACTATAGAATTAGAACTTCTTTATGCACGTCACTGTTGGTTGTTTCACATGGATAAGCTCTCTTTTCAACCAGACTGAACCATCACTAAACTCTGACAACAGAGACTCCATTATATATGCCTAAAGTGGTTCCCACAATGCTGAGCACTGTGCTAAGATTCCTTCCTTTGTACTTGGGCAATGAGACCTTCACAATTTATTTAGCAACACAGGCTCTCCTATCAGTCTAACCTCACTCAATTCTCCAATCGAAGAAAATTAACTTATCTAACAATTAAATCTCAGCCAGCCTTTAAAGACTTTTCCCTCCTCCTAGAAGACTTCCTTGGTACCCCAACCCCACAAACTAGCTCCTGTCACACCCTCTGACCTCATTCCGGAATCCACCAGATCCTTATTTATTTACAGTTGATGAAATCCATACCTGTTTTATTTACGTGGTTTCTGAAATAGGGATGACATCATTCATCTCTATGTTCCCCACTGTGCCTACTACATGGCTTTGTACTGTTTGTGAATCTGAATTGGCTGGAGTTCATTGGGAATGGTTCCATGGTGTTGATTTATCCAAAAGATGGAACATGTTACATGCTACAGGGAAACAAAATAACCCACTATATTAGTGTTTTACATAACATTAGGAAAATGTGTTGAGGACACTTAAAGCCTGCACTCCTTTGCAAGCTGGGCAATGACAACATTGCCCAAATCTTCCAACAGCAATACGTCTATAAGCCAACAGCTACAGGTGGAGCAAGACAGATATTTCAGAGTCCTTTATCGAACTAAGTGCCATTTCCAGGTTAGAGTTGCAGATTTCTATATTTGAAAAGTAGAAAGCATCAGCAGTTGGCAGCGGGATTTTTGATGTGTCATTGCCTGGAAGACCTATTTTTATTTCTCACTGCAATATGAAGAAGCTTTGATCTTGGGCAACTTGCTCAAAGGCTCAGTTTAATATATTGATCTCTTGTGACTACTTTTACCTGACAAGTTTCCATAAGCTCAGACTGTCAACAAGAAATACCTCATATATTCTCAAGCTTCACTTCTTCTCAAACACCTTATTCCTTCAAAATGTAATCTATTTTTTTTTTTTATTTTTTTTTCCAACGTTTTATTTTTATTTTTAAGACAGAGAGAGACAGAGCATGAACGGGGGAGGGGCAGAGAGAGAGGGAGACACAGAATCGGAAACAGGCTCCAGGCTCTGAGCCATCAGCCCAGAGCCTGACGCGGGGCTCGAACTCCCGGACCGCGAGATCGTGACCTGGCTGAAGTCGGACGCTTAACCGACTGTGCCACCCAGGCGCCCCTGTGATCTATTTTTAAAAGGAATATAGAATGAGGAAAATGTTTTGCATCTCGTCCACTGGTTTGGGTTGAAACGTATTAACTCAATGGTTCTCTCTGTTTTTAAAAAATACAAACAGGATCTCATCCCGAGGTATCTTGCTTGACCTTAAACATTTCTGAGAAGTTTGAGAGAGAAGCAAACAAATCTCAACAAGCTTGGGTCTGAGATACACCAACTTCATCTCTCTCATCTTTCAAATACGTGTGAGGCTCAAGTAGGTTGAGCGGGAGGGCTCAGAGTAGTCCTAATGGCAATCTCCGTCCCCTGTAAAATCTGGGGGTTGAAAGAAAAACAGTTTTAAAAAAGAAGGGGGGACAGGAGTACTGGGAACACATCTTTTTTGGGAAAAAAAAAAAAAAAAAAGAGCAAAGAAACAGACCGAAAAAGCAAAACCCAACCCCCCAGCAATGCCTGGAAACTTGCTATGTAACCAACCCATCCCTGTTAGGACTTGCTTCCCTTAAAGTTTTGGCAGGGACCACAAATGATAGCCTTAAAATGCCACATGAGCATCAGAATATTTTAACAATCCTTCTTGACTGGATTCATTTCAGCAGCATGGGAGCGAAGCAGCAACCTGCAGCTGTGGCATAGGGCTGAGGCCTCTCTTTATTTCAAGCAGTTGCAAACGAAGGACCTCTTCCTTGGGGGGTGGGGGAGGCAGTCCAGGAGGCACGAGGGATTTGAGAAGGGCTAAGGAACAGTGGGAAAACCAAATCGGACCTAAACCCCTGTATTCCTGCCTGGGAAGTATACTCTCTTGTGTGAATAAATTTGGTGGCTAGAAAGTAAAGGCCATCTTCAGCTGTCAAGCAAAACAGAATCCCAAACCAGAACTTCTGCAGCTGGCCACCAGACACCCCCTGGGGCAGAAGTGGATTGCCTCACAAAAAAACCACCCTAGCTTCGTCTTCTGTGAGCAGATTTTCCTTGCACATTTAAACCCAAGGCCTTCAAGGAGCTCACCACTCTGCTTAGTTGGGCCCAATAACCAAGAGAGAAAATGGGGAGAACAGATGAGAGTGGACAAGGGGGTGGACAGGGAAGGAGATGTGGAAGTGGCTGGCAGTGAGCACTGGGGACAAGGAGGAACACATGAGGAGCACACGCAGGAGTGAACAGGGGGTGTCAGGAGCACTGATGGGGAAGCCGTATGGAGAGGTGGAGGGATCATATAGCCAATACTTTTTGCAAAAAAGAACTAACTTGCCGTAGCAAATCATTAAGTCTAGCACGAAGAGTGGTCTTCAACAAACATTAGTGCCCTCCACCATCTCTTCTCCCCATCAGGACTGTTTTACTCAAAACTGTATTGCCCAAGGTTGTTTTCCTAGTAACCTTGGGACCTCTTCTTGTCTTCCTGAGAGGCTGTTTTTCTCACCAGATTATCAGACTGTTATTTTCATAATGATAATACTCCCTGCATGCCAACAAGCACTGGTCCTACCCTAGGCACTGAGGGCACTGGGATGGCTGCCCAGACAAGGGAGTGTGCATTCCTCATAGGAAGTGCTGGAGCCATGCAGCCCCTCCGGGAAGGTCATTCCAGGTGGATGGGGAAAGAATTCTGGGCTGACACCTTCAGTAGTCTTAGCCTTCTCCTGTGTCCCTAAGCTCTAGCTCTTAAGAATGAGGGTGTGAAGGTGGGAGTATTTCAAAGAGGCATGGATTGGATGACCACAGTGACCCTTGACCCTCAAAATATGTACTGTGTTCCAGAACCAACAGCATCAGAATTGCAAGAGAGCTTGTCAGAAATGCAAGATCTCAGGCACCATCCCAGACCTACTGAACGAGAGTCTTCATTTTTAAGGAGATCCCCAGGTGATTCACGTGTACATTAAGGTCTGAGAAACACTGTTCTAGACTATATGTAAGCTGACACCATTTAAAGCCTGACATAAAGAAACCGAACAGCTGTAGAGAATGGGGTCCAGTATAAAGAGCCCCACAAGGAAGAGGGACCTAATGTTAATTGTTATCAGATAGAATCTCACCCCTGCCCTGGTCAGCTGTGAGAAAACAAACAGATCTCCTAACCTCTCTGAGCTATATACTCTCCCATATGCATGGGGATGGGAGTGGACTGCAATGAACTTCATGATTCTTTCCAGGTGAGAGTTTTTAGGTCTAGGATTCTATTGAACAAGACTCTGTTCTGTTGACTACTCTACAGTGAAGTCTGGTTTGAATAGATAGTTGCAGTATTTAATACAGTCTGGCATACAGCAGGGCTCAATAAATATTTGTTGAAGAAAGTGATACAGGTATATAGCCTATTCCATTCAAGCCTTACCTCAAAAACCAAAAATGAGCCATAAGCTTCTAGGACAGTAGACCACACCAGAGCATCAGGTTTAAATGGCACTTCTGATGGCAACTGACATAACTTAATATATCTTTGCTGAGGCATCTTTCAAGTAATCTATCCCAGAAATTCACTCGTATATGAAAGTGCACAACGGTGTGGCCCCTCACACTGGCACATCTGTCGCACTAAAGAGTTAATGACTGTATCTTCTGGGTAGCAGGCTACAGGGATGGTCGTTCCAACTTTCTTAAATGAATCTGTGGCCTTAGAAGAAAACACAAGTGCCCTCTAACATAACTGCTACTTTGCTCGATGTTCATCTTTCATCTTCTTTCTCAAGGAGATGTGAGACACAATAGGGCACAAGAACACATCAGTAGCTCTCAATCTGACTGAATTTTACTATCTCCTGGAGAGTTTTAAAACTACCAGTTCTTGGGCCACACCCTCAACCAAAAAAAAAAATCAGAAATTTGAGGGGGAACCTGGCATCAGGTTTTAAAACCTCTCCAGATGATTCTAATATGCAGCCATCAGCATTAAGAACTACTGCCTGAAGTAAAAACTCACCATCAGCCAATCTGGGTACTTAATAAATGCCAATACCAAGAGTCACAAACTCCAGAACTCTTTCCATCTTGTAAAACTACAACTCTATACCCTTTAAATGCTGCTTCCTCATTCCCCCTCCCCCGCCCCTGGCAACCACCACTCTACTCTGTCTCCATGAATGTAACTACTCTAGGTATTTCGTGTAAGTGGAATCAGAACCACATTTGTCTTTTTGTGACAGGCTTATTCACTTGGCATTATATCCCCAAGGTTCATCCATGTTGTAGCACTTGTCAGGATTTCCTTCCTTTTTAAGGCTGAATAATATTATGTTGTCCATATATATCACATTGTTTACCCATTCATCCATCAACGGACACTTACATTACTTCCACCTTTTGGCTATTGTGAATAATGCAGCGGTGAACATGAATGTACAAATATCTCTTCAAGACCCTGTTTTCAATTCATTTGGGTGGAATTGCTAGATCATATGGTAATGCTATTTTTAATTTTTTGAGGAAACACCATACTATTTTCCTTCTTGGCCATCATCAAGAGTTTTTAATAATAATAGCCAATACTTTCATGATACTGTTAAGTGAAAAAAGTAAGCTCTAACTTTTAGCTACAGCAAAACCTCAACTCTGTTAAAAAAAAAAAAAAAAGGCACAGGAGAAAAGATGAAGTAAGTACATAAATAAAACTGTGAACTAGAAATGGTGGTTTCCGGGGCGCCTGGGTGGCTCAGTTGGTTAAGCGGCCGACTTCGGCCCAGGTCATGATCTCGCGGTCCGTGAGTTCGAGCCCCGCGTCGGGTTCTGTGCTGACAGCTCAGAGCCTGGAGCCTGTTTTGGATTCTGTGTCTCCCTCTCTCTGACCCTCCCCCGTTCGTGCTTTGTCTCTCTCTGTCTCAAAAATAAATAAACGTTAAAAAAAAAAAAAAAAAGAAATGGTGGTTTCCACCCGAATGTTGGTAAAAGCAGACTTAAATTCTCTTCGCTTTCAAATTTCGCACTTGCCTACTTTTCTAGGATAAGCATACACTACACTGACAACCAAGAAAAAAAAAAAGGTGAAAAAAATTTAGTGGGGCACATATTTCTTCCTGGTCATCCCATCATCCATTGTACTTATTTAGTCTGATGGTTCATTCAGTTCACCACATTTATCTAAACACACACACACACACACACACACACGCACACACGCACGTGCGCACAGACACACACACACACACACACACTTCTTCCTTTTATAACCAAATTGATTTCCGAAAAATTTTAAGCCCCAAATAATAATTCCAACTCTTAATCAAAATAGTAAGTCTTTTCACCTCTTAGTCCTATTTGACAGGGCTTTCGAAAAGTCCTTCCTATTTAGGTGGGGCCTACAATCCAGTTGGGGCAGCAGGGCTAGAATCTGTCATTTGCAAGGGTGGCAGACGGGGCCACACGGGGGGGGGGGGGGCTTCGGGGGGGGGCAGTGGCGGCAGGAGACTGCTGATAGCCCTCGCAGAGCACCTGCAGCCAGCCTCTACAGGCCTGCCACGGACCCCAATGCACACCCCACTTCTGGCCTGGGTCGGCTTCATTTTCCTTCAGTAGCTGGTAAACTGCCTTCTTGCCATGAGAGAGACACTGACCTGGACTGAGGAGGGAGGGATGGAGGAAAAAGGAGAAGGAAGGAACTTGAAGGATTAATGAGCTGATTTCCATAAAGGCTTTGACATCTTGGAATGAAAAGCGGCCTGTAAGTGCAGAAACCCAGGCCTCTCCTCAGGCCATGTTGCCAGCTGGCCGTTCATCACCAAAAATTCCCTAACAACTCCATGGCTATTGCTTAACCACCTCATATAAATCCCAATTAATCTTGCAAAGTCAAAACATAAATATATGACAAAAGTCTTTATTTTATGTGCCCTCAGTTTCAGGGTCAAAATTTTAAAAACCGAATTGGTTATCCAATGGCTCCAAAGAATTTTTTTTTTTTTCAAAAAACCTTCTTCGGGAATAAAAGGACAAATAAATGACACCCTCACTAATGTTTATGTACTTATTGGACTGAATGAACTTAAGTCAATAATCAAATAAATTGTAGAAGAAAAAATTTAAACTTTTTTTTTTTTCAGTAACATTAATGTTTCATAGCTTATACTCAAAAGATACAGCAAATCCTTAGTAGGCACAAAGGAACATTTATTCTTCTTTCATATGTAAATTGCTAGGGACATAAAGAGTCTCTTCAGCATTAGAACTGAAGGTTACCATCCCATTAGAACCGGGAATACTCCACATTGCCACGTCTTTCACGGGAAAGGCAGGTGATAACGTGAACACAGGGGTTGGCTTCAAGAATGGCCCATTAGGACCCAGAATGGGCTCACGTGAGCATGGAGGTATTAGACACACAGCTTCCCACAGCAACACTCTCAAAGGACCTCAGGGACAAGGCAGGTGTGTCTCATGGGGCAGGCTGAAGCTTCATCACTTATATACAATTGTACACTTTTCTATTTGGGGACCTCAAGGTTATCATGTCAATGAGGTGGATAATACAGAAAAACTGATACACAGCTTTGGAATGAATTGTGCTCTGGCAGTGTGCTTTCCTCCCAAACTTTATTTCAGGCTCTGAACACATCCTGATTAATACGGTAAAAGTGTGTTGGGAGCAAGAGGAAGCCTGGTGTTAGGAACCACCTACAGACCACCCACAAAGTATAAAGTTCACACTTGGATAATAAAGAGTTGACTGTACTGGAAACATAAAAGTGGCTTTCCTAGACTCTCAGCAAGGAAGGTGGAAACACAGTGAACTGCGGTGATTCATGCTTTTGTTTTCTAGGGCTGGAATGTCATGGAGAAAAATCAGAGAAAGTGCGTGTGTGTGTGGGGGGGGGGTAGGGGGGTGGGGAGTGATGATGCTGAAAAACCTAAATAGAAAACTGCAATAGGGACCAGAGGGAAAGTTAAAGAGGCCACAGGGTCCTCTCCAGCTGAAGAGGAGGCTGAAGGCAGCTTGGTCATCCATCTTTAGGCACTGACTGCACAGCACGAAGGTCCATTCAAATGCTGGCCTGTTACACCATCTGCTCCTTCCCACCCAACAAGAAGGAATGGGCTCAGGAAGCCAGCAGATGATGATTTTTTATGACAGCCATGAAAGGGTAGCAGGCTAAGGGGGCAGAAACTCTTTTATAGCACTTGAAGAATAGGAGATTCAGGTTCCCTCTTGGGGTATTCCTGGATGGAAACAGAGATTTCCATAGGATGATTCCTGGAGAGCCCTGACTTCCGGATCCCCAGAAACAACAGCTAGGAGGACCCGGCCTGCTAACTGATAAACAGATGAGAGCACAAATGTGATTATAATTCCCTATTCTCCCAAAAAAGGCAGCTTAGGGGAGTTACCTAAAAGCCACATGAAAAGCAAACGATACTAGGCTCAGAGGCAGTTTATGGTCAATCAACTCGCTCTCTCTACATAAAAGAGAGAAAACAAAAACTGGTCTAAAAATAAGAGGTAACCATCACTTTATTGGCATTTCAGACATGAGAGAATTTCCCCATCAATATCCCCATCCAAAGCTATAGGTATTTAGACAGACATGGAGACTCATATCTACACACTGAGAAATTCTTCAGGGGCTCCCTTCGCCTAAAGGTTTCCTTTAGGAGCTTTCGCCGAGTGGTCTCCACGTATTTCCGTGGTCTCTTGTACCTTCTACTAGGTTCCAGAAGAGCTACCTTTATAGCTCTCCATCGTCGCCTTGCCATTTCACGCAGTCATGTTCTTGACTCTGACATTACCCGAGCCCGGAATGCCCTCCCTGCCCCGGCCACTTGGTAAAATTCTACTCATCTCTTGAAGGCCCTTCCCCGTCCCTCCTCTGGGCTACTCCTGTGCTTATTACATACATTTCTTATTACCCTTGTCATATGGATGCAAATTATTACCTTACCTCCTGGATGTGAGTTCCTTGAAGTCAGAGCTAGTTCTTCTATATCTGCGTCCCTTCCATCTCCTAACACAAAGGCCACAGGCTACAGCCTGTGTTCAATAGACTTTGTTGGATTACACTGACTTTCGGGCCTCATACTATACCCGTTTCTTGCCTCCAAAAGGTAGGGAGCCAACAAAAGGGAACAAAAGTTCGTTTTTGAAAAACAAAAAAGGTTTCTATGTTAGACAACCAATGCACTGATTCCTAACCAAATGCAAGACACTCCAGCATGGAATGTGGTAGCATGTGGGCCTCTGCTGGACCCAGTGTGTTGGAGCTTACAGAGGACACAGTGTGTGTGTGTGTGGGGGGGGGGGGGAGGGGTCCTTGCAGTAACACTCTCCTACCAACATCAGAGTCTTACAGACACAGATTTGAACACAATGTTATAGAGAGGACTCCCTGCGTATTCAATGAGAAATTCTTTTTGTTCCATCTTTCACATAGTAAATGTTCTAAGTTCCACGATAAATTGACAATGGCCAGAGTGAAAAAATAAATGTATCCACACTCCTTTGCCTTGATTATTCAAAATTCAAGCTATTCTACTACCTACCTTACAAGGGGGCAACTTCCACGTCTTTTTCTTATTCACACCCTAGTGGTCTCCCCGTACCTATTCAAGTCTTACCCCAATCTTTAATCTATGAATTGCCATGGCGCCTAAGAGTTTGTACCACATGATTTAGTCAGTTATTGCCTTTCATTGCCATAACATCTGACACAGGCTTGGGCACATGGCAGGTATTAATAGAAACAAGCTGATTGGTGGACAGATAAAAAGCCATATTACATGCCCCCCAGCCATAGAGCAGTTTCAGAAAAATTGTCAGGAAAATATTTTTCTTTCTTTACCACAACCCAAAGTTCTAAAAAGATAAATACTCCAATAAGTTTATAAAACTCATGCCAACGACTTTTAAAACTCCCACAACTAGAAACAGCAATTCTCCAATGTATTCCTAACCCCTGATAACTCCTCGCTCATGTGGGGTTTTAACATACCTCTTGGCCAGCCAGAGTTTGGCTCTGGTACAAACAGCAACGTCAGCCAGCTCCTGCTGAAAGTATGCATTCAGTCTGTATTTGGAGTCTGAGAAGGCTTGTAACAAATGGAAAACCTAAACCAAAAAAGAGAAAAAGCAATATCCTGCTGTGAAAATATATTTTTCCTAAATGCTCAGTTCCTCCCTGTTAGGTTTCCTCAAAATATTCCCCTCAAAGAAAACAGACACCTGCAGAACACAGCTCTGGTTTCTTTGCAGAAAACCACGTTGGTGTGGGAAGACACAGCAACTGGTAAGAACCCTATGTCCTCGATCCCGACCTATGCCCTGGGTTCCCTGCACAATTCCAAGCAAAGGGGACTATTCAGGGACCAGTTATTTGATCCAAGAGCTTACTAGCTACAGAAAACCTATACATTGATTTTAGCAAAGAAAGGCAAACGACTTGCTCTATGTTAGTGGTCTCATATAAAAAAATGTACCTTTTCAAAATCAAAGTCTTGCTGAAGAGGGAAAAATCAACGGTCTCACAGTCCAAACTGGCTCATGTGCTGGGTTTATCAGAACAGTCCTGGCCAAAGAAGCAGGCCACAATGATGCCTGCCTTTGCAAGCACAGGGTAGTGATGTTTGTAAACTGTTTAGATTTTATTTTTAGCAGTTCTCCACGGAGATGTCCGGAATGGAGGCACCAAGGCAGACGCATCCTATTCTCACTCTACACGGCATTACATATTAGAATTGAGCAGAGAAAGACAAATCCTGTTGTATCTCTAGGTGGCTTCTATTTAGAATGAAGGCCACAGATCCAGCAGACCCATGACTGTGTGCGTGTGCACGCAGCTTACGTAAGCATGTTGTGGATTCACGCTCAGTGATGACATCAACAACACTGTGAGGAGCACAAACCTGCACCTGCAGCAGAGAGAGAGATCCTCTGACCTCAGCCAGTGCCAAGGAGAACGACGCATGTCACAGAAACCCTTCAGCCCCATTATGGAAATCAAAAGGGGGGGGAGGTGGGCGGAGCAACACAAGTATGGATAAACACACTGAGAACTTTGAAAGTCTATTTTAATAATTAGTCTGTTTTCTTTCCCTATTGTGTCCTTCACCAGAGCTACAGATGACTTCCTAAGCAACAAGATTCAACTTTTTCTCTCCTGCCAAAGAGGAGCGTTAAGTGAAAGTTAAATATGGAAGGGAATAATGAGAAAAAGGAAGAGGCCAAGATAAAAGAGATCCAGAATCATCAGACCCCTAAATGGGAGTGAGCTGGCTGTTTTCCTGGGTCAGACGTCTGCAATTACCAACAATAAACACATGCAGAGCACCTCTGGTTAAAGAATCAAAATGCACTGTGATTACTTTACTATATGTAACTACTATTTTTTTTTTCTTTTTGTCGTCTAAACACAAGTAATCGTATAGGAGAAGGCACACAATCCCGATGTGGAGACTTGAAAATGCTTCCTCTAATAATGGATCTGTTATTCAGAGGCAACAGATCAAGTATCACTACTTCACCACACCCCCGCAGGGACACAAACCGCCCGTCGAGAAGTCTGGAGAAATGGGTCTGGCTGGGGCTTCTGTTCTTCTGTGGTGACTGCCAGAAAAAAAAAACACCTCCCTCTGCCTGAATCCGCACTATCCTGAAGGAGTTGGCAAACTCACTGGGCCTTGCTTTACTTTTCTCCACAGCTGCACACAACCAACCACCAGGGTTTTTCATGGTGTCACAGGATCGTAATTAATCAGCAGACACCAGCAAAATACATGACTGTGGAATTTACTTGTAAAGAAAGCTGTGAGATTTTCGAATGCCTCTCATTTAGAAGCAATCACCTCAAAAATAACTCCTGATGGATGTTTAAACTTAGTCCTATATTTGCTCACCTTACTTGGCAAAAACAAGGCTGTTTTTGAAACGCTTCATAGCTCTGGTTTATGAAAATCAGCCTCCAGGTCCATCAATTCTGTCACCTTGGGCACAACCCAGACAACAATTGTGATCCTGGTTATTCACCAGGAACGGAGAGCGATCTATTTACATGGGACAACTGCAGAGGGAGGTACACTTAAAAGAACCGCGGTGGAAAGAAGCATGTAGGAGAGACAGGGCCAGAGAAGTGAAAGACAGGGTCACAGAAGTCAAGGGAAAACCGGGCAGGGAAGGAGAGGGAGAGGAGAAGACGGGGAGAGGGGAGAAAAGCTTTGTAAACAAATGTCTGAAACAAGTTACTGTATTTGAGATCATTTTTTTTTCTTTAAGAAAATTAATGACTATATTTGAACACACGGCTACCTTCACATGACATTTAGAGGGTTTGTTTTAATTTGTTCAAGCAAAATGAGGCCATCGTTTGGGGTGAAGTCCAGAGGTGAGGCTGGGCCTCTGGAACTACGGTCCAAGGTCAGGTCCAGGAGCACCAGGCAGCTCCCAGGATCTGAAAAGACGGTGGGGGCAAAGCAATTCCTCCTCCTCCCTCCTTCTCTGAAAGTTCTGGTTCAGGAGAACTTCCAGGCCAGGAGTACAGTCTGGCCCAGGCCTGGGACAATTTGCAAACAGCCTATGATATAGGACTGCACTGAACCCAAAGAGAAAGCGAAGCTGTGTGACCCACTGAATGCACGTGAGCAGTCTAGGAAGTGTAGTGTCACTTCAGGTGGCCCAAACTTGTCACAAATATTTAAACAACAATTACTACTGGGCACTGTCCTAGGAGCCTCTGCACAGAACAAATGAATGCCTGCTCCCCGCAGCTTACATCCTAGTCACAGATAAACAGAAAGTCCATAGCTTCCCTGACTCTGCCCGGTTGCAATTTTATGACCTGCACACAGCATCGCCATCACCTTCCTCTTATGCTTGGCCTCACCCTCCACCAAGTCCGGTGCAGAGCAGGAACTGAACAAACCTCTGCTGAACTGACGCCGGTAAGTGGTGCCTCTTCCCATATGGACTCTGCCTTTGGGACACATGCCCTTGAGTTTGGTGAGCTGCTGCAAACACGTGTGAGGAGAAGACAGAGCTGAACAACACTGCACCCCTCACTGCAGTAGGGAGAGCAGGGAGGCCAGATCAGGGTGGGGAAATGCAGCCCTGTGGGAGGAGTACAGGCTCTGGCCAGGTGGACATGGGTGTCAACCCAGTTACTAGCCGTGGGGCTTTGGGCAACTTACCTAACCTCTGCTTCCTCAGTGAAACACTGTACAATAGTATCTGCAGAAAGACTCAAAGGAATATATACTACTACTTGACACATTAGGCACATGATAAAAATGTTAGTTCTCTCCCTTTTCCTGTTTGCTCCCTCCCTTCCAGCCCCCATTCCAAAAATAGTCAGAGAAGGCTTTGCAAAACAAGTGATATTCCTATTTGGCCTTAAAGCAAATCTTGCCAGAATCTGGGGAAGACCGTGCAAGCAGAGGAAACTCAATTATAAAAAAAAATCTGAAAGGGTATTAAAATATCAGTATCACCAACAAAAAGAATAAACTTTAACGTGAATTATGGACTTCAGTTAAAAATAATGTGTCACTAATGGTAACACACATACCACTCCAATGTTAAATATTAATAACAGGAGAAAACTGGAGAGGAAAGGAAGATATGGGAACTCTCTGTACTACCTGCTCAGTTTTTCTGGAAATCTATAATTGTTCTTTCTTTCTTTTCTTTCTTTCTTTCTTTCTTTCTTTCTTTCTTTCTTTCTTTCTTTCTTAATGTTTATTTATTTTTTGAGACAGAGAGAGACAGAGCATGAACGGGGGAGGGGCAGAGAGAGAGGGAGACACAGAATCAGAAGCAGGCTCCAGGCTCTGAGCCGTCAGCCCAGAGCCCGACGCGGGGCTCGAACTCACGGACCGCGAGATCGTGACCTGAGCTGAAGTCGGATGCTTAACCGACTGAGCCACCCAGGCGCCCCTATAATTGTTCTTTAAAAAACCTATGAATGGAAGGAAAGCATCAGGACTGCTCAGGGAACAGCAAGTAATTGTGTGTGGCGAGAGCACCGTCAGCGGTGTGTGGGGTGATAGAAGACACAGCTGGAAAGAGGAGTCAGGTCCGAATGAGGAGGATCTTAAATGCACCAGCAAGGGACGCGTCCTCTGTTCTGTAGGTGGCAAAGGCCGCTTTAGAAACAGTGCTCAAATAATTAGATGTGTCATTTGGAAAGGAAAGACCAGGGCAGTGTGGAGGCTGGAACTGGAAGGGGCAGGATGACCAAGATTACTATTAGTCTAGGCTAGAGGTGGTGAGGGTCAAAACCAGATACTGAGAGCCAAGGATGGTGGGTGGGCTCAAAGCAGCTGCAGGTGTTTTCTTTGACCTACACGGTAGTTTTAGCCCGCCATTTACGAACTGGGAGATTTCACATCAGAATCATCCTGATTTCCAACTTCTTTTGAAAAATCAGAAGACCTGGGGGTCAACAGTCACCTGCGGGGGTCCAGTTCACTGTCACACCCACGACTGCCTATTATTCGTGGGCCTAAGGTGGAGTGTCAGTGTCATTTATCACTGCTTATGTGCCTCTTTCTTTCTTTCTTTCTTTCTTTCTTTCTTTCTTTCTTTCTTTTTAACTTTTGGAGAAACAAGAGGAAAATAAAATATTTACTGAGCTCAGACTTCTTTCAAAAGTTTCAAAACAAAGGATTGGACTCGGAGGGCCGTGTGTTTATCCTCGTCTCCCTTCATTCACTTATCTGCCTGGTGTTGATAGGACTCTGATTTTGTGAGAGCCCCGGTCTGGATGGTAAAAGGAGTGGAACGGAGAGGAAAGGATACATTTGAGAGACATTTTGGAAGCTGAAGAAGCAGTACTTGGCAACTTGGTGTTAGACATGGAGTTGCAGGTCAGAAAAGAGCCTCTTAACTCAGGCAGCCGGTGATGGAGAGCAATCCTCCACAACGGGGCTCACAAGGGAATAATATCCCGTGGCAGGTCTGGGAATGAGGAAAAGGATCTCATGAGTTGGGTTAGGAATATCCACTTGATGATTGCTCTAGTCAGGGTAATTTATCTTGGAAAGCACGAATTCTTTTGAGAGTGAAAAGGAGCTCTATTAATGGCCACCCTGGGACAAAGGCCAGTGGGTTGCCTCTAGCTTCTGCAGACCCTTAGAAAAAAAAGACTAGAGTGGAGGAAGAGGTGTCTTTGGCAAAAGAAGCAGGAGGAAGCTTTGCCGACTTAAGATGGTTGTAACCCAGTCAGAAAGACAGAAAGCGCACGCAAACAACCAAGGGCAAACCAGCAGCACCACCCAGGACTATCGCAGGCAGTGGGACTGGCCAGAAGATGCCCTCAGGACGGGAGGCCAGGAAGCAGCTGGCAGCAGGCTAGTGTCCTTGCCCTTGAGATGCAAGCCCCGAGAAACTCCGGGAGAACCAAAGAGGAATCTGGAGAACCTGGAAACAGTTACTCCTTGCCGACCCCCATGCCTACTCTAAACACAGAGAGACTCGGGGGAGCCCCCAAGCATCTGTATGAAGCACTGGGTCCATTTGGGCAGCTTTGAATCTTAAAAGTGACTCCACAGGAGCGAATGTAATACTCTTTGAATAAGTGCCACAGGCCTAAAAAGAGTCATGAGGCAGATCTCTGAAAAAACTTGCACTGCACCAGTAAAATATGTCTGGTTTATGCTGCTAGACTAAAATAGTGACTTGTGTTAGACAAGATCAAGATGATATATGGCTGTTTGGGAATGCAACGCCGAGATGGGTTTTCCTCTTCACCAAGCATGGCTTCCAGGCAATTTTCCCCCTTATAAAATCAACAGCAGCTGAGCTCCAGAAACAGCAGGATCCAGCAATAGCAGGACCAGGTTAGGCAGGCTGTGAAAAAGGACAATTCCAAAGAGAAAAGAGATGTTCATTTCAGAGGTCAGATATAAATGAGCTGAATGTATTGTAATCATTCACCATCCCAGACTTGGAAGATCAGCACCTGTATCCACTTTTGCAACTATATTTTCTTAACCACAAATCCTATTCTTCTTTTGCAGCATGCAGGCTTTGGGAGAACACGTTTGCCCCTATCACATTCAGCCAAGTATAAAATTTCTGTATCTGCCATTTTGCCTTGCCTTCTCTCTGCATTGCCCCAACCCCCACAGCTAAGTCAGAGCCACATTTTTCCAAGCTCAGTGTTTACACAGGATTTTATTTCGGCTGGTAAAACATCTGTATTTTTTCAGGGACTTGAATAAATGATCTATGCCGGGAATGTACAGTATAGGGTGATGTCAGGCCCCCTTTTTCTCTCTCGACTCACTGGGCAGAACAGGCAAACATTGTTGCAGCCTGTAGTTGGGAATGTGAATATTTATCCTGTCGACTTAATTCATACAAACAGAAGGAAAGGCAGGCAGGCAGGAGTATTTTATGGCTTTGAGTCAGACTGAAAGGGGGAGGGTGTGAGAAGGGGGGATGGCTGAGAAAGGAATCTAAACTTTCTAATTCACAGAAACATGCTTAATCATACAAATGTGGAGAAAGAGATACAGCAAAAATTATTTAAAAGGTAGACTGCATTTGTATGTGGGTGTGGGGTGTGTGTGGGCGGGTAGGAGACGGGAAAGCAAGAGACAGTTCTCCAACTTATGTATCTTTTCTAATCACTACAATGAGGTTTAGGATTTAATTGTTTTCTGCTTCAGGTCTATTAATCGTATCCATAACCAGACCACAGGCTTCTTAGGAACACCTTTCTTATCTTCTGATTTCCACAGTGCAGGGCACGGTGCTTACTGGAAGTATGGACCCACCCATGGCATCTGTACAGGGCTCAGCGTATTGTCCTTTTTACTGACAGTCCAATCGACGGGAGGCATGACCATGGGACACTTCAGCTACTCAGCCTGGTCACCCCTACAAGAAAGGGCTTGGTGGGCAAGTGCCACCCATAGTTACCCACCAATCCTAGAGGGCAGGACAGGAAGCATTTCAAGTGGTTACTCCTCCAAACCTCAACCTATTTATCAGATGAGGACAAATCCTTAGGAAGGTCTCGGGAAGTTCCCAAAAGGTGACACTTGGCTGTTGCTGCTGTCAGAAAAAGGGTGCTAATTGTGATGTGTAATTACTTCCTAGTTGACACTGGCTTGGGGAAGAGAATCACAGGAAACAGGCCATGAATATCTTTAAGGACTAATATGTACACACACACAAAGTCTGTAGGGGTCTGAAAAGTCACTTCGTGCATCAATTCATTCCCTCCTTTCTGTGAACACTCCCCTTGTTCTAGTTCAGGAACCAAAGATCTTACACCTGGAAGATGAAAACAACTCACTGGTCTCTGCCTCCAAAACTTATTTTACACTTGACTACAGAGAAACTTCTTAAAGCCCTGACTGTATCACTCCCAAGTTCAAAATCTCTCAATGACTTCCAATTGCCTGAAGAATTTGCTGGGCACTGAAGTCTCGACTTACTTTTCTGTTTTTACCTCCTATTTCCTCCACTTCGTCTATCTATTTTGTAGCTGAATGGGACAATTTCCCATTCCTGACAACTTACAAATGCTTTTCTGTCCAGGATGCTCCTTCTATTTCTCCCCCCACCACCCTCTCCAACTCTGCCTACTGAAATTCCATTCATACTGTAAGGCCCAGCTAACATCACCTCCTCCATAAAACCTTCCTCAGCTTTCATCAACCACCACCCCCCTCTCTGACCCAAGACATACTCTTCTCCTACTCAGTGCCCAACGGCTTATTTAATTTGATTAAAAAAAAATTTAATCCTGTCATCATAGTTATCAATCCACAATTTCCTTTCCTGGAGTATAGCTCTTTGAAGGCAAGGACTGTGTCCTGTTCTTCATAGTCCTTGAGCCCCAAGGATATGGAGCTTTGTCTGGTGTAGAGAGGGTCTCCATGAATGGAGCATTTAGTGAGTTGGAACTGTAGCATGCCTCCCTTCCAGGGGTGGCAGAAGCACAGCCTATGTTCAGAGCAGCAGCTGGAGTGCTAAAAATGACTTTCTAAACTCTCCCCACACAAACGGGTAGGAGAAATACACAGTATTAATGAGAGAGTGAGTATTCATTTGTCTTAGATCATCTTTGGCCTGGTGCTCCAAATTTTACAATGCAAATAAGAGTCCCCTCACCCAGAAGAAGTCTCAGGGGCCCTGAGCTACTGGGTAAGAGTGAGGTTGAGAAAGTGATGTTAGGGGCACTTGAGTGGCTCAGTCAGTTATACATCTGACTCTTGATCTCAGCTCAGGTCATGATTTCACGATTCGTGAGTTCGAACCCACATCAGCCTCTGTGCTGATAGCACGGAGCCTGCTTGGGATTCTTTCTCTCCCTCTTTTTCTGCCCCTCCCCTGCTTGTGCTTGCTCTCTGTCTCTCTCTCAAAAAGAAATAAATAAACATTAAAAAAAAAAAGAAAGTGATATCAAAGGTATTCAGTCTTAACCTCACTTACAAAAGTTTACATGTAAAGTATTAACAATTTCCACTGATATAATAATATCTGTTCTAACCAAAGAGTTCCTAACTTTGGAACATAAGATACATTTCTGTAAAGGTATGGATAAAATGCTTTAATTGTTTGTTTGTTTGTTTGTTTGTTGTTTAATGTTTATTTATTTTTAAATTTTTTTATTTATTAAAAAAATTTTTTTACTGTTTATTTTTGAGAGAGAGACAGAGAGACAGAGTACAAGTTGGAAAGGAGCGGAGAGAGAGGGAGATACAGAATCTGAAGCAGGCTCCAGGCTCTGAGCTGTCAGCACAGAGCCCAATGCAGGACTCAAACTCACGAACAGTGAGATCGCGACCTGAGCTGAAGTAGGATGCTCAACCGACTGAGCCACCCAGGTACCCCAATGTTTATTTATTTTTGAGAGAGAAAGAGAGACAGAGCGTGAGTGGGGGAGGGGCAGAGAGAGAGAGGGAGACACAGAATCTGAAGCAGGCTCCAGGCTCTGAGCTGTCAGCACAGAACCCGATGCAGGGCTTGAACCCACGAACTGTGAGATCATGACCTGAGCCGAAGTCGGATGCTTAACGGACTGAGTCACCCAGGTGCCCTGGATAAAATGTTTTAAATTACAAATTATTTTTCTGTAAAAGATATCCCAGTTTAACTTATTTAGGAGAAGCTTTATTATGCTTGCTGATTTATCTCTTCTATCTATCTGGATCTTCAACTCTTGAGTTTCCTTAACAACAATACTGAGATAAATAAGGATCTCTTTGATGTACCAAAGCTTGTTGATGAAAAATAATAAGGATAATTTGTTTAGTCAAGACAGTTTACTTCAGCAATCCAGGAAGGAGGAAGGAAGAAAGGAGAAAGGAGGAAGGAAGGAGGTGGTGGAATAAATGAAAAAAAATTAGTCATAAATCAATAAATGTTGAAGTTGAGTGACAGGTACATGAGGTTCATTATATTATCCTAACTACATTTGTGTATATTTAAATATAAGTTTTAGAAAAAGGCTTTAGGAGAGAAGAAGGTAAAGAGAAAGCAGCTATAGGTCACAGAGATGAAATAAGTATAAAAAGCTTATGATGTAGTACAAGAACTTATGTATATTAACAAATAAAATGCATAAATTCTAAGACAGAACACTAAGCACTGGAAGGGAGAGAAGGGAGTCCAGAAGATGGTAAAAGTGACATTTAAACAGTAGTGAAGAGGAGTGCCTGGGTGGCTCAATTGTTTGGGCATCCAACTCTTGATTTCGGCTCAGGTCATGATCTCACGGTTTGTGAGTTTGAGCCCCAAGTTGGGCTCTGTGCTGACAGGGGAGGCTGTTTGGGACTCTCTCTCTCTCTGCCCCTCCCCCATTTATGTGTACACGCTTGAGCGCACACACACTCTCTCAAAATAAATAAATAAACATTAAAAAACCACTATAAACAGTAGTGAAGAGACTAATGTATTCAACAAAGGGTATTAAGACAACCAACTAGGTCTTAGGGAAAGAATACAGTTGGGTCCCTACCCAAAGCCTTGCACTGAAATAAATTCTAGATGGAGAAACTAATCAAATGTAAAAAAAGAAACTACAAAAGTGCTAGAAGAAAACAGGAAAATATTTTATAATCTTCTGGTAAAAAATGGGCTTTCTAAGAACGAACACAAAGCCACAAACTAAAAAAAAAAAAAATAGATGTATAAATATGTCAATATAACAACTGAAATCTCTGGGACAGCAAAAATTAATAGGAATATTCAAAACCAAAAAAATAAGGGGCAAACCATTTGCTAATTCCTTCAAGGAACAAACCTCTTGCAAACCAGTAACAGAAATGAAAGTCATGGAATGAAATATGGCTGGGAATTACAAGCTTTCTCCATTCATAGCACCCTTACACCTCAATAATTTTTTCATGGTGCCTCCAGGCCAAAAGAAATATCGAACAGTTCCATTTATTAAGTAGTTAGGTCCAAACAACCTAGTAAGTATTTATGCCCTAACAACTGCGAAACTGTTTGAAAAAATAATACACATAAGTTGAAAGAAAAAATATTTTGATTTCATTCTTTAATAACCACAATTACTTACTAATGAGATGTGTGTGCCTGTTGGATACTTCCTAACTTCCCAAGTCTTGGAGTCACTGGACTCCGTCACCCTCATTCCTATTCCTCATACCCTTCCCATGGTACTTGTTTTTACCACAGCAACTATCAAATACTCAACTTTGCAAAGATATATGGCATCATCAAAAGGAGTACAACGTGAGCTAAGGTTGATAACTGTATGTTACTTCAAGCTAGTAGCTCCCATAGTATCTCACAGATGGCAAGTATCATTGGGCTTCTCACAAAAATTTAAAATATCCCACAGCACTTTGGCATACTCTTTGGGAACTGCAAATATTTAGCAAGGAATATAAACAAGCAATTCACAGACGAAATACAAATAGCCAATAAACACATGAAGAAATGTTTCATTTCATTAATGTTTAAGGAAGTGCAACTAAAACAATACTCAAAAAAAAAACTGATTTGCACAGAAAATTTTCTTAAGTGGGTAGGACCCACTTAGTAACTGGGTAAGGAAATGGCCACTCTCATTCATCACTGCGGAGAGTATAAATTGGTCACAGACATGTTGGGGGTAGCCAGCAGGGCCATTTTGTTGCACATATGATATATTCCATACAAATGGTAACCCTCGGAGTTGGACAAAGCGGCAACTTGGAAGTCTGGCCGTTGCTATCAAAATGTAAAACATGCTGCTTTCTCAGTCTTGCAATACCCACTTCTAGGAATTTATTTCACAAGAACACTTAGAGGTATGGGCAAAGATAAAGACGCCCAAGGATGATCTTCGGCAGCACTGACTGCAACGGGAAAATTCAGAAACAACCAATACAAGACCAGTTGAAAAAATTATGGAATACTACTACAGGTATCTCATCATATAGAGTCAAGCTATACAAACATTTTTTTAAGTATTTATTTATAGATAGAGACAGCATGGGTGGGGGACGGGCAGAGACAGAGGGAGGGAGGGAGGGAGAGAGAGAGAGAGAGAGAGAGAGAGAGAGAGAGAGAGAGAATCCCGAGCAGGCTCTGTGCTGTCAGTGCAGAGCCCAATGCGGGGCTCGAACCTACGAGTTCATGACCTGAGCCAAAACCAAGAGTCGGACGCTGAACCGACTGAGCCACTCAGATGCCCTACGGGCATTTTTTTTTTTAAGCTATAAATTTATATGGACAGACATGAAATTATCTCCAAGACATACTGGTAAATGAGAAAGCAAGCTGCAAAAAATAACATGGTCCTGTTTTTACTGATGCCAAATTATTAACGGCGAGGGTGGGATTGTTTACAATCAATGTTGCATGTTTCTGGAATTTAGAATGTTTTACAATAAGAATGCATTACTTTTTTAAACAATTCATTTTGAAATAATTACAGTTTCATAACAAGTTGCCAAAAGAGGAGAGTTGGTGTACCTTCACTTAGCTTCCCCCAACTGTGACGTCTTACCTGTCTGTAGTACTGCATCAAAACCAGAATACTGACAGTGGCACATTGCTGTTAACTAGACTACACACCTTACTCAGCTTTTGCCATATTTTACATGTATTCATGTGTGTGTATGTGTGGGGGGCGGTTACATCCCATGCACGGATTTGGGTAACTACCACCACCACTAAGACACGGGACTGTCCTAGTACCACAAAGGAAGAATGCATTATTTCTGGAGTCAGGAACAATAAAAGCTAAATAATACTCTTTTTATCATGTATCCCCTAACTCCATACTCAATGTGAAAATTCACACGCTACGTCAACTGGGACAGGTGGCTGTGTGCGATTTCTCACCAAGAGATAGAAATCAAAGAAAAGGAACTTTTCAAGGCATGAAAGACAAGACGTTAGGACTTTTCCAAGGCTCCTCCTGCTCTTCTCGGACTTTTCAGATCTGTGCCCAGTGTGGGTGGAAGAGCAGCTCAGAGGAAAGAGCCACGGAAGGTAGAGAAGGCTGGCATGGTGAGGTGCCACCAGGGGTGGGGGAACAGCATTCCTGAGAGATGCAGTCCTATCTCCAATACTGTCTCTCGGGCAAACAAGAGCAAAGGAAATACAAAGTTATTATATCAATTTGCATGTCCCAGATTTTAGAGCAGCTGTAAAATTTGCCTTATAAAAAGAACTGACCCACAGAAAACTGGCTTTTAGCATGCTCTCAGGCTGGTAATGCACATTACTCCGAGCTGCCCAGTGAGGGGGTTTGGGGCAAAAGGCCCTGCAAGCCTGGACCCAAGTGACAGCCAGCCTCAGGAGCCTGCTGGCTTCCAGCAAGCTGTGGTAACAGAGACTCCTCTTTATGAAAAATGAAGATGGAAAAAAAATCTTTTGCGTCTTTGGGTTGCAGCTTATTTCAAAGGTCATCAAAGTAAACAAAAGGGAAAGACAGTGAATCTTTATAAGTCAAAAAGTGACAACTGTTTATAAAGCAACTGTTTATATTTTCACATGGAGGAAGGAAAAAAATGATTCTTCTAAGCCCCTAGGAATGGAGGTTTGGGTGGCTCCCCCTCCGCCTCGTTTGTTTGCTCATTTGCCATTCAACACCTCCCGCAGTGAGTACAGTTGCATCCATCTTATGCAGAATTGTAAACGTCTACTGGATGGCTGGGATTTGTGGAATAAACCAGGCAGGGTCTTGAGAAGCAAAAGCCTCTGTCGCCCTTGTTGATAACCGCCTCCCACCATCATGCTGAGTACTGTGTAATGCCCAAAGCCATACAGACAGGCTGCAGTAAGGTCTCTCCAAATCTTGAGCCCGGTTTCCAATGAGGGCACCTTTGTTCAGAGAGGGATGATTCTCTGAATCTAATGAGGGCAAAGGGGTCAGTGAAACCAGTCCTTACAAACCTCCTCTAATACCTCAGAGTGAGCAAAAAACCCTTTTTGCTTATGGGTTTTTCTGACAATGAACTGTGGACAATTATCATGGACGAGCCTCTACATGAATTTCCTATTAGACATATTCTAAAATAATGGGACTAGATGGCATTAAAATAATCATCAAAAGGTACTTTTTTACATGGGGAGCTGTGTGATCCCCAGTCCACTATACAGATTTTGTATTATTTCCATTTATCCATTAAGCCTCAGCTAGTCAGCCCCTTTTGTGAAGTTCTCCCTGAGAATTGTGGGTAGAGCAATTTCTCCATCCTCTCATTCCATAGTATGTATTATCTGAACCACTCATTTGGCACCTAAGATATGTTGCCTTGATTGCTATTTATCTTTTTGTGTAAACCATGTCGTTTTATCTCCTACAGAGCCTTACTGGAATGCAAAAGTTTGTTGATTTGATTTTAAATTTAAGGCAATTACCATGTGGGCTGAGATAAACAGTACTTTCAAGGCAACAGTTAACTCAATAGTGAAAGTAAACACCAAGACTGCTTGCAAATGGGGTGGCTTGCAAAGTAGAATGACCAATGAATGCAAGTCCTCCAGATGGGAATATGTTTATGGCCTGGGCCTTCAGCCCACTACTCCTAGCCTACCAGCACGTCTTGTTATCTACATGAATTTATCATCCCCCAAGCTCATCTCCAGGAAACTCATGATCTTTCCTCTCAACCTACTTCAGCTCAACCACTGGTGTCTCAATGAAACCATTCTCCCAGGCACTGGTAAGTTTATTTGTTGAGTAACTGGATGAACAAGACAGCCACTCTCTCTAAGTAACCATCCACAATCCACTCTGGCCTGCCCCTTTTCCCTATATTGCTGGAAGGCTATGAGAATCAAGTTTAGAAGTTGTCATGCGTCTCTCCCCCCCCCCCCCCAAACAAGCCTCCTTGGCCAGTTAAGAGACTGACTGCAATGGGGCGACAGGACATTCCTCTTGATGTCCTTTCTGCTGAGAAACTTGAGACTTTGGACCAGTGGTCCTAAATGTGGAGTGGTTTTACCCCTGCGGGCCATTTGGCAATGTCTAGAAACATTTTTTGGTTGCCACGACAGGAACGGGGTACCATCAGCACCTCGTGGGTGGAGGTGAGAGATGCTGTGAAACATCCTACAGATCAAAGGGCAGTCCCCCAAGACAAAGAATCATCCAGCCCCAGATGTTGGTAGTGCTGAGGTGGAGAAACCCTGGCTGCTGTAAGAGCACAGGCTTTGCAGTCTAGTTGGTGACTTCGGGAAAATTATTTACACTCTCTGAGCCTCTGTTTCCCATTCTATAAAATGGAGCTGATAATACAACTCATCTCATGAGGCTATCATGAAGTCTAAAAGATAATTAATGTGAAAAGTACTTTGTAATTACGCCTTTAAAAACATTCTTATTAATGGTTAGCAGCATGCCCATGTGTGATTTTAATTTTGCGGTGCACTTCAGGCACTGCTAGGTGTGGGCGTAGAAAGGAAGCTCACCTCACCTCTCTCCATCTATCTGGGGTATCCATGTTCTCCCAGTTCAGCATTATTAAGCAGCTTTCTTAACTCCTTTGTGGAACCTGCTTATATTCTTTTTATTTGGCAGTTGTTTTTGCTTGGCCACTGGACTTCTGCCTCGTGCAGTATTATTCCTCAGCAATACTTTTCTTAGTGGTCTCTGATGATTTTCCCAGAAACCGTGCTTTCTGAGTAATCATCTTACTACAGCTCATAATAATGACCAAGTGTATGGCAAGGATGAATTAATGATTATCCCTCAGGGTAATCATTTGAGAAGTATAAGTAGAGTACTTATTACCAAGTTTGCCCTTTTTGTCATAAGCTACATTTTCCACCTTTGTGATTTATATCTAAGAATAAGCTGTGCCATTCAGTGTCTCAGAAGAATCATTTGGTGACCCTTGAAGATATTAGTTCTATTAGTTATGAGTCTCAAGAGGCTTATCCTTGATACTTTTTCCAACTGAGCACGTTCCATAAATTCACATATCCAGAGGAACAATTCCCAGCTCATTTGTCCTGCCTAGGAGAAGCAAACACTTTAAAATAGGCTAAGTAAGCACATTCTTATTTTCCTATTTCCTGAATGACCCAAATCAGGTAACACTTTAACGAATACTTTAGCTTCTACCCATTTCATTTCTTGGGTAAATCTGGAAAGTCTGCTTTCATTTTATTCAAAGGAAGCAAAGCAAAGCATCTATCCTGGGGCTTTTTATCTCACAAAATGGATATCTGGATATTTATAATAGCAAAGCCTTATGGTCTTAAATTGTAGTCTTTTTTTCCTTCCTATTTCAAATTTTTATTTAAATTCTAGTTAATTGACATACAGTGCAATACTGGTTTCAGGAGCAGAATTCAGTGATTCATCATTTACATACAACACCCAGCGCTCATCCCAACAAGTGCCCTCCTTAGTATCCACCACCCATTTAGCCCATCCCCCACCCACCTCCCTCCATCAACCCTCAGTTTGTTCTCTATGATTAAGAGTCTTTTATGGTTTGTTTCCCTCTCTTTCTTTCCCTCCCCTTCCCATATGTTCATCTGTTTTGTTTTTTAAATTCCACATATGAGTGATATCATACTGCATGTCTTTCTCTGACTTATTTCACTTAGTATACTCTCTAGCTCCAACCACATCATTGCAAACGGCAAAAATTCATTTTTTGTGATGGCTGAGTTATATTCCAGTGTGTGTGTGTGTGTGTGTGTGTGTGTGTGTGTGTGTATACACACCACTTCTCTCTTTTTTTTAATTTTTTTTAACGTTTTTATTTATTTTTGAGACAGAGAGAGACAGAGCATGAATGGGGGAGGGGCAGAGAGAGAGGGAGACACAGAATCGGAAGCAGGCTCCAGGCTCTGAGCCATAAGCCCAGAGCCCGACGCGGGGCTCGAACTCACGGACCACGAGATCGTGACCTGAGCCGAAGTCGGACGCCCAACCGACTGAGCCACCCAGGTGCCCCTCTCTCTTTTTTTTTTCTTAATGTTTATTTATTTCTGAGACAGAGAGAGACAGAGCATGAATGGGGGAGGGGCAGAGAGAGAGGGAGACACAGAATCTGAAGCAGGTCCCAGGCTCTGAGCTGTCAGCACAGAGTCTGATGTGGGGCTCGAACTCACAAACCACAAGATCATGACCTGAGCTGAAGTCGGTAGCTCAACCAACTGAGCCACCCAGGCACCCCATCACACCACTTCTCCTTTATCCATTCATCAGTCAGTGGGCATTTGGGCTCTCTCCATTGTTTGGCTATTGTTAATAATGTTACATAATAGTTTTATTTGTGTATGCATATGTCTGCATGTATTTAAAATTCTGTAGATTCTTGATTTTTTTTTAAAAAGATAATACAGTGGTTAGTTCCAATCTTCTTGAAATTAATGGTGGCCTCTTAGTAGAGTAAATCATGTCTCCATAATGGGCAGAATCTTAGCTATCATGAAAAAGAAGTTTACTCCGAAATCTTTGAAGTGGCAGAGGAGGAGGAGGATTTCTTGCTTGATCCAGAGGGAAGGCCTTCAACTTTGGGGATCAGCGGTCATTTTATCATTAGAAGAACAAATGGAAAGGCTGAGCTCATGCTAGCATTATGAGGAAGTTGAGCAATATGTTCACCAACAGGGGAATCTCAGTTTGTACGTTTGTGGACTAAGAGCATTGCTCTTACAGATACAACATAGAGTCCCTGAGGATGGGAAAGTGGTCTTTAATCAAGGAGATTAAGTTTCCTGGTATTATTCAAATAGGCTGTTTATGTAATGTGATGAACTTAAAGGCCCAACAGAGGTACTAAAACTGACTTCTCCTAACTCAAATATATTAGCCTAAAGTAAGGTTTTCCAATCTCAGCACTATTGACACTTGGAGACAGGTCATTCTTTGTTGTGGGTCCTGTCCTGTGCATTACAGGATGTTTACCGGTATCTCTGGCCTCTACCCACTAGAGGCTGATACCATACTGCCAGTTATGAAAACCAACAGTATCTTCAGACATTGCCAAATGTCCCCTGTGGAGGAAAACAGCCCCCAGTTGAGAACCACTGCACTAGGCATTTTAATCTATATACTTATACCATGTATCTTCTCTATTTTTGAGAGGTGGCATTTAGTATAGTCTTTGTCCTTAAGAAGAACCTGACTCATGGGGCGCCTGGGTGGCGCAGTCGGTTAAGCGTCCGACTTCAGCCAGGTCACGATCTCGCGGTCCGGGAGTTCGAGCCCCGCGTCAGGCTCTGGGCTGATGGCTCAGAGCCTGGAGCCTGTTTCCGATTCTGTGTCTCCCTCTCTCTCTGCCCCTCCCCCGTTCATGCTCTGTCTCTCTCTGTCCCAAAAATAAATAAACGTTGAAAAAAAAATTAAAAAAAAAAAAAAAGAATAACCTGACTCATTCATTCTGCAAATACAATGTTTCTTGAAAACCTGCTTATGTCCCTTCTAGGCAGAGTGACGAGAATGCACCAAGGCCCTGGGGCAGGACCAGGCCGGGGTACTGAGGAAGGTTCATGAGATTAGCATCAAATGAAAGGAGGAAAGCAACATGAGATGAGGTTTAATAAGCAGGGTGGTCAGGTCATTTTGGTGCTTATAAATTATTGTAAGAAGTCTGGGTTTATTTAATGTGTGATGGAAAATGACTAAAGGGTTTTAAACAGGGGATTAAGTTAATCTCATCTGTGTTTTACAAAAGTCCTTCTGCTCTAGATAGAGAGTGGATAGAGGGGGCAAGAATATAAGCAGACAGGCAAATGCAATTGTCCAAGCGAAAGATGAGGGTGGCTTGGACAAGGATAGTGGTGTAGAATGAAGAGTAGAGAAGTAGATGATACTGGGGATTAGGTGCCAAGCCAAAGAAAAGGAAAGAATCAAAACTCGATCCCCAGATTCCATCTTGAAAAACTGAGTGAATAGTGGCTCCATTTACTGAGAATGTGGAGATCAGCAGAGGCTCAGGTCTGTGGCTTGGTCAGGGGGTGGGACAGAATCATCTTCTGGCCCAGTGAAAGTGCAAGTTAAGGTAATTTCTACTCCCTAGGAGTTTACGAGTTATTTGAGGAGACAACATACAAGTACAATACAGTCACACCCTCTGTGGGAACAGGGTCTAAAGCCAGTGGCTAAGGTGAACGCTGTGTATAGTAAGAATTGCCTTGAATTGTATTCAGCACAGCCAGAGACACTGAAGGGACCATACATTTACAAGTCACATCTCACTGTTCACTCCAGGATACATACTCACTGAGAGAAAAGTCAGTATTTAATAGGCAATTTGTGAACAGTCTTTTCTTAGTTTGGCACAGATTTAGCAAGTTAAATGGGTTGCATGCAATTTTATTAAATAAAAAGTAAATCAATTTCACTTTAAAAAGTAAAATACAAACAAATGAAAACTACTGTCTAGTAAACTATAATACCTAGGGATTCAGTTAATAAAAGATCTAAGTAAGGTGGGGTGAAGGAAAGGCTCATTTTCTGAAGAATGTGAAGTGTTCCAATAAGGAGAAAGCCATAATAAAGAGATTTGGAATTGGATCCGTATAATTGGTAGTTACCTTCCATGACCATCTGGGTCTTCCTCTTTCTCAGGTTTCCAAAAAATTTCAGTGAAAAACATAGACAATTTAATTGTTTCAAGAGAACCGGGGTGCACAGGTGGGTGGAGAGGCAAGGTACCCATGACATAGTGGAGGAATACCAATAAAAAAGTATAAGTTTATGCACAATAGTTCTTAATCTTAGAGGAAAATGAGACCCAGAAATAAACCAACCATCAAGGTTCCCAATGAAGTTACTATCTAACTAAAACCAGAAATTAAGATTCTGTACATTTCTGTGGGAAAAAAGGTACTGCAGTTCCTCAAAAAATTAAAAATTAAAAATTGACCCAGCAATTCTACTTCTAGGTATATATTTAAAAGAACTGAAAGGAGGGTCTCAAAGAGATATTCCTACACCCATGTTCATAGCAACATTATTCATAACAAAAGGTGGAAGCAACCCAAGTGCTCAATGACTAATAAAGGAATGTGGTACATCCATACAATGGAATACTATTCAGCCATAAAAAGGAAGGGAATTCTGACACAGGCTACAACATGGATGAATACTGAGGACACTGTGCAAAGAGAAATAAGTCAGTCACAAAGAAGAAGAAGAAGAAGAAGAAGAAGAAGAAGAAGAAGAAGACGACGACGGAGGAGAACAAACAGCATATGATTTCACTTATAGGAGGTATCATGAATGGTGAAATTCATAGAAACAAAGTAGAATGATAGTTGTCAGGGGTTGGGGGAAGGGAGAAATAGGGAGTTGTTTAGCTGGTATGAAGTTTCAATTTGCAAGATGAAAACGTTCTGGAGGTTATTTGCACAACAATGTGAATACACTTAATATTATTGAACTGAAAACTTAAAGATGGTTAGGATGGTAAACTATATGTGTATTTTATCACAAAAATTTAAGAAACAAACTTTTAAAAGCTTCCTTACATTCAAGTCACCGATCTTCAATAGTGTAACATTGCATTCATATTATTTCTGGGATATGTTTTAAATTCTCTGATTAGAGAGTTCCTCATCTACTAAAAAGCCTTGGGGGGGAGGGTAAATGTACCAACTGGCATTGTGAGCTTGTATTAACTAGATGCTCATAGAACCACATTTTGATTTCTTTTAATCCTTAAAAAAATTAGCATCAGGTGCTAATTAAAAATAGTCAAATCTATCCTTCGAGGCAAGCTATAAGGTTATAATACTAACTGTAGGGAAAGGAATAATTCTCAAGGGACACATATGAGCAGACAGTAAAGATCTGTTTTACTGATTTTCTAGTGTCTGCTACTTTTCCAGTCTCTCTGCTACTATGGAGAAGGAAAATGACAACCATCAGACTAAATTCAGAGACAATATCAATTTTTAATTTTTATTTTTTAATTAATTAATTAAAGTAGGCTCCACACCCAACATGGGGCTTGAACTCACGACCCTGAGATCAAGAGTTCCATGCTCAGGGCACTTGGGTGGCTTAGTCGGTTAAGCGTCCAACTTCAGCTCAGGTCATGATCTCACATTTCGTGAGTTTGGGCCCCATGTAGGGTCCTGCACTGACAGTTCAGAGCTAGGAGCCTGGAGCCTGCTTCAGATTCTGTTCCTCCCTTTCTCTCTTTGCCCCTCCTCCGCTTGCTCTCTCTCTCAATAATAAATAAACATTAAAAAAAAAAAAGAAAAAAGAATCCCATGCTCTACCGACTGAGCCAGCCAGGCGCCCCCAAAGTCTATTTTTTAAAAACTTTCTCCACTGCAGACTATTTTTTAAAGTATTATGCTTACCAAGGAAAATGTGGTTGAGGCTATTATGCTGATCAGTATAATATGTCATATATAAGTCATCAGGAGGCACAAAAGTTTGTTTTATATTCACATATTTGTGAACCATCAACTCTACTTCCTATTCAATAGTTACTCTGTCTGCTCACAGCTAAAGACCTAATTTTCAGCCCCTTTCATTATCCCCACTGCACACCACTTTTTGTTTAATCTGTTGATAACTTTTTTGCCCCATTCACCTATGCTGAAATCTGTTCACAATTGCACAAACTCACCAACTCAACTTAACATCCAGATTGTCTTTTACTGCTTTTTTCCATCACCCCAACTCTTACCCAACCTAACACCAGAGGTCAAAGAACCTATTGGCCTATTGTTAACCTATTCTTAACTTTCCTCTCTAGGTTCACAGTCTGTGACAAAGACACCTCTTTCAATACCACCAGGTCTCCAGCTGTAAAACTGGAACAATATAACTGACCACCCTCTACTGCTCTGGATGAGGACTGAGGATGTGCACTGCTGACCTCCTTGATCCTCAGGAGATGTGTCATGCACAATTATTTGTGTTATCTCTGCCCTGGTTTCACATAACCCTTACTTCATGCCCCTTGATCCTGACCAGACAACACTGTGTTATTAAACAGCTCACTCAGTCTCCTGCTTCCTCCATTCCTGCCTTTGGGCAAGTCTTGCCAGCTGCCCTTTAAACTTGGAAGAGTCTCTCTTCGCATCTGCCAAGCTACTATTTCAAATGCTTCCTCCTTACTCATGTCTGTCTGCCTGCTCTCCACATGAATGACCAGGAGGAGCACCCTTCCTAGAGCAGACAGGTTTGGGGTAGAAAGTAAGTGAGGCAATGAAATCCAGAACTTTTTTGCCCATTCAATATTTGAGCTTAGAAATTCAAGATTTTCGGGGCGCCTGGGTGGCTCAGTCGGTTAAGCGCCCGACTTCAGCTCAGGTCACGATCTCGCGGTCCGCGAGTTCGAGCCCCGCGTCGGGCTCTGGGCTGATGGCTCAGAGCCTGGAGCCTGCTTCCGATTCTGTGTCTCCCTCTCTCTCTGCCCCTCCCCTGTTCATGCTCTGTCTCTCTCTGTCTCAAAAATAAATAAACATTAAAAAAAAAAAATTAAAAAAAAAAAAAAAGAAATTCAAGATTTTCTTATTGCTCTTCATGGTCCTTCAACCTCGGTGGCAAACTACGCTGGGACATAATAGCTATTATTAGGGGATAAATCTCTGTTATCTTCTGGACCTGACATAAGAATCTGGACCTGTCTCTTAGATGAATTTAGTCTTGTACACTGAATCCTTCCTCCACTCTTAACCCAATGCCTTCCAAACTTCCCTGATCATAAGAATCACCTGCTTTCTTGCACATTAGAGTTTTTTTTTTTTTTTAATGTTTATTTTTGAGAGAGAGACAGAGTGCAAGCAGGGGAGGAGCAGAGAGAGAGGGAGACACAGAATCCAAAGCAGGCTCCAGGCTCAAAGCTGTGAGCATGGAGCCTGATGCGGAGCTCGAACTCTTGAACTGCGAGATCATGACCTCAGCCAAAGTCGGACGCTTAACCGACTGAGCCACCCAGGCGCCTCCCTTGGTTGCACATTAAAATGGCAGATTCTGAGGTCCTATCTCAGACCTATACACTCAAGATTTTCATGAAAGGAGCCTGGGAATCTGTATTGTAAACACTGTCCCAGTAACTCTTGTGTCTAGTGAGTTTGGGAAACATTTGAAAGTCTATCAGGTCTTCCTGTTTTCGTCAGTGTCTTACCAACCAGAGGTCTGAAGACATATCAGCCAGAGGACCTAAGTTATTAAGGGATTAGTTATGAAGATTGTACCTACTCCAGCCATGCCGATAATTTGACTTAAAATTAATACTATGTGATTTTCAGTTTCAGATTTGCTGGTTGTATCTCATCAATCATACTCCAAGATTCTGGGGATAAAGTTATACTGTTTTATATTCACTCAATGCTTAACTAGCACAGCATGCAACGTTTAATTGGAACTCAATTAAAAGCTTACTGATTGATCAGTAAAGTACCACCCAACTCAAAACAAAACAAAACAAAACAAAACAAAACAAACCACCTAAACACTCCATGTCTTAAAGCCTACTTGAGTAGCACTGATTCCTTCCCTCACCATCAGGTTAAATGAGAATGAGAATGCAAACTTAGGGTTTGCCTCTTGGCTTGAAAGAGTAAGGCAATTATTCAGCGATTTGGCCAGATTTCTAGAAACTATTGTTATGCTTTGTCTGACTGCTTAGATTTTTCATAATAGAGTCAACTTCCTTTCATCCCTCAAGGATTACTGCTTTGACCCTGTGTTCTTTCCACCGTCATGCTGGGGAGATCTCAGAGTTAATGATTTGCATCTGATGGTGCATCATAAAAATTTGAGTAGCAAGCCTACTTTCAGGCAAGGACACACAGGAACACTTCTCAGAAACTAACAGAAGT
Source organism: Lynx canadensis (assembly GCF_007474595.2). Lineage (NCBI taxonomy): Eukaryota > Metazoa > Chordata > Mammalia > Carnivora > Felidae > Lynx > Lynx canadensis. Next base: position 62,681,572 of record NC_044305.1, read on the forward strand.
TTCATGCTGATCACTGCAAATGTTCAAGGATGCTTCCTTCAAAACATACTTATTCAAAACATGAAGCCCATGCTAGAGTAAAATCTAAATGAATTATATCACATAGAAAGGAATGTAGGGCCCTTGCTAAAAAGTGAAAGATTACCATTTATATACTATTCAGGAAAATAAAGCTGAGCGAACAATATGAAGCCAATTTATTCAAGAAGTTAATACTAAAAACAAAAATTTCAGTAGTATTATCACAGCTATGTTCAGTATTACACTTTTCAAAAGGATGAATCCATTCTCTGTTAAATAAAAAGCTTCAAATGTAAACAATGAATAGTCTGTATGATGAGATCCATCCCTGAAACTGAGCAGATTTCTAAATCAGTGCATAGACCAGGCTATTTATAAACTCTACTTCCCATCAACCTCAGCACGATGTCAACTAACAATAACAAGTTAATGTTTTCCAGTAATCTTCACTGTGCCATTTAATTGCCAGCACTCAGGCCAAGGTAAACTCAACGGCAACAAAAGAGCTAACATCACAATCAAAGAATAAGATTAATGAATACTGCATTTCTGCTTTGAAGTGAACACTGAAAACCATGCCCATAACATACTCTTTTTCAGCCGTTGGACTTCAATTGTGCCTACTGGTCTATACAGAGATTTGAAGGTAGAATTTAAAAATATTCTCCCTGTTTTTAATTAACTACAAGCTTTAGTCTTTGAGGAACTTTTTAAAACGAAGAACATCCTCTCTATAAAATTATAAAGTGTGTAACTCTCCAAGTTATCACACACAATTCCTAAACCTTGACCACCATTCCTAAAGGTTTTTTTTTTTTAACTGAAATACAACTAAAAAGTGCCAAGTCTGAAGTGTAAAGCTTACTGAATTTTTATATCTGCTTAATTATAGTTTTTACTTATAATAACATAACTCAACAAATGATTCATTATATAAGATTATTATAAATTATCACATTTGCTCGAAAAAGTACATTATAACATTCCTTTGCATTGGTGGTTAAACGATAGAATTCCCACCTCCCACATGGACTTAAATATTAAAAGCGGATACTGACTGTTCATAATACAATCAATAGCAGCACTCACTCTTTGTGGGGATGGGGAGATGAATCTTTAGAAGTAAATAATTTGCCTTTTTATATTAAAAATATACAGTAAAAAAATGGTCTTACAAAAATGTAGACAAAAAAAGAAAATCCAAAATATGCCATCTTTTGCTACAGAGAAGTATCATTGACTCTGATTTTCCAACTCTTTGATTCCTTTTTTTTGCCTTTGATTCTTTTTTATAACTCAACCCTGAACACATCAACTCTTCAGTAAACAAAATGAATTTAACCTTTACATTTTTCCAACTAAAACCGTTTTACTGACTGTGGACCAAATCACTTCAGTCTGTTTTTCAAAACCTCCACAATTTTTTTGTCACTTAATTGCTAAAAAGGTCCACTATCATTTCTCTTTTCTGGTGCCCTAAGAAATCACTTGTCCTTTTAGGAGCTATGTTTATATGCTAACTTTCCTCATTGTTTAAATATCTCCCACCCAAGCCAGTGATGGATTATAAAACCCAGGTCCAGGCCTATACACCTCATCCTGGGTTTCTGATGGTTGAGATAACTCATCCCTAGGTGTTAGGTTTTTGTCATCACTCACCCAAACACACTCTCACATCTTTTAACTGCCTGTTGTCACCTCTTCATGATAGAAACTTCTTTCTTGGTAGTCTACAACAGTGATGTGTTCAGCTAAACAAAAGTACACATATCAGTGGCAAATATCTAAGAAACAGAAACACTCACAGGATACAAAATAATTGGGAAAAGACCAGTCTGAATGCACAAGAAATTTTTTTAAACAAAAACAGTTAAAAAAAATTTTTTTTTTAACATTTGTTCATTTTTGAGAGACAGAGAGAGACAGGGTGTGAGTGGGGCAAGGGCAGAAAGAGAGGGAGACACAGAATCCAGAGCAGGCTCCAGGCTCTGAGCTATCAGCATAGACCCTGATGCAGGGCCTGAACCCATGAACCGCGAGATTATGACCTGAGCCAAAGTTGAATGCTTAACCAACTGAGCCACCCAGGCGCCCCAAACAAAAACAGTTTTTAAAGACCTGCTGGTCTATTATTCAAATATGGTCAGTAATGCGAACTACACTAAAATAAACAAATGGCTGTCAAATAGTGTATCTGTTAAGCTGAACCTGAATAACTTCAGAAGATTAATTTGTAATGACCATTCATGGAGAAAAGTAAATTTGTGTGCAGTCTTAATGTCAGAATCACAAAAACAAAACTAAAACAGTAAAATCCAAATTAATGAGATTTCCTCTTTAATTGAGAAAAATCTTACTTTTTTAAATGAATACAGTGAGAGTGAACGTGGCTGTTAAACTAGAGTTCCAAGGTCAGGAGTTTCTAATCTCTCTGAGAACTTTGCATTGTAGGTGTAAAGGTCCTCAATCTTCAACCGAATCAATACAGCTGACAGAGGGGAGCTTCCTTGATCTACTGCACAGCATTTCTATGTTCCATGTCACATGCATGCATATGTACATACATACATAAATGGGCCATTCAAACTATATCTCAAAGTCATAGAAAGCTCAGCCTCCAAAGTGACAAAAGTAAAGCATTAGTCTAGTAAGTATTTAAAAGCTTTAGATTATCCCAGAAACACTTACTTCTAACACTACCAGTAGGAAAACATAGATGAAAAGAAGAAACACCACCATACCTTTTGGATTACTGAAAAACAATATTAATCTAGCTCATTTATTCAATAGCCTTTACTGAGGGTTTAATGTCAAATGCTATGGAAGTGTATGACATAATCATGACGTGTTCCCATGGTTATTTAAGGTACACTATACAATGTACAGTTTAAATCACAAATGGTGACTCAAAGATTAAAACACAAAGCCCAACATTTTCAGTATCCCTATGAAAACTGGGCTTTACAGTACTAACAGAACCTCCAATATAACTTTCATATATACGAGGGTCTGTTTCTCCATTTTGGCCTCTGATATTTCTTTCTAATGACGAGTTAGTATCATACTTTTTATTATGGAGAATAATTATAAATATTAATGTATCTTTATATTCTGTTTTAGGATTTGATGTGGCCAGTTCTATAATCCGTGAGCTTCTTTAAAAAATTTTTTTTTCTAGACACTAAAGGCCTCAATAAAATGTTAGCAAATCAAATCCAATAATTAACAAAAAGGATAATACATCAAGAAGAAATGGGTTTATCTCAGCATGGCAAGGTTGGTTCAACATTTAAAAATCAATGTAATTTGCCATATTAACCCATTTTAAAAAAATCTAATTCTCTCAGTAGAGGCAGTAAAAGCATTTACAAAATTCACCATCTGTTCCTGATAAAGATTCTCAGTAAAGCAGAAATAGAAGGAAATTCCTTAACTTGATAAAGCACCATCTAGGAAAAACCTAGAGCTAATATCCTATGCAATGATGATAGGATGCATGCTTTCCCCCTTTGCCTGGGAAAAAGTAAGAATGTCTACGCACACGACTTCTACTCAACATTATACTGGAGGTCCTATCCAGTTTAATAAGGGGAAAGAATGTATATATATGGCACGCCAACTGAAAGAAAGAAATAAAATTGTCTTCTTCATAGATAACATGATTCATCTATGCAGTAAAACCCTAAAGAATCTATTTTTAAAAGATATAAAACTAGTAAGTTCAGCAAGATCTCAGAATATGAGGTCAACATATGAAAATTAACTATGTTCTCTAGAGATTAGCAATGAACATTTAGAATTTGAAATTTTAAAAAGTTATCATTCTTGATAGTATCAAAAACATGAAATATCTTGGGATAAATCTAACAAAATATGGGTAAGATGCATCATCCAAATATTGTGTATTTATAAAAATTTCTATTAGGGGCCAGAGAGTAAATATACTAGGCTTTCTGGGTTATATGATCTCTGTTGTAACTACTCAACTCTGGCATTATACTGTAAAGGCGACCATAGAAAATATGTAACAAATGGGCATGGCTTTATTTGTAAAATAGGAGGCAGGATGGATTTCTCCTTGTTTGCTACTGATTAAAGGTCCCAGGCTTAGTGAAGTTACTTGTGAAGGGGTAGTCTTTTGTGGAGTGGAGACAAAAATAATTTCTCTCTAGTGGAACAGATGACCCCAGAGATTTATGATCTGCTGGACATTAAACTGTCTTATATCTAATTCAGCAATCTTATTCTAACATTCTGTTAAATTGCCTCAGATACTCTTTGAACTGATCAGCTATCTGTCTGGTCCCTCATTAATTAACAAATTAGATAATATATTTTACATGTTTATTTTATATTTGCCTGAATGTAATGATTTTACCTTCATGAAAATTTACTTTCACAATGTCAATTCTCCCCTAAATTGCTCTAAAGATTCAATGTAATCCCAATCAAAAAAACATTCTGTCTATTCTCTTACTATTTCATCTTTCATATAAATTTAATTGTGAAAGTTTTATTATAAATGCATTAAACCCATGTTAAAATATGGAGAAAATGGACATCTCTGTGATATTCAGTCCTATCAAATACACATAACATCCTCAGAGAAAAGTCAAGAGAATCAACAGAAAACATATTACAAAGGGTGTTTACAAACGATACTACAATTTTAGTATATGTGCTGCCGAAGCGAGCACTACAAATGATATTCCAAATGAGAGTTAGGTGACTGAGTACAGCACAGTGCAGAATTTACGACTATTGGCTCTAAAAAACCCTGGATCTGCCACTTTCTAGCAGTGTAACCCTGAGCACAGTGTGACTCTTAACTTCTCTAAGCTTCAGTTTCCTCACTGTAAAACAGTACTCACTTTCTAGGACTGTTAGGAGAGGTTAATGCGTAAATATGTATTAAGTGCATAGAATAGTGTTTGACACAGATGAAGTATAAGTGATGATGAACACTATTATTACAAAGTACGTATGTGGAAATCAATCCTTTTCAAAAGTAAAAACAGCACAATTCAGAAGACAAAACATGGAAAAGTACTGATAGTAACAATAAATATAAAAATAGAACATATCATCTACATGAAAAAAGCTTTAAGATATGATGCTATTGAGGAACATAAGACAAATGAATGGAAAGGTATACCATATTGTGAAATAGGACAGCAGCATAATAAAGGTGTATGTATATTCCATAATGTAATACACAAGTCTAATGTGGTCCCAATAAAAAAGAAAAATATCAGCATAATGAAGGATGAGGAGCTAGATGAGCTGATTTAAAGTTCATAGGGTACTGAAAAAGTAGTGAACGAGAATTAGTCTCCAACAAATTGTAAGACATTACAGAGCTACTATGGGCAACTGGTGCAGAAGGGGACAAACTGTTCAATGGAACAGACTAAAAATCTAGCAAATAAAAGCGGCTGCATACTGAAATTCAGCATATGACAAAGATAGCCTTTCCGTCAGGGGAGATAAGATATGCTTTTCAGGGGCGCCTGGGTGGCGCAGTCGGTTAAGCGTCCAACTTCAGCCAGGTCACGATCTCGCGGTCCGTGAGTTCGAGCCCCGCGTCGGGCTCTGGGCCGATGGCTCGGAGCCTGGAGCCTGTTTCCGATTCTGTGTCTCCCTCTCTCTCTGCCCCTCCCCCGTTCATGCTCTGTCTCTCTCTGTCCCAAAAATAAATAAACGTTGAAAAAAAAAAATTTAAGATATGCTTTTCAACGAATAAATTTGGGACAAAAAAAAAAAAAACAACAAACAAAAAAAAACCCATACAATAGCTATTTTTTATTTTCCTCAATTATATTAAGTATTTTTGCATAACAGTATTTTTAAAATTATCGTAATTATAAGTGATACTTACCATTTATTAAGAAACGATATCATGAAGGCCACTACACTGGGAATTGTACATATAACATCTCGACTCTATATATGGACCTTGCAAATTATGTGTTATCATTATTTTAACAAATGGTTAAGCTGCAGTTTAGAATTGAAGTGATTTGGGACGCCTGGGTGGCTCAGATGGTTAAGCGTCCGATTTCGGCTCAGGTCATGATCTCACGGTTCATGAGTTCAAGCCCCGCATCCTACTCTGTGCTGACAGCCTGAAACCTGCTTTGAATTCTGTGTCTCCCTTTCTCTCTGCCCCTCCCCGACTTGTGCTCTGTCTCTCTGTCTCAAAATAAATAAACATTAAAAAAAATCACAAACTTAAAAAAAATAATAATAATTGAAGTGATTTGCCCTAGGCCAAATATCTAGAAATGGGGAGACAGTATGTCAAGTCCAGGTGTGGCCTCAGTCCAAAACCTCCTTCTATATACCATTATCTCTTCACAAAATAATCCAGTCTGTCAATGAGACTCTCAGAAAGGGGCAATAAAACAGCCTGAGATTACAGTTGTACATACCGACTAGGAATGAGGTAACTATAAGAAAACAAAGTATCTTCTCTTTGTGCTTTTTAGTTAAAAAAAAATTTTTTTTTATTTGAGAGAGAGAGAGAAAGAGAGAGAGTGCACACAAGGCAGAGGAGAGGGACTGAAGAAGAGAGAGAATCTTAAGCAGACTCCATGCTCAGTGAGAAGCCTGATGAGGGGCTCAATCCCACGATCCCGGGATCGTGACCTGAGCCAAAATCAAGAGTCGGATGCTCACCCGACTGAGCCACCCAGGCACTCCGCTTTTTAGTTTTAAAATGGTAAACACACTGGCGGCCATGTCTTATTTATACTCTATCATGGTTGCCTGGCATTTCAGTCACTGGATGACATCCAAGGTGAATCCACGGTACAGCTCATTCTTTCCGATAAAGAAGATAAAGTGAAGCTAGAGTGGGCGTCAACATATTCTACACTGAGGAAATTCTGTAACTGTTTTCATTTTCTATGTACAAGGTCCCAATGTGGGAAACTGGAAATCTGTATGCCAAAAGAACATAACGCTGGCTATTTTGACTTCCCTCTGCTGGGCAGTAACCTCTGAACTTCTATTTTTGGGAATTGAGGTATCCCTTTAATCCTGTTACAGAACTGCTGACGGCAGTAGGACACCAAAGGAAAATCGGCACAGGGCCTGAGCCAGGAAGGTCTCCAAGAACAGGGATAAAACAAAGCATAAGCAAGCAAAGCATTTTGCAAGAGTTTTGTGAAATCGGTGTCAGTGTTCACAAACCCAACACAAGAAACACCACCCAACTGCAAGCCATTTCAGACTAAAAAGAGCCCCTGACGCTGGACCAACGTTGTGAAACTCCCAGAGCCAATATTTACAGCATGGTTAAAGTTGTACTTGCAGAAAACAGAACAGCCCTTCTCTAGGTCTGTCCCTGCGTGCTACAATATACCAGCAGTGTTCTCTCCTGCTTTTCTTGGTATGTGTAAAGACACAGTTCAGAGAGCACAGGCCTTCTTCCGTATAGACTATCAGGGACGCAGACACCGCTGCCTACACTCCTGAAGTAGGCCCCCCACCCCCTTTCTAAAAGACCCTCCTGATGATGATTTGTTTTCTACATGCAGCTGAGACAGTTGAAGCCCACTTCCTTTTTTTTTTTTTTTAATGAAAACAGCCTCATCTTCAAAATTGGTCTCCAGTTAACTCAATTCATTTTCAAAGTTTTCTATGATTCTAAAGCTGAAAAAGACACAGAACTAATCATGTCCCTTTCCCAAATAAAGCTGATGTTAGGGGTTTACTAGGATGCCCCCAGTCAATGACAAAGATCCATATTCTAAACATTCAGTCTCAGTTACTGAAGGCCACATGTTACATGAATGAGGCCTAATTCTATCCCACTTAGAATCAGAATAATCAACACCTGCTTGGCGTCAACAGCGAGGACTCCGACCGAGGCCAAATACCACACTCGAATCAAGTCCAACGTCAATAATTATTGACATCCGGAGAAGCCCTTCAGAGGCTCTGGCGATCCGGGTGCATGCAGCTTGCTTACCTCTTCCCATCACTATACTCTATGGGAAAGCTGTCCTTCCAAGTGAAGGGACTAGAGAGTGGGGTGTACTACAGTGAGTTATAGATGTGACAAATTCCTCTACATCCCTCACCCAATTCCCTCACCTTCACCGTCTTACATTACCATGGTACATTTGTCACAACTAAGGGAGTAATTGGTATCTTACTGTTAACTAAACTCCACACACTTCACTCATATTTCACTCGTTTTCAGTTAATGTCCTCCTTCTGTTCCAGGATCCCATCCAGGCTACCACATTACATTTAGTTATCGCATCTCCTTAGACACTTCTGGTCTGTAGCAGTTTCTCAGACTTTTTCCCCGTTTCCCTGTTTTTGATGATCTTAACAGTTTTGAGGAGTTCTGATCAGATGTTCTGTAAAAAGTCCCTCAATTTGGGTTTGTTTTTCGATGTGTTTTGGATTAGACTAGGCTTCCAGGTTTTGGGGAGCAAGACCACAGAGGTGACATGCCATTCTCATCCCATCGTCACAAGGGTACATGCTCGTACGTGCAACCATCGTGACCAATCACTGTTGGTGTTAGCCTTGATTACACAGATTAAAGGTAGTGTTTGCCAGCTTTCTCCACTGTGGGGTTATTTTCCTTGCCTCCCTCTTTCCATAGTCTGTGGAAGCAAGTCCCCACATGCAGCCCACACTCAAGGAATGAGGGAAGGGAAGCTGAGCCTCACGTCCTAGAGGAGGAGCTGGGGGGAGAGTAGCTACATAAATTATTTGGAATTCTTCTGCATGGGAGATTTGTCTCTTCTCCCACATTTATTTATTTGTATCAGTTATGGATACTTATTTTACACTTTGGGATACAGGCCCACTACAAAATCCTGCAAAACGCTTATTTGAACTGGTACTTCTTAAACTTTAATGAGCATGTGAGTTTAAGCGGGCACCTCCTGAAAATGCAGATTCTGATTCAGTAGGTCTGGGGTGGCCCTGGATTCTGTGTTTATAGCAAGATCCAGGCAATGCCAATGCTGCTGGTCTGGCACTCCACTCGAATGACAACGCTCTCTAGCCTGGGCTTGACTTCCTCGGGGAATGAGTGCTCACTACACTCCACAGCAACCTATTCCACCTTTGAAAGTTCAGCCAGGGATGAAAAATAAAATGAAAGTGTTTTCAGTCTTCGAATCTATACCAAAATAATGAAAACTATTAATGTGAATACAAACTCTGAGATGGACTCTTTGGTATCCTTTTTGGTTTTGTTTTAAACTAAACTGTAGATGTTTTTAGGCCTCCACCACTACACACGCGCGCGCCCGCACACACACACACACACACACGCACGCACACACACCCACACACCGCACAACACACACACAGATCATCTCTACCTTCTTTACAGGAATTCAAAAATGACTATACTCCTTGTGACTGATGAGGTGATACCTGAGATTTAACTTCTGACATGGACAGACAGCTGGGGACTGTGCATCTCTACACACTCTGTGCTCTCCTTCAGGAGGGAAAAAGTAAACATTAGAGAAATGACAAAGGAAAAGCTATGACAAAGGAAGATTAACAAAGTAATCATACATTCATATCAAACAGATGATGTGAGTCTTAAGGACACATTTGCAAAACAATATGGCCCTAATGAGGCCATGGAGTCTGGAGGAGGAGTGAGTTACCCGAGCCAGAGTCTCACCACTGCTTAGAGAGGAGACAGTGAAGGGCACTCGTACTGATTTTCTTCAAAAATCTATCTACCTCCTGTCCTGGCACAAAAACAGACAGATCAATGGAACAGAATGGAGAACCCAGAAATGGACCCACCAACGTATGGCCAACTAATCTTTGACAAAGCAGGAAAGAATATCCAATGGAATAAAGACAGTCTCTTCAGCAAGTGGTGCTGGGAGAACTGGACAGCGACATGCAGAAGAGTGAACCTGGACCACTTTCTTACACCATACACAAAAACCACTCAAAATGGATGAAAGACCTAAATGTAAAACAGGAAGCCATCAAAACCCTTGAGGAGAAAGCAGGCAAAAACCTCTTTGATCTTGGCCACAGCAACTTCTTACTCAACACGTCTTTACAGGCAAGGGAAACAAAAGCAAAAATGAACTATTGGGACCTCATCAAAATAAAAAGCTTCTGCACAACAAAGGAAACAACCAACAGGGGCGCCTGGGTGGTTCAGTCGGTTGGGCGTCCAACTTCAGCTCAGGTCACGATCTCGCGGTCCGTGAGTTCGACCCCGCGTCGGGCTCTGGGCTGATGGCTCAGAGCCTGGAGCCTGCTTCCGATTCTGTGTCTCCCTCTCTCTCTGCCCCTCCCCCGTTCATGCTCTGTCTCTCTCTGTCTCAAAAATAAATAAACGTTAAAAAAAAATTAAAAAAAAAAGAAAGAAACAATCAACAAAACTAAAAGGCCACCGACAGAATGGAAGAGATATTTGCAAAAGACATATCAGATAACGGGTTAGTATCCAGAATCTATAAAGAACTTATCAAACTTAACACCCAAAAACCAAATAATCCAATGAAGAAATGGGCAAGAGACATGAATAGACACTTCTCCAAAGAAGACATCCAGATGGCCAACTCACACATGAAAAACTGCTCAACATCATTCATCATCAGGGAAATACAAATCAAAACCACAATGAGACACCACCTCACACCTGTCACAATGGCTAACATTAACAACTCAGGCAACAACAGGTGCTGGCAAGGATGTGGAGAAAGAGGATCTCTTTTGCACTGCTGGTGGGAATGCAAACTGGTGTAGCCACTCTGGAAAACAGTATGGAGATTCCTCAAAAAATTAAAAATAGAACTACCGTATGACCCAGCAATCGCACTACTAGGTATTTATCCAAGGGATACGAGTATGCTGTTTTGAAGGGGCACATGCACCCCAATGTTTATAGCAGCACTATCAACAATAGCCAAAGTATGGAAAGAGCCCAAATGTCCATTGATGCACGAAAGGATAAAGAAGACTTCACTCATATGAGGACTTTAAGACATAGAACAGATGAACACAAGGGAAGGGAAGCAAAAATAATGTAAAAACAGGGAGGGGGGACAAAACATAAGAGACTCTTAAATATGGAGAACAAACAGAGGGTTAGTAAGGGTTGTGGGAGGGGGAATGGGCTAAATGGGTAAGGGGCACTAAGGAATCTACTCCTGAAATCATTGTTGCACTATATGCTAACTAACTTGGATGTAAATTAAAAAACAAAATAAAATTTTAAAAAAGAAAAGAAAAGAAACTCACCTCCTGAAGGTGCCTGGGTGGCTCAGTTGGCTGAGCATCTGACTCGATTTTGGCTCATGATCTCATGGTTGAGCCCCATGTTGGACTCTGCACTGACAACACGGAGCCTGCTTGGTGTTCTCTCTCCCTCTCTCTCTGCCCCTCCCCTGCTCATGCTCGCATGCTCTCTCTCTCTCAAAGTAAATAAATAAACATAAAAAAAAAAAGAAATCTACCACCTGGTACCTTTTGATTTGGTGGCCCTGGATTATATGACATCTATAACACCATCAGAGCTTCCTTTGAAGAACATGGGACTTGAATTTCTAGCACCTTAATTCTGAACGCACATACCCACACACATAGGAGCATATGCTCCATCATAAATTTTAAAACAAATTACTGCCTTGTATCTCTGGTCTCTAAATACACATTTGAAAATCAAACTCGATGACTAAGTTTTCTCTCAAACAGATTGATCAAGGAAAACTGCTTTTCAGTAGGAAAAGAATAGTTTGCTAACTGGACTAGTAAGTGTCTCACATACTTGAAAAAATCAATTACAAAACAGAAAACCAAAACTACATTTCAGAAACAATGTGTTAGATATAAAAATTACTATATATCCTATAATAGAAGAAAGGAAAGGCATAAAGTCTATTTGCTATAAACTGACTTAAACTTACAAGTAAAACCTGTCTTACCATCTACATGAAATAAAGACACTTTTAAAAGGCTCAAGTAGTGCATAAGGAAAAAAATATCAAACAGCATATTTAAGATGTTAATTATACTGATTTCTTTGAAGATTAACAAAGGTGATAGAATTTTCTGGCACTTACAAACTCTTCAAAGTCACAATTAAGAAAACACACTAAATCCATTTGATATAAAAAATAACCAAACAACTTTAGATCTTTTTTTGGAAATATAATTCTCAGAAAGTTAATGAAAGATATCCCCCTTACCAAGAAGTTTACTTTATGAAGATTAAAAAGGCATCTCAAATAGGAGACTGACCAAGAGCCTAGAGAAAATACAGGATTACCTATTCAGTTATGAACATGGGTCCAATATTAAAATCTGATACCTGTATATACCTAACAACTGTTCCAGAGTGCTATTAATTCAAGTATAAACACATTCCTTTCATTAATAAGGAAAAAAAGTAGAAGATGAAGCAGGAAGATAAGTCTACCTCATTTAGCAAAAAAAAAAAAAAAAAAAAAAGAAGAAAGAAAGAAAGAAAGAAAAGAAAAGAAAAGAAAAAGAAAAAGAAAAAGAAAAAAGAAAAAACGAACACATAGGAGATTTAGACTTGCTAGGAATCCCCAGCAGCATACTCCACTCAAGAAAGATCCCAAAACCCACCCGTGCACACAGAGGTCATGACCAAGGAGGCTTTAAAATAGTTTCAGAAGACCCACCTCCCTCTCCCCTTCTTGCCCTAAAAATCATTCTTCCCTGCTCTCTCCTGGAGACAGAAGATCTGGCTATTAGAGACACTCCATTTTCTTAATCTGTGCTGATTTTCACAAGTAGCCCCAGAAAATGATTTCTTTCTCAATTTTATGGAGGAGAAAACAAAGGCTAATAACTCTAAGCTATCAGTGGAACTGGGATTTGAATCCAGATAGTCTTAACTCCAGAGCCTTCTCTTTCATCCACTGTTACATTAAGCAGAACTATTAATTGGGAAAAGACAAATGAAATACAAGAGCAAAGATTAAACCTAATAATCTAAGAGCAAAGGTTCAAGTGTGGAACATGGAGGAGGGGGCCCAGGGTAGCCAGGAAGTCAGAATGGTCAGCACTGTGCTAAGAACTGGATGCATCCATGATTTTGTTGAAGAAATGCATTATACTATCTGAGGGTCCAGTGGAGCACAGGAATAAACAGAGCAAAGAAATAAGAAAGGCATGAACAACTATATGGCAACAAATTGGACAAGCTAGAAGAAATGGATAAATCCCTAGAAACATGCCTAGAGGGGCGCCTGGGTGGCGCAGTCGGTTAAGCGTCCGACTTCAGCCAGGTCACGATCTCGCGGTCCGGGAGTTCGAGCCCCGCGTCGGGCTCTGGGCTGATGGCTCAGAGCCTGGAGCCTGTTTCCGATTCTGTGTCTCCCTCTCTCTCTGCCCCTCCCCCGTTCATGCTCTGTCTCTCTCTGTCCCAAAAAAATAAATAAACGTTGAAAAAAAAAAAAAAAAGAAACATGCCTAGAAACCCACCGACACTGAATCAGGAAGAAATAGAAAATCTGAACAAATAATGAGTAAGGAGATTGAATCAATAACCAACAACCTCCCAACAAAGAAAAGCCCAGGACAGAAAGATTCACTGGTGAATTCCACCAAACATTTAAAAAAGAATTAATGAGGGGTGCCTGGGTGGCTCAGTCGGTTAAGCGTCCGACTTCAGCTCAGGTCACGATCTCACGGTCCGCGAGTTCGAGCCCCGCGTCGGGCTCTGGGCTAATGGCTCAGAGCCTGGAGCCTGCTTCCAAGTCTGTGTCTCCCTCTCTCTCTGCCCCTCCCCCATTCATGCTCTGTCTCTCTCTGTCTCAAAAATAAATAAACGTTAAAAAAAAATTAAAAAAAAAGAATTAATGACAATCCTTCCCAAACTCTTTCTAAAAACTGCAGAGGAGGAAACACTCTCAAACTCATTTTACAAGACCAGCATTATGCTGATACCAAAGCCAGGTAAGGACATTACAAGAAAACTACAGGCCAACATCCCTGATATAGATGTCAAACTACTCAACAAAATCTAGTAAGCTAAATTCCACAGCACATTAAAAAGATTACACTATAATCAAGTGGGATTCATCCCTGAGAGGCAAGGATGGCTCAACATAGGCAAATCATCAATATGATACATCATCTTAATAGAATGAAAGATAAAAATCATAGGATCATCTTGATAGACACAGAAAAAACATCTGACAAAATTCAACGTCCATTCATGATAAAAACTCTCAACAAATTGGGTAGAGAATGAATGTATCGCAATATAATAAAGCCATATATGACAAGTCACAGCTAACATCATACTTAAAGTAAAAGGTTGAAAGTTTTTCCTCTAAGATTAGAAATAAGACAAGAGTGCCAACTCACTACTCTTATTTAACATAGTAATAGAAGTACTAGTCAGAGCAATCAGCAAGAAAAAATAAAAGGCATCTGAGTTGGGAAAGAAGTAAAAGTGTCTCTGTTTGCAGAAGACATTATCTTACATAGAGATAATCCTAAAGACTTTGCCAAAAAATTGTTAGAACTTAAATGAATTCAGTAAAGTTTCAAGATACGAAATCAACATACAAAAATTGGTTGCATTTCTATCCGCTAACAATGAATTACCTGAAAAAGAAATAAAGAAAACAATCCTATTTGCGAAAGCATCAAAAACAATAGAATACTTAAGAATAAGCTTAACCAAGGAGATTGAAGGTCTGTACACTGAAGACTGTAAGGCAGATGAAAGAAACTGAAGATGACACACAGATAGGGAAGGATATCCTGTGTTCATAGATTGGAAGATGTATTATTGTTAAAAGTCATTAATTAATTAATCAATTAATATTGTTAAAGGTCCAAAGCTATCTACAGATTCAACACAATCCCTCAAGATTCTAATGGTAGTTTTTTGCAGAAATTGAAAAAATAATCCTAAAATTTGTATAGAGCCAAAAAACCCCCAAATAGCCAAAGCAATTCTGAGAAAGAGCAAAGCTGTAGGTATCACACTTCCTGACTTCAAACTGTATTACAAAACTGTAGTAATCAAAACAGTATGGTACTGACATAAAAACAGACACAAAGACCAAGAGAACAGACTCAAGAGCACAGAAATAAACCCATGCATATGGGTCGACTATTATTTGAGAAGGAAGCCAAGAGTACAATGGAGAAAGATATTCTATTCAATAAATGATGTTGTGAAAACTGAATATTCACATGCAAAGGAATGAAAATGGACCCCTATCTTACCCCACTCACAAAAAACGTATTAATGGCTTAAACATAAGACCTGAAACCACAAAACTTGTAGCAGAAAACACAGGGGAAAAAGCTCTTTGACACTGATCTTGGCAATGTTTTATGGATATGACACCGAAAGCGCAAACAACCAGAGCAAAAATAAACCAGTGTGCGTACATCAAATCAAAAAGCTCTGCAGAGTGAAAGAAGCAATCAACAAAATGGAAAGGGAGAAAATATTTGCAAACCACATATCTGAGTAGGGGTTAATAACCAAAATATATAAGGAACTTGTACAATTCAAAAGCAAAAAACCCAAATAATCCAATTGAACAATAAACAAAGGACCTCAGTGGACATTTTCTCCAAAAAAGGCATTCAAGGGGTGCCTGGGTGGCTCAGTCAGTTAAGTGTCCGACTTTGGCTCGGGTCATGATCTTGTGGTTCGTGGGTTCGAGCCCCGCATCAGGCTCTGTGCTGAATGCTTGCTCAGAGTCTGGAGGATGCTTTGGATTCTGTGTCTCCTTCTCTCTCTGCCCCTCCCTGGCTCATGCTCTGTCTTCACTCTGTCTCTCAAAAATAAATAAATGCAATAAAAAAAATTTTTTAAAGACATTCAAATGGCCAATAGGTACATGAAAAGGTGATCAGCATCACTATCATCAAGGAAATGCAAATCAAAACACCGAGATATCTTCATACCTGTTAGAATGGCTAGTATCAAAAAGACAAGAGTTAACACAATGCTGATGAGGAAAACCCTTGTGCACTGTTGGTGGGGATGTAAACTGGTACAGCCACTATGGAAAACACTATGGAGGTTCTTCAGAAAATTAAAAATCAAGGAGCACCAGTCAGTAGAGTGTGTGTACTACTCTTGATCTCAGGGTTGTGAGTGTGAGCCCCACTCCAGGTATAAAGCTTACTTTAAAAAATACGATAAAAAAAAATTAAAAATAGGGATACCTGGGTGGCTCAGTCAGTTAAGTGTCCCACTTCAGCTCAGGTCACGATCTGACAGTCATGGGTTCAAGCTCTACATTGGGCTCCATGCTGACAGCTCAGAGCCTAGAGCCTGCTTCAGATTCTCTCTCTCCTTCTTTCTGTCTGTCTCTCCCCTGCTTGTGCTTTTTCTCTCTCAAAATAAATAAATTTTAAAAAATTAAAAATAGAACTATCATATGATCTAGAAATTTCACTTCTGGGAATATATCTGAAGGAAATCACTATCTCAAAGACATATCTGCACCCTCATGTTCACTGCAGCATTATTTACATTAGCCAAGACATGGAAACAACTTAAGTGTCCATTTTTTTAAAGTTTATTTATTTATTTTTGAGAAGGGGGTAGAGGCAGTGAAAGAGGGAGGAAGAGAGAAGATCTCGAGCAGGCCCCACACTGACAGCATGGAGGTTGACGTCGGGCTCTAACTCAGGAAATGTGAGATCATGGTCTGAGCCAAAATCAAGAGTCAGACACTCAACCGACTGAACCACCTACGTGCCCCTCTAAGCATCTACTGATGGATGAACGGATAAAGAAAATGTGCCATACATACACACACACTCACATACACACTTATACACGCATGAATATTATTCAGCCACAAAAAAGAAGGAAACCCTGCCATTTGCAACAACATGGATGGACCTTGAGGGCATTAAGCTAAGTAAGATGACTCAAACAGGGCAAGCAAATACTGTATTATCTCACTAGATACGTGGAGTCTAAAAAAAACTCAAACTCTTAGAAATAGCAGAGTAGTGGTTGTGGGGTGGAGGGTAATAGATAAAGGTGGTCAAAAGGTACAAACTTCCAGTTATAATATGAATATGGTCTGGGAATGTAATGTAAGAGCATGGTGACTATAGTTAACAATATTGTATTGTATATTTGAAAATTGTTAAGAGAGTACATCTTAAAAGTTCTCACCACAAAAACAAAATTGTAATTACATGAGGTGATGGATGTGCTAAACTAACCTTAATGTGGAAATTATTTTGCAATATATACATATATCAAATTATTACATTGTACACAAACTTATACAACGTTATATATTAACTGTATGCAAATAAAGCTGAAAAAAACCCACATGTATATAAGAGATGGACTTTTTCTTCTTACCAATTTAGACAGGAAAAACTTTGTGGATGACTTTGGTGGACTTCCTCATCCAACAGTAGTTTTGCAAAGTCACAAGACATTTGGAAAAGGGATGTCAATGAATGTATATTTCAAAAGAAATAGGAACTCAACAGTGGTCAACTTGAATGGACTTCTTACTAAAATGGGGAAAAGCATGCCACTGTCCGTATGTTTGTTCTAAGGACTTTCATGAGCCTGGATCTGTATTCTTACTAACTCTTTATATTTTGATGTCAAAATCTGTAATTAACCTAACAGGGTGACTGATAAATTAACTATGCATAAGTTTGAAGAAAAAAAAAAATTACCAAACATTCACAGGTGCAAACCGTTACCCCAATTATCATATCTCTGGATGTGAAGAGAAGGCACAGAAAGTTCTTGTTATTGACAGCAACAAGAGAAATTCAATTAAGATTTAATTTGCTTATTTTTTCAACCATTGCCTTTAATTAAAAACAGAAAGTAAGACTCCACTTGAATATCTGTAGTTAAATCCTTTTAAACAAAGAAGCACACACAAGAATTATTTGATAATTTTGAAAAGAGGTGTTAAGGATATGCTTTGAAAACTTATTTTTTATATATTGTCACATTTTTGAGAGTCAAGGTACAAATTTACTATTGGCTTTCTAGACGTTGACATATCTGAGACACATACAATTTTTAAGAGCTTTTTGAAAATACAGTTATATAATTATTGTCTTCACTATGTACTTCTAGCACCTTCATCTAGATTTATCCTCCAGTTTCCTTTTTGAGGTCTGAATCTGGTGGTCTGGAGAAAGCTTTGTGTTTAACTCAAAATTAAAATTTTGATGTCCTAGGTTAAGTTTTCAACAGAACCTCTGTTCCTAGAGAAGATCATTCCACACACCCTGTTGCCTCCAGCCCAAGACAGGCTCAATGAAAGAGACAGCAATTGTACCCAGTAACAAAAATACACTAACATTTCAAAAAACAGAAGTGAGGAAATTCTAATTATGTGTTATTTTCCAAAGCTCCCTTAGGTAAATAGAACCCAGAATTTTATCATGCTCCCTGAGTCTGGGGAAGGCAGAAATGTTTCAACTATACATTATGCAAGGGGATCAGGGGCAGGTTGGGACAGGGACACAAAGCCAACTATAAAAAGCTAGGATTTTGAAAGTGTGTTGGCTTACACGTCCACAGCATTTCTCCAGCAGAGAGAGACCGGGAGGAGAAAGGTGCTCCCTTTGAGATTTCCAGCCTGTTTTGGGTTGCTCCTCCCCTTCTCTTATTCCTGTGTCCAGCTCATTGTCGTCTGTTGGGCCAACAATCTGTTCATGGGTCAGGAATGGTTTCTTCTTTGACCATCGGTATTTAAAAGAGCAGCAGCACACCTTGTCCACACAGGATGATGGAGAAAACCTACAGGTACTGTGCAACAAAGGCTCTCAACCTTGGGCAATTTTGCTTCCACTCACGGAACAGGTGGAAATGTCTGCAGACATTTTTGCTATCACAGCTGGGAGGGTGGGTACTACAGGCATCTGTCGGGAAGATGCTACCAAACATATTACAACACACAGCACAGTCCCCACAACAAAGAATTACCAGGCCCAGAATGTCAGCAGTGCCAACGCTGAGAAATTCTGCCATGAAAGGACAGGGTTAGAGAGGAGGGAGGTACATAGTACGGGGAAACAGAAGAATGTCATGAACGACAATATGGCTTAAAATAGAAAGAGTTTTATTACTTATTTACTTTCCTTTAGGCCCATGAGCTGATTTTACTTCAGGCCTCGGGAGTGCCTGCCAAATTGTCTGGCTATACTCAACCACAGTGCTTTTGAACAGCCAACTTAGTCCTCAGTAACAGAAATATGCTGGGTGCTCTAAATAAATCCCAGGGCAATGGAACAAGTACATATGCTCTGCAAGCTCAAAATGCTTCCACAATAAAACGGTAAGGTATTACTGTTTGACTGACATAGCTGAGAGCAAACAACAAATAATGCTATTTTCATGGGATGGAGACCGACCCAATAAATCGCACCACATAACAGGACGATACACCATCAGATATTTTATAGAAATTCTGGGAAATGACAGGAGCCTGCTAGCGTGCCCGCAATGATGTTTTGTTGCTTTGTAGTTTTTAAAGTACGTTCAGAATTATCTTTAGTCACAAAAAGTCCCAAACAATAAGGCTGGGAGAGGATGGAAAGTTTGTCTTCCAAGATGAAAAATGAACTTGGAGAAGTGCTAGATTAATCTATCTAGGAGGATCCCATAACCCCCTTTCACTTTATGAACTTCAAATTTCCCCCTCTGAATGATGAACGCCTCCTTTGTCTGGGACAATGTGACGGTGTTCCTTTCCTGACTCATCAGGTTTGTGATGGGGTCTGAGGGAGGGGCTGTAATTCAAAACAGAACAGGCAAGGAGTAACGGCCCGCTAGGCAGGAACTCGACCCTCAAAAATCAGAACTACTCTTGGTCTTATAATCTTTAATATGATCTACAGGAAGGTAGAGAACACTGACCGACCAAAGGAACCTCTTTGTGAAGCATGCTAACACATTAAGTCAAAACTGCCGAAAATTGACTTACTTCTCTCTTACACACACACCTATCAACAGGAATCCTCATGTTGTGAATAGCATTACTCAATGCACAACGTTCGTTTTTCTACAACACGGCTTTTCTTAGTGCAAAATCTTTCACTCACCATCAGTACCAGTGGTCTCGGCACTCTTGGATCGTAAACCCCTCTCGGGGGTGGCTGTGACAGCGGTGGTTGCAGCAGCACAAGTCGGAACAGAACTGACTAACACTTTCTGGGCACCTAACTCTGCCAGAGACGATGCCGAGCACCACTCCTGTACAAATTCATTTAACCCCCACGATCAACCTATGAGGCTGTGGTACCTTCCCATTTACCGAGGAAGACGGCCGGGGAGGCGCAGATTTCAACTCACCCAGAATAACACGGCTGGGACGCAGCAGAGAAAGGATGTGCACGGACACAAGCTGGCTCCAGAGTCCGAGCTCCTACTTATGTGGAGTCATCTCTTCGAGCACATGTTCCCAGCTTTTATATACTTATTTAGAAATTATATGCCAGTCTGTTGATATGTACATTATTACACGTCTGCTCTAAAATAGTAGTCAAAGGGATAAGGGAGAAAAATAATGTGCCAACCTATTCTTCCACACCTCACTTTGAAGGCCATGGCTCACACGCTGTGAATGCCCGGGCCTGGCGTTTGTCGTCCCTCTGATGCTGCTGACCCGTGCCCACCTTACCATCACACAGCCCACCTCCCCAGTGCACTCCGGGACCCGAGAGGCTAACCCACTGTCACAAACACCTTCTGCATGCCCCACTCCGTGCCTCGGCTCACATCAAGTCCCTGTCAACAACAGGAAATTGTTGAAAGGTTTATCCTAAGATGCGGTGTCCTCACAAAGCCTTCTCTGAGCTCTTCTCTCAGATGCGTGTCCTCAGCCACCTGCCTGGCACACGCCAGGCAGCCATGTATTTCTGTGTAATTGTGTGCGGTATTGATGGCTTGTTTTCCAAGGCAGCTCATAAGCCTCTTGAGAACAGAGAACATGTTACATATTAACTTTTCTTTGTACCTTCCATGGCACCTGGCATAGTACTATGCACTTAATTACCACTCAGTAAGCATGTGCTAAATAAAAGAGTAAGTAAACATTCTCTCTATTTACTCCACGTCTCTAGGGCCTAAGGACAGAGAGTCAAAGGGAAGATCATCCTGGGAAACAGATTATAGGAGATACTTTCCTCTTTACCTATGCTCACGGAATGGAGACAGACTGCCTTGCTTGTACAGGGAAATGCCTTCACACAGTCCCCATAATCTGCACATATAGCACGGGGATTTTACACAGCATTCCAGTTTCTAAAATAATAGTGTCCTTCCACACCTTGTTTATCTACTGCTTGCTGCCTACTCTGTTAGCACTTTTTATAGTTAAAGGTAATCTTGAACATACAGACATGTGTAACAAACCCAATTTCAGGAGAAAAGGGGTTTACCCTTTATTAAAAAAAAAAAAGTTTCCCCTTGTCTATTAATGGGATTTGCTCAAATGCTACCTTCTCAACAACTATTCTGACACCTCCTTTGATACTGTCATCTGGCCTCTCTTACCAGCTCCTGATTCCCTTTATCCCACTTTGCTTGTTCTTTTTGTCCACAAAAGTATTATCTTCCAATAAATGATACAATTTATTTATTATAATAAATTATATGATACTATCATTTGCTCTGGTTTGTCTCCCTGCCTCTAGACTGCAAGGTCGGTGAGACCAGCGATATTTGCGAGCAAGGATCTGTCTCCTTGGTTCTCTGATGTATTCCAAGTATCTAGAACAGGGTTTGGCATGTAGTTGGTACTCAACCAACAGAAGGCACAAATCAGTAGACGATGTCAACTTCCATTTCACTCCACACCTTGAAGGCCTCAGAGAGAGTCACTCTAGCCTGAGAATGTTCTTTCCCTCATCCTGAGAAGTGGTACAGTATGGCAGTTAACCACAGAAGCTTGAAAGCTCTGAATCCTGGCTCTGCTTTTTCTAATTGATCCCTGCATATCTTTAGTCAAATCTCATAACCCCTCTCGTCCTCAGTCTTCTCATTAGTACAATGGGAGTAATATCCATCACTCAGAAGAGCCTCCAAAGGCACTCAACATCCACACACCCCAGTATATAAGATTCAGTAACTGGCTGAATATTATATATAAAGAATATATAATATATATTCTTTACACTATTACTTCCCTCACTCTATCCCAAACGGTAACACATCTTCTGATAAATCTATAAATTCCACAGACTATGAGTTCAGAGCACTACAAAACAGCAGTAGCACTTTGGCTGGTGACAATGACCGTGTACTATCATCAACGCTCCAGACCTGGCAGCGAAGGGCTGTCTCCTACACCCAGAGAAAGCTCCCTAAGTAACACATACCAAATAAAAGCCTTTCGATATTTATAAGGAAAGGATTAATTCATCTTCCAAAGTAGCATTTTAATTAAAAATGACTTTTCTGGGCTTACATCCAGAAAGGAATATATTGCCAAAAGGTAAGATTTAACAAGGTTTAGTTTAGTTTTGTTTTTTAAATTAAAGTGCTTCCCAATCCTTTCACGTCAAGGCACACACACAGAAAATAATCTTTCTTTGGCACTCTGGGACAAACAGATGCGACTGCTCCCAGCTGCAGGTGACGGCCTAGAGCCCCCAGCCCTGCCAGGCCCTACTCAGACTTGCTGGGAGCTGAAGGAATCAGTCAATACTTGAAGCATGTACAAGCACAGCATTGGAGAAGCTCGGCCTTAGCCCTTCTTGGACTGGAGACCTTCCTAGCAACTTAGATTTTTCTCCTTTCGGACAAACACCAGTCCTCAGAGAGAATGAATCTGGCCACCAGTGACCAAAGTGAGCACTTTCTTTATGACTCATTCCAGAAAAAAAGCACACTGACCAGCAATCCATTTATAACTTACAACATCAGCATAATTTCATGCTTTTGTTTTTACTTTCCATTCTGAAATTTTATTTTCCGTGCATAAAGTAAACAATGGAGACAGGCCAACCTTAAGTCACCAAATGGAATCTATCAAGTAATGTTCTATTTCTAGGCAGCTTGAGGACTCTGCTTTATGTTTCACAATTTTGTACTTTTAAGAAACACAAAAAAGATACCATTTTTCAAGCATAAGGTGCTATCTTATGGTCACATTTGAAAAGATGGAGTGGATCATTCTTTTAAATTTGATTGTAAGTTTTAGTACAACCTTAGTAAAATATACACTTTTTTCTAAAACATTCATTTCCTTATATTTAGAAAACACTGACAGAATTCATACTTAAGACTACCTCTATCACTGGTTTTCTTTTTGTTTCCACTACTTCTCTCTATGGCACAGAGTCAAGGATGGTTGGTATTATCCCTGTTTCCTGAACAGTGATTCCTTCAGAGAAGTGGCTGGCTGAATTGACCTACCTTTATTTCTTTCCAGGTTTTCTGCTTTTCTTTTTCACAAAGGTAATGCCAAGATCTACCTCTATTTTTGTTCTCCTGCTGTCCTGCCCATCCCTGCACAGCTGTTCTCACACCCATAAAGATCCCAACTCTAGGCCTGAAACAGAGTTGTTCTAGATTCAAGCAGAATGTTATCTTAGTCTCAGTCTCCCTCATGCCTGATGCCATATCTGACAGCTTTCTCTCTTGCCTCATCTTCATTTCTGTTATTCATATGCTCCCTGGTGCGAGGGTTTGGCTGGCTCGCTTGGTTTCTAACCCACAGCTCCCTCCCTGGGAGGTTAGAAAGGCAAACTCATGTCTTCACCTGTACCTGGAACTGGGGATGCAAACCACTGAGTGTGCTGAATTGAATTCAATCTTGACCTCTTTTTCATGTTCCCTGCAGCTCCTAGGCTTAGAACCCACAATTTCTGTGGGTGTCCATGTCTGAGTGTTTTGTCTCACACTCTTAAGGATGACAGAAGGTATGGCAACTTCATGCTTGCCTATAACCGAGGTACCAATGGAGGATTCTGTACTTTTAGACTATTTAATGTATTTAAGACTATTAAATGAGACACCAAAGAGAAATCATGAGAAAAAGATGAGTGGAGGGAGGGAAGGTGCAAAACTGCTATGATTTCACTCTCAAGTGTAATCTAAAAAACGAACAAACCACAATGGATAACAAACAAAAAGCAGCATCAGACTTGTAAATATAGAGAGCAAACTGGTGGTGGCCAAGAGGAGGAGGGTAGGGGATGGGTATAATGGATGAAGGGGAGTGGGAGATACAGGCTTCCAGTTATGGAATGATTAAGTCACAGGAATAAAAGGCAGAGCATAACGAATTATCGTCAATGATATTGTAACCGTGATGTAATGGGACAGATGGTAGCTACATTGTGGTGACCACAGCATCATGCATAGAGTTGTTGAAATCACTACGTTGAAAACCTGAGAATAATGTAACATTGTGTGTCAACTATATGAAAAAAATGTCTTACTAGTTGGTTGTAGCCTCTCAGGTGTCAGTGACTTCCTCTGTCCCTCTGTCTTTTTTTTTTTTTTTTTTTTTTGAGAGCAAGAGAGAGCAGAGAGAGAGAGGCTCCACACTCAGCGCTCAGTGCAAAGCCCAACTCAGGGCTCTATCTCATAACCCTGGGATCATGATTGGAGCCGAAATCAAGAGTCAGACACTTAACTAACTGAGCCATCCAGGTGTCTTCTAATACCTCCTCTGTCTTTCTAATACCAATAGACTTACTTTGTTTCTAGCATCAAATCAGATTTCAGGACCCAGGGACAAGGGATTAAAGACAAAGCAAAGCTGGATTCTTTGCTTGGTTTCCCTAAGACATAAAAAGTTGTTATTCACATCAATTATCAGGAGGTACCATTTTCTAAACACCTTGCAGGATTGCTGAGAGTATTAATGAAATCACATATTCATCTTATGCAGCATACAGGTGGTGCTCAAAATGTTCATTTTACTTCTCTTATGGCAAACTCACCAAATGTGTGGGCTTAGGCTGTCTGAAGTCCATCTCCGGTTAATATTTCATGTCAACCCAAGAGTGCAATACTGCCGCTCAGCTCCACAGCCAGAAAAGTGGCTCAGGATTCCCAAAGTGCAAACATCAAAGCTCCCAATTTGGGTAGGGGGAGGGGATGGAGGAGTAAGAGAATTAAACACGGTGTTCAACAGATTCTGCTGGTAAAGACTGAGAAAATTTAATCCCAGCAAAGGGGTGTTTAGAACTATGGAGATTGTCTGGATTAACTGAAGAAAAAAGAATACCTTTGCCTAGAATGTTCATTCAGAGAACTGCAAAAGTGGTTCTTCTGCTTCAACAGAGGCTGAATTACCTCAACTGTCTTTTCACCTTACTCATATAGAGAAGCTTAGGTAAGAAAGAGTAGGGACCCCGCTTGTGTGGTTTATGTCATGAGAAAAAGAACCAAATAGAAAATGAAAAAATCCCGGGGCACCTGGGTGGCTCAGTTGGTTAAGCGCCCAACTCTTGATTTGACTCAGGTCATGATCTCACAGTTTGTGGATCGAGCTCCGAGTTGGGCTCTGTGCTGTCTCAGAGCCGGTTTGGGATTCTCTCTCTCCCTATCTCTCTCTGCCCCTCCCCAGCTCGCACGTGCATATGAGCATGCTCTCTCTCAAAATAAATAAATAAGCTTAAAAAAGAAAAAGAAAATGAAAATAACTCAAAATTCAAACTTCTATTTCAAATGGTATATATTTCCTTACGAGACACCAAAATGTGACTTAAGTGCCCCCAAATCAGAATACATCCTACCTCATAAATCATTGGCCAAAACTCTTCTTCAACACAAGAGAACTTTTTTAATGCCAATATGATTTCTCGGGAGTGATAAGTAACCTAGTAATAATGTTAAGGCCCCAACATGAAGAATTTTGGCAGAAAAACAGACGGTTTAATTCTACTTAAAAGACAGGGTAGCCCTGCCAGCCAGTGTTGTTCCCAAATGAGGTAATGTCCATGGCTCTTATCTAGCCTTTATGAGATTTAATGTCATTTACCATTGGCTCTTATGAACCGGCTGCATAATCTCACCTTTTCTCATGTGTGTTACTTCCATCCATGTCAACACTGCAATTAGGAACCTCTGGTTTTTAAAATGATTAGAAACGATTTTCATATGTTTTCTTTTATGCATGTCCTATAATTTGAGTCTTTCTTCCATCGCCTCGGAAAATTCAGAGATCAGCATATTTCTCATTTTCAAGGTATTCTATAGAAATACTCTGAGGTTTGATATTTTTATGTAAACATTTTTCAAAGAAGCAAAATGTATAATTCAAGAAAATGTTCTGTGGAAGAATTTGTTTTCTGATTACAAAATGATTTCCTCCCTCTGAAAAAA
This sequence comes from Lynx canadensis, assembly GCF_007474595.2. Taxonomy (NCBI): domain Eukaryota; kingdom Metazoa; phylum Chordata; class Mammalia; order Carnivora; family Felidae; genus Lynx; species Lynx canadensis. The sequence goes on from NC_044305.1 coordinate 62,707,892, forward strand.
AATAACACTTTTATATTTACTTAGCTGGCTCTGAAAGTCCCATGGAGATTCTCATGCCTTTCAATCCCTAACACCTCTTTCCCAGCCTTTACTGATTTCAAAGGTAACTCCATGTGGAGAAGGAATCCATAAACTGTAGAAAGGAAAGAGAAAAAGAACCCTTTCCGTCTTAACCCCTTGCGTTTTCCCCATAAGAACCAACAGAGTGAAACACAGCTATTACAACACAGATGAGACACCCAAGTGGATATGACAGAAGATTTTCACATGCCTTTGAATTCCTTTTTTCAACCAGGGTATAAACCAATCTGGGTAAAGACAGGAATCTGTTTGACAAACATGAACATGATACCCAACACCCATACTATTTTTGTTTTGTTTCAACAAAACATCTCCCTTTACCTCCCAATACTCAGGAACAAAAGCAACAGCCACAACCAACCTGGAGTCACAAGGCTTTTACTTTTCCATGGTGTTTCACCCTTCAGGTCACAGAAAAAGTAAATTGGAGATATCAAAGGCAGCCCAGAGACAGAGCAGAAGACCATGCTCTGTGCTGGGCAGACTGGTGAGACACAAGCCAGACCTGTTAGTGTGTGTGTGGGAAACGAGGTTGGGAGGCCCATTTGTACAAGTGGCGAGCCAGCCAAAGAAGCAATCCCAGCCTCTTCTGACAAGATTGAGCCAAGAATGGATCTGCAATAAAGAAGATCTGATGGCTGATCCCCACTACCCGCCTCCTGCTTGACAATCTGACCCCCGCCTCTAACTCAGATGCAGAATCGAGGCATCTTTGAAAAGCATGTCCTTCGTTACTCACTAATTGCCAGCTCCTTCCCTTCAGAGTAGTGTCCAACAGAGAATCGAGACATCTAACTTGTGTGGGCCTCAGGGTCCCACGTTTAAAACCAAGATAATACCCTCAGCCCTCTCGTCATCACTGAGATATAGTGAGGACCAAGGGAGATGAGTGCTTGAGAGACTGCACTGAAGAGACCACCAAAGACCCCCCAATATATACCACATAGACCAGAGGATCTGCTCTGGTCGCTTGGGGGCCGCAGTCTTTTCAGGAGGTCTGCAAGATCAAACTATCTTCAACGCCAATAAGACATTCCTTTCCCCTTATTCTCCTTCTCACACAGACAGCACATGGTGGGGTTTGCCAGGGGCTACAAGGTGTGTGATGATGTCAGCATTCTAATAATGACTAATGGAATGTGTGCTTGTGAGTTCTTGTGTTTTAAGATTTCCTGTTTCAGTTTCTAATTAAATATTGATAGACAAAAGTGTTTTTGGAACCACAATAGCTTTTCAGAGGGTAAAGAGGTCCTGAGACCAGTTTGTTATCTGCCAACCTAGAACTTCATCCCACCCAAGCCTGCAGTTCCCAGATGGGCTGACTTGTCACCCATCCTGAGCCCTGCTATATGCCGTTCTCTCTGCGTGGGGGGCTCTCCCTCCACCTTTTGCTTGGCTTTTTTCTGCCTTTACTTCGAGGTCACTTTTTCTGGGAAGCTTTCCTTTGACTCCCTCAAACCAGTCAGGTGGCCCTGCTAGGTGCTCCTCTAGCACTTAGCACACTACATGGTGATTGCTCGTTCTCAGAGGGCTGTTTTGTCCTGGATTCCTTCAGTGCAAGAACCGACTTAGTCACTGTTCTGATGGACACAGTGGTACGTAGGAGGCATTTAATACATTTAACAAATACTTGCTGAATATATGTAACAACCAAGAAAGGAAGGCATGAAGACAGGCCTATCTTGCATTCATTCTCACCTGGAGGGAATTAGTTACTAAAAATCTTAGTTTCATTATAGTACAGGCTCATTAAAACTATAACAATAGTAACTCTATATCATATATGTACCAGGTACTATTCTAAGCACTTTATATGCTTTAATTCATTTAATCTTCACAAAATCCTAGCAGGTTATATCACTGTTGTCCTTGCTTCAAAAATGAAGACACGACACTGTATGTTCACTATATTGTAATTAAAATAAAAAACTTAATAATAATAGTAATAACATAAAAAACAATTGCAGATGTGCAGGCAGTGAGTAGTGACACTGACCCTGAGACAGTCTGGCTCCAGAGTCCCAGGCCATTACCATTCTATACGGTGCCTCTCGTGTCAGCAGCAGAGACCTCAACCTATGGCACATCCTGGATCTCAAGGCCACCTCCTCAACTCCTGCTCACAAACCACAAACATGACTTGATACTGAATCTCACCCCCAATCCCGCCCCAACATGAGTGATCCCAGCAGCCACATGAACAGACGTGTCGAGTACCACCCGTTCCCAAGTTTATCGTTAGGGTTTAAAAAAGACAGTTCCGGTAAGAAGTTTCTTTCTCATTCATTTGTTGTACTTTCGGTCCTTTGTGGGGGGAAATGTTAAGTTAAAAGCAGTAAGTGTATTTGTATATTTATTAAAAATAAAAAGTCTCTTTTGTAGCACTGAGAAAACAGGAGAGTAGGGCTTGGCATTTCTGTGTGATGACACAGCACAAACTCTCCTGATGTGGTCTAATTCTCCTTCCTCTCTTTCAGGAATGCTCACAACTTCACCTTGAACAGGGAGTGGCCCAGAATAGTCGGTAGGCACTTGATGGAAAAGACAGAACTTTATCTGGTTCAGAGAGCTATGTACAAATGGGAAAGAAAGCATGAAGTAAAAAATACGGGATTTAATGCAAAAGACGATCTGACTGAATCACAGTGTGATGCTGTACTCATGTTTGTAATGAAAAAAGCACACCTAGGAAATACCAGTCCTTTTCAGCAATAGAAAAGAGTTCTACGGATAAAGTTAAAAGCTTGTATATCAAATCTTCACCTGCAAACAGTAGGTGAGAAACCAAAGTTTATCCTGTGCGGTTTGACACAAAGTAACTTTATTTACCTGGAGAAGCGTCCCATGAATATGGTTTTGCCGGAAACACTGATCGGTGGAGTTGGGGAGTTTGGCCAACAGAGTTCGGATGGTATTGGGGATTTCATCCACCATAACAAACGGAACCAAGGCACGAGCTGCCATCTCACGGGAGCGGTAGACAGGGGAGTGACCGCATCTGGGGAGACATAAAAACACAAGACCATTCAATACTCCTTTCCACATCCATGCCTTTGTACGTGCTAATGTTCTTTTTTGTTTGTTTTGAATTTTTTTGGATATATGTCATTCTGTACATGCTGATGTTCTATCTAGCTCCAGCTGGGACATCCAAGCTGAGGGGGAGTGGGGTAGGGAATGGGAGTTCCTCCTTATTCCAAATGTTGGTGTGTTTGTTTTTTTTTAATACTTCCCTTATTCCAATGATGGTGTGTATGTGTTAGTGTTGGTTCTACAGGTGATTTTCTTTTTCATATAAATATCATTAATATCTATGATTCGATCACAGAAATAAATGCGGACAGGCTTTGGGAATGATTCAATAAATAGTAGCAAAAAATAGCTTCCTCCTCAACAATCAAACAACTATTCACTGAGCACTCAAAATGAACAAATAGTAGGTGCCATGAGAAATAAAAGTCATTGTGGTCTTTGGGGTGCCTATACTCTGGATGGCAAGAGGGGCAGTACATTTGAAAAGATGCCCCAAAAGCACAAGACGGTCCTGGAAGAACGATATGCAAGTGATCTTCATATTATGGCTACATGAGGATAAGACTGTAGATTCTGGTATTGAGAAGGATTGAAAGAAAGCAAGCATGGTTCCCAGAAGGCCGAAACCAGGAAATTGTTTCAACCAGAAACGGTGGTATAAAGCAAGGAGAAAATGCTCAAGGTATAGGTAGATGTATCTGACTGAAGTAGAGGCTCAGAAATAACAGTGGAACTTCAGGCTGAGAAGTGGGTCTGGCCAGACCGGGGAGTGCCACAAACAGCAGACTACAAGATCTTGAACTATTGTCAAGAGAACAAGAGCTGGACCCTCAAGTCACTGAATCCTTGCCTCTGGGCTGACTCACACCCAAAGAGCTTGAAGAAAAGCCAGTTCTTAAAGTGAAAGTCACGGACAAGTGGGATTTTGAGATTCTACAAAGGTCATCGGAAAGGCAGGTCATCTAAGAGCCTCTTGACTTTGTAAACACTCAGAACCTGAGAGTCCACAACCATTTTGTTGAAATGGTGCACTCGAAAGCCTTCACAGAGATAGTATTGTTTGAGAGGAAAGCCCAATATGGTAAGTCTCGGCTCAAGTAAGTTCTTAACTAGAGAACTCTCAAGACTCCATGATTTTTTACCCAATTTAGAAAGTAACTCAACTTATAGAAATATCTTAGACGTCAAGACAAGGATGGGGAAGATCAGAAGATGGTAGACTCTGTGGAAGAAAGAGAGGTCTCTCGTTCTGTTTTCAAAATTAATTAGTATTCCAAGAAGGTATTACTGCTAAGATCTGGGTCATTAGGGCCATGTGGCCACGTAGACTTAGCATGCAGATGCACAAAGTCCTACCACTGTAACGTTTCTAATACCCCAGAGGGAACACTGACATTTACCTTAATATGACAATAAAAGAACAGATTAATTAATGTACAAATGGAATGGTCCAAAGAGAATTTCATCATGGGGAGTGGGGTAGGAAGAGTGGAGAAAGAGGCACAGGGGAAGTCAAACCTTGGGTCATTTTTTCCCCCTGCAAGTGTACATCTGTGAGACAGGTCAATCAGCACACACTTTATGGATGGAGAACTCACCTTACATCATACCATGGGAAGACACTGGGAGCTAACGTTACAGCAGGTAGCTAGAGACGTCCTAACGGTTTTTGACAGAGGTTCTGCCAAATCACGCATTTTTATTTTTCCTTTAAAATGATTAAATGTTTAATCTTTAATGGGCAAACGCAATAAAATGTTTGCTCTGGCCCATGATGGGGGTGGGGGGGGGAGTGAGAAAACTTCACTTGACAGAGAAAAGAAAATACTCTGAAAATGCTTTGAGATTTAATTAGCAAATGACCTCACTCAAGCCGGGTCATTTGTAGGAAGCTTCCCCATCTGTCTGTTCCCCACCCTTCCAACACACACACTTTGGGTTAGAGTGTGTTTTATGTTGCCGAACTAGGCTCTTGTATATAAATGTTTCTTTTCAAACACAAATAACTCTGACATGGTTACAGATGTTTAGTTTCTAATTAGCAGTAACTGAACACTAAGAACGCCCCTCCTTTTGCTCCTGACCTTTAGCAAATGATGGTTTCCCAAAGGAATCTGGCATCCATACAGAAGAAGGAATGGAAAGTGGGAAAAATGTCAGAATTTTCTGCGTTCAGATACCCTGTGCTAGGGTACTTTCCAAATGCACACAATCAGGTTAAAGAGCAAAACAAAATCTCCCCCCCCCCGAAAAAGTAATGCAATTATAGAAAAAGAAAAGCCTATTTTAAAAGTAATATTTAATTATCATTCATTATAAAACAATGATTAAATGTAATTTCAAACTCCTCCACTGCACGTTGTTAAAATGGATGGATAGATTATAGTCAATACACACACACACACACACACATGCACGCACACACCCATTAAGCAAAAAAACATTTCCAGGTTACTGTTTTGTCAGTTCCTGGGGGGCAGGGAGGGGTCTGATGAGGGGGTCTGATGAGGTATATGTGACCTGGAGTGTGAGAGGATATAAACACAGTCTTTTTAGCCCTAAGCAGAATATATTTGCACCTAAAATCTATCTCTCCCTTGGCTAGAGTCTCCTAGTTTGATTCAGTAAACGTGCCAAAATCAAGTAGAGATGCTCTGTGGGGACACAGAGTCTAGCAGCTATAAAGGATGGAAAATCAGAGCACCTGGATTTCCATTTTGCTTTGTATACTGTGTTTTATGGCCTGGACAAATCACAGTAACCTCTGGGTCTCAGTTGAGCTGACAGTGGTAGCAATAATCTATACCAGTGTTCTCATGTGATGTCTATGAGAACATTCCAAGAGGCAAGGCACTTTGGAGATACAAAGTTTCCATAGTGAAATGTGCCTGTGTCCAGTACAGGATCTGCATGTTCTAAGAATTGCAGGCCTCTAAATGGCCTCAATGAGAGAAAGAAGACTGTGGTGTGAAGGCTGTACCATTTATAAGAAGATAAAACAACAAACTGATGATATGAAGGCAATGAGATTGGGGGGGGGCGCTCCATCAAAAGTGATGAGGAGAGGGGGGTGCCTGGGTGACTCAGTCGATTCAGTATCTGACTTTGGCTTAGGTCATGATCTTGCAGTTCGTGGGTTCAAGCCCCACATCAGGCTCTGTGCTCCAGCTAAGAGCCTGGAGACTGCTTTGGATTCTGTGTCTCCCCTCTCTCTGTCCCTCTCTTCTCTCTCTCTCTCTCTCTCAAAAATAAATAAAACATTTTTTAAAAATGGTAAGGAGGAATCTCAAGCCCTTCTGAAAATAAGTAGGTCTGCTTCTGTCTCTCTAAGCCTCAATTTCTTCAGGAAAATACACCAAATGGATCTGGGATCTGAAGGTCATGTCCCTTTTACTACTATTTGAAAACCATGTCCTCAGTAGCCCTAGCTGTGTTCTAGGCCTGAGCACTAGATCCTTGCACAGGGTGTGCGGGACATGCAGACACCTGAACCTCTAGAACTTTCACTCCAATAAACCCTTCCCATGTTAATTTTAATCTATTTACTGAGTGCCTACTGTGCTCTCCGCACTGTGTAACGTGAAAAATGACACATCTGTCACCATAACACTTGCATCCCGCAATTACAGAGCCCTTGGCAATTTATAAAATATATGAACACCCCTATTTCTTTACTATGCAACATTCCTGCAGGACACGAGGGCATTACAAACCTAAATGAACAGACGAAACATAAAACGAAGATCAGAAAGCCTAAGTGGACCCTCCGGGATATGTCAGCAGCAGCACCCAAGCCAGAACCACCATGCACAGCTCCAAGATGGAATCTGTGGGTTATTCCGAGCAGTAGCTCACACCTGGAAATCGAGGGAGCATAAAAATATCTCCCAGCTAATAAAAACACAGGCTTTACTAGTATGTAGGAAATCTCTAAATGTGTGTGTTGAGTTTCTTGTTTTTGTTTTTAGTATTTGTAGGATCCCCAAAACATTCCAGAATCTAATACAAACTGTGGGCTCTCTCCAAAGAGAAATAGATCTATGAACATACACATGCAATTTCTCATATAATTTCAGGAGGTTCATGACACACACCCAAAACCCTTGGGGCAGTGTCTCCCAGACCCAGGGCAAGAATCTCCAGTTGCTCCTTTGCACGCAGTGTGACTGTCAGGTATGTGCTCCGCTTCCCAGAGAGCGAGACAGAGAACAGGACTCTGCTCACAGAATACCACCAGTCTAGAGGGGAGTGAGGCAGATAACCCCATGATCCCAAATCAGTAGTACCCACGGAGACCCACACAGCTAGGAGCGGCATAGAGAAGCCAAGCGGCAGAAGGAGTTGGAATGGCTTTCTGGAGGAGATAAAGGACCTTCAAGTGAGAATGATACACACCTCTGGCACCACGGAGAACCCTGGAGAGTTTAGAATATTCTGAGCAGGCAACTGTTCTTCTGAGATCTTCCCTACACTTCACCATTTCCTAGAATGGTGGCTGACCTTTATCCACATGTTTCCCTCTATATTTACCCTCAGATTCTATTCCAGTTTCCTTGGAAGGTTTCACAGGTAAGTGGCTGGCCATTCCCCAAACTTTCTCTGCTCACCAGTACCTCCTAGATGAGCATGGAGACATCTGAGTGCCCCACACAAGCCCACACCAGGTAGGTACCAGAGAAGCAGACAGAAAAGCGACTACCCATGCCCTGGGAGCCCACAGTGCAGTGGGAAAGACAGGCCGATCAGCCTGTACTTGTCAGGGCCACGAGAAGTAAACACGGGCTGTTGTAGAAGGGCTGAGGGGAGACACACAGAGAGGAGGGTGGGTGGTCTGGGGGATATGGTCCAGCTGTGATGAAGCTGGGGCAGGCGGAAAGAGCATTTGGGTTGGGCCTGTGTCTTCCCTGCATGAGCCCAAACTGCCCCTCAGTGCATCCAGACAGAAGGAAGGGATCTGAGGTTTATTAAATGACTACTGCGTGTGGGGACCGGCTACGTACTTTAGACACACTATTTCATCGACTCTACTAAATCTTCATTGCAAGGTCATCATCATCATCATCATTGCTATTTTCAGATGAGGAAAGATTTCTCAACATATTTCAGATCATAAAACTAGCAAGTGTCAGATCCTGCATTCCAATTAGGGTCTGTCCACTTGCAAAATCTAGTTTTCTAAGACTTGACATGCAGCCACCTCAAAATCCTCAGTCTTGGAAAAGCTTTGGACAAGTTCAACCTAGACCCAGACTGGCTTTTGAAGGCATCCGGCCTCTAATTGGTAGAACATGAAGCAGAACAATAAAATGATGCTGATAACCACTAACACTTACTAAGCATTGACAGAGGGCCAGACTTTGTGTTAAAATCTTTGCACGTATTTCCTCATCTAATCTGCACGACAAGGCAGAATGGCTGAGAGAACATTTTTAGGCAATGTGAGGGAGGTATTTTTGAAAGGACTTCATAAGGCCCAGTGACCTTGTGTGAGTCCCTCATTTCACAAGAATCAGAGAGAAAGTCTTGAGAAAAGTCTCAGAATGACTTCACGATCCAGCTAATACCCCCTTCCACTCTCCCTCACCGATAAAATTAATGCTCCCCCCCAGGTCCTCTACGTTCCCAGGCCCAGCTCCAGTCCTATCCTTACTTTGCAGAGGTCAAGCTGTACCTTGTACAAAACAGAAGCCCCCAAACTCCTGCTGCTGCTGCTGCTGCTGCTGAAGATGGTCATCCACTTTCTCTAGATGCCCCTACTTGACCAAGGGGTTGGCGTCCTAGGAGCTGGGCCGAGTTTAAAGAAGCTATGTGTGACTTCCTCCCAAGTCTTTCACTAGATTTACTCAAGAATGCCCTGCCATGATTGTCTGTTTCTCATACAGTAGCAGCACCGTCTGCTGTTGGGGAATAGTCATCTATTGATAAAAGTTGAGATAACCCTACCTAGCGAGGTATTTCTGCAGGCTGGGTGAGAAGGCATAGGCTGAGACCTCAGGCTATACTACTTTAAGAGAAGAATCTTGAGGGGCGCCTGGGTGGCGCAGTCGGTTAAGCGTCCGACTTCAGCCAGGTCACGATCTCGCGGTCCGTGAGTTCGAGCCCCGCGTCAGGCTCTGGGCTGATGGCTCAGAGCCTGGAGCCTGTTTCCGATTCTGTGTCTCCCTCTCTCTCTGCCCCTCGCCCGTTCATGCTCTGTCTCTCTCTGTCCCAAAAATAAATAAACGTTGAAAAAAAAATTAAAAAAAAAAAAGAAGAATCTTGCTATAAAGTGGAACCTTGAACAACAGGGGTCTGAACTGCACGGGTCCACTTATATGCAGGTTCTTTTCAATAAATACATTGGAGAAAATGTTTTGGAGATTCGTGACAATGTGAAAAACTCACAGATGAACTACGTAGCCTAGAAATACTGAAAAAAACTAAGAAAAAGTTGGGCATTATTGTAAGATGACAGTATACAATACACACAACATACAAAATACGTGTCAATCAACTGTTATGCTATCAATATAAGGCTTCCAGTCAACAGTAGGCTACCAGTTACGTTTTGGGGGAGTCAAAAGTTATATGCAGATTTTCAACTGCGTGGGGTGGGAGGGTGAGCGCCCCTAATTCTCAAGTTGTTCAGGGGTCAACTGTGCATGTTCTGTCAAACCAACTATTGTCTACTGTCCTTGGTACCTCTGCACAATGCAACTCGTCCTCACTGGAATGAATGTCATTTCACCCTCTTCTGAACTCGGCTCAGGTTTCACTTCTTTTGCAAAAATCTTACTGCACCTCCTCTGATCAGAATCCATCCCTTCCTTTCTCATACTCTGTCCTTGCAACTGCACACTTAGATCCATCGGAGCTGGGGGCACATCTCATCTGCCTTCCCCACAGCAGCCTCATGCACCATGCTAGAGTCTACCAAAACGACCTGGAGAGCAGAAGCGGGGTCTTCATAGTTCTGAATAACACAGCACATAGGACAGGAGCCAAGAACATGTTGTGAAATCCAGCAGAACTAAGTTTAAATCCAAGTCCTGCCACTTAACTAGCGTGCGACCTTGGACAGGTCAATTTTTAGCTTCTATAAAATAGGCAAGAGAAATGACCTCATAGGGCTGTTGGGAAATTTAAGTGAGATAAAGCACATAAGATGCAATGCCTATAAGTTAGCGGTCAGTAAGTGGTAGCTATTATTGAAGCTAATAGCTGGAATACCTTTCAAACTTAAAAGCTTTATCCACAAGTACAAACTCTCTAGTGTTCTCTATCTCAACCACTGCCTGAGGACACAGAGCCTTGCTTGTACCAAACGGGCTTCAAGTGCTCACAAAGGCTACCCTTCTGCCAACCCGCCAAAGGAGCTGGAAAAGACAGATGGAAGGTTGAGTTTCTTTGGGGCAAGTGCCCTGTGGGGCCCACAGAATTTATTCTCAGGTCTAGGGCCCAAATTCTATTCCATGCTGATGCTGTTTCACCAAAGATTTCTTTTTCCTTTTCATTGTGTATAGTTCCTGATTTCAAATCTTGCCTTCAGGAAATATGTACGTGTGTGTGGGTATGTGTGCATGAACAAAAGAGAGAAACCACTAAAAAAAATGCCCGTACCAGTGAATTTGAAAAAGCAGGCATTTCAGAATGTCCTGTGACTATTATGTTTTTGTTGTAAACGTGGCATTGCTATAGCCCTTCTCCCACATTTTCAGGTGAGTTCATGCCCATCAAGGTCGCCAGATTCTCTACTTGTCCTTTCTACACCAATTTTCAGTTCATCAAAGGACCTACCACCACCTGAACAACTTGTTCCTTTTCTTGAACTCAAACCGCTAGCATTTAGAAGCTGCATTTACTGTAATCTTGCCCTCTGCACAGCTCATGGATTTCTTTATTCAAATATATTTCTTGGAAGCATAATGGGTACAGCACTTTTGAAGTTTGATTTTTAAAAGTCCTTGGTTTGGATAGCCAGAGGGAATTAAGAGCAGTAGACAGAAGCTAAGCTAGAAATTGTACGTTTCCAGCTTTTGTGGACAAAAAATATATATATGTATCTCCAGGTAGAATGCTTAGTTTAAATGTTTATCCATTGGACAGCTCAAAACATAATTGCTCTTTGCAAATTAACTGCAATCAACACAGTAAAACCTTTTAAAAAAAAGTGTTTTTGGGGCGCCTGGGTGGCTCAGTCGAGTAAGCGTCTGACTTCAGCTCAGGTCATGATCTTGCGATCTCGCAGTCCGTGAGTTCGAGCCCCGCGTCGGGCTCTGGCCTGATGGCTCAGAGCCTGGAGCCTGCTTCCGATTCTGTGTCTCCCTCTCTCTCTGCTCCTCCCCCGTTCATGCTCTGTCTCAAAAATAAATAAACGTTAAAAAAGTGTTTTTATCAAGAAACGCTGACAATAATAAGCCACAATAGAGCATCTGAAAACTTCAGTATGTAACCACTTGGTACAGTATAACCACAGAGCTAGGCCATAGAAGACACATTCTTTTAAGGTTACCTCCACTCTGCCTCTAAGTTATCAAGGCTTTAAGCAGGCTGACTAGTCACAGGCTGTTAAAAACGGTGAAAATGGCAGCTGGTCAAGAGCTGGGAATGAGCCTCCATCACTTTGACACCCCTCCACTTGCTCCTGCAAGAACTGGGCACAGCACTAGGCCACACATGTGGCAAAACGCAGGGTCACAGATGCAAGGACAATGGCTACTTGCATTCATGCCATGCCTTTTAGTGTTAGGAAATAAAGCAAGGGAATTTTCCAACAGGGAGGGAGGAAGGTATCTAGTGTGGTACTTAGTTCAAAAAGCTCTTTGAACAATGCTCTTTAATTATTTAAAATCACAAACGTGGGGCGCCTGGGTGGCGCAGTCGGTTAAGCGTCCGACTTCAGCCAGGTCACGATCTCGCGGTCCGTGAGTTCGAGCCCCGCGTCGGGCTCTGGGCTGATGGCTCAGAGCCTGGAGCCTGTTTCCGATTCTGTGTCTCCCTCTCTCTCTGCCCCTCCCCTGTTCATGCTCTGTCTCTCTCTGTCCCAAAAATAAATAAACGTTGAAAAAAATAAAATAAAATAAAATCACAAACGTGTCTTAAATACATGAAAGGGTACACGATTTCTGAGTGCTAATCCCTGGTTACTTGCTGGTATCAAAATACAGAGATGAAGTATGAAAATTGTATTTCATCTGAAATTTCACTTCATTCTTTCGTTATTTTTTTGCCTAGATAACAATAAATACAATTTGAAACGGAATTTTTCAGATTCTAAACAAATGGTCTAGACAGTTGGAAAGAAGGGTTTTTTTCCTCTGGAACACTGAAATGTGGTGTCCTTTAACAATGATTCTTTCCCGACTCTGGGAAAAGCGTGAGAAAGACTTTACAGCAACAGAAATACACAAACATGTGGGAAGCCATAGAAATTAAAAGGGAATCATTAATTTCAGTCTTTACCCAAAACACAATGGAGTATTACAAAGTGAAAAAAAAAAAAAAAAGACAGATATCTAACACACCCAGTTTAAACTCTCCAAAACAATGAAAATAATCACAAGATTTAGTCTGAAATTTTGGCATAATCTTCCCAAGCCCAGTCCACGTGTGGATCTTCTCTCTGACTCTGAATCCATAAGCTGCGTACTGGTCTACTGGTCTCTGCATGGACAGCTGGAAAACTGTTCTGGAGCTACCCTCAGGACTCCCAGGCTGGGATAAGTGGCGTGCAGGAGCTGGGGGGCGGCAGCTTGTGCAGAGTAAGTGAAAAGAGCTGCACATTCCTCTCAATAGCAAAAGCCCTCACATTGTTTCTACTCTGGCTCCACAAAAGACAGAGATGAGCACATTCAGGCAGCCGCTGATTCTCTAAAGGGGTTGAACGTAATACCTGGCCCCAGCATGTCTTCTTTTCCTGCAGGTAGTGAGTGGCTCAGAGAAAAAGTCCTGACCACGCCGGGTCTCCTTGGGATGATGGTCCCTGCTCAAAAGCCAAGTTCTCGAAGCAGTTTCATACAGTTGAAATTCACTCCATTAAACTTCACAGCATATTTACCATGAGTGGTTTTCAGTTCACAAACACAGGACTGGGTGGTCAATTCAACAGACCACACAAAGGTATAGACAGAATTTGCCTTCTTTTTAACCTAATATATATATTTAGGGGGAGGGTTTGGAAAGGAATGTTTTTGGTCTGGTTGAAAAAGTTGTGTTTGTTTTTAGCTTTCAAATGTTTCAGAACCTATGATAGCTCTCTATTGCCACATTAAATACAAATTTCTCATTTTGGCATTCAAAGCGTCCTAAATCTAGCTCAAGACTGGCTAAGCAAATCACAGGTGCTGAGTAAATCTTTCTTGCACTGACAGAACCTGACTTTTCAGTTGACTGTATCTGAAAAGATATTAAAATCTCATAAAATCTAAACATCCTGTGAGTAAAGTGAGTGCTCAACAGACACTGGTGGTAATTTTTAAGTAAATACTTTTAAATGTGAACAATTTTATTAACTTCCCTTCTGACAAGAATTTGTTAGATTTCTGAAAAATCCCAATACCCACGGCTAAAACCCAAGAAAGGAAAGAAAGAAGGCAAAGTAGGGTCATCTACTGTGTGTCTGCTAGATGTCAGGAAATGTGCTAGGTACTTTTGAATATTTTATCACATTTTTTTAGTGCTCATACAAACCCTTTAAAATAAGTACATAATACTATATAAACATATGTAGGTTTTTGTTCTAGGTGGTCTAGTGGGAACATGTACAGAATGATGAGCTACCAAATAAAATGTAACCACAATTGGGGCGCCTGGGTGGCGCAGTCGGTTAAGCGTCCGACTTCAGCCAGGTCACGATCTCGCGGTCCGTGAGTTCGAGCCCCGCGTCAGGCTCTGGGCTGATGGCTCGGAGCCTGGAGCCTGTTTCCGATTCTGTGTCTCCCTCTCTCTCTGCCCCTCCCCCGTTCATGCTCTGTCTCTCTCTGTCCCAAAAATAAATAAAAAACGTTGAAAAAAAAAAAATGTAACCACAATCAAAAAAACTGCAGTGTGCCAATTTCTTTCAGTTATGGTAATGGATGTACAATCCTTTGTAAAGCAATTTATTGCACTTAATGCCAATGGTTAGAACTCGTATTTGCAAACCCTATATATAATGAATTGGTGGCCTAAAAGTGTTTCCTATGGCTCTAACTAGTGTTTTGCAAAACAAAACCTAAAGCTTTTTAATATATTATCTTTAAGGAAGGCAAATGAATCACCAGAACATGACAACTGACCCAAAGTCATCCACCAAATTACAGGCTTTATAGCGCAGAAGTTTATCAGCCAGAAATGTATGAAGAACCCCATATCAGACTGGGACAGGTTCCCCAAAGGTTGTGGCAGTATCCTCTGCTGACCTCGATCAATATTGGTCACCTCAGGTCAAACCATTTACAGTCATTTCAGGTACAGCATTTATTTAGAGACAAATTCAAAATATCCAAGAATAAAAATCATTAGCATTTTTAATGACAAGAAGAGACACATATGGGTCAGTATACTGGCTCTTCATTGGCTTGGGGAAAAATTACACACATAATCATCAGATTTAAGGGACTATTTTGCTGGAGGGAAACCTGCTGTGAAGTAGAAACTCTCCCATGGTCTTGGTGTCTCTTAAGTGAGGCTACTTTGAAAACATTCTCAGATTAAAATATTAGCGTCTAGCAACGTGGCCACAGGCAAGTTACATAATGTCTTTTCACATCCTCATCTGTAAAAGGAGATTAGAATAAGTGATCTCTAAGGTCCCCCTCAATAACCAAATCCTATAATTCAATGGACATTTGGACATCCCAGACAGATAGCTATCTTTTTTATTTTAAAAGATCTTTATGATCTCTCCTGGCTTATTCCATGGCTTAATCTCATAATAATATTGATGCCAATAATAAAAGTTTTAAGTCCAACACTACCCACACTCAATCTTTCTACACTGGGAGCCAATTTTCTCTAGTTTGAGTCTCTCTGGAGTTGGAGAACAAATGACCAGTGTTTTCGACACACAGGAAAACCCTTCATTAGCTATATTGGAATCCTGTCATTAAATCACCCCTTGCTCTTCCCTTCCGCGGGCTAAAACCACCCAACTCCTTTAATCAAGTAGAACCTCTCCTCTAGAATCTAGTTAATTATTTTGCCTCTGCAAAGAGTTAAATGAATCTTCCCAATACTATCAGTTAAAACAATGATTTGTGCTACTGCTGGATGAGAGAAATTTGAGCAATTTCTCTGAATTTGATTACTCTCCAGAGATTGTAATTTGTTTTTGCTCAAACCAATTAATGCCCCTGAATGATTCTTCTATGTTTTGTAGCAACACTTCAAGCTAAAATCCGAAAGAATGAATTAAAAAACAAAAAACAAAACGTAAAGTACATGGAAAGTTTTGAAAAATTCCAAGAAATTACAGATTTTTGGCCTGAAAAAAGAGCACAAAAGAGCGAGGAATATTGAGTGTTAGCAATAGACCCACCCCAGGGAAGATTCTTTCCTCAAATCAAGACTGCAATTAGGTAAATTGAGTCATATATCAGCCAACCTACAGCATCCAAACAGACCATTGTCAGCCCTATTTTTAAATACCTTCAGGGAAAGTTTTACATCCTCCTTTGGTTGCCCCAATGCTCATGTTAGTGTCACAGTTAAAAGTACTTAAGTATAATTATACTTTTTCCTGCTGCAACTTAATTTCATTTTGCTGGTTCTACATGCCAGGGAAATAAATGAATCTATGTCTAAAAGCATAACTTTCTGACTTGTGTCTAGAAGATATTCTGAATAATAAGAAAACAAACAACCAAATTTAAAAAAAACAATGGGTCAAACTCTGAACTGACACGTCAGCAGAGAAGATAGATGGATGGCAAATAAACACGTGTACAGATATTCAATACCCTTAGTCATTAGGGAAGTTCAAATTAAAACCACATAGAGATACTACAGGACACTCACGAGAAAGACTAAAATTAAAGACTGAGCATATCAAGAGCTGGCTAGGATATGGAACAACTGGAACTCTCATCCTTTCCTGATGGGAAGGTAAGACGGTACAACCACTTTGGAAAACATCTGACATAAAAAGTTAAACATACGCCATCCATACAACCCACTCACTCCACCCCTAGGTGTTTATGCTAGAGAAAGGAAAACATATGTCAATACAAAGACTTGCATATGAATACTCCTAGCACCTTTATTTGTAATAGTCAAAACTATACATAGCACAAATGTCCAGCAATAGGTGAGTCTATAAAAAAAATTGATACATGGGATACTATTCAGTGATAATAGGAAACAGATACACATAGTAACATGGATAACTCTCATCGCTTAGTCAGGGTTCTAAGTTCAGGGTTTCTGGGGTTAAAAATATGCTGTAAATATGCTGAGTGACAAAGGCAGACAAAATAGAATGCATAATGTAGGATTCCATTTATGTGAACGGAAATTAGGAATGCAAATTAGTCTGTGGTGACAGAACACGGACCAATAGCTGTTGCCAGGTGATGGGAGCCGGGAGGCTGGAGATTACAAAGGGGCACAGGAAACTTTTGTGGGTGATGGATATGTTCCCTATCTTGACAGGCATGATGGTTTTATGGGTATATAAACTTATCAAATAGTATACTTTAAACATGTGCACCCTATTTTATAACCAATTATACCTCCATAATGCTGGTTTTAAAGAATAACCTTTCACGCACTTTAGAAGTCACCAAACTATACACATCCCGTCTGGTTTTCCCTTCTCTGCCTCCAATCCCACCTGCACATCATCCCAAGTCTTCCTTTCCTTAGATCAAACAAGCCCAGCTATTTCCTTTGAACGTTTATGACCAGAATTAACTTTTCCTTGTGCTCTCTTAAATCAATGAACACCGAAATCGTAATGGTTAATCGTATAAGAATAAAAGAACAAAAGCTATTTTTTTCTAGGACAATGCCTCCAAATCTTCCACATGCTGTTCTAGGACATGCTCAGTGAGATTAAGTGACTTTGCCCAAGTTAAAAAAGGGGGGTGATTGAACAAGCTGGGATTCAGAGTCAAGTCTGTCTGTCTCTACTGCCCATGCTAGTTGAGAAAACCAGTGCACCTCAGCTATAAGACATTTTTATCACACTAGGATTAAACAGCCGTAACACATGTTAAAAGAAATTCAATTTCATTACACTTACGTACACTTGACAACTCAAACCATTCAACCAAGCACTGCCAGATTTGTTGGGCCAGCTTTAATAAACACATCTGCATTTAGCAGCGGGATTTTCCATGTGGTTATTAAGGTTAAACAGATTTTCCCCCATCTTGAGTAGATTAATCCTGCTTCCTAATATCTTTTATTTTTGCTTATTTTAATATTTTGCTTATTCCATAGTGAAAAGGCAAATTTCAACTTATCCCAGTTTGAATCATGCCAAATTCTAAGAAGACAGAAGCCAAGGTAGTACACTGTTATTTAATATAGTCTAAATGAATACACAATGGAGACTGCTGTGCAAAGTTTAAAGATGAAACAAAACTGATCACTCACACACACACACACACACACACACACACACACCCTACCACTAATTAAAAATATACTAGTGTTACAAGTATACAACTTCAGTGGTGGTATTATCTTTGTTCAGAAGCAAGGTACAGTGCTATATGACTAAAGCTCTCCAGCATTTAATTAGGTTACTAATTATAAGGAGAATCACATTACCTTTAAGTCCTCCCCTGGATTGTGACTAAGGCTTAATACATTAATTTTACGGTGATTGTATTTTAAGATGGGGAACATGTCAATGAAGAATTCTGGCCACATCCTCCAACAAGTACATGTGACTGAAGGTTTGGGCTGTCACACAGCTTGATACATTTAACTAGGGAAAAAAATCACGAATTCCCACTTTCCCACTGCTAATTTTAGTGGCCAAGAGATATCTTACATTGCATTTTAAGCAAAAGTAGCATTCAAGGGAATCTTCACAGAAGGTATGCATGTGAATGTAAAAAGAAAGAAGAAAATTTGTAAGCAATATTTATTTATTTCCATTTGAATTCAATTAATAAATTTAGCCTCAATTCAGTATCATCTTACTCCCCAGGTTCCCTCCTGGCCCATCAAAAAAAAAAAAAAAAAAAGTGCAAATTATATGAGTCATTCTTCAATCATGCCAAGGATATAACCTTCAACCTAAGATTAAAAATAAAGTGCTACGTGTGATATTCAATACTGTTCAACTTCTGGGTGCTAAGATCTAATAAATACAACATTTCAAAGGAAATTAAACAATCTGGATCACTTCCATTCATCTTCGTGATTTCATCAGTAGATTTCTATGGCTTTGGTGACATTTGCTAGTATTTGGATGCTGGGTAAATTGGTGGAATTTGCCATCATTTAGTTTATAATCTGTATCACCACTTTGTACAAGGCACAGAAAAGTTCTCTACTCCCCTATATACTTCAAAGCATTTCATTTATTGTTCAAATGATTACTCTGACAAAACCATTAGTCAAGAAGAAAGTAAAGAAATCTTGTTTTTTAAAGGGGAGATTTTTAAAGATGCATCTTTCACACCAGAGTGCTTTAACCACCTATGCTATTTCTGGCAAAATCTTTATTTCCTAAAAGAATACTTTTTTAAAAAATTCCAGTTTTTTTTACCTATAAGAAAAGGTCAGGGCTTATTTTTACTGGTTTCACTCAAAGTGAGCTTATATATTTTAAATTTACTTTAGCTTCTTCCTAGGCTCCTATTATTTTCTTGCCTTTTCTAAGGAAAACACTAAATTTGAGAAAAGTATTGCTGAAACCATGATGAATGTCTCACGACCGCCTTCAAACGATGGTAGGAATAAGCGCATAAGCACACACATACACAGGGGAAAAAAGCATCTTTTAGTCAGGGTGCTGGGTTCAGGGCTTCCAGGGTTAACAAGAGAAAAAGTTTTGGGATCTGAACAGGGCTATATTCATATTTCTTTCTTTTTTTCTACCCTGAAATTCATACTGCAGCTATGTCACCAGGGAACATGTTTGCAAGGCTTGAGAAGTTTCTTGGCTTAGCAAAAAGCAAACAAACAAACAAACAAAAGGCAACAGTGTAGTCCGCAAAAAGAACCCCCATCACCAGTGAAGCCGAAAGAGCTGGCTGAGTCACAGGTCAAGGGCCTTATAGCAAAATGGGTTGGACTGAGGATACAACCTAACAGGAAAGCATAAGGTCAGATGTGAGTTTAATTTGGTGAAGAAACATGTGCCTGACCACTTAATGGCTGCCAGATACCACAGAGGAGGTTCACTTAACTCATACCACTTCTGGTCGTGGAGCATTTCAGTGCCATTCTTTGAGAATCAGAGCAATAGATGCTACTATTCTGGCTATCAGGAGACCTTATTCCCTGCTTTTGTTACATTTGTAGAAGGAAGCAATCATTTTCAAGATAGGGCTCTGGCTCTCCCAATCCCCAAATTTCCCAAGTACGCCCATATGATGGTGGCGAAACAGTCTCTTCACCATGTGAAGGTTCTCTGTGATTCTCTGTGCTCAGAGTCTCACCGCTTTTAAAAGAGTGAATAATGCCTCATATCCAACAACAATTCCATTCAAAATAAAGCGGACTGTGCAGCCCAAGCTTTGGTATTTCCAACCGTGACCAAAGTACTGGAGCTATTTATCCATTTGTTCATCTATTTTTATTGTGGTAAAATACAGATAACATAAAACTGACACATTCTTAAGTGGACAGTTCAGTGGCACTGAGTACATTTTCCAAACAGTTTCAGAGAATTTTAGACTCTGGCCTCCATGTCTAGATACGCATTCCCTGGTTGATACTCAGGGCTTCACAGTGAATAAATGTCATTCTATTTCCAGGTAACTTCTCAGCTAAGTATTCACAGTCAGAGTTCACTCAACACACTAGGGTTTGCATGCTTGAGGTGAAGAATGAACCACCAAACCCAAGCATTTGTCCATTTTCTTCCAGATGGAAGATAGAAACTCTGGTAGACTCCTCCTTGCCAATAAACCTTTTGGAAAATAAGGAACCCACTATTCTGACCTTTGGGATTTTTATCAACATCAGACTGCAGTTCAGAACACAGACAGGAAACTGTCCAAGGAAAACATGCCCCCAAATGAACAGGACATAAACAGAGCTGTAACTAGGTAATTAATGGTAGGGACTTGACTCCCCTCACTTCACTTCTCTGATAACAATCTGGCATTTTATCAGCAGGGTCTTTTATCTGGAAGGATTCACTGTGTTCTGCTGCCTGGAACTATTCTGGGAGGGGACAACGACAAGCTTTCATCTTGGAAAGGAAATGGAACCACATCTAGAAGGCATAAGGAAGAGTCAGAGCTGTTAAAAAACCTTCAAGTCTCTCCCTGCCAGAAGGAAGAGGTAAGTAGAAAATAGGAAGCCCCCTTTCACTGAAGGCAAAAGAGCAAGTTCTGGTGGGAAAGAAGTCACTGCAGTCCTCACCCATATCACACATGTGAACGTGGCAACTTGCTTTCTGCTATTGTTCCAAGTTCTGCATCCTCTCCCCACCACCGACCTTATCCCTTCCTCAAACACTTCCCCAAACACCCAACCGATGTCTTCTATTTCTCTTCCCGTCCAAACCCAAGAAACTTAAACTAAACCATACGGTGGTATAACTGACTAATAATAACTTAAAAGTACTATGTCTCACAGTGGGATTTCCATTTTAGAAGGGATCAAAACCATGTACTTAAATAATGAAAAGTCTATCTGTGAAACTCAAAATGGAGGAGGCATCTGAGAAAACTGGGTGGGTAGAAGGCACCACTTAAGGCTTCTGAAATCGTTTCAGATAGTTTTCAACTACCTTAGGGGTAAAGCTGGCCCGGGTGAATGGCTATGGCCATTAGGCTACTGGCCCTCTGAGTGGCTTCATTCCTAACAGGAAAAGGGACCATTAGGGAGGTGAAATTAATTAGTAGTAGAAAGCATTCCCTTATCCTCCCTCCACACACGGCCATTCCACTCAGCCCTCATAAAAACATGTCACGGATTGGTCGTGGAAGGACTTGGGAAAAACAGGGCTTTGAACTCCCCATCCTACTTAGAACCCGGGAATATTTACCCAGGGTTGAGCCAGGGTGGCCGGCCAGTTCCAAAACCCACACAGCCTGGGGCTTATACACCAGAGCACAGCTTCTGTCAGGCTGTGTAGCAATCCTGTGGAGGCCCCTTGGTCCTACTCAGGGCTCTCATGACAGATGGTTCATAGCAGTACAGACAAGGGGACGGCACTAGGAAGCCTCTCTGCTGGTCAGTTTTCAACAGGGCCTTCTAGCAGGACACGACATTCTAACACTGGTACTTTCAGGACGTGTTCAACCATGCAGCAGAATGCAAATCCCGCTCCGGTCTTTTCAAGTTTTCCCTAAATCCGGTTTTTATTCTGGCTCTGAACTAAATTCTTAAATCATGCAGGGGGAAAAAAATGGGCACAAAGTGACTGAATTATATTAATTATATGGCATGGAGGCTCAGCTAGAAAACAAGAATTACATTTCTTAAGTTTCTCTTCACTAGACTTATGCAGGTTATAATTAGTATTAAATGAATTTCACTTTTCATTTCATCCAAGCTGAAAAGAAGCTGAGCCTTAAACTCTGTCTTTAGAGAAAAAAAGAGATTCTTCTGGCAAAAAAATAAAATAAAATAAAATTAAATTAAAATAAAATAAAATAAAATAAAATAAAAATAATAATAATTAAAGTTAAGCAAAAAAAAAAAAAAAAACAAACCAAACCCACACTACTTACCCATCACCCAAAAGGACCGCCTTAAGAGACTCATTTGTTTAGTGTTTGAAAATATTTTCTACCCACTGCTTGTCTGTGTGACACAACCTTCAGTAACAATTCAGCTTTTTCTTGGCTACCTGGATATATTTCCATAGTTTCTACCCAGATGGGCTTCTCCTAAATGACTGTAATAATCAAAAACAAGATGCTTATTTATTCAGCAGCACCCCTCATACAAATATGTATTTTTGTTAATGCTCTGGACATTGTAGAAACCAAACAGAAAAATCTCATTCGTGTGGGCCTGCCTAATTTTGATTTTTTTTGCTTATTTAGACTGAGAATGAGCTGCAGTTTCCCTTTGCGACTGAAAGTTTTCATTCAAAGTTAGGGAACATGTGGCTATCTCTTGGGGACCGGTGGCCAGGATATGAACATGCCAGGCCAGGAATTCTCCGACACAAAAGAAAACACAACCCTGAGGGCACATCTCGCTCCTGGTGTGCCTTCCAGCAGGTTTCGGCTAGTAATTTTTGGTTAGTGAACGAGCAAGGTAGGACTGTGCACATGAAAAATGCAAACCTGAGAAAGAAGCGGGGTGGATTTCAACCCACAGTCAGAGGTCTTGTGGCATGGGTTGTCAGCTACTACAGTAACCCGGTGCCGTTGTCTGGCCACTGGAGCAGCTACCCGAAGTTACTCTATGCAGTTTGGAGTAACGGAACTTTCACATCATAATAGTCAGTGATTTGAACACTTCACGATTCAGACTTGCCATTTTTCCACATTAAGTGTGGGGTTACCACACAAAGAAACGTTGACAATTTTTCAAAATTTCAACATATGCTGGCTGATAGCGTTGAGATTCTATTTTCTTTCCAAGAGAATCAAAAGAGGATGATCGACTAAGCTGCTGTGTGTGAAGGTACTCTGTAAATATCAAACTTTTACCTAAATGTTTGTAGCTGTAAATTTTTTTCTTTTTCTTTCAGTAACTTGGGAGGTTTTCAAAGTTATGTGAAGTTTCGACTGTGGAAACTTATGATGGTAAAGACAGATGAAAAATATATTCTCTAACAGTTTAAAAGTTATAAATAAAGAGGAACCCACAAATAATCTCATTAAGACTTTATGCTTCTTGGGCCTCAAGACACATTTTTCTCTTTGCTAAGACACGCACAACTGTGCAATGACCCATGATTTCCTATTCTAAGGAAAACTTCTTTTGTAAGAAACTCTCAGTATTTCTCAAGAATCTCAGAACTTCAGTTGAGCCAGTCTTATTTAGCAACCTGTCACAACCACTTGGGCTTAACTGCGAGCTTTTCTTCCTTTTCTACTGATTTCAGATTAGGAAGTGAGACCACTGCCAAAGCAATGCCCAAGATGGGATGGAGGGAGAGCTCAAGAAAGCAAAGTGAGTCCAAATATTTGTCATTCGAAACTGTAGGTTAATTCGGGCATGTGGAGAACTAACTTGCCATGTAGCATCAGAAGCAGGCATATTGTGGTGTTAAGCATTAGTGTAGCTAAGGGAGTGGCAAAGAGCCTGGGTTCTGGAGCCAGACTGCCTGGGTCACATCCTGGCCTTTTCACTTCCTAGCAGTATATGACCTAGGGCACATTTCTAAAACTTCCTACAACCCAGCTTGTCCTCTCTGGAGGATGGGGATAATAACATTACAGACCTCTCACAGTGTTGTCATGATGATTAAGTGAGTATGTGTCAAGTTCTAAAACACTGTCTGGCCCATAGCTAAATATTATCATTTATCACTAATTTGATGGAACAAATCAGGGCAAAGAAGACAGGGACCAAGAAGCAGCATACCAGAAAGGATAGTCCATTAGACCAAAATCTTATCTGTCTGATGCTCCACTGTATTTCTATTGTGCCCAACACACAATTGATGTTTGCAGTAAACACCTATTGAGTAAATGAATAAATGAATCAGTTCTTATAGACTGACTCCTCAACGATGTTTTTACTGTGGACATATGATGCTTACTCTTTTGGTGCCTTGGCTTTTCTATCTCCAAAGAAAGGTACCGACACCTGCTACCTTGCTATCTCAAACTGATGGTCGTCAATAAGAGAAAAAAGGCAAATCATTTCAAACTTACTGAAGGGATATATAAGTCAGTGACTTTTTTTTTCAATGTTTTTATTTGAGAGAGAGAGAGAGAGAGAAAGAGAGGGAGAGAGAGAGACAGAGCCTGAGTGGGGGAGGGGCAGAGAGAGAGAGGGAGACACAGAACCTGAAACAGGCTCCAGGCTCTGAGCTGTCAGCATAGAGCTCGACGCGGGACTTGAACTTGGGAATGGCGAGATCATGACTTGAGCTGAAGTCGGATGCTTAACTGACTGAGCCACCCAGACGCCCCCCAAAGTCAGTGACTTTTTAAAGCAATGTTCCTTTGTTAGTGAGTACATATGAACACAATGACATGGGGAGGACCCCTGTGATACCCTGAGTCCTGATTTCCTCTGACTACAGCTGGCCCGATGGAATGTGATGTTAGACGTTGTGCTAGGCCCTCAGAGATGGCTGTTTCAAGCCTCAGGGTGCAGAGGAATTACCTGGAGACTTGTTTTGAAATTGCTGACTTTTAGGTATCTATGGGACATGCAGAAGCAGTTGTCCAGTAGAATGCTGAATCTATGATTCTGTACGAGTTCTAGATCTAGGACACCGCTCACTGTATGTGAGGAGCAACCCCAGACAGTGCAAGCAAAGTGAAAATGAAGAGAGTAGAGGGCAGGGCAAAGAGGCACACCAATATTTAGGAGGAAGCAGAAAGAAGGGGTCCTGCCAGAGGAGAAAGATATAATGGCCAAAGAAGGCCACAGAGGAAAGAGCGTCACGAAGAAGGGGATGTGCAGTAGTGTCAAACTCCAGAGAAAGGGAAAGAGGGATGAGCACTGAAAAGCATCCAGAGGCTTCTATGACGAGGTCACTCCCACTGCACCCTTGTAGGGGCAGCTGCAGTGAAGTGGCGGAAGAGGCATCCAGGGTGCAGTAGTTTAAGGAATGACTTCAGGGGGGGAGGGTGGGAACGGAGCCCGTGAACACAGAAAACCTTTTCCAAGCATCTGGCTATAAAATACGGGTGAGAACTACGGGGGCAGGTGGGGCGGGTGCCTCCATGGAGAGTCTAGGCCTAATGGCCTCTAGTTTCTCTTGCAAATGGGAGGTGACAAAAGTAGGGGCAATGGGTTTAGGCAACAACACAAAGTAGGCCCTCAGCAAATATATTTACGGGACAGATGAACTGATGACAAGAGTACTCACAAAATAAAGTGAAAGACAAGAATAAATGGCGAAGAATAAATCTGTAGCTGGTGTGGAGGGGAGGCGAGAAGCACAGTCAAGAGTCTCAGGGCTCAAGGCAAGTGAAGAAAATAAGATACGAAGGAAAAAGTAGAAGGATATGGGGGTGAATGCATCCTGGGCAGTTGATGTGACTAATGCAGCTTGTTTTAACTAGATTATAAATAGACTGGGAAGGGTCAAGGCCCAGAGGAGAGGGAGGAAAAAAACTGTGCCAGTCAGGGAAAGATATCCCAAACATGCTGGGTCATTTTAAGCCTACTATAATTCATCTTTGCCTTCCTACTCTATTCCCTAATTTGTATTTGCTGCCTAAAGAGAAAGACCTACATTTTTTATCTTAAAACACTCCCTACCATGTAGGATAAGATGACCGCACATCAGTCAGCATTTGGGACTTGCTATTGTCAAATCCTTCAGTTCAGAATTAAGAATGCCTGCTGAGCACCTTGGCTACAAGTCTTGAGAAAATAATTAAGACTAAGGAAATAAAAGCTCCTTAGGGAAAGACATTAATAAAATATTCTGAAATTTAAATGTTACTATATTTGTAAGAGTTTTCCTCCTACTAGTTATTATTTCCATATGCCTTAAATGTATACCTCGGAGCAAATAGTGTCCTTTATTAAAATTAGCCAAGATTCTCTGCCATCGGTGTCCCTTGTTAAGCAGCAAACCATTTATTTTCTGAATTTCCTGGGTCATCCTTGATTCAAGTGGAAGCAAGTCTCCTTACAATGACTTCCAAGTTATGAATCATAAAACTCTCTACCACAATCTTTCTCTTGTTAGATCCAACAGTCTACATAGTAGACAGCATGGCTTTTCTCTCGTTTTGCATGAGCTGCTAATCACCATGGGAGATTTCTGAAAGCCCTCGAGAAAGAAAACTGAATTCCCTTCTTTTCCTGCCTTGCTACTTGGGAGAGCCTCCTGTACTTCTCCAAGAACACTGGCACTCTTCCCCTTATTTACTGGCCGTTGGCCCTTAGTGTATCTGTCACATAATTCAGTGGTTAAAATTCACTATGTCAGGTGCAGAAGCATGGGTTTTATCTCACTAGCTAGGCCATAAGTTCTTCAAGGACGAATGCTTTCTTCCTTTACTTTGCATCTTACCAGAGACCTAACGCTAGCTACGTATGCAATGGATATTTAACAACTACTTTGTTAATCTATTAACTGATTGGATTCTAACTTTTAGAATGAATGGCAGCAATAGGCCATGGATTATCATCATTATCAAATATTTCACCTAAGAATGAAGCTGTTTGCAGATCAAATCACTTGTTCTAACATGACCTGAATTGGCCTGTTGAAGTAGCAGATAACACCGAAGAAAAGCTGGTCTCTACAAGTTTTGTTTTTTCAGCTTGCTTTGTCAATGCATTCCGTAAGAGGTGAATTCCTCATTCCTTTTGCTCAAAAACATATTTAGAAAATGGTCTTAAAGAGATCTGGCACCAGAGATGAAGTTGGCCAGGCCCCTCTCTAGGAACTAAGAGATAAAAATCAGTGACGGATGACAGAGTATCCTTTTATGCCAGTACTCTTTGCAAAAAAAGCTACACAATACAGCAAACATGATTTGATTTCACATGCTGAAGCTCAGCTACCCCTGGGTAGAATTCAGAAGTTCAGAAGGCCATGAGCACAGTACTCCACATGAAGCACTAGGTAGACAGGGCGAAGGTAAAAAGGAGATGGAGCAGGTAGCTGCATGAAGTGTGAATTAACCAGCATTAGGAAACAACCTTCTAGTCTCTGCTTTTAGGTCCTCCCCTGTATAAGGCCTAAAACTCCAAAACCAATGGTCATTGCTTTATTTAAAAATGTATGCCTCTATAATACAACAAGTAGTCCCAAGGAAGTTAAAGACTCGGGTCTTTAACATATCTGTATGAAAGGAAGAAGTGAGCACAGGTTTGGCTTAGAGGCAGAGGGGAAAATGGAAAAGCCAGAAACCCCCCCGAGGGGAACTGAACATCTGCACCTTGACATCTTGCCCAAAGCTGGAACTGGTATCAGGGTCACATTAGTAAAACCAGAGGTCAGAGTTTCCACACACTGATAGGATGGCAGTTCCCTTCCCTTCATGCCTCCATTGCTGGCAGATCAGGATGGTATAGGGACATTTCTGACCTTTAAGCCCAATCTCTAAGGCTCGTGGAATTTAGCAGTAACCACAGGAGGGGTGGAGTTCTGCTGGACCTCCAGGCTGGCCAGGTGGGAACAAGCTCTCCATTAACAGCACCAGCAAAGACCTATTCTCAGTTGTCTCTTCTTGTAATGGGCTAGGCTTGAGGACGCTTGTGTTCTCTCTATAGGCATCTCTGTTCAAAGAAGATCCTTCAGGAAGTTTGGGCAACAAAGAGTTATCTATTTTAATCACTTTTCAGAAAAGCATCTCTGACTCTTCTCAAAGACTCAGATGTTCCTTGTACTTGTCAGAAAACAAATGTGGTTTAGGCCAACATCTGGAATGGAGAAAAATATAGCAACCACAAAAAAGATAATTAAATTAATAAGGAATGCTTTTCAGACATAACATCCCATAGGCCAAAAAAATGTTTTCAGAACTATCCAGAACAAAGTTATAGAAGTTACTTAGAAGCTAAATTTAAGTGAATTAACTGCTGGAGGGCACCCTATAGGAGTAGACCACTGTGACCTTGTAGGCCATGACAAGAATGGCACCCCAACAACCTGAGTTGTTCAGCTGATCTGAAATAAAACATCTCAAAAAGA
Organism: Lynx canadensis; assembly: GCF_007474595.2. Taxonomy (NCBI): domain Eukaryota; kingdom Metazoa; phylum Chordata; class Mammalia; order Carnivora; family Felidae; genus Lynx; species Lynx canadensis. Next base: position 62,735,892 of record NC_044305.1, read on the forward strand.
TGCCCTGCTGGTCATCTCAGATGTACTACAGAAAGCCCAACAAGGGATCAGTTTTTCTTGAATGCTTTCAATGACCAGCAGCTCAGCATTATGGAAATCTGTTCACTCTCTTGATGGAGAATGCTAACTTTCACAAAATTCTTCTTTATGTTAAAATCTGAAATCTATCTCTTACTTTCCCATTGGGAGCACAAGAAAGAAATTATGTGCCTTCTGCCATATGGCCGCCTCTCAAGTGTGTAAAGACCATTACCATGTTGCCTCTAAGTCTTTTCCAGTCTAACTATTTCCAGATGTTAAGCTTCCTCCTCATCTTGGTCACCTCCTCTGGATAAATATTAGTTTATCAGTGACCCTCCTAAAATGGGAAGCCCAGAGCACAACAACACAATAGGCACAAGGATGTAGGTTTAATCTGACCAGAAGAATTCAGGGGGACTACAGTTTCCACTATCTGGAAGCAGCAACTGCTTCCTCAGGGCTCACCAGGAAAGCCTACTCCCCAAGATGTTTTCATAAAAACTGCTAGGGAGCCAGACAGCTCTCATCCTGTAGGTACACAACATTGGCTTTTCTTTAGAAAATCAGAATATGATACCTATCTCTACTAATTGTCATCTTGATCATCTCAGCCTATCGATCCAGTCTTTCAAGACTCTTTTGAATCTTGTTTTTAAATTATGAACAATGTCAGACATATCAAATACAAAATAAGTATACAGAATACTATGACAATCAACCACTTGCCCAGAACCTACCTTAAGAACACACCACAAATAAAATTGAGGCTCCTAGTATACACTTCCTCAAGTTTATCCCCTTCTTCCCCAGCCACATAGAAGTGATGGCCACTAGCCTGAGTTTGCATTACGCCCGTGCTTAAAGACTATTTTGAACTTTGATTCTATCACCACTTATATTTATGTTATATACAAACCTGATAAGCATGTGTCCTAGTCTGTGCTCGTTTAAGTAAGTAATTCAAATGTTGAATAAAGCAGCATTGCCTTCATCTATCGGACTGGCAATCCCATCAAAACAGTGAGCTGACTCAGACATGACTTATTCTTAGGGAATCCTTACTTGACCTCAGCAAACAAAGTGTAAAGCTCTTACAAGTAATACATTGAATGACTCAGTCTAAAACAATCAATATCAATACAACTGTTTGGTCACTGATAAAGTATGCCTTTCCCCTTGTCTTTTAAAAATCCTTCTGCAAGCTCCCAGCAGAATATTCCCATCCCACATTTCACCCAAATTACTGACATGGATCTAGGCTCATAAGTACCCGAGGCTATAAGTTACCTGGGTCCAGGAATTTGCCATCAACAGGACGACAGTGCACTCTTTTTTAATCTGCTCCCCTGCATCTAGCTACAGGGCCTTCCTTCCAGTTTACTGGTTGGGACAAGCCAAAGCAGAAGTTTAAAAAGTCATCCCTCTTCCTATCACCATCAACCCCTTCCTCTGTATAGAATTTTTCTTAAAAAGCAAACCAAAGGGACTTTTATCTGCTACTTTGTAAGTAGTATTATCCCCATTATATAGATTGACAGCCTGAAGCACACAAGGGCCTTCTTATTCATGCCATAATAATCGGGAAGGCGTTTTTTATAGATAGTTCTATGACTTTCAGCAAAAACAAAACAAAACAGCCAAAAACAAAAAAACACAACATCACCCTCCTTCTTCCATTCTTACCAATCCAGTCTCCTCTTGTTTAGTGCTAAACCCTGCAGCAGGTGGGTCTCCAGAGCAGTTTGCCAGATAGCAGTCAGGGAAAAGGGCTTTAGAGGCCAGGAAGGCCTCAGGTCACAGGCCCATGAGGCAGGAGAGGACCTACACAATATCTAATACTTTAATCTGATACATAAGGAAACAGAGGGTCAGAGAGGTGAAGCAAAATAAAAGTAAATGTCAGAGCTCCTACAGACTCCTCAAAGGCCAGGTAAAACACAAGACCCAGCAGACCTTCCTTTCTACAAAACCATTAACCAGTGAGATATGAAATGTGGCTCCAATACTGGAGGACTAGGAGTCCCTAAGTATTTCACAGATACACAGATCTGCTAAGACACAAAATGTCTCAATTTACAATTACTCTCATTTCTAGGTTAATAATTCAGTCTCTGTGCCCAAACCTGGGCGAGGCAGAGAAAGGTACCAAGGAACAAAAACAAACCAAAAAACCCAGAGTGGCTTCTACATGGAAAGAGGTTAAGATTTACTTGGAGAGAATAAGCACTGAGCATACAAATTATGTGATGATACAATAATGATGAATACTAGGATGAGAGGTTTAAGGAACAAATGCTATAGCCATTCAGAGGGAGAGATGAGCCAGGCTTGAAGTGAACAAAAAGGGAGGAGGGCAGGTCTTCCTTTCCAGCAGTGTTTTAGCAGCCCTCTGCCTGTTTATCTCTCCGTAAGGCAAAGTCAGCCCTCTACTTATCTACAAGGATCCTGGGAAGACAGAGCAGATAGAAATGGGCCTCCAGCCTTGAAGGGGAGTTCCCAGTATTACAATCACAAATGAAGGTAGAGGCCATCTATTGTCTACTGCAAAAACCCCAACTCTACACCAAGGAAAACAAGTTTCTTCAACTCTATAACATGGGCAAGGAGTAACATGGTAATCCTTGAATTATGTTGCAGATCCTTTTGAAAGCACCCAGAAGAATGAATAAAAGGCAGTGGAGGGGTATCTCTCATGGGTATTAATCCAATGCTGAGATGTGTTGTCAGCAATAGAAGGGGCTCTCTGTCTCAGTGGACACCCTCACACACACAGGTACACACGGGTCCAGAGAGGGGAGAGATCCTTGTCCAAGTGTTGCAGCTGGTCAGTCAGTGGCAGAACTCAGACAGAACCAGGTCTCTAAAATCCAGGGCCTTTGCTCTGGTCAGGACTCCACACTGTGGTCTAGGTTTGGGGCATACTCAGTTTCCTATAGCTTTTCAATTCAAACTTGAAACTCCTTTGTGAAAGGGAATTCAAAGGTACACATACAGAGATATTCTGGTCTGTAGAAAGCCCTAGACAAGCAGGACATATTCGGGGAGCCAGTCAGGGTCCCCTTTAAAGTATGAGTCACTCTGCTCTGTGGTATTTGAACTAAAGGGTGAATGGTCTTAAATGGAAGGCATCATATTTGCAAGGTAGAGGGCTGTGAATCTGCACCCAGCACAGCAGCAGACACATAAAATATCCTGGGTTAAAAAAAAAAAAAAACAAACTTGTAAACAAAACATTGTGATTAGCATTATCATTTCTCTTCCAAGATGATGCAACAAGCATAACTGCAACAGGCATCACTTTGGAAAACCCAAATCAGAACTTCTAAGGTTTAAGTCAACAAAGCAGATCAGCAGATACAAGCTTATACTCCCAAATGTGGGAAAAGGGACAAAAATACAAACAATACCCACAGACATCTTACAGAGAGGAAGGAAATGGCAGGTATGTATACATAAGTCAAAGGGAAATAAGCTGTCACTGGGGCTTTTAATCTTCTTATTGTGCAACTCACTTTAGCATGGTCAGAGCAACCTTTGTGGTACTCCTACTAGCTGAAGAATTTCTATTTCACTAAACGCAGACTATCCAAGAGCCTGATTAGACTCTTCCAAGTACGTAAATTAACACCGGCAATGTTACAAAAATAAAGCACTGCCTATCCACTCATGCATACATCCATCTTTTCAGCTATTATCCCAAGTCAAAATAAGCCACTCTTTACCATCACTAGAACTGCAAATATTGCCTAAAATAATAGGCAATCTTTCACTTCCTTCATGAATAATTTTCTCAGAAGTAATTTAAATCAAATGTGTACACTTTTATCAAATTCAGTATTTTTTATTTATTAAAAAAATTTTTTTAGCGTTTATTCATTTTTGAGAGACAGAGTATGAGCAGTAGAGGGGCAGAGAGAGAGGGAGACACAGAATCCAAAGCAGGCTCCAGGCTCTGAGCTGTCAGCACAGAGCCCAATGGGGGTCCAAACTCACGAACCGTGAGATCATGACCCGAGCTGAAGTTGGACACTTAACCAGCTGAGCCACCCAGGCACCCCTAAGTTCACTATTTGCTAAAAATCTGTTTTTGGCTCATCTGCCCAGAGTGATTGTGAACATTTTAGGGTAGCATGGGGTTGCCCCTGTACTAGGTTGATGAAACCCCAAGCTGGAGTTTTGACTGAACTCCAAGTCTAGGATCCTTCCACTTTATCACAAAAGATGGTCAAGAAAGTTAAGCCAGCTTCTCCATACCTGGTCACAGACCAACCCTGCTACCTCCGGCAATGATCTTGCAGATGTGAGCCTGAGAGAAAGGCTGCATCTGATCAAGCCATCCTCACCAGTGCTAGTGGGGACATGACTTCTACATTCTAAAAACAGCCTACACTCAGATCCACCAACTCCGGATCTTCCTCCCTCCTCCTCCCTCCTAACTGCTCCTCCTCCCTCCTAATTGCCCAATCACTTACTCAGTGTAGCCACTACTCTTGGCTACACAAAAGGGAGCTGGTTATTTTGGTGTAACAGAAAGAGTACACCCAACACTCTTGACAACCCTATGTTCTTGGGTTCATATCTAGCTCTGTACCTGACTTGCTCTCTGAACCTCAATTTCCTCAACAGGAAAGTGGGGGTGATAACACCTCCTCTCAGAGTCATTGTAAGCAAAACGCCCAGTTCGGTGCTTGGCAAATAGTCAAGGTTCAACAGACGTTGGTGTACTTCCTGCTAACCTCTCTTGCTCAGAATACTCTTTTGCTTGTTTTCTGCATTCCTGGGTCAAAATCTACTTCTCATAAACCTCCTGAATAGCCTAATCAAGTACCAAGTATGAGCCGACTACTGTCTAGTTTATTAAAATTGTGTGTGCAGGGGTAGGGGAGGGGTTCTGATAATGTTTAATGTTTAATATCCCAAATTTAATCTTGGTACTCAAAGCGTGATCTATAGACTAACAGCATCAGCATCACCTGGAAGTCTGTTTGAAAGGTAGACCCTCGGGACCCACTCCAGACCTAGTGAACCAGAATTTATGAGATTCCTAAGTGATAGGTTACCTCTTAAAGTTTGAGAAAACTGCTCTATACCACAAATGGACATTCATTCAATAAATCAGAGCCCATTGATTCTCTAAGGAATCAATTGTGGCACTCATGCTATTTGGTGGCACTCGATGAATCTTTATTTGGGTAGAAAGCAACCGTTGACCAAAGCATTTTCCCTGGAAGGGCAGTAAAATGGATACTTTGTGCCTTTTGAGTTTAAAAAAACGATACATTAGGGCTCCTGGGTGGTTCAGTCAGTCAAGCGTTTGACTCTTAATTTCGGCTCAGGTCATGATCTATCGGTTAGTGAGTTCGAGCCCCATGTCAGGTTCTCTGCTGACAGCATGGAGCCTGCTTAGGATTCTCTCTCTTCCTCTGCTCTCCCCACCCTCTCTCTCAAAATAAACATAACAGAAATAAAAATAAATTAAAAACGATACACTGAGGACACTGGCTTTACGGCAATATTTAAATTATATTAATGTGATCTTTGTTATATAATAAGTGCTTGGAATATAATAAGATGAGCATTCTGATTATACTAATAAATATACTGAAATATACTGATTATACTAACAAATAGCAGGAAGGATACTTTCAAAGTAGTAATTTCTGGTTTCTAGGATACAACACATAACACTGGTTAGTGATGAGCTTCCATAAATTGAACGTCCTCAACACAGGATGACAAAGTTCTAAGGCACATCTTTGTTTCTAATGGACGCTGTGATTCTGACCATGTGCCTTTCTCCCCCGCCCCATCAACCTGCTGAAACATTTTTCAGTTCTTTCCAGTTATGTGTGAAAGTACAATTTTTAAATGCTCCTGAAAGTAAAAAATTTACGACCCAAATTCCTAAAATGAATCACCAAAATGCTGGATCCAAGAGACTGGTAACTTTGTGTATCAGGAAACAAAAACCAATCTGAGTGAGTCATCTCTGTGATCAGAGATAACAACACAGCCACAGCCAGAGCTTGGCGCAAACAAATGGCTACAGCAATCGTATGCCAGCATCTCGTGTTTAATGGTTTCTCACATTAGAATGCATCAGTCAGCTCTGTGAAACCAGGAAGTGGAACCCAGGATGCCACATAAATAACAAACACATTCTCCTGAGTTTGGTGTATCTTACCATTCAGCTCTAAGTCTATTTCCATTTTGGTAGATAAATAAAAATGAAAGTGTTATTTTATCAAGAGGCAAACAGAAAGGTAAAAGCTAAGTAATATGACTGTGCTTCTGAAATCTTTCATAAGAAAATTTCAATACTTTTTTGGAAGCCTATTTCTTGATGCCTTTGATCGAAAATGAAAAAGGTGATAAGAAGTTGGCAATGCCTCAAAAACTCTAACAGAGAAAGGGGTAATAGGCTCTAGAAGTAGGAAAGCCTGCTGTCATCTGATTCCATGTATAATCCACATGCATGGCTCTTTCTCAGGCGCCCCAAGCTTGAAAGAGAAGTTGAGCAGGAAATGAATTTGTGCCACGCAACACTGCCCTCTAGATGCTACCCCTCGCACCCACTAGCAAACTCCTCTGGAGTGAAGAGACAAATGTTCTCTTCAACACCTGAACAGGGGATATAACACCGGGACCGAGCCTGCCCCATGCTGGCCAGGCTCAACACAGGGCTTACTGCAAATACCCAGGCTATGGTTTTCAAAAGCGGGTATCTCCGATCACATCCGTTAGCAAGCAGAGTGCCAAGGAAACATTACTTAAACAGTGGATATGGGCTTCTGCACCCAAGACAGAGGCACCTTCTTCTGAAACGTTGGAGACCACCTGGGGGCAATGGCAATAACCCTCAGGCCCCTGCTTGGACAAGACACCTCCCCCCCAAAGTAAAAAAAAAACAAACAAACAAACTATAGTTTCTGAAATAAGAACAAGTTATAATACCCCATAAGGCCCCCATACCCACCCCATTATTTCCAGGAAACACATGCTACCTCATAATGAAGGGAATGAAAGGTGCCATGCTGAGAGTGGAATAGGTGCCGTCCATCGGGGAAGGGTAGAGTCTCCCCAACACCAGCAGTAAGAGAAACATGCTTGGATGACGGTTTAGTTCTCCTGCATCACTGAAAAAAATTATTGTACATAAAATATTTAAAATTTAAGAGGTGCAGTACTTTCTTCAAACATTTTTCTCATTAAATAATTCTGAATATCAAGTGAGACTATGATCAGAAGATAGCTTTCCTTCTTTTCCCTCCGTTTACCTCATGTTTTCCTAATGTGCAAATAAGGAAGAGCTACCGGCAAAGCCATGGTTTGGGCTTTTGCACACGACTCTTCTCAAAGCTAACTGTTAATTTGCGTCTGTGTTTTGATTTGAGCTGTTCATACAGTAGAGAGGTGGCTGTTCCAGAATATGCAATGTGAAACGTTCAACAGCCAAATGTACTTATGAAAGCTTGAACAGTCACTTACTGGGGCCAGAAAAGCCTGTCTGTACAAATTACTCATGTGAGGAAATGTATCATAAACAGAAGTAAAATTCATTGATGTTACTTTGCTTTCCCATTACGGATAATTAGTATGAATTCATATCAAGTGCAAACACTGCTAGAAGAATAAAAAAGCCCATGTTCTAAGATGTCCATTCTAACAATTCCACCATCAGTACAGAATGTGATTGAAAGCACAATGGTAAACTTTGCTATCTGCCCTGATCGGACTGGAAGCCCTCTGAATGGCTTTATTTTATGTTTCCAGGGTCACTGGCCACCTTTGCTCAGGTGGGCTGGTACCATTTCTGATCACAGGTGACCAGATTAGTCAGCTATTTGCTTAAGGTCACAATGGTCAACTGTAGCAGGCCAGTAAGAAAAAAATGGCAGGTGTTTGTGACAGCAAACTCAGTACGTAAACACAGATTTTTATTTTTTTAACTTTTTTTTTAATTTTTAAGTTTATTTATTTATTTTGAGAGAGAGAGAAAGAGAGAGAGAAAGAGAGAGCACGAGCAGGGGAGGGGCAGAGAGAGAGGGAGACAGAATCTGAAGCAGGCTCCAGGCTCTGAGCTGTCAGCACAGAGCCCGATGTGGGGCTTGAACCCACCAACCGTGAGATCATGACCCAAGCCAAAGTCGGAAACTTAACTAACTGAGCCACCCAGGCACCCCACCCCCCTTTTTGATAGTACCATCCTGCCCGGTGTGAAGGGGCATCTCACTGAGGTTTTGGTTTGCATTTCCCAGATAACCAGTGATGCTGAGCATCTTTCCATGTGTTTATTGGCCATTTGTAAACACATAGATTTTTAAATATCATGGGAAGAAAATTATTTCTAGAAGAAATCACCATGTGCTTCTAAGAAGCTGGTTCCTGAAAAAACAGTATTACATTTGATAAGACAATATAAAACAGGATTTAAAAAAATATAAAATATAGTATAAAAACAGGATTTTATACAACTTTTCAGGTACAGGAGTACTGTAGAGAATCTGGCAACATGATGTAATAAAGAAGTAGTTTTAAAAAACCCAGCTATGTTACAAGGAAGGAGGGGATTAAAAACTGTTGCCTGGAGGGAAAAAATCTCGATGAATGAAGTAATTCACTTCCTTGATCTTACTGTGTCCCACCCTATTCTCTTACCTGTCCACAGTATTAGCTACAGCTTCCAACTGCTGGAGAAGAAAAGGATAGAGTTCTGGGAAACGAGAAAAAAATTCGCTTCCTGTCATTCTGTAGAGGGAAGAAAAAAGAAATTACTATCATTTATTTCCTCTGAATTAATGATAAAGCTTTTTTATTCTATTTAAAGAAAGATAACCAAGATCATGCACGTGAATATTTAATGAAACAAAAGTTAAGAACAAAACCTTACCTTAAGAATTTAACAATCAAACAAAACATTTAATTTTGATTTTGGAAGTGCTCTTAACACATGGACTTTTCTCTCAAAATTTAAGATTATGTATATTCACAAATATTTGATATTAAATTCTGTTGGGGAAGAAATAGGTAATTTGTGCAAATGCTGTTTCCACAACTGATGTGGACTATGAATAAAGTCAACACCTGGTTGGCTGAGGTTGACTTGGCTTCCATAATAAGGACAGATCTAGAACAGGTTTCTCCAAGCTGGCACCGGTGACATTTTGGACCAGACAATTTTTTGTTGTGGGGTACTGTCATGTGACGGTAGCATGTTTAGCAGCCTCCATGGCTTCTACCCACCAAATACCAGTAATACAATACCGCCTCACCCCCGCCCAGTTATGACAATCAGAAATGTCTCTGGACAATGTGAAATGTATCCTGAGGGGCAAAATGGTCCCCAGTTGAAAACCACTGGTCCGGAGTATGGGTATCAGAAGCACAGACTTGGCGTGTATGCTTCTGGATACCCAATCCCAGCTGACTCTTGTGAGGATTACCTTTCCATCTTTATACTCTTGAATTCTGACAAGATCATTCAATCGGGTTTCACAAATGCTTATACTCATGTAACCCACACTCCTATGAAGATTCATAAAATTTCCATCATCTCAGAAAGTTAGCTTGTGCCCTCTCCCAGTCAACTCTCAATACCCAAAACAACCAATGATTTGATTTCTATTACAATTTGGTTTTGTCTATTCTAGAATTTCGTATAAATGTAGTAATACATAACCTAAGTTTTTTGCGTCTGAGGCCTTTTTCAGTCAGCATAAAGTTTATCCATGGTATTTGAGGCAACAATAGTATGATTCTTTTTTTGTTGAGTAGTATTCCGTTGTATGAATATACAGGTTTGTTTACCAATTCTCCTCTCAACAGAAACAGGCTATTTCCATTTGTAGGCTATTATGAATAAAACTGCTAGGAACATTCTTATACAAGGTTTTTGTCAACATCTGTTTTCATTTCCCTTCAATAAATATCTGAAAATAAAATTTCAGCATATCTAACATTCTAGGAAACTGACAGTTTTCCAAAATAATTATAGCATTTTATATTCCCATCAACAATAAACAAGAGTTCTAATGACTCTACATCCTTTCCAACTTTTGCTGGTGTCTTTCTTTTTTTTCACATTAGCCATCCTAGCCGGTATATAGTGGAATATCCCTGAGACTTTGACTTACATTTCCTTGATGACTAATGATGATACTGAACACTATTTATGTGCTTTGGCTATTGATATGGTCTTTTGTCAAGTATCCAAGATTTTTGTCTATTTTTATATTAGGATGCTTGCTTCTTTTGCCATACAAGTGCATTACATGTACTTTTTCTTAGTTTGTGGCTTGCCAATTTATTTTAATAATGTCTTTTGATGAGTAGAAGTTTTCAGACCAATAACTGAATCAATTTTTTTCTTTTATGATTCATGCTTTCTATGGCTTAAGGAATCTTTGCCTATCCCAATATCACAAAGATATTCCGTTTTCCTCTAAACGTTTTATACTTTTAGCTTTTATCTTGAGGTCCATGATCCATCTTAAATTAATTTTTGTGTATGGTGTGAGGTACAGGCAGATTCTCTTTTTCTCTTTTTCAGATTTATTTTTTTTTATAGTTGACATACAATGTTACACTAGTTTCAGGTGCAAAATTCTTTTTCTTTTTTTTTTTTTTAATTTTTTTTTTCAACGTTTATTTATTTTTGGGACAGAGAGAGACAGAGCATGAACGGGGGAGGGGCAGAGAGAGAGGGAGACACAGAATCGGAAACAGGCTCCAGGCTCTGAGCCATCAGCCCAGAGCCTGACGCGGGGCTCGAACTCACGGACCGCGAGATCGTGACCTGGCTGAAGTCGGACGCTCAACCGACTGCGCCACCCAGGCGCCCCAACAAAATTCTTTTTCTTCTACATTGGTGTATCATAATTTTAATAGGGAGATGCCGTAAGAAAAGATACAGGCCTTAAATAGGAGAGATGCACCAAGTTCATGAACAAGAAGATTCAATATTTTTTTTAAAAAAAGATTCAATATTATAAGGAGGAAATTCTCACCAAATTCAATGTAATTCCAATAAAAATAATAATTGTGCATGTGTATGTTTGTAACTGGACAAGCAGGTTTTAAAATGTATATAAATGCATCAAGGGCCAGTGGTTGCAAAGATAATCTTGAAGAGCAAGGAGGGAGGACTCACCTAACCAAGTAGTGAGAAATATTATAAAACTTTAGTAATCAGGACACTGTGGTGACAAGTAGGCCCAAAATCAGAATCGAGAGCACGGGAGCAGACACGCATATGCACGAGAACTTGACTTCTGAAAGGGCTGGTGCCACAGATGGTGGTACTGTAAAGATCACCAGGGCTCTGACAACCAAGTATCCACACAGACAAGATTAAAACTGGATCCCAACCTCCCACTACACACAGAATTAAATCCTTGCGAATTCAAAACTTAAAAGGCAAAACTGCCAAACCCATTAAGAAAACTGTAGAGAATAGAACTTATTAAACAAGACCCAAAAGCATCAACTAGTAGGAAAAATTTCTATATTCAACTGCATCAGTTAATAGTTTTTAAAATTTTTACACCAAAAAAAGAAAAAAAAGCACAAATAAAAACACAAAATAACACATGTACAAAGCACTTTTGACAGAGGAGTAGTATCAAACATTATGGAATAAAAGAGACTAAGAGACTTAGCTGACTTTTGAGGCCAAAAAAAGACTAAACACAACTTGTGGCCTTTGTTTGGATCCTGATTCTAGCAAACCAATTATAAAAAGACATTTCTCTTTCTTTTCTTTTAATTTTTTTTAATGTTTATTTACTTTTGAGAGAGAGAGAGACAGAACGTGAGCTGGGGTAAGGGGAGAGAGAGAGGGAGACAGAATCTGAAGCAGACTCTAGGCTTAGAGCTAGCAGCACAGAGCCTGATGCGTGGCTTGAACTCATGGACTGTGAGATCATGACCTGAGCTGAAGTCGGCTGCTTAACCAACTGAGCCACCCAGGTACCCCATAAAAAGACATTGCTAAGACAATTAGCAAAAGTTGAAGATCAAGGAATTATTAACTTTGTCAGATGTGATAATAGTATGGTGGTATTTCTTTTTAAACTCTTATCAAATCAGTCATGCATCCTGAAGTATTTACAGGAAAAAAAATGACACAATGTCTGTGACCTCCTTCTCAGGACAAGAAATGGACAAATTAAGATTGGCACAATGTTGGGGGCGCCTGGGTGGCTCAGTCGGTTGAGCGGCCGACTTCGGCTCAGGTCATGATCTCACAGTCCGTGAGTTCGAGCCCCGCGTCAGGCTCTGTGCTGACAGCTCAGAGCCTGGAGCCTGTTTCAGATTCTGTGTCTCCCTCTCTCTGACCCTCCCCCGTTCATGCTCTGTCTCTCCCTGTCTCAAAAATAAATAAAACGTTAAAAAAAATTAAAAAAAAAAAAAAGATTGGCACAATGTTGATAAGCGTTGAAGTTAAGTGCTGGATGTGCAGGGGTTAGTTAAACTATTCTCTTCTTTTTAAATATTTTAAAAATTCCCATAATAAAAAGGTTTTAAAATGATGGAAGTAAACATTTTATTTGCCAAGCCACAAATGGAAAGAAAATGTGTAATGCATGTAACCGAGAGTTATATAGTTAGTATTAGACTATGTGAAGAACTCCAGTGAAACCAGTAAGTTAAAAGACAAACAACTCAATATAAAAATGGTAAAACCTGTTAAAACATAATTCAGAGAAAATAAACATTAGTGGCCAATAAACATAAGATGCTCAATCATACTGAGCAATTGGCAAAGATCGAAAAATCCAATATCAAGTATTGGAACTCTTAGACACTGTCGATGGAAACAAAAATTACTACAACAATTTTAAGAATAATCTGGCATTTTCTTGGAAGCCACGGATGTGTTTAGCCAGTGATTCACAAATGCTATTTCTAGGTAAATGGCCTAATAAACTCTTGGACATGGGCACCAGAAGGCTCGTACAGCATATGCATAGCAGCCATATGTCTATCAATAGCAGAGTGATTAACTGTACACTCACACAATGGGTTACTGTAGAGCAGTAAATCTCAATGAACTACAGATGTATCAACAGATGTATCTCAGGAACATAATGTTAAGTGAAAAGAGCAAGTTAAAGAAGAATACAAGCAATATAATCCTTCTATGCAGCTTCCAAGAAAGCACTACATAATACATTGCTTAGAGAAATAAATTTAAGTGATAAAAAAAATGAAAAGCAAAGAAGTAAGTAAAATAAAATTGGCAAAAGTAATCAATCACTTCTCCAAGGGGGAAAAGAAAGGAGATGGAATTAGGAAGGAATATATAAGGGGCTTCAAAAGAAATGCTCCATTACTTATACCCCTAAAAGTGTTTGTTGCATAGTTACTTACTCTTTATAGCTTATACACACTATATAAATTTTCTTTTGTACCTATTTCACATTCAGTAAAACCAATTTTTTTATAAAGAAGAGAAAGTCTTTACTCCCTTCCAAATTATAGATCATTTATTGGACGTCTGTGCAAAAATATGCTCACTTTTTTTAATTAGATATTTTTGTGGAAAAAAATAACAAACACAAATGTTAAAAAAAAAAAAACCCACAGACACACTAGACCCCTCAGTGTCCCTCCTCACAGACAACTATGCAAAAGCATCTCTGCTTTCCTTTTAAAAAATTTGTTTATACAAGTACCTACTTTCAGTTTAGCCCTTTTCCCCCCAGCAAATATGCATATTATACATACAGTCATGCCCCTTGATTTTTTTTTTCATTTAAACTCTACCTGAGAAATCATTCAATATCAGGCACACTGTTCTATTTCTTTCCATTCAATGGCTGCAGAGTAATCCATTGTATGTTGACTGTAATTGATTTCAAACCTGAATGATAGGCTTTTTGGTTGTGAAGTTACTTTTACAAACAATGACATGTAAATTTCCTTGTTAATAAATTGCAAACCTGGGGTTTGCAGGGTCAGTGTTTTATACAGGGAGACCACAAAAACATTCCGCTACAGGCCACTGTTACATTCTATAGTACCTCTAAGCAAAACTGGTCAGGAAACTCCTCAGTTTCCATTTTTAGTGGTCACTTAAAACTTTATATGAATTAAATATTGAAATCCCTGCATACACTAGCCCATACAGAATCTCTCCATCTATACCACAAGGCCTGGTGGATATGTCTTCTTGAGGAATCAATATTTCCAGGGGAGTAAGCCACTCCTTAATGGTCTGATATCTCCTGGTTGTGTCAGAAAGAGAAGTATTCTCATGTAAGCAGACCATATGATTGCATCACCATGATCTAGAAATTGCCTTGGTAAATAACTGGCTCTGCTGACCACAAATACTGCCAGAGAAAAGGGTCGTGGAGCTACTATTCTCAAACTATAGTCATTGTTTTCATTGAATTAAAACTAATTGTTCCAAACAGCAAATTACCTCATTCAGTTACCTTAGCAGGTATTTATCAACTTGTCTATGTTGAAGAATATATGAAGAAGGTACGTTATTCAAAGTTAAACATTTGGTGAATGTTTTAAGTAACAGTTTTGTTCTTAATAACTTGCTGGGTTTTGACTACATCTTTAGAAAAATATTCTGTTTAAAATTATTGCGCCATGCTTGATGATGTAGGACTCTGAAGCACCAATTGTGCATCTGACAGGGTTTAAGAAAAACTGAAATTATTTTCTAAGGAGAATTCTGACCTTGCTCAGGTACTCTGAGCACATAGGAATTGCTTTCTATTCTAGCATTCTCAGACTTCTCGAAACTTGTTAAGAAAATGTCAACTCTATTTCTGACCAGGGCTCCAATTCACTGCAAATGCAGAAGAGTTGAGTACTCACCGGGTTAGCATCATCTCAAGTCTGCATCAGCCAAGGGCTACTAAAGAGTTGGCTAAATGTGTACAGAGTGCTGCCTGAAGGATATGCGATATTAACAATTCTCATGTATTATAAAACAGAGCCTCAAGAGGTACGGTGTAGGAGGATATCAGAATTGTCTAAGGGGCTAATTTAAACTTCACTCACTACTGATTCTCAACTACACAAAACGCCTACGGTTCATGGGCACCTCATAGGTTTTGCGCTGCCTGTAACCTATAGCTTTATTTTAAAAGGCCCAAATCACGAGACTATTTCAGTTCATATGTGAATCCAGGAACATGTGAGTCTTACCTCTCATTTCTACTTCATCAAACCTGTAGTATGATCATATTTTTCTCAGGAAAGTAGCAAATATTTTAAGTACCTACACACTTCATGTTAAGCACTGTGCTAGGTCCTATGTAAGATAGTAACAATATGAGATAGTCACTGCTCTTGGGGCTTAAGATCTGGTTAGGAAGACAAGACACATGCATAGACTACAACTAACAAGGTAGGGCAAGCCAGTTTAAGGGTCAAATAACTGAAGCTTACAGTAACAGTGGAGTTGGGAAAGATATCACTGGGAGCCGGAGAGGTTAGGGAATGGTTTGTGGGAAACGTGGAAACCAAGACGAGTCCTGAAAAATTGGTAAGAATGGATTAAAACGGAGAGAAAACAGTATGGAGAGGGTGGGTAAGTACAGGATCCCACTGGGTAGATACACTGGCTGGATGAATCGAGGAATTCAATGACATGTGAAGGTAGAAAAGACAGGATGGCATACAAGTTTTTAGAAATGTTAACGCCAGACTAAGCAGCTTTCCCTGTGTCTTAGAGGTATCGAAAGTTTCTGAACAGCAGAGAGATATGTCAAGAGAAGATAGGCTGGACTAGAGAGAGGGTAGAACACGGTGACCCAATTGACCCACTGGACATTCACTGAATGTATCTTTTCACTTCAACCAGAGCATAAATATCTATAGGTAAGAGACCATATTCATACCTCCTTGCATCGCTCTTCATACAAACCACAATTCTACGTAAACACTGGATGACTGGTAAATATTCTGGCCATGAATGAGTAAGTCGTATTAGCCAGAGAAGAAAAACATTCTAATATAGATGCCCTCAAACCTATGTGTTATGCATTTTTTCTTTTCTCTGGGACTGATACCCACCCAACTGACACCTAACTACCCAACCAACTTCAACACAATTTATCCTAATCAAGGAGAAAAGGAATTATTACTAAGATGGGAACAAATTAAAAATGCCTTAAAGTGAATCACTAGCTGTATCTAAGGACATTCAAAATCATGATCTGAATTAATAAACTGAGTATCCTGCCAGGGCTTGAAATTTCTGAAACACAAATATATAAAGCTTGTCTCACGCATTTGCAAACAGTTCAATTCTAGTTCACCCATATAAGAAAACAGGCTGATAGGTCATCTCCACAAATATAGCAAGGCCTGGGGGTAAATTCTCCAGTGACAGGCATTTTCAAACCTGTTCATCTCTGTGGCCAGAAACTAGCCTGGCAACTTTATGGAAACAAAAGAAGCAATGACCAAAAAGGAAAAACAGAATCTCTGTAAATTCAAGCTTCTAGGAAGACAAAAGGAGACCACCAAACACCAAAAACAGACAGACAAAGGTGAAAACAAAAAAGCTGGGATAGAGAGTGAGAAGAAAGCAGCTTTAACCTTGGGACTGTCAGACTCTACAAAAGGGGAGTTATTCCCCATCTCGTCAGGTAAGAACTATGCAGGCACGACCCCTGAGAGGCCCTTGGGGAAACACAGGAGCTCCTTGAGGGAATCCACTTGCCCAGCACCAGGAATAAGGTGCCAACAGCAGAGTGGTTGTGAGCTGCCCCAGGGCACTGCTCCTCCGATTCACTGAGTGGTAGGCTCTCCCAGAGCCCAGCTCGGGCTATGAACAAAGCAGGCAGGCAACAGAGGTTTACTGAATGAATGAAAATGCCTGCCCAGCACTGTTTTGTTTTATTTTAAAAGCTTTTTAAAAATTAGTCTAGCCCTACTTGTTCATTGGGGAAAAATTAGATAGTAAAGGGTAATGCAAAGAAAAATCTGAAAACCACCACAAACTCACCACTCAAATATAGCTGCTGGTCTATTCTGTTGTCTGTCCACCTACACCTTTCTCCTCCTCATACATTCTTCTATAATCTGCTTTTTACACTCAACACTGTTTCAACAACACTGTTCCATGTCAGTATGAACCCATCTGAATATAGTAGCCTCAGTGTGGTATACTCTCTGTGCTTTTCCTACGTTCGAACATACATCTTGGGCACTGACCCAGACACCGGCCCAGAACAACTCGTCCCCATCCTGCTAAGCCACATGTGGAAGGCAGTCCTGACTCCAGCTACCTTCGGAGCTTCCCTTGGCCTGCGCATTCCACATCCAATTTTGGTAATGCCAAGGGTCTAGTTTTTGAGAGCCTCTGAGCTTTCGCTGTTTTGGCGGGCTTTGAATCCCCCCTGCCATCTAACAGCCACGGAAAATCTCAGTTGAATCAAGCTTCTCTATCTCTTAGAGACCCTGTCCTAAGATCTGCCACACGTACGGAAGTTGAAATGCCAGAAACACATGCTTCTGAGCTTAACAAAAGCATCCTGATAAAAATGATGATGCAATGAAAAGAAGAATTTGGTGAAATGTGCTACAAGTAAAACGGAGCTATCTCCATCCCCTAATTCCTACATACAGATCCCCTATCATTCTGAATCATCTCAGGAACAGGGATCAAGAGAGTAATGTGCAAAGGTATAAAGAGAGAAAGCTTGCAAAGGCAAGCAAAAACATGCAGAATAAGGAACTCCATAGTAAACAGCAGCAAAGGCATAGCTTGTGCCTGGTTTTTAAAAAAACGGGACTTATTCACAGGCCATGGAGTAAACACCATAAACCTGGTTTCATTAGATGAAAACAAACGCTGAAGGCAAAAGCCTGGTGGTTTTCAGTCGGTTTTTCAAATGGGAACCCAATAAACTATTAAAACCTAGCTACTCCCCAGATTCTGGCCTATAAAACCACTCTAGAAGAGAGAAAGCAGCTCAGGGCCTGTGTCTCCTTGCCACGGTGATTGCTGATAAAAAGAACAAGCGCATCTTAAGAAAAACAGTACCCCCAAATGGAAACAAACCTACAAAGAAGACAAAGCACACACACATTTCAAAGGATGGGCAAATGCAAACTAATAAAACAGAAACAGCTAATAAAGAAGAAATCTGGGCTTGGAACCCTACCAGGAGGACCATCCATCTCTGACTCTGTTCCTAGAATCCTCTCTCTGCCACTGAGCGGGACTGACACCACCATTTCTGCTTCGAGTAGTGGTCATTTAAACAGAATGAGTGACTGGACTGAACAGATGTCAGAGGCCCCAAGGTCAGAATCTCACACCCAGCAAGCATTTGTGATCCTTGCAATGGTTCCACCAGGAAGTCCTGTTACTAAATTTCAGGCAAACCATGACGGAAATTAAAGGAAAGGCATCTTCTTCAGGGCCTCTGCTCTGAGTGCACAGACTCTGACCAGGTCTCCTGCCAATCTCATGTCTCTTCCTATCCTCCGTAGATAGCCATGAAATGCTTGGACTTCTTGAATGTTTCCCTCATCCTTCCCTTCGGGAGCTGCTTTCCAGGTGGAGAATCTCCTTAAGCCCAAAGTCAGCCATCACTATACTATACACATGGAGGGAAGTGGAAGAGCCCTGCCATTCTCCTTGTAGGAATCCCTGGCCCAGTGGTGGACCTAAAAATACATTGCTACCCATCACACAGCCAGATGATCAGTAAACACGCATCTCCTGAATTCCTCGTGTGTGCAAGGTCCCATCTGGGCAGCTTACACGGATTTTTTTTTTTACACTAGAAATTTGTTTCTTGGGAAATGCTCTTTTTTAAATCCCATCATCTATAAAATCTCAGAATCGGTCCACCTTCAACAACTAATTTGATAGTCACTTTCTAAACGGTTTGTGGTAGACTGTTCACAAAGATGGCCAGCAAGAATTCCTACTACCCGCACTACATGTACATGCCTCCCTCCCTTCAAGAGGTAGGGCCTATTTCCTCTCCCTGTGACTCTAGACTAGATCAACTCAACAGAGGGCAGCGGAGGTGATGCTGTACCAGTTCCACCTCAAGCTTCAAGAGGTACACCAGCTTCTGCAGTCACCGTCTTGAAGACTTGACTTCTGTGCTACCCACACCTCCCCCTGCCCGGTCATTTACCCCCCAGCTGAGGTTCCAGACGTGTGAATGGGAAACCATCTGGGTTCCTCCAGTCCCAGCTGAGGTCTCAGAGAATGCAGTCACCTGAGTGATCCAACGTGACACCACATGGTGAAGCTCAACCAGCCGAACCCAGCCAAAACCACTGAACCGTGAGAAATGATGAGCTGTACTTGAGTCCACTATATTTCGGGGTGTTTGTTATGCAGCAACAGGTTACTAAAACATGGGACCGAGTTAGACTCTGTGGAAAAGGTAATACTAAATAAAAGGGATGCTGACGTCAAGGAACATACAATCTAACCTGATTACTATAGTTATTCTCTCACAGCTCTGGCAGCCAGAAAACTGCATCAATAACATGGCCCAAAGTCAAAGTGCCAGCAGGGCACCTCCAGAGGCTCTAGAGGAGACCCTGATTCTCACCTCTTCTAGCTTCTGGCAGCTGCTGGCCTCCCTTAGCCAGTAGCTGCGTGGCTCCAATCTCCAATTCTGTGGCCACACTGCATTCTCAGACCTGTCTCACACTGTCTCTCAGACCTGCGCCTGCCTTCCTCTCATCCATGATTGCACTAGAGCCCACCCGAACAATCCAAGATAATCACCCCACTGCAAGATCCTTAATTTAATCACATTGACACAGACCTCTTGTCTTTACCAGGTAACACTTACAGGTTCCAGGGATTGGGACTCATGGGTGGGGGGATTATTCTGCCTATCTATCACAACCGCCAAAATATAAAAGCTAAAGTACTAAGGGGCAAGAATGAACATAAATGATTTATTCCAAGGCAGTGGTTTTCCAAATCTCAAAGCAAAGGGCAACTTTTTTCAAATATAATTCCTGTATTTGAAACAAAACAAAACAAAACGAATCCAGAACTGTTCTGGTTGAAGCAGGCTTGAGGTGAGTGATGATCACCTTGGCCTCCCTCATCCTTAGCAAGCACAGGCCCTGATACACCTCTGTGGACTTGAGAGGCACACTTTACAGTCTGAAGGCTTTAGAAGACGAAGTCCACATTCCTCACCCCCTTCCTTCCTATTATCCCCATTGTTCCAACCTCTTTAGCTAAAGAAGCACACTCCGTGCACCACTGCTCACTATTCCCTACAATACCGTTGCTTTATCAAACATGTTTCAACTCTGTCTCCTCTCACTAGGAAGTTCGCTCCTTGAAACCGAAAGCTGTCTTGTTTCTTCTCCAACCCCAACACCTAGAGTGGTGTCGGCACCTAGGAGGCACTCAGGAAATACCTGCTGCCTTCTGAATGTTTTCTCAGGGCTCCCTCCACAAATTGTGCCCCCAATTAACAATGGGCTATCTTCTTTTCAACCACAGGAGTCCTATCCCCATCAGGCTGACTCTATAAACCGTGCAGGATTACAGACATTCTTATTTGATAATTCTAAATTTTTTTTTAATTTTTATTTATTTTTGAGACAGAGGGAGACAGAGTGTGAGTGGGGGAGGGGCAGAGAGAGAGGGAGACACAGAATCTGAAACAGGCTCCAGGCTCTGGGCTGTCAGCACAGAGCCCGATGTGGGGCTCGAACCCACGGACCGTGAGATCATGACCTGAGCTGAAGTCAAACGCTTAACCGACTGAGCCACTCAGGCGCCCCCTTATTTGAAAATTCTAAAGAGCATCGTATAAGCATTAATCCCCTAGTTAAGCATATGCACTCAACATGCAAACAGTTCAAACAGTGCTGAAACTGCCTCATCCAAAACGCGAGCAAGAAATCACCTAGAAATTTCTTTTACTCATTAACAATATACTAATTTAGCATAAGGTCCAATATTTCAAAGTAAGTTTTCTGGTTTCTATCCCTGTAATACTTTTGTTCTTTTAACTTTTTCAAGATCCTACTCTAAACTTTATAGACATTTTCACTAAGGCTAGTATTAATTGGCCAGTTTGTATTATTAAAATGAAGGGAAGGTGCCAACAGAGTTCCAGCCTTCAAGGAACATATTAGAACTAGAAGGACTCTCAGAGAAGTCTGTTATTCTGATCATTTAATCTCACAGATGAGGAAACTGATGTCCAAAGGAATTAAGGGAGTCTCCCAAGATCAAATACAGGTTGGGAGGAAAGTGCAGGCCTAGAACCCAATTCTCTTGTTCTGCAATCTAGCCACCAGACTCTTCAGGGTTTCTATTACACAGGGAACCCAACCATCCCTGTGCGAGGCATCTGCATAACAAGCAGAGGACCCTGTGGCCCAGACAAGCCAGTTTTCAAAGGAGTGCATGTCCCGCCATTGGGTCAGACAGCCATCTCTCCATTGCTGTCAATCAGCCTGGTCAAGTTAGATTAAGGTTCCCAACTTGAGCTTCCACTCCCATGCACTGAGCCAGGCCCACCCACCGACTTTAAAGGGAGTAGATGAACAGGCAAACTGCCAGCTAAACTAATCTTTCAAAATCTATCCATCTGCTCCTACATTTTCAGAGATCACGGGACGACAGATCTTCCATTTGGTCTAATCAGTCTCAAGTCTCTCCTGTATTCAAATTAAGAGAATCTTACTAACACATTATAACAATACCTCTAACCACCCTCCACGCAACCCCCAAATCAAAAACAAAAATAAAAACCAAAAAAAACCTCTAACTCTCATGCAAATCAAACCAGAAAAGAGGATATAAGAGGGTATGGACTTATGTAGGCTCAATGCTTCTTTTTCCCCAGTGAACCCGTGTTGTTTGTAAGTTTGTGAGTGCTTAGGTCAAGGCTTATTTACAAGGAAAACAAAAACAAAAACATTTAGAAAAAACAAGTAGTCACCAGGCAAATGTTACACTCCCAATTAATACACAATGTTGTCCACAACTAAGTATGTTACGATGTCCGATGTACATTCTCCCAAATTCATACAGAGAAAGAATGAAATAAGACTCAGAACACAAAGTGTGATTTTCTTCTGCTGCAGAAGTATGGAAGAGAGTCTCCATTTGTGGCTGTCCATCCCAGACTGCAGGATTTAGTCTTCTCTCTGAGCAGCTGCCTGGAAGTACTCAAAAAAATGGGATAATTTTCAACAGATTGGCTGGATCTCCAGACAGAGAGGAGAAGCCAGCACTTGGCAGAGTTGCGAAAGGAACATTTTGGACATCTTAGCCATTTGTTTTTTGGAGAGCCAGAAAATTAATCTGGAATAAGTATAACTCATTATTGTTATTATTATTAAAAACCCTAACCTCTGGCTCCTGGGGTTGGCAGCAGGAAGCACGATGGTTTCTATAGAAATGCAAATGAAATTTATTAAACTAGACATTCCAAGATCAGGATCCTGTGTTTGGTGTTCTCACGAATGCTGGTTTTTTTAAAGTACTCTGAAGTTACTAGACTGCCATCTCTTTACAGACCCTGGAAAGCCATCTGCTTGGCCCTGGGAGTAGCCTGTACGTTGAGATCACACAGAGGCAGACTTTCAACACGGCTGGGAGCGATTCCCTTCCATGCGTGTTTCCCCTTACCAGCCAGACCCAAAATCCTTCAAAGGCTGAGGCTGTGTTTGCTACTTCAACTGTATCTCCTACAGCACCTAGTAGAGGAGACAGACATAGCATACACTTCCTATATTTTAAAAAATAAATGAAGGACTAAGTCATGTCTCTTTTCTTCCCTTCTTTTAAGTTATATCCTATTGATTACAATTAATGTATACTTTTTTAAAAAAAAAATCAGACAATACGCAGAGTAAATAAGAAATTTCACCCTGCCCCATTCTAGACCTTTCCTACACACATATAAAAACATTAAAATTATACATGGAATATACACAGTTGTTTTGGAGGAGTGGCAGACATTGGTGTGTTGAACAAATGCTGTTTGGGAACTTGCTTTTTACAAAATATTTAGGTGCTCCTCTCACTTATGTTCTGGAAGTAGAAAGGAAAAAAAAAATCTAGTTTTCCCTGTCCTTAACTAAAAAAACGTTTTGAATGAAAGTACATTCCTACTACTTTATCTCCACATTGGAACAATAGCCTAGCTGACTCAAGAGTACGAAGAAGGAAATCGCATGCCTTCAGAATTTTTAAGGTAATGCTCCATTAACTTCTTTCATCTAAGTCCGTGGCCATTCTGATTCTTAATTCTCTATATGTGAACTGTTTGGGGTTGTTTTTCTCTCTCTTCAAAACTGAAGACACTGAATAATGACGTGTCCCGGTGTGGGTCATTTTCTATTCATTGTACTGGAACTCGCATCCTTTACTTCTAGGAAATTTTCCTGTGCTAGTATTTCTTTGACAATTTCCTGCCCTCAATTTTCTCAGCTCTTCTATAAGCTGGATATTTAACTTCCTGAAATAACCTAATTTTCTTATTTTTTTTCTCTCCCACATTCCATCCCTCTTGCTCTCTTTAGTTTTACCACTGAAAGAGTTACTTTACTCTGTCTTCCATCCTATGTATTGAAACTTTTATTTGGGTTATCATATTTTTAAATTTCTTGAGCTTTTTCTTATTCTCTGGTTGCTCCTTTAAAGATACCATCCTGTTCTTAGTTCATGTAATCAATTTTATCTTATTTCTCTGAGAATATTAACTTTTTTTTTACATTTTCTTCTGTTCCCTATATTATGTCTGCTTCTATTTAATCCTTTCAAAAAAAAAAAAAAAACTCTATTCTTTTCCTAATAGTGGTTATAATTTTAGATGGCGGCTGTTTGATTGTAGTACTTCACTCCCTGTTACACAAATACACACATACACACATGTACTCCAATGCAAAGAGTAACTCTAGTATTGAAAACCAGAAACCTGAAATTCTATAATGTGTTAAACAAAGGTTATAGACAGGTCAACAAAAAGAAGGCACAAATGATGACCACTTGGAATAAGCAACATGGCAGAAGGGTATTTTTATTCAAAGGACAGGTCTGGTTTATACTCATCCACAGAAGCTTTTCATTGTATCAATCTAAAGAACACTAATTCTAAAATAAAGAACACCAACTCTAAACACAAAATGTTTTACTTAAAAGATTTTTCCCTTCTTTCCAACTCGGCTATGACTCTAAAGAAACAGAGGCACAATAGTTATTAAGGAGGCAGGAAATCCTTTCAGCTAACCAACTTTTACATAGTGTTCCTTATGGTCAAAATGTTGACCACAGTGCGGTAACTCTTTTTTGACTCTATGACCTTATTACTAAGACCATCAATTATACTCACCGTTATTTGAGCAGAGGAACTGCTTGAATGCCAAAAGACTACTTACTCCACAGTGCTATTTAACCTTTCCCAACAGAGGCTTCTTGAAACTGGGAGTTTGGTAAAATGTTTCACCTAACCTTGCAAAGATACATCCCAATAAATATTTGAAGTATATAAATACCCCCAAGTAAAGTCTTAAAAATGTGTATGACTCCCCAGTGTTAAGCCAAATACTCATCTTAATTATATAATCACATTTAAAGTAAAGTAATGCCGTGAGTCTGACAAAGGTAATAATATGCCACATAAACTTAGGTAGTTCAAATATTCATTATCTGCCTATATCAAGCCTATTTCCAATGCCAACATATTTTTTTTATAATATGCACAGCGTAATATTTTAGAAAAGGCTGCTACTACATTCAGAGTAAAATTTGAGACCATATTCCATTTATTATTTATTCTGTGGTGGAGTGGGAATGAGGATACACAATGTACAGAAAGAGCAAAGGTTTGGAATCAGCTAGACCAGACCATTACTACTTATTGGCAGTGTAACCTTGAATGATTTGTCCAACTTTGCTGAGCACCTTTCTGTTTTGTTTTCTATAAAATGGGAATAATAGTTCCTACTCTTGTAGAGTTACTGTGAGAAATGAGATAATACATGGGCAAATCTAACACTGTACCTTCTCAACAAATTATACTTGCATTGTTTGTTGGCCTTGGCTCCTGCTACCCGGCCCTCTTTGTTTCTCTCCCCACGTTAAAGAGAGATGAAAGGAATAGAGAGGAGATTGGTATAAATTACCATTAAGGTCAACACACTTTGAGATTCTAAGATCCAAGAGTACCAGAGAACACAGGTCATTTTCATTCTTGCTATGCAAATAGCCTTTAAAAATACATTAAGTGCAGGCATTTGGAAATATGGATAAAATATCTGGGTTTCACATAAAAAAATTAAGGTATTATTTTGAGTACATTAACACCTATACTTTGCAGTAATCATACACTAAATTATATATAAGAACCAAAGGCCAGGAAGAAAGCTATAAAATGAGATGGATAAATCCGTATGGGTAGAAAAAACACAGTTCAGGTGTCTTAACGTAAACATTCTCTCACACACACACACTCACGCACACCCACAGCCCCCCCATACACACATACCCACACACACAGATGTGTGTGAGACAATGAAAAGGGCAGCGTACAATGCTGTTCTCACACTCCTCTCACATATTACAAGAAAACAGTATTTGTTTTTGATGTGTCCATTCTAGTGGCAACACCAGACACTTCCATAACTGAATATACACAGAAATAGCTGCAGATGCTTCAAAAAAAGTATATTTCATCCTTAGAAAATAATGCCATAGTTCTCATATAATCATTTGTGATTACAACAGATTGGCTAGCAGTTGAGTCTGTACGGAAATAATTTCAAGTCACTCTAATGGTTTTCCAAAAAGTCTCCAAATCTGCCAGAAAACAAGGAGCCTACAAAATGATTGATATAAAGCGTAAATAAAAACAACTAACTGAAGGAACAATTGATGATAGTTTTCATATGTAAATTCTGGCATTCCATCTTATTTTTAATTAATTCCATTAAATTGGTGTTTCATAGGTCAGAGGATTTTATGACTGCACACCAAAAATGTTGTTTATAAAGCCACTTACAGGGAACTACCCACAAATATTTTCTAATACATTTTTTCCTTTTGTCCAATTCAAATTGTTATTGCTTCACTTTTTCCTTCTTTTAAGCCCAATGTTGTTCTTTTTATTTACTTCCACTTCCTTTCTTTGTCTTTCAACAAGAGGCAGTCCCTTATAAAGTCTATTCTAGTCTTTTTGGAATTCAGATAGCACCAAATTACTTTAATCTGCAAGTATGCTAAGGAAGAAAAGGGAGGGGGGGAAAAAGCCAGCAAAAGGAAGAAAAGGGAAGGGGGAAAAAAAGCCAGCAAACCAGGTGGTAGGAGATAAATATCCTTACATACACACAGAGCCTCATCACCTCTTCACCACCACCCCCCCCCCAACAAAATCCCATAAATAGGGTGGCCAAGGCTTATTTATAGAAAGGACAAAGGGTAACACAGGATAAAAATGAAAATACAGCCAAAGAAGCCTCTTAGTCTCCTCTGACCTAATTTAAATAGGGTTACTCAAGTTCATGGATCCGTAATGGATGATATTGCGAAACAAGACTGAATCCAAGAGTCATCATGGAAATACTGTTTTATTCTAAGGATGGACTATATCATATGTTTTGTCCTAAAAGATATGACTCACAGGAAGCCCATGATTCCTTTTCCTCTCTTCCCTGAAATTTGAGCAAAACCAAAAAGGTCAAGGTGGGTGAGCCACACATCTAAAGTCCCACCCACTTCAATGGGTTGTTATCAGACGTGACTTAAGTAAGTCACCTAACTTCTGAGTCTCAGTTTCCTCATCTGTGAGGTAGGGATAATTATACCTAGCCCAACCACCTCACATGGCTACCATTCGGATCAAATGAGGTAAGAGATCTGAAAGCACTTTGAAATCACCAAGTTCTCCTGATTCTACTTCCTCTCTCATTTGTGGTCCCTTCTTCCAATCACCATTGTCACTATTCCAACTCAGATCACCAACATTTTTTCCTAGGCTATATCAAATGGTTTACAAATATCAGACCACACAGGTGCCCAATGATGAGGAAAATGGAAAAGGGGGGGACAGGGGACAAAACAGGGCCATGTAATAAATTTTGCATAAAGCTACAACGTATTCCATTTAAATAGCTAACATTTATTTGAGACTCTCCTGTGTGTGTGGTGTGTATTTGTGCATATGTATGGTAAGATGTTCTTTATTTTATGAAATGATTCTCACAGGTGGGTTTTTTTTTTTAATGTCTTTACTTAACCAAATGAAAAGGTCAGCAACTCTATTATATTGAGCCTCAAAATTTTAAAAAACATTTTTGCTGGCTCATGAAATCCAAAAGTCTGAGTACCACCAGTCTACATTATTCTAACAAACAAAACTATTCCAACAAACTGATCTCCCAGTCTTCAGCTTTTATTTCCAATCCAGCTACAGTGGGTTCTCTACACAGCAGCAAAAATGATCACACTGAAACAAATCTAGTCCTGTCGTGGGGCACTTGGGTGGCTCAGTTGGTTGGGCGTCCGACTTCGGCTCAGGTCATGATCTCGCGGTCCATGAGTCCATGCCCTGCATCGGGCTCTGTGCTGACAGCTTGGAGCCTGGAGTCTGCTTCAGATTCTGTGTCTCCCTCTCTCTCTGCCCTTCCCCTACTCATGCTCTGTCTCTCTGTCTCTCTTTCTAAAATAAACATTGAAAAAAAATTTTTTTTAATCTTAAAATGCTTTCCTTGAGGTCATGTCCTTGAGTTGGCTACCAAGGCTCCCACCTCACCTCCTGCCCACCTTACTTGTACTCTGCACAGCAGTCATGTTTTGTGATGGCTCATTTCACCCCCAGACTTCTGCATAGGAGCAGTCCCCCCACTGCTTCACCTCCTCTTTCCCTGCTAAACATTGCATATCCTTCTGCTCAGTCATTATCTTCCCTGCTCTGGGGTGCCTTCTTGATTCCCCCAAGCCCAGGTTACACGTATCCCCCATGTGCTCTTACAGCAATACTTCCCTCACCGTAGAACTTCATTCATACACTGATAAAGATTTACTGGGTTTCTGCTATGTGCCAGGCACTGTTGTAGATGCTGGAGACACAGCAGTGAAGGAGACAAAGACCCATCCCCAAGGAGCTGATGTGCTAGTAAGAGGAAACAGATTAAAAATTATAATTTAAAATAACAGAGAAGAAAAATATGTGGTGACTGCTCATCATCATATCCTAGGAACTGAGCACTATGCCTGGCTCCTAGCTCATGCTCAAGAGGGATGTTAGTCGGTAAATGCAAGAGTGTCAAAAAGCGTTACACAGGTGTGAAGGACTGACCGCTGTGTGCATGGGTTCATACTGGCACATCAAAATCTCTTCTCCAAGTCTTGCCTGAGCTTTCAGAAGCCTCAAAGCATGCTGTGTCAGTCACACCAGGGCACTCGCTATTCTAAGACTTGGTTTTATACTTGGCAAAAGCAGTAATTTTACCAGTAATTTTCAGATCAAATGAGTTAAGCGCCGAAGTCTTGAAAGTCCCAACTTGGCAGAGTCTGCATCTTCCTCAAACTCAAAACACAAAATTAAAAGAAAGCCAGTTCCTTATATGGTTCAGACACCAGGACGCTGGCTCCATGGCTACCTAAAAGGTTAATACTGGAAACGTCAATAACTACCACGAACAAGGACCCTGTCAGATCACCGTCAAGGAATAATCCCACCTGAGTTATCACTTGCTAAAGTGAATTAAAGTCAAGAAAGTAAACGTTTAATGAATACTCCCTTGCCTTTGGTTCAAGAAAGGGCTCAGAAATAAGGTTTCCTTTAATTAAAAATAAAAGTAACACGGAAAGCTGAAATGAGATGTGAGGAACACTCAACGTGGGTCAGCTAGTCAGCCTGAGAAAGAGTTGGCAATACCCAGGTCAAGCTGCTCCAGGGTGTGACTATAACACCATTCCGTTGATGCAAAGATTTGGAAAAGAGATTTTCTGGAAAGAACTAGGCCTAACATCTCCAACACCAAGCACGAGCCAAAAAATAAACCTGGTACAAAGGTACCCAGTGGTTCTGAAAATAGCTTGGTGTCTTTACAGACTGCAAATATATCAAGCCGCAGGCCTGAGATGTGCACCAATCAACCAACCAACTGACAAATCTGTATTAAGCATTGGGCTGAGTGCTCTGGAGGACACTAGCACACAGAGGTTACAATTCTACGCCTCACGGAACTTAAAATCAAGTTTAAAAAACAAGACGGAAATTAATGGAAAAACAAAACCAAGCTATGAGTGAAGGGCCGGTGTGGTAAGAGCCAGAGCGGTGCTCTAGCCTTGCTCAGAAGGCCAAAGCAGAAGGGAGAGCCTACAGAGGGATGCTCAGGGAAGGCTAGTTTCACAAGAAGTGAGGCAGCCAGGAGCTTGGCAGATCTGGAAAGGCAGAGGAAGAGAGGTCCCGAACTCGTTTAAGTGAACCTTGGCCATGCGGGGTGGTTGAAGGAGGAAAAGAGTGTGTGTAGGAGAAGGGGGCGGATGGCATGAGGACACTGAAGAGGCAGAGATGTGTAAGGCCTGCCTAGGGCCATGGAGAGGGCTGGAACAAAAAGTCTCCTCTAGGAGAGAACAGGTTGGTCTGTGGAAGGTCCTGAATGCCAAGCTAATGAACTGAAGCCATATTTCTCAAATACCATAAAGAGGCTTGAAGTTTTGGCAAGTGAGTAACATGATGAATTGTGTTTGGGTCTGTCCTAGGCGTTTTCACATAAGCCTACACTGCTCACACAAAAGAGTTTAAAAAAGGATTTTTCTAAACAATGTTTGAAAATTTAGAAGCCAGCATATTTTCATTGGATATTTAAATAAAGTCATATTACTGTGACTCAGTTTTAGGTCATTCAGTAAATCACACATACTTGAGAAAATGCAGCAACCATTGAAAGGTCCATTTTAAGCAGCAATGAAAAGTGACTTTTGAAAGGCAAACCCATTCCTAACTATGCCCACTCCCTTACTTCACCCTCCCCCAAACCTGACTAGGGTCTTTTCTTTTTTTGCTTTAAGTGTTACAGATTTCCTTACGTACCTGGAAGGAAGAGCTGTTAGTCATCAATCTGGATGGTGTACGTTAATAGGGTCTTTGTTCAGAAATTTTAATTATAGGTTTGAGCCTTGGATGAACGTAAAATGAAAATATTAGAGGGGACTTTCTCTCTGCTTATCTGCCAATTAAGCAGTACCGGGGACTTACAAAACTGTCCCTCTGTGTATCGACGGCGAGGCAGTTTCTGCCCTGGTGTCTGGGCATGGCCGACCCACGTTTACTCCTACTTGCTTCTCTGGCCTGATATTGGGCTGCCTTGTGACACTCAACTTCCAATCAAAGGCCTGAAGATGCTCAAATGTAATTTTGGCAGTTTCATACATTTTAGAGGCTCCTGCCTCAACAAAGGCAGCATGACTGCACTCGCTTGCGCTGGCTCCAGGCAAGCCCAGGGCTTTACCACCTTTGACCCCCATAAGCTGTGTAAAGGGAACACAGGGTTTAGAGCCAAGCTTTAATCTACCTGAGAGTTTACGAAACGATTTTACTCTGGCAAGTGGTTATCTGGGGAAGGCTGCTGAACCAAAGGTATCTGGGGCTACATTTTATGCTTTACACTTCATACTATGATCATTATCATAAAGACACTAGCATTTAAAAATTATAAACAAGGAACCAAATAAATAGCAAAGGTACCGGTTACAGACTCTGGATTTTGAAAGTTTTCTGAGCAACAACAAAGCAAGGAGAAAACTCTGGTTAATAAAAGACCTGATTGGGATGTGTTCAGGCACCCTTCCACAGAAAATCTAATTCACACCAGTGTCACAAAAGGGAGAGTCGCTGACCAAAAAATGTCAGTAAAATCAGTAAGAAAAGTATAAAGAGAATTTCCCAAAGTAGTAGGGTGAAAAACTAGAAGTGCCCTCAAATGTCTATGTCACTTCCCCCAAAAGCACCAGAAGAGGGATTGGCAAAATTTTTCGTTCAAAAAAGATAGAGGAAGCTTTTTAATTTCAAAGTCAAATAAAATTAACCACCTCTCCAATATATTCAAATGTTCAGATTCCTAGAGAAAAGCAGTATGTAAACATAATATAGAGGAACTATTAGGGCAACATTTAATCGAAAGATGAAAGAAACTAAACTCAGCAGATGGTTTTGGAAACAAGACCAAAGAGACTTTTGGTTTCTCTTAATTTCTGCCATTCTTCATTCACTGAACCCTTATGCTATTAGAGGCACTAAGTTTGGCATAGTGGGGTTACAAAGATATATTTGGCTTTCAGTTCCCCTCAGTACTGGGGGGCAACTCCAAATCAAAATCATAAAACACATAACAAAAAGCCACCCTTTTTTGAAACCTATCTTAAACATTAAAAGGCATTTGCAGTTGAAAATGCAAAGGTAACAACGCCCACAGAGAGATGATTATTTGGACAGAGACATGTGGTAAACATTTCCTAGGGAAGGAGCAAATGAAAAAAGGTCAAAGGTAAAAGTCAACTGAGAAGTGCTGCAACATCTCAGCAATTTACAAATCTAAAGGAGAGCAGCAAAGGGTGGGGATACACACCCCACCACCACCACCTCCACTCATTACAAACAAGATTTAAGAGACAATCTTTCCCTTCTCTGGGTGAATACCGTAACATCTGTTTCCTTGTCATGACAGCAACTAAGTTGATTCAAGAAAATATTCTCTCTCTCTTGTTAAAGTTGTTGGTGCATAATTACATGATTTCTCTTGAGCCTCGGTTTCCTTAAGACATATTTATTCTGCACATCTGCTCTCCCCATACCTGATTACACAAAGGTATCATAAATAGCAAACCAACAGGTATAAAGAGACCAGCCCTCAAAACAGATCAAAGCAAACAGCCCGTGGAGTCCTTTGGAAATCTTGGCTGGCAGTTCTTGTAAATAAAAGTGCTTCTAAAGCAGAAAGCATTCAACTACCGTATTTATATAGGGCGTGATTGACAGGTCAGTTATTAACTGCATAAAAACACAGGCAATGTTAACTAGCAAGAATGTTTGTTCTAGCTGTTCTATCTGAAGGAAAATGAAATCCAAGATAGAATGGCCTGCTCTCTGTTTCTTTTAAGTATTTATTTTAGAACCGTGCAGTATAAAAGAATGTTTTTTCAAGTCAGTGAACTTAAGCTATTTTGCTTACTGTTCTGGAATTTAAGTATGTTGTTATAATTCTTTAGAAAACAAACGTTACATTTACTAAAGGCACATTCCAATGGCGCACCATGAGCTTTTCAACCCCTCAAAAAAATTTTATGCTTTTGAATTACTAAAACTAAAGAAATTTTACATTAATTAATGTCTCTTCCAGTAACTAAAGTATATCAAATCGGAGGATCAAAGAACAGGAAGGTTTCCTCCCACTGCTCCGGAAGAAGGCATGTGCTTCTTGAATTGCCTATGGTGGCAAGTCTAAAATTTGCCAAAAGGAGGTAAGAATAATAAAATGGTTTGTATTTTATTACTATTGTTTTCTTCATTACTAATATATCCTATTATAGGTGATCATTTACTTCAATATTATAGAATGCAGTACATTTTGTTTTAAAAATTCTCTCTAAAAACGATGTCGGTTGTATACAGATATGTGGTCAGGAAATCCTCAAAATCCACTTTTGCATGCAATGGTTTTCATTCTTGAGGCTTAATATGGTTAGCCCCCACCCCCATCCCAGTGGAAAGTAAAAATGCCAGCCTATGTTTCTCCAACTTGAAGAGCAACTTCTATAATGGTAGCTTTAAGCAACTATATTGCAAAGAAATCTAAAAACCTTGCATTAACCCAATCTGTAATTTTACTCTTCTGTAAAATGATTTTTTTTTTTTTTTAAGGTACAAAGGAAGAAGTAGAAGGAAAAGTTAGGAGGGGGGGGAAACAAGTTTTGCTTTTTTTTGAGCCAATCACCCAATACTTTTAAGACTGAGATTATATAAAGTTAGCATTTTCCAGCCAAATAAATGCTTATGAAGTAGACTGTGTGTTTATGTGTGTGACTGTTTATACATGTTTAATATCCTCAGGTCTGAGAGTTTTTCCATGTAAACATTAAGTTTTGTTAAATGGCTCTTAAATTAAAAGGCTTATTTGTTATCAAAATGTTTCACTCTTAGCAAAGGCTGTCATCATATGAGCTGGATACAAAACACAAAAATCCCCAGAAAACCCATTCTTGCTCATCAGTACATTTAATGTAGCGCAAGCTTGCTTCCTCCAGCATTCCTACAAGCAACAGTCTTTCAGAACACAGAATTCTTATGAAATAAATACGCAGCCTCAGAACATGCCCTGGCCTCCTCCACTATCCGCCCCTCTCCCTTCCCCCGCAGGACTGTATTTTCAAACTAGAATATTTGTTTTGACAGACTTCTGCTTGCTTAATTCTCTGGCAAAGGATTTCTTGCACACCCCTTGCCAGTAATGAACATTTTGCCAGAAATATGCAACTTTTGGCATGACAAGAATAGGGAAGGAAAAAAAAGAAAACCCTGCCGGCAGAGACTTCCAGAACTGAAGATAAAAGCAGGCACACGGGATGAACAGAATCCTTTCCCTTAACATATTATAATTTCCTCTTGTTTTCCCTGCTCCTGGCTATCATGAGGAAAACCTTCATTTGGCAGTTTCACATACCTTCCCCACGCTATAGAAAGCAATGGGAAACTATTCCCTAAATCTTGGTTGCTAATTAAAGAACTACTTATCCAAATGAAAAATGTAGGTTAGCTAATCCTACTCAGAGAGTAAATCTCCAAAACAATTTCTTAATAATAGTTTATCAGGAAAATTAAAATCCACTGAACTTGTTTAATCCAGTGGAATACTTCTCGTTCATTATTTCTCCAGCTACATTTAAGGACCTAACACTCAAAAACTTAACAATTCAAGATGGCTCCACCTCCCAGCACTGAGCTCGGAAGGGCTGGGCAAGATACCACAGGGCTCTCCTCAGAGAGCTTAGGGTGTGGGTGAAGTGCCTCTTTCTGCAACTTCCCAGATTCTTGGGAGAAGGAGTAGCCCGCAGAGTAGATATCCTGCATGGGTGGAGTCAGGCTCTTTCCAAAAAAACAAAACAAAACAAAATACTCATGGCTCACAGAGGAAAAGACAAGCATGTCCCAAAGAATACCAGATTGCTGAAATACTCAATCTCTGCTGAGAGATCCTCTTCCTCCACAGGTCACCTAAACAATTATGCCCCTAGGAGTCTATACTCACCCCTCTGGGTTATTTCATGCACTCTCCAGGCATAAAATACCATCTATACACGGATGACTCCTTCATCCAGCCCAGGGACTCACTCGTATGCTCCAGACCCAGTACACCGAACTGCTTCGTGAATATATTCCACTGGATGTCCCTCAGGCATCTCAAAACACAGATCCAAAACTGAACATGGTATCCACCAACCTCCCCGCCGCTGGGCCCCGAACATGCTTCTACTCCTAAATCTCTTACCTCTGCAGATGGTACCATCAGCCCCAGACTCTATCCCAAGCCCCAAATCTGCCCAATCATCCCACCATCTTTCCTCTTCCCTGGTCCTCTCGTTTTTTTATCAAGTCCTGTCACATTTACTGCCTTAATGTCTCTAATCAATGTCCCCAACTCTGTCCTCCTTGCCCACCCCACCTCTGACCTAAACTGATTTCTCACCACCCAGCCCACCCAGAGTTTCCCCACCTGTGTTCTTTAAAACATAGTTCTTCCTAAGATACTCCATAAAAAAGGATTCTGTGATTCAATATTTTTGATGAGTAACTGCACTGTGACTGGAGAGTCACAGTACATGGCATCATATTAAAGTCCTCAAGAACCCCTGGCCTGAAGAAACATGCTTATACCAAGCTTTCACCACCCTCATCACTTCTCCCGGCCCCCTTTCCGAGACTGCCTTTCGCCTTTCTCCACTGGGCTAACCTCTACTTATCCTTCAAGCTCAGACCCTGCCTCTTACAGGAAGCCTCCCAAGAGTAGTTACTCATCTTTACTCTGTGCTTCCGAATCCCTCCTTGCATGCCTCTAAACAGAACCTTCATGCTAATGGTGTGCAGTCTGGCGTATCGATCGTCTCCTCCGCTTGGTTATGAGACCATGGAAGGCAGACTCTGACTTACTATCTTCCAAAGTCCAGCATGTTACCTGGTAGGTAGCAATGAATGAATAAATCCAGCTGAGTAAATGAATGCTAAAAATAGCTAAATGTATTATCATGTCTCTGTGCCAGGCCTCTGCTAATTTCCTTGCATGTATTAACTCATTTAATCCACTCAAAAACCCCACGAGGTAAGTGCTAGTATTTTCCCCATTTGGATACATGAGGCAAATGAGGCAGAAGGAATGAATATGTTTCATTATTCCTCCAGTACAATCTCATTTTCTATCTCCAGCAACCTAAACATGAGTAATTTTACCCTGCTTCTCAGGAAAGAGGATGTGATGAAACCACTGGAAAGCTGTTTGGCAGAACTTTGTAACTTTTAGAAATACTATATATTATACAACAAAAAGTTTTAGTGTGACGGGAGAATAACCGGAGTTAGGAGTCATATCTGAATTCAAACATCAGCTCCCCTTCATATTAGAAGATATGAGACATGTAGCAAATGTCTCTTATTTAGAACGAGGACAGTTATCTTATTGAGTAATCCTACCAGAATTACATGAGGTAAGTGTATGAAAGTCCTTTGCAGCCTCTGTGTTATAAAGTTGGGAACAGTGGCATTATTACTATGATGAACAATACAATGGAATGATGTCTGACCCGCCCCCCCCCCCCCCACATAGCAAATATTTATAAGTGGTTACTATATATTTCTATGTTTATTTTCCTTATGGATAAACTGGTCCAAATCTACACAGACATTTCTACTGAAAGTTAAAAAACTTTCTACTAAGTTGAACCAACTGAACTACATCTGTTTTGAGGCTCACAGTATAAACTTAAAAATAAGGAAAAATCATTGACTATTAATAAAAAAGCTTGACAAAAGTCTTAAAAATGTCAACAAAACCATGGCCAGCACAACTGACTCAATTATCTACACCATAGAGACTGTCTACACTCTCCTGTCATTAATGGAATCTTATATAATATAGCCGGTGCTCTCAGCCCTACAAACTATGAACAGCTCAGTAGATAAATCTCAATAAGCCTCCACATCAAACAGACTGGAAGAAATCAAAAGACCGCTGAGCTAAGCCAGACCAGGCTGATATTTTGGTTTATTGGTTAACTGTTATGTTTGGAAAGGCATAAAGCTTAATTGCGAGGCTTGAGGTGTATGTCAAAAATGCCTGACTTAAGTAGAAATTCTGATCATAGCATCTGTCACTAGTTAAAATACATGGAGATCTTTATCCAGGCTATTTTTTGTTGTTTATGTTTTCAATAAATGAAAATAACCCAGTCACATGGTGACTAAATATGAATCATTGTTACAGCTTTTTGAGAAGGTTTGGAAATCCCAGGTGTAAATTAGGGAGTAACACTGTTGTTAATCCAAGTCATGTAAAAGTTAAAAAGGGGGAAAATCTGGTTTAGTTTATGACTTCTTGTGGTATTAACCATAGGTTTCTCACAAATACTAATGAATGCAACACTTTGAAACACTATATGGAAAAGTGAAATCCGGTGGTGTTATTTAGATATTTTTACCATTTTCTTACTGAATAACTAACTCCATTTGGCTGGACAAGCAACAAAACTAAACATTTCTTAAAAGGCCCTCGGAGAACATAATTTCTCTTAGTAAAGGTCCAGTAAAGGTTTTATTTAGACGGAAAATGGGGTGCTCATCCCTGCTCTGCCTTCATTTTCAAAGCTTCTCAATCATACTCAACACATCAGTATTTACACGGTACATCAGAATAAGCAACAAATTTGGAAGACAAGCCCTCTCAAGACCTTGGAATTGATTCCAGAGTCCATACCTAATTCACAAGAAGCAATAGCAGCCCAAGAGAGACAGCACACCCCATCTGCAGTACACCAGGAAGAGCCCGAAAGAAAGGGAGGGCAGTGAGTGCTGGGATGACCGGTTTACTCATTCAATTAATTTAAAGACAATTCTCACTAGGGACGTCTGGGTGGCTCAGTTGGTTAAGCGTCTGACTCTCGATCTTGGCTCAGGTCATGATCTCAACAGTTCACAGGATCGAGCCCCGCAATGGGCTCTGCATTGATAAGCATGGAGCCTACTTGGAATTCTTTCTCTCCCTCTCTGCCCCTCCCAGGCTCATGTTCTCTCTCTCTCTCTCTCTCTCTCTCTCTCTCTCTCTCTCTCTCTCAAAATAAATAAATAAACTTAAAAAAAAAAAAAAAAGACAATTCCCATTAAATGAAATTCCTGTACAGCAAGCATTAGTGCACCAGGCCCATTATAAGCATTGCGACATTTACTCCTCGTAACAACTCTGGAGACAGGTCCTATTATCATCCCCAATTTATGATGATTCTGAGATTAAGAAACGGAGGCTCAAGGGACTAAATAACTTGTCTGAAGTCTGAGCCAAAATTTAAATCTAGAGCTAACTCAACATACATTTTCTTAGTAACATCAATCTATCACTTCTTTGCCTCCTATGTAAGGCAGACCCTTCACAAGGCACGGGGGTGGAAAAGGGGCATCAGACACAGGCCCTGCTCTCAAGGAAGCCACAGTTGGGTCAGGGAAGACTTTCTGGAGGAAAAAAGATTCAGGCTGAACTCCACAGAATGGGAAAAACCAGCATACTGTAAGTAGAAGGGACAGGCATTTTAGGAGCAGAAAAAGCAGGAACAAAAGCAACAAAAAGGAAAATCATAACATATTCAAAGGAACAGTAGGGAGATTAGCTTGGTTAGAGTATATGTATTTGTTGGTAGTTGGTAAGAGTTTAATACATATTTGTGGGTTTGAATATTTAGGAGATAAGGTGAAAAGGGCAAGTCCAAATTACATAGGGCCTTGAAAGCTAAGCTGAAGAAAATACAATTAGCCAACAAATAATGTGGGCAAATGTTCAGTCTCACTACCAATAAAAGCAACAGAAATTGAAACAACATGGTGATTTCCCCCTTTACACTCCCTTAAACTTACATTAAAAATTAATAATACCCACTGCTAGGAAGACTACACATGGTAATGAATATATAAATTGTATCTTCTCATTTAAAAGAAGCCTGGCTATCAGTTTTCTGGAATGTTTACATTCTTGAACCCACCATTTCCATTTCGGACAATTTATCCCAAAGAAATAATCCCAAAACACAAGCAAAGCTAAAATGCATGAAGATAGTCCCTGCACCACTTTTTATAATGTGGAAAAATTAGATGGAATGTAAACGCTCAGTGTTAGGCAGGTGGTTAAAACAAAAAAGAAAACGTTTAACAAAATGGGGAAAGGCCAATTAAAGGGGTATGGGCTTTAGACCAGAGGCAATGGAGAGCTAGTGAAAATTCCTGAGTAGGAAGGTAAAATGGGAAACTCTCAAGAAGATCAATTTATCAAGAAACATGAAAATACATAAATAGAATCTGAAGACTACTTATACCCTAATACCAAGAAATTACACCTAGGTGAATCTATCTGCAAGAAATAACCCTACATATTAAAATACTTTGTAAATAAAGATATTCACCACACCGCATACATTGAAAAAAATTAGCAAGGGGTCATCTGGGTGGCTCAGTTGGGTAAGCATCTGATTCTTGATTTGAGCTCAGGTCATGATCTCACGCTTCAGGAGATCGAGTCCCATGTCAGGCTCTGCACTGACAGCGTAGAGCCTGCTTGGGATTCTCTGTCTCCCTCTCTCTCTCTTTCTGCCCCTCCCTTCCTCACACACAGGCACTCTCTTTCTCAAAATAAATAACATTTAAAAAAAATTAGGAAGGAAATTGAATATTATAATAAGACAATTACCAAGTAAACTATGGTTTGTTCATTAAAGGAATGTTACTTTACATGCTAGAATGATTGATATTATACACAAAACCCCGAAAAATGATTCATTTCAATTTAATGAGGGGCAAAGGCAAGAAGAGATTTCTAGAGAAAGAAACCTCCACAGAAAATGCCATGGATCCCATGGAATTCAATTTTCTTGGGTGAGCCAAATGGTTTGCCAGTGCATGGCAGCACAATTCTGAAGGCAATTAGGGCTGAAAACAAGCAAGTATTTAAGAATGGTATGTCCATCTGTGGAAAGGCCACAGCCAATAAATGATCATACGCCCACTGAAATACATTCTTCCCAAGACTTAAATCTATTTACTTTCCCACTGAAACATTGTACTTCCACAATGATGAAAAACTGAAACCTATGCTATTGCAATATTAGTAACTAATCAAAAGAAGAGCATACCACTCCGAGAGAAATTCTCCTTTATTGCCCTGATGTGTTGAAGCTAATGGAAAAGTTGGTCAAGTTAAAGCAAAAAGGAAAAAGAGATGATGACTTGTGCTATGTTTCTGGGGAAAGCTGGGTCCTCACCACCTTTATTTGATAAGTCAGTGACACTGTTTTTTTAGCACAAAGAATTTCATTTCCGAATACATAGAGGGGAGGCATATCAGTCACCAGTACTGCCTTAATGTTTAATGTTGATCTGAATCATTGATTGTTATATAAGATAGGACAAAAGAAGGCAGCAAGATAAAGAAATAGTCAGGTGAGAGGTTCCCACCTAAATGTCAGAACAGAGAAGGGGAGCAAGAAGGGGTTTGTAGAGGCCACGTGTTTGAAGAGGGTGAGGAAGAGCTCACAGAAGCGAGGAAGCGGCAGGCAGGCTCCTCCCTAAGAGAGAGGAAGGGAGTTAACAGAGTACTTAAGGCTTTCCACCTTGCATTGCAGTTGAGTTGAGTCTTATCTCTTCAACTGTTCCTCAAATATTTAGATTATATTTTATAAATATCTGTACTCCTTCCAGTGCTCAAACCCTTTAACCTGGTAAGTATTTTTATTGAACAAATGATTAAAAAAAAAAATGTTGGGTTACCTAAACAGGCCACCAATTATAGAAATGAAACCAGTGGCCGAGGAGGGCTTTGACTGCAGGGGGTGAAAGAGAGGATCAGGGCGCCTGGGTGACTCAGTCGGTTGAGCATCCGACTTTGGCTCAGGTCATGATCTCGCAGTTTGATTTTAGAGGCCAAAAAAGTACATCAAAATACTACATTTGATTTAAATGAAATAGGGATTTTGGGTTACTAAATGAAAATAATTAGGTACCATTTCCAATTTAGAAAGATCATTTGACTTCACACCATTTGGCCTCACAATCACAAAATCAAGGTTGTAATATACAGGTCAAATTCCAAAGTGAATTCGAGTTTCATAAGAAACAGTGTTAGCATTCTGTCAGCTTGTTAGAGATCAGCCATGAACCAGGGAGACGTTTCACATTGCGGAGGAGCATTTTCTGCCTTAGAAGTTGATTATATTGGGGGGCACCTGGGTGGCTCAGTCAGTTAAGCGTCTGACTTCCGCTCAGGTCATGATCTCACAGCTTATGAGTTTGAGCCCTGCATCGGGCTCTGTGCTGACAGCTCAGAGCCTGGAGCCTGCTTCTGATTCTGTGTCTCCCTCGCCCACTCTGCTCTCTGTCCCTCCCCCGCTCATGCTCACTCTCCCTCTCTCTCTAAGAATAAATAAGCATTAAAAAAAAGAATTTGATTATATTTTACTGGGAATCTCCATTTTAATGCTATACCACAATACTTTTTTCATGTGAAAAGACATATACTTTGTTCTTGAGTAAAATTTTTGTACTGCAACCTTGCTTACAGTATGAATTATATAGAATCACATAGCCAGACACACTTGTACTTCATATCTTTTTAAAATTACATGAAGGAATTGCATAAGTAAAAGAAAAAAGACTATGTTTTCCTATTAGACTAAAACACTACACATATTTCTCTTCCTATTAAGCTGCTGTTCTTAATGTACATGCTTTCAAAGCTTTTGAAATAGCCTAGAAGAATGGAGCAGCAGACTTCATTAGTCACCTACTTAAAATTCATTCCCCCATCCCATCCTTCCTTTTAACAGTATTTGAGTTTGGTATGGTATATACCCTTCTCTGAGTAGTCATATGCTTCAGGGAAGACTGGCACCAACCCCAGACTCAACTGGAGAATCCTGATTAGTCTAAGATAATTATGGTGTATCCATTTCCCTTGTCAGGGATAAGTTGGGGCATGATAAGATGTTAACTCTGAACTATGGAAACCAATTTGACAATAAATTCTATATATATATTAAAAAAAAAAAAAGATGTTAACTCTGACCAAAAAGATGTAAAGGGAAGTCTGCATGACGTGGGATTGAGAGTATGGGAAAGCATGTAAGAGGTGGTGGTGTCACTTTTAAAACCAAAGATGGACAAGACCACTGGATATTGTCCCTAGACACTGTTGCATCTAGATGTGATGGCTGGAACTGCAGCCATCTTGCAACCATGAAGGAAGCTTGCTTCGGGCCAATGTCATCACATCAAGGATAGCAGAGCAAAAAAATGAAAAAATCTAGGTCTTTGATGGTATTATCAAGCTAGAATGAATCAATCCTCCTTAAAACTTCCTGGTTATATGCGAGATAATAACTTTTCCTTATTTAAATTTTGATTTTGGTTTTCTTTTACTTTCTTTTACTTGCAGTCAAAAGCATCCTAACTGCTACAAGTCTGAATTATTTCAAGTCTCTGTTTAAATATTAACAAGTGGAGCTATAATCTGGGAAACGAGGGACAACAACAGAGTCTAGTGCTTAATTTACTAGTAAGACATACAGTCCAAAGGTAGAAAAGTCAGTTTCATGAGTGAATTCTAAAGCCTCACCTATTATATTTCAAAGCTGGTTACTATTCTGTTCCCCTCTATCTGCCCTCCCTAAACACACACACACACACACACACACACACACACACACACACACACACACACAATAATGGTTTGGAATTGACCCCACCCCCATACCAATGATCTAAGAAAATGGACACTGTCTTCTGACAAAATGGTAGAATATTCTAAATGTAGAATATAAAGTTTTCTTTCCCAAAGAGGCACTTTAAATATCAGAAGATCTGAAACAGTCTAAGATTATAAAGTTTTCATTGATTAATATTTATTGACTATCTACTATATGCTAGGATACTATTTTGAATTTTTATCTGACAACTTGGGATGAACTTATACTATACATAGCTGCAACTAAAACTTAGCTTTTCTGTTCCTGCCAAGATATATCTGAAACGAGTATCTTTCTTTCTCACAGACAGTGCTGCTCCTAATGATCTGAAACATGCATTCCACCTTCCATTATCAGTTGTCCCCATAGTAGTTGCCCCCAAACTACGTCTGATGGACACAAGACGGTAAAAGATGTTCTTTAAAAGAGAGAGGAAGACAGATTTCCATGGTCAAATAATTTGGGGAAATACTGCATGTTATATCCCACTCTTGAAAATTCACAAAAAACATTATAGCACACAAAATGTCCTAACAGTCCTGTAATAAATTTTTCTTCAATTCAAAGTTTCTGAAACTTACTTAACTCTAAAATCTATTTTTCACTAAATATCTTTCAGTATCTTGGGGAAATTAGTAATTCTTAAAACATAAGACATATGCCTCTCTAATATGGCCACTACTCAATTTAGAAATAATAAAAGGATGGGTTGCCTGAGTGGCTCAATCGGTTGAGTGTCTGACTTCAGCTCAGGTTATGATCTCGCGGTCCATGAGTTCAAGCCCCCCGTCGAGCTTTGTGCTGACAGCTCAGAGCCTGGAGCCTGCTTTGATTCTGTGTCTCCCTCTCTCTCTGACCCTCCTCCCTCTTGCTGTCTCTCTCAAAATAAATACACATTAAAAAAAATTAGAAATAATAAAAAGAATAAATGCTAAAACAACCACACCAAGCTAGAACTATGCTTTAACAATCTACAGAGACTACAAGTTATTCTTAAGTAACTCTCTTCCACAGTCTTGCATCATATTCTCCAATCCTACCAGCCAGGGACACAGAAGTAATCTCTACTCAAATGATTCCAAAAACAATGCTTTTATTATGGAATACTACAATACAAAAACTTCTAAATGATTCCTAATGTCATGTACAATTCAAACTAGCCTCTTTAGCATATCTGTTTTACTCACTGACAAGCCCCAGAACCTAGTATAGTGCTTACAAGAGAGTAGGTGGTCAGTGAATATTTGCTTCAAGAATGAATGAATCAATCAATGAATCAATGAATATCTCCATCGCATCCTCCTCTCCACCTGTGCAAATCCTGCCCATCCTTTCAAGTGTAGATTAAGCCCTGACTCCCGCATGGAGCCCAATTCATCCTCCTCTGATCCCCTATCAATACTGGAGAGTTTGATACTCATTTTTCCTAAACCAGTTCACATGTTGGTTTTCTCTCAAAAAATGAACTCCTTGGGGGCGCCTGGGTGGCGCAGTCGGTTAAGCGTCCGACTTTAGCCAGGTCACGATCTCGCGGTCCGTGAGTTCGAGCCCCGCATCAGGCTCTGGGCTGATGGCTCAGAGCCTGGAGCCTGTTTCCGATTCTGTGTCTCCCTCTCTCTCTGCCCCTCCCCCATTCATGCTCTGTCTCTCTCTGTCCCAAAAATAAATAAACGTTGAAAAAAAAAAAAAATTTAAAAAAAAAAAAAATGAACTCCTTGAAATCCAAGATTATGTTATAAACTATTTTTGTATATATTAGAGTGCCAAGGCTCGGAAGTAAGTTTTCAATGACAAAATTTTATTCATTATATTTCATTAAAAAATTCAGTGTGTGAGGTGCCTGAGTGGCTCAGTCAGTTAGACATCTGACTTGATTTCAGCTCAGGTCATGATCTCATAGTCATGAGCTTGAACCCCGCTGGGCATGGAGTCTGCTTAAGATTCTCTCTCTCTCTCTCTCTCTCTCTCTCTCTCTCTCTCTCTCTCCCCCGCTCACGCCCTCTCTCTCTCTCTCAAAAAAAAAAAAAAGAAAGAAAGAAAATTCAGTGTGTAACAAGAATAACTGGAAATTCCTGGAATTTCTAAACCTATATACTACTAAAATCAGTATTTTATACGGACCAAGTTCTGAATAAAGAAAAAATGTTATCCAAGTTCTGAAGAAACTAGTCCCTCTGGCTTTAACCTCTTTGACTCCATTTTCTCATTTGGAAAATAGCTCTGTGGTATTTCTCTACAGGCACTGAATGAGCAACAAATACTGCTTGCAAACCCCCTGATAAAGGAAGACTTTATCTCATAGTCCTGGAAGCAATCCTGACGTCTTAAATTATGTAATCCTGGTATTACATTATATTAGTCTGGTTCATATAAAATGTAAGCTACAAAAATACCAAAGCTAAGAAAAAATATTTACTCATGCTTTTACTAAGATGCAGAGAGAGGATGCATGCATTGCCAAA
Source organism: Lynx canadensis (assembly GCF_007474595.2). Classification (NCBI taxonomy): domain Eukaryota; kingdom Metazoa; phylum Chordata; class Mammalia; order Carnivora; family Felidae; genus Lynx; species Lynx canadensis. The sequence continues at coordinate 62,780,352 of NC_044305.1, forward strand.
ATTCCATAGAACATGCTCAAACTAAAGCAACAATGCCTTAGTTATTAAAGAAGGCAATGGCCTGAAGCAGTACTTAGGAACAAAGATTACTTGGTCCATGCAAGAGTCAATATTTAAGAACACAATGACTAATTCCCACTTCAAGTTCATGAACATATTTCTTTTTAAGAGCTTCTTTTTGGTTAAAATTTTTATTTGTGGTTTTTCTACCTATGATCCATGAACCTAAGAATGAACAAAAACTTGCAACATGAAACTCTCCAGTAGGCCAAAGTGTCAATGTAGACTTAATTCTGATTTTAAGGACTTCTCAACGAGGGTTACACAAGACTTGTACTTTACTTACTTTACTTCTTGGTCTCCAAAAATACTCATTTATCTACTCGGCCCAAAGAACCAGACTGAATGTTCTTGAACAACTGTGGAAAATGCATGAATGACACCTCCAGACCATATCAAAACACTGGGACTCTTAACTCAATTCCAGATTACTTGAATCCAAACTACCATTATTGTTGCCAATAGAAACTCCATTTACAAATAATCAGCTGGTTTTTTAAAAAATGTTCTAGTTGAACTTACTATGAGCTAAAAGTAATCATTAGATTCATTTCCAGCACTAGCTGCGTGACCTTCAGCAAATCGCTCAACATTTCCACACAATTTCCACCTTAGGTCGTCTCAAAGATAAAAACTAGTAACAGTTATTATTATCATTTTTTTCAAAAGATATGAATGAAAAATATAAGCACAGACTTGAAAAATTTAGGTTAAGCGTAGAAGACATCATAGCACCGGCAAGGATTATCACAAAACCCCCAAATCCTCTCCCTATAAGCACTGACCTATCATCAAATTCAAGAGGTGAATGTCTCACTGGCCACACAGATATCCTATTGAAGCAATTTAACTCGTCCCCTACTCACCAACCAGAAAACTAAGATTTCAACACTCCTGACTTTATAGTGTGACATTAGAAACCCTGTGACCTGCTCCTCCCTTACCTTGGTCTGTATGAAAACAGAGTATACAGCTCCCTAGGAAGGGAACATCCACGGGACAAAAGCACACAAAGCCTTCCACCGTGCACCACCACCATGAGGTCACATAGTTACCTCAAAACGAACTTCTCATTGGCCCTCTCCCACCTTTCCTCCTAAAAATCAACGTGCCACCTGGGCGATGTGAGATTCTTGCTCCACACTGAGACCTTAGGTGAAGTGGCTCATTTCCCATAGTTTGACAATGTAAAATCTAAAGCCGGACGAACAGGGCGACTCACACTGCTCACGAGGGGCCATGTGTGTTGGTGTGTAAATCTGCACGCGCTCTGCAAAGGGAACCTGACTTGTGCTCTAGTTCTGCCACTTCCTGGCTCTCTGACCTCGGGCAAATAACTAAATCTCACCAACCTCAGTCTACTTCTCCATGAAGTTAGGATGATTATTCACTTTGTAGGGCTGTGATGGAGGCTAAGTTAGTTACCCATAAAGGGTCCAGCCAGCCAAGCACACAAACAGGCACTGAAGATATGCTCCCCTCTTCCTTCTGCACCAGTGGAACAGAGACCACAGCACAGGAGATAACTACAGATATTCTCCATTAGACTGTCCGCTTCCCCGTGGCCAAGTGCATGTCTGATTCATCTTTGGATCCCAGTGCCCAGCCGAGAGCCTGGCCCAGAGTAAACACATAATAAATGCTTTTTAAATGGAGAAAATGAGAATCCTTTGGGTCTGAGGATGTTAAGATTATCCTGGCCACAGTCAAAGAAAATTTTGATTTCCAGGTTGACCAAACAGGCGCTTGCTACAAACTATTATATAGTTCAAAGCAAATAAGCTATTCTGAATTCTAATAATTACATTCTCTAGAATATAAAAACCGAATTGCCCTACAGCTCTCAACTTTAGTTTTGAGAATCCAATTATTTCCTAAACAATGGAGTGGGAAACCACAGAAACTTGTGGAATCCCTTTTCCTAGAAAACATGAAGAACAAGAGAGAAGCCAGTCTGTTTGGAAACTGCTTTGAATTCTGTCTATAAGCAAAGACTGGACCAGATCAGATGCCCCTCAGAGGATCCTTCCAGACCGACACAACCAAGATATTGAGAGAAATAACTAAAATAATTCTTTGTAATTTACACCCAGGAAAGTAAAATAAATACAGTTCTACATCTCCTAACATAGTCATTTAAATTAATTTTTCATGGACCTAGTAAAGCTTTTACAAACATTTTCTTCTTAAATTGTACTAAACCATCCCAGGATACTAACTTAAATATGAGCTTTCTTTAATAAGGCAGAATAGAGATCATTATACTTAATAATACAAAAAACAAGATTATTATTCTTTTGTTCCATTTTTCAACCCACCTATTTCCACGTACCCCAAATGTATTCATTTCCAAAGCTTTACAAGAAACACTACTTCCCCCAAATATTCCACTCAATTCTTCCATTGAGGATTCTCCAGTGCATCTATTACTCATGTCACATTGTACATTCGCTTATTACAAATTGTCTTCAACTTGTATCTTTCACAGATAACAATTTCTGTTCCCTTAGTTAAAACATAAGCTCCTTTAGCAAGGTCCAAGTTTTATACTTCTCTTGTACTCCTCTGTTGTGTCAATAATGAGTTTATGACAAATGCTAACAAATTCTCACTGGCTAAGTGACTTAAAATGAAGACAGAAAGCAAGAGCTGTAGAATACACTGAGACCAACGTGAAGCTTTGGCAAAACCTGGAAGCGTTCAGACTGCCACATATTGATATTTGTCATTTACCTGGGACTAGAATAGTTGAAGGTTAATACCACAGGGACTAAAGAGAAAGACCTAGAGTTAAAGATCACATTGGTTTAGCTCCTGCCCCGTACGGAAAGAGGAACCATCAAGGGTAGACCCCTCACAACACTGAGGATGGAGGCCATTTTGGAAAGCCCACCACACTCCCTGCATCACAGGGCTATGCAGGCTCTGCTTCTACGTAGGATCAAAGGTTCATCCAGTCAGGCCAAGTCAGTCAGGAGGTAATAAATAGAAAGGAAAGGAGATTTAGAAAATTAAAATGCTGTAAAATTATTTCAAAACAAGTGAAACTTAAGTGTTCTCATTCTTCATAATCCAAGGAACGCATCTAGAACAAGACTAAGGAGCTCTAGAGTCCCATCATTACGAGTGCACTCTACATACTTACAAATGGGGATGCAGAACCTTCTATTCCCTTCTTTACATACGTAAAGGGAACTTCTCGTCCCCACTACAAGGCAGGTACTGTTCTAGGAACTGGGAATATAGCAGGTTACCAAACCACAATTCCAGTAACAATTACATAAAGCCTTAGCTTGGTATTTTACAGAAATAGGAGACCTCCAGGACAGTCCAAATCTCTTATCTTAGAGGAGAAAACCACGGCCCAGAAAGGTTAACTAATTTGTCTCAGTTGGTTATCGTGGCTACATGGCAACAAAGGCAGGAATAGAAACCAGATTTCTTATCTCTCCTCTCATAACAAAATTTACTTACTCATTAAGCAACTATTTCTGTGCGCCTGTTATATGCCACACATATGCTAGGTATACAAATGGGTAAGATATTGACTCTGTACTCCAAAATTTCACTATAATTCTAAGACGATGGGCCGAGTACTAGAATAGAAGTGGTAATAGAAAAAAAGCAACTCTGTCTCTAATTGTGTAGGACTTCCAACATTTTAAAAGAAATGAACTGTTAATCATTTGTTTTATCCCCACCACAGCCCTTTGAGTACAGGGCACAGATCTTATTATTCCCGTTACATAGATGGAGAAATTGAAGTACAAAGAGGATAAGGGAGTCTATTAAGGTCATCTCCAGCAGCAGCAAAATGCCTAGAAACCAAGTCTGTTTACCCCAAGATAGACATTTTTTCCCCACTAGATGGGAAAGGCAGATGTTCTTTTTATGACCAGTTCCCTTCTGACCAAGAACACACATTTGCAAGACGGTGTGCAGACCAATCTGTGGCTGTGAAAGTAGATTTAACTGGCCTGTGAGGTCTCATCAGCTGAGTGTAGTTATTCGATGGGTGAGTGACCCACCAACAAGACATCATTATTACTAGCATTCTGAAAGTGCCCATGATGTATACACAGAATAGATGAGAAACGTTCTGCCCTCACAGAATTAATAGTGTAGGGAACAAGCTTATAAACATTTCAACAAAAAGTGATAGACTTAAACAAACTACAACTAGAACCACTACAAATAACAGCTAATCTAAGACACTAAAGGTTTTGCAGAGCAAATCCAGTGGGTGCTTCCAGGAAATATACTCTTCAACAGTTAAACAGAGAACAGAAGCTCTGTATACATAATGATATATACCAATCTTCAGATTATTAAAGTAAAGGCTCTCACCAAGAATGTTCATCACATTTTTAAAAATTATTAATTTCTTAATTCCTTCATTTCACTTTTCAACTTTACTCAAAGCAATTATATGAATATTCCATTTCCATCTTTCTAGGAAAGTTACATATTTTGTAACCTTTCCTATTTAAGAAAAATGAATTTATAATGGTGGCTCCCATCAGCATGCCTTTGGCAAATAGATTAAAGCAGGGTGGTTTCATTGTGTTATTCTTCCAACCTCCTTCAGACGTAACCTAAATGGAATGATGATTTTTCTCCTGTACATAGTAAAATCTGTGTACACATCCATGTATCACTCATTCTATAAAAAGTAAAATGTAAAAAAGCATTTCTTCACTGTCAAATTTAGTTTTAAACATTAATTTCACTTGTTAATTATCTCATATTTTACTTATGCTGTTATTTATTTATCACCGTCTCTTTTTTTTTCATGTTTGTTTATTTTTGAGAGAGAGAGAGAGAAAGAGCGTGCACACATGCACAAGTGGGAAAGGGGCAAACAGAGAGAGCAGGAGACATAGAATCTGAAGCAGTCTCCAGGCTGCGAAAGGCCAGCCCAGAGCCCGACATGGGGCTCGAACCCACCAACTGAGATTATGACCTGAGCCTAATCAGATGCTTAACCAACTGAGCTACCCAGGTGCCCCTATTTATCACAATTTTATAACATGACCAAACTGTTTTAAACCTCAACACTTTAGAATTATTACAAAATAAAGAAAGCTAAGGAGAAAGAAATCTTAGTGATTTCAAACTACTGAGAAGAATTTCTTTAGAAACCTACTAAATAGTAAAAATTGTAATCATCCTTTCAAAGGAATAATGTTAGCATTATTTTAAAAATATAACTTGATTAGAAAAAACAAAACTCTCTGGTATTTCCTGAATATACTCTGGGGATTCATACTTATAGCCAGTTGCCTTCTTTTTAAATATTTATTGAATTTCATAGGGCAATAAATAGCAATTTAAATGACAATTCAGAACTATCTGTAGGTTTCATTAGACTTACCAACAGTACATCATAAAATTATTCCATATTTTCTAATTCCTAAAACTCACTTCCATCACAAGAAAATATTTTAACAAATAACAGCTTAAAACCTAAATTAAAAATGTGATAATCAGCCTTTTTAGGGAGGAGAGGAACATGGCCAGGGTTATCTTCAGATCCTTAAGAGAAAGCACTGGGCCTAACTGGATCCTAAATGAAGTTAAGAAAGTAATTATACATGCAGCGACAGTGACATCTAGTGTCCGACCTTGCACGCCGCTAGACTACCATCAAATCCTAAAGGCTAAAGAAAGTTATTCAAAACTTCTCTTCTTTAAAACCAACAAACGGAACTTGTGCATTGTATCTAAAGATACAACCCATTGTCAAAGTGTTTCTATAGGTTTCTTCCCAGACATTAAAAAAAAAAATCTTAAGAGTAAAACATCTTAAAAAAAAACTGTAACACTAAAGCCCTAAAAAGTAAAAAGCACTGTTTACTCCATGTGGCCAACATCTACCTGGAACTGCTCCCCTTGGCTGCAGAGTTTAACGCAAAAATAATCTGGGACATGCTCTGATGGGTGTATCACAAACATTTAAACTTCCAGCTACAAAAGTAAAGATACTACACAAGTTAGTACGTGGTTAAAACATCAAGAAAAAACAATTTAGGACATTAAAGGAATACCTGAAGATGCAAAGAAAACAAAAAAATACTTTAACTGTTGCACTGAGAAACCAGCTCGACATTTCAGCCCATGCTACCTTGCCATATTTTTGTTGCTTTGAAAGGTCCACTTATTAAACAGTAGGTATTTTTGCCCAAGAGGTTAGAATTTGGCAGCTTAGGTTAATTTACTATAGTATTTTAATAGTTTTATGCTCTAGATGAATCCATAAAAGTAAGCAAATTTCCAAAAATTATTTTTGGCCAGGACAATATTTTGTAAAAAGTAAAGTTAGCGTTAGATGAAGCTTACCTATTTTTTTTGGAAAGTTCATCCTTTCCCCTTTTAACTCCAAATATTCTTGTGATCAAGGTACTGAAAAGAAGTGTGGATGAATTTCTCACCTAATGTAAAAATAAACGCACAATAAGGATTAAGAAATATACATGGCATGAAACCAACATTTACAATGTTCAAACTTGATATTCAAAGTCATTACCCAACTGGCTAGTGTGGGGCTAAACAAAATATGGTTTGTGTTCATGAAATAATTTTCAAAAACTACATAGTAACTGACTCCATGACTTCCTCTTACATTAAGCTCCGCAATCCAAACACACGCACATAACACGGCCCTTGCCTATACTTCTAACATTACCACCAATTGTTTTCAATATCTCTTTGTACTTGTATCATCAAATAACACTTTCTTTTAAAAAAATTCATTTTCCCATATCCTTTCTGACAATGATTATCCCCTTAAAGAGCTCAGCTCTTTCCATTCATTTTCTGTAGTCATTTACCTGTGGGATATATTCATAAGACCTAACTCAATCCACATTATTAAGATGGCCAAGAAAATATTTAATATCCAAAATGTTGTTTATTAACCCTACAATGTAGTAATCTAATAAATTTTAACCCTAAAATTATCTGAGACAACTGGTTGATAAAAATAAGAGGATGAAACTATCATTAATAAACATAAATCATTTCTCCAAAATGATAATAATAGATATCTCTATTCTAAACCAGTGTGTCAAGATGTTGTTTTGCTGGATTATAAACATGTCTTGGGGCACCTGGGTGGCTCAGTTGGTTAAGAGTCCAACTTTGGCTCAGGTCATAAATCTCGCAGTTCCTGAGTTCAAGCCCCACATCGGACTGTCTGCTGTCAGCACAGAGCCTTCTTTGCATCCTCTGTCTCCCTCTCTCTCTCTCCCCTCCTCTGTGTGCACGCGTATGCATGCTCACTCTCTTTCTCTCTCTCAAAAATAAATAAACATTACAAAAAAAATTTGTTAATGTCTGAATGCCACGGCATATTGGGCTTCCTCAATTACCTTGCCAAATCCGAGCAGAGATCTATAAATACGTACTGACTTCCCTACAATATGTAAGGCACTATACCAGCATCATGGAGAATATCTAGAAATAGAAGACACACTTACAGCCAACACAGAGCCTACATTCTAATGAGATAGGTGTCATAATCATGTGGTATGTTTAAACAGCAACATAAGAAGAAAGGTAATTCAAAGTAACGCTTTTAGATTTAGACTAAGACTTAGAAAATAGCCCTCTAAAACCACTACAGTAGGGGTCACAAACTCAAATGTCCACAGGAACCAGTGAGTGACAGGAGCAGCACAGGACTAGGTCTAATGCAGCCACTATTCAGCTTTCACTGAGTAGCATGAGGGAATGTAAGCCCAGTGTTGCCAGATCTGCTTTTTTAAGAGAAGCCAGAAAACCCAGTTTTTATGTGAAATCCATTATTTTGAAATGTTGGCAACAGATTAAAGGGGGGGGGGGGGAAACCACTGAGGAGGCCAAATAAAACACAGTTGTAGGCTAGATTTGACCTATCAGCCATTTGCAACCTCTCCTCTAGAAGCCCAAGACTGACTCAATTCATGCATGGTAACTCTAAAAGTAGACTATAATTCATACCAAAGTGGTATAATTTATACCAATATTGCAATGAAACCCTAAAATTGGATAAATTCACTTATGTTCATTCCACAGTCAACAAACATTCATGAAGACACTACTATGTGCCCTAACCAATATCCCCGAACAACAAATCTATCCTGTTACACTGTCAACGTGGCCTCTGGCCTACTCAGATCTTGATTATCTCTTACCTCATCTATTGACTTAGTACCCAAAGACTCTTGGGTTTAAGATGACTTGATGAAGTCACATAAAAACACTGTCTCCTCTCAGGAATCACACAAAAACATAAAAAGAAAAACAGGAGCACAAATTCCATTCTGCCCTGAACAAAACTTTCTAAGAAAAGCTGCTAGATGTAGTGTAAATGCAAGCTAAAACAGGAGTTCCTGGAGATGAAAGAGGATGCCTGCCCTTAATCAAAACTTAGACGACTGTTTTACAAAGTGAATGGGTACCCCCAGAAAGAAAACCCCTTTGTGTGATTCCATAGGCTAGAGGCAGGAGACAGTCTTTCTGTAATATTAAGATGGATCTGAGGGTTCCAGTAGTAGTACTCTGATTCATTCATTATCAAGTTCCCTCATTAGCAGCCAATAATCGTCATTGCCTTTTCCAGTAGGTGTAGCAAAATGGTGATTGATATTCTACCATTAATTAGCTATACTTTTCAGAAAAATAAAGTTTTCCTTCATCAGCTCTTTGATTACCCTGTTACTCGGTTACTACAGAATCATTTCCATAAATTTACCAGTTTGCTGGATAATGGGTTCATGCCATGGCAGCCCCCAAAGGTCACCAAATCATGATCTTTTAAGACATTAATAAAATTAATTTTCCTTCTACTCAGATATGATCCACATACCATAAAATTCACCATGTTAAAGGGTACTAACTATTCAGTGGTTTTTACTACATTCGCAACATAGGAAACTACCACCACTACCTAATGCTACAGTATTTTCATCATTGCAAAATGAAACCCTATACACGTTAGTAGTCATCACGCACCCTCCCACACTAGGCAAACACTAATCTACTTTCTGTCTCTATGGATTTACCTATTCTGGACATTTCATATGCACGTGATGATGTAACATGCAGCCTCTTTTGTCTAGCTTAGCTGCTCTTTACTCACGTTGTAACATGTATCAGTATGTAATCCCTTTTCATGGCCAAATAATATGCCATTGTATGGATATACCACATTTTTAAATCTACTCATCATTTGATGAACATTGGGGTTGTTTCCATTTTCTGGCTAGTATGGATAATGATGCTACGAACACTCCTATATGAGTTGTTGCGTGAACGTGTTTTCATTTCTTTTGGGTATATACATAGAAATGGTATAGCTGAGCCATATGGTAGAAAGAGTAGGCAGTTAGACACGAGCTGGAGGCAAAGGCAGTGATAAAGAGGCGACACATTAGAAGCCTGAGGGCACAACATCCTGACTTTGTGGCTTCCAACACCCTAGGGCTTACAGACCAAGAGCCACAGGTGCAGAACATGCACTCTCATCCTCAACCTCTACCCCATGGTAACATATGGCCTCATTATATTTACCTTGCGGTGTTGACCCACCTCCCTGCCCACCCCTGTGGCAGAAGACGGTCTTGACAGTTCTGGCAAGAACCCTGTAGGGAAAGAAACTACCCCTCCCAACAAGTAGGAGTACTTTAGATGACTGGAAACAACCTCAGCTGGAGACAACCCTAGCTATGACCCATAACCTACACAAACATAAAAAGACATTCCTAACCCCAGTACAGTTGCCACCTCTGGGCCTGTCCACTCTCTCACTTCAAGAGTGTAATGTTCTTGATAAACTGCTTTGTGCTTGCCACTTTCCTTCTGGCTATCTTTATTCAAGTGTGGATCCTCACATAAATCTTTTGTGGGGAACCCAAGACCCAAGACCTCCATTCACACAATGCATACTCTCCCATTGGTAACCGTAACTCTACGTTAACCTTTTGAGAACCTGACAAAGTGGTAGTACCATTTTACATTTGCACCGGCACTGTATGAGGGTTCCAATTTCACCAATTCTCCAAATGCTCCCCAATAACTGTTACTGTCCACCTTTTTTATTGTAACTATTCTAAGTGGGTGTGATTTGCATGTCCCCAGTGATCAATGATGTTAAGCATCTTTTCATGTGCTTATTGTACATTTACATACCTTTTCTGGAGAAATGTATTCAAGTTCTTTGCCCAATTTTTAACCAGGTTGCCTTTTTATCATTGAGTTTTAAGAGTTCTTTATACATTTTATATGCTAACCAAATATCAGATACATGATTTGCAAATATTTTCTCCCATTCAGTCAGTTGTCTTTTCATTTTCTTGATGGTATCCTTTGAAACACTGGCATTTTAAATTTTGATCAAGTCTAACATTCTTCTTTTGCTGCTTAGCTTTAAGTATCATATCTAAGAAACTGTTACCTAATCCAAGGTCACAAAGTTTGACAGTTAATATTTTCTTCTAAAACTTTCATCATTGGGGCACCTGGATGGTTCAATCGATTGACTCTTGATTTTAGCTCAGGTCATGATCCCAGGGTTGTGGGATCCAGCCCCTCATCCACGAGGGGCTTCTGCTCAGCGTGGAGCCTCTTAAGACTCTCTCTCTCTCTCTCTCTCTCTCTCTCTCTCTCCCCCTCTGTCCCTCCCCTCTCCCCTGCTAATGTGCTCTCTCTCTCTCTCTAAAAATTAATTAATTAATTAATTAATTAAGGAGTTTGATCTATTTTGAAATTTTTTAATATGGTATAAGATAGGATGCAAATTCATTCTTTTACAGGTATATATGCAGCTGTCCTGGTACCATTTGCTGAACAGACTATTCTTTCCCCCACTGAAATGTCCTTTTTACTAAATGTTAGGTTTTATTTCTGGACACTTAATTCTATTGTATTGATTTATAAATGTCTTTCCTATGCCAGTACCACATTATCTTGATTACTCTTGCCTTCATTGTAAGTTTCAAAATTTGGGCATGTGAGTCCTCTGTTGTTTGTTTTGTTTTTTTTTTTCAAGATTGTTTTGGCTAGTCTGAGTCCCTTGCATTTGCATCTGAATTTTACAATCACTTGGTCAATTTCTGCAAAAAACCCCAATAGGATTTTAACAGAGACTATTGTATCTGCAGATCAATTTGGGGAGTATTGCCATCTTAACAATATTAATGAAGTCTTCCAGTCCATGAACATGAAATATATTTCCATTTATTAGGCCTTTATCAATTTCTTTCAAAAATGTTTTGTAATTTTCAGTGTACAAGTCTTACACTTCTTTTGTTAAATGTATTCCTAAGTATTTTATTCCCTTTGATGCTATTACAAATGGAATTGTTTTCTTAATTTCATTTTTTTAATTTTATTTATATTTGAGAGAGAGAGAGAGAGAGAGACAGTGTGTGAGCAGGGGATGCTCAGAGAGACAGGGAGACACAGAATCTGAAGCAGGCTCCAGGCTCTGGGCTGTCAGCACAGAGCCCGATGCAGGGCTCGAATCCATGCCAGAGTCAGAGACCTAACTAACCAACTGAGCCATTCAGGTGCCCCTTTAATTTCATTTTTGGATTATTCATTGCTAGTCTATAAAACTACAATTGATTTTTGTATGTTACTCTTGTATCCTACAACCTTGATGAATTTGTTTGTTAATGATTAATTAATTAATGGTTGTGTGTGTGTGTGTGTTCCTTAGGATTTTCTATATACTGTATATGATTACATCACTGAAAAATAGCGATAGTTTTGCATCTTTCTTTCTAATCTTGCTGATTTTTATTTCTTATTCTTGCCTAACTGTCCTACCTACAACTTCTAGTACAATGTTGAACAGATGTGCCAGAGTTGATACCTTGTCCTATTCTTGATCTTAGGAGGAAAGCTTTTTTTAGTCTTTCACCATTGAGTATGTTATTAGCTATGGGTTTTCCATTGATACCCATTGTCAGGTTGAGAAAGTTCCCTTCCATTCCTACTTTATTGAGTATTTATAACAAGAAATGGTGTTGGGATTTCCACATCTGCTTAAATGATCATATGGTTTTATCCACTAGCCTATTCATAGAGGGTACTATATTGATTTTCATATGTTGAAAATATATACTCTATATTCTAAATGTGTAGAAGTAATATAGCACAACATTAAAAACAATTACTGTAAATATAGAGCAAAATAACTAGCATGGAAGACACTACTTGTTACTTAAGACAGAAGAGCGTCCCTATGTTTCTGTGCTGTAGGTAGTATAATAGTTCCAGGACATCTGTGTAAAGTACTCCTTTTATTTTCTAATATTTCATCCATATTTTCTGGCCTTCTCCACTATAAAGCTAATTAAGGAGGGAAAGTACGTAGAAGTACAATTGAAGGAGAGGTGATGATTGACAAACTGCATTACCAACTCCTAAATCATTGTTAGTAGATACAAATATGCCTCATTGATATATCCATGTGGGTAATGAAAAAGGTCATTATCAGCACTAATATATTTTGGAAAAATAATCATAGTAACGACAATGAAAACATGTCCTATTTGGGAAGGATGGATCAAGGAGAATACAAGTAAAAAAAGAGAGTAACAATAGAAAAAAGCAGTAAAGTTAAAAATGGAGAGAACAGAATGGTTGCCAAATAACCTCAGCTATAGTCAATTCTTATCATAAGGAAAATACCAGAAAACCTTCCTGTTTTCTTACCTCCTTCCCCATCAAGCCCTGAACACAGTGTTGATAAAGACTTGATATTCAGCTACAAACTGACAACTGCTATCAGTTTTTCCCTTCTATTCATTAAGTATATATACTTTTTCTTTCCTTTCTAGCATGAAAAGGCTAACCATACAGTCTTGTGTAAAATATAGGAGGGTTAGGCAAAGGAAAAGAAAATTAGGTTTCACAAAGCAGTGTGTGTGTGTGTGTGTGTGTGTGTGTGTGTGAGAGAGAGAGAGAGAGAGAGAGAGGGAAAGAGAGAGAGAGTCTGTGTGTAGAAGTGTGCATGCATGTATATATGTTTATGTGTAGACAATACATTTTTCTTATATATGTATGGCTTTACTTATATAACATAAATGCCCCCTTGACAAATAGTTTTAAAATATAAATGCACAGCCTATTATGTGCAATCACTAAGTGGTACAGTCATTTATACACCATACACCTTCACCCTTAATAGACGGTCACATCCCTGACAATGGGATCTACATACAATATAAAATATTTTGTGTAGTGTACATGGTACCAGTTTATAGTAGAAAGAAATACTCTGTGAAAAAAATGAAATGAGATTTGGTTCTAATTTGCCTTTCATCACTTCTTAGCCATGTGACTTTGAAGAAGACACTTAAAACTTTAGGTCATAAATCCCTCATCTGTAATGCAGGAAAGCTGTACTGAAATTTCTGGGCCTATGATTAAGGGGAGGGCCAGCCAAGTTCTGCAGTTCATGGTGACCTCCTTCCAAAAGAGTAAGACAAAGGAAGAGACAGAACTTCCACCCGTCCATATACCACCTATGCAAGACTTAAAAAACATTTTTTTTTAATGTTTATTTATTTTTGAGAGACAGGGAGACAGAGAGACCAGAGCGTGAGAGGGGGAGGGGTAGAGAGAGGGAGACACAGAATCCCAAGCAGGCTCCAGGCTCTGAGCTGTCAGCACAGAGCCCAACACGGGGCATAAACCCAGTGACCATGAGATCATGACCTGAGCCGAAGTCAGACGCTTAACCAACTGAGCCACCCAGGCGCCCCTGCATGATCTTTTTTTTTTTTAAGTACTTTCCTGTGAGTAAAGCTCCATGCCAAGGCATGCCGTGTAATGTAGAGCATGGCTAGGTTTAAGCACCACACAGTCTTCAGCCTGGCACCCTTGGGGCAAACTCACAACTATCAGAGAGCCTGGACATGCTGGTGCCAACAGAGGCACAAAGTACACATGGCTGTGCTACTGGGAAGACCCGAAAGACTCCTTTTCCCCCTCTGAAACCCACTGCATATTGTGGGCCAGAGCTGGCCTGAGGTAAGCAACTAAAGACATACCAGATAGAAATATAAACTCAGTGTGGGTCTTAGTAGGATGCCAAAATGGCATACTCGGTAGAGTTTCTAGGAAAGCTGGGAAGACGAGTTACCTGCCCTGCAATGACGATGTGACGATGCAGGGAAAGAAGATCAGGTTTTCCAGTCACTGAACTAACAAAAAAGGGGAATGCTCAGAAATACCTCAGTGTGTGTGTGTGTGTGTGTGTGTGTGTGTGTGTGTATGGAACTATAAATTACTCTCACCTATATTTTTATTTAAATTTTTTTTTCAACGTTTTTATTTATTTTTGGGACAGACAGAGACAGAGCATGAACGGGGGAGGGGCAGAGAGAGAGGGAGACACAGAATCGGAAACAGGCTCCAGGCTCCGAGCCATCAGCCCAGAGCCTGACGCGGGGCTCGAACTCACAGACCGTGAGATCGTGACCTGGCTGAAGTCGGACGCTTAACCGACTGCGCCACCCAGGCGCCCCTCACCTATATTTTTAACTAGCTTCATCTCCAAAATACATGTCAAAGATCATCACATGTCACCATTTTTACTAATATTTTTCCATTCTGAGCCATCATCATGACTTGGCAAAACTATTACAACAGCTTCCTGATTAGTCTTCCTCCTTCTCTCTTGCCACCTTACAATTGAGTCTCCATTTTTAACTGCATCAATCGGATGCCATCACTCCCCTACTGTGAAACTCTCTCATGAAGGATTTTTCAACAGCAGTAGGAGCCACAATTTGAAACCCCAGGTCTGTCCCAATTATACCCATAGAGGCTGTAGAACATCCAGACATTTCCAGACTCAGATGAGACGCTGTATCACAGGGCATGGGAACTGCCTTCTCTTGCAGCTGCCCAAAGGTTGTGCCAACATGTGCCCCAACGGTTAATCTTTGGCCAGTAAGAGAGAGGAGATGGAACTGTTCCAAGAGGTGGTAGTTTCACATGGCCCGGTTAGAAGATGTATCACATGACCAGACGACTAGCTTGGTTTTCCTGCAAGGTCAAGGCCTGCTTAGTAATAATGTCTTTCCTCTTTCCTTGTCTCACCTTCCCTTTTTCCTTCATTCCTGCTGCTTTGGATTTGTGCCACTCAATAAAACCTTAGCACCTAGGCTATAGTTCCAGCTCTGTTTCCTAAGTAACAGGGCCAAAAACCTATAAGGTAGGTAAAATGAACCTCCTCTGTATTCCTCTAACACCAAAAACTTTCCCCTATAATAGCCCAGATTCTGGAGTCAGACAGATAATAGTTGTGTGTTCTTACACAAAGTTATTTTGCCTTCCTGAGCCTTGTTTTCCTTTTCTGTAAATGACTGTAATAACAGAATCTACTTTGCAAGGCTGTTCTGAGCATTAACTGAGATTATCAAGGTAAATGATGCCAGGCACACAGAAAATCCTCAATAAAACAGACATCATTATGATCATGTCTTATTTATCCTTGTATTTCTAGTGTTTAACATATCATCTGCAACACAGTAGATGTGCTTAATGCTAATCTGTTTACAATACCTTTCCCCTGTATTTTAAAAATGCACAAGGGATGGCAAATATCAAAAAATTTGTATGGTCTCAATACACAGGATTGAGGAATCTGTAAACAAAAAATAAAATTATACATGAATGCTTGTTGGAAAACATTCCTTACTGCAAAATTAAAATTAAGTTAATTTTACTTGTGTTTTCCTCTGCAACATGGAAAAACAGTTAGGTCCAAAGTACAAATGTAGTCACATTTAGGCACAAGATATATTCTTGAAAAGACGTGCACAAATTAGGTTTCAGTAAATTAAACCACATTTCACATGCATTCAGGAAAAACCACTCTGTAAATGACTTCAACAGAGAATGCTGTGGTAGGTTGTTTTAAACTGTTATACATTTCAATTGCCCTAAAATGAAGCCCTCTTCATGTTCATTGATTATGTTGATTTATAATTTTGGCATATCTTAGATTAAGTTTTTATAAGAAAAAAAGGCTAACAATCAATATATTAAAGTCACAGTACTGATCATTAGAGCTATGATGTTTATTTTCTCAAGTACAGCAAACTGAATAGAACCAAAAAGATCCCTTCATCACCAGTGTTAATAAGGAAGATTCCCCCCCCCCATAAAACTACACATGAGCACTTATATATGTGAATGCAGTCTTTTGTGGATATATGTGTGTATCTGAGTACTACACACATTTGAAACCCACATTAAAAAAAGGCAGAAAATACATCAGAATGCTAATAATGATTATCATCTGTATCGTGGTTAAACAGGTGACTTTTACTTTTCTTTTTATGCTTTTCCATATTTTCAAATTTTCTGCAGTATATGTGTTACTCTTTCAAAAGGGCTCAAAAAAGATTTTTTTAAAAATAAGGCACTCATTTTTGATACTTTCAGTTTTGCTTAAATGTTGGAAAAGTCACCAGGTTTCACCCTCTGAAAGCATTTCTTTGTTCATCTTGAATTTACGACTTGTTGAAAACAATATTGATATTGCTGGCAATCAGTTTTATGATCTCTAGTTTTCCGGATGGTAAAACCGCATTCCTACCTCTATGACTCTACTGAAGGTACACAGGTATTGCTCTGCTTCCTGTAAATGCAAAAGGTAAACACTGTGTCCTCAGGAGTAGTTAGGCAATGCTCCTAGACAGGATTTCAGACATGTATCTCTCTTACAGGAAGATGCACAATTTTCCAGGCAGAAGTTGGCAACCTTGAGGATTCCTCTTTACCTTGGAAATCTGTGCCTTTGGCTACACTACAAAATACTGACTCTCAATTAGAGCAGCATTATTCATGATAGCCAAAAAAACCCCTAAATGTTTATAAACAGATGAATGGATAAACAAAACGTCCTATATACATACAACAGAGTACCATTCAGCCTTAAAAAGGAACGAAATAATAACACAGGCTACAACATGGATAAACCTTGAAAACACTACACTAAATGAAATAATCCAGACACAAAAGGACAAAAATTCTGTAATTTCACTTATATGAGGTACCTACAACAGGCAAATTCATAGAGCCTGGAAAGTAGAACAGAGGTTCCCTGGGGCAGGGAGTACCTCACCAAGGAAGTGAGGAGTGACTGTTTAACAGATACAGAGCTTCTGTTTAGGGTGATGAAAAAGTTCTGAGAATGGATAGTGGTGATGACTGCACAACACTGCCAATGTACCTCGTGCCACTGAACTGTATATTTTATTTTTATTTATTTACTTTTTAATGTTTATTTATTTTTGAGAGAGAGAGAGACAGAATGTGAGGAGAGGAGGAGGGGCAGAGAGAGAGGGAGACACAGAATCCGAAACAGGTTCCAGGCTCTTAGGTGTCAGCACAGAGCCCAACGTGGGGTTCAAACTCACGAACCATGAGATCATGACCTGAGCCAGTCAGGTGCTCAACCGACTGAGCCACCCAGGCACCCCTGAACTGTATATTTTAAAATGGCTAACATGATAAATTTTGAAAAAGAAATAAGTGACAGTTTAAACAAAAATAATAACAATGTAGTGTGGGTTTATAACATACATAAACTGTAATAAAAGCACAAAGATTGGGAGGAGAGAAAAGGAAATATGTATCATTAGGTTCTTACACTTCAACTGACGTGATACGATATCACTTGAGGGTGAACAGTGATGGTAAAGATACATGCTAAAACCCCTAAGGCAATCACTTAAATAAGAAAACAAATAATTATGGCTAAAAAGCCAACAAAGAAGATAAATAGTAGCTTATTGAAACCTACTCGGAAGTATAATTAAGTCAATGAAAAAAAAAATGGCAAAAGCACTTACTGCCCAGACTGGTGATGTAAAGCCTAGAATTGAAGCCTTAGCTCCATCAGCCACATATGGAATAATATTTTCTCCCAGACGTGTATCTCTGAACAAGGCTCTAAGGATATTTAAAGCATGAACCTAGAATAAAAAGCTAAAAATTAGATGTGGTTGAAGACCCTGGTAATTCTAAATCTGTACACGTTCAATAACATAACCTCAAAATAAAAAAATTACTGAATTTGAGAAGAAATAAATAATCCACAAATGAAATAGCAGATTTTGATAAAATACAATTAATCTGATAAATTAATTTTTTAAAAGATTTAAACAGTGCAACTAAAAAGCTTGATTCAATGGACATATGCAGAATCCTGCACCTAACAAATAGAGACAACATGTTCTTTTCAAGTACACATGAAACATTTATTTTTTTAAATGACTTAAAACCTAGCCACAAATAAAATCTCAACAAATACCAAATAATTAAAATCTTACATATTATGTTCTGATCACAGTGGAACTAAGTCAGAAACTGATTTCTTTAAATACTTTCAAAACTGATACTTTATTTTAAAAAAAAAAAAGTGGTCAAATGAAAAAAAAATTAACATTTAGGGCTGACCAATAACCAAGGTGCTACACATCAACATTTTGAGACGCAATGTAAGTGGAACTTAAAAAAAAAAAAATGCATGCCTTACATGCTTCTATAAAGAAAAAAAGACTAAAAATGAATGTTCTCGGTGTCCAATTCAGATGACAAAGAACAATAAATTAGAAAAGAGAAAGAAAATTTAAAAGAGCAGAAAATTTTGAAAAAAGCAATGACATAACCAAGACCATTAGCAAAACCTAAAGCTGATTCTTTGAAATAGAAACAAACCTCTGGCTAACCAAGAAGAGAGAAGAAAACAAGCAGTATCATGAATGCCAAGGATGATATGACTACAGATACTACAGAGAATAAAGCAAAAATACTACTGTGAATAATGCTACCCAAATCGATTTGAAAAATTAGACAAAATGAACAATTTCCCAGGAAAAGAATGTATCAAAACAAATAGATAGATGCTTATCATTATATAAAGGAAATCAATAGATAAAAATCCTACCCAAAGACCAAAAACAAAAAAAACAAACCCAATATAATAACTACAACAATTACCAAAAAATTGACCCACATGAATTTATAGATGAATTCTACCAAATATTCAAAGAATAGATAATCCCAATTTATATAAACTATTTGGAGAAGAGAAGACTCCCAAATTTATTTTACCAGTCTAGCACAGCTTGGCTAGAACAGTAAGGACAACTACTTTGGGAAAATGGTAATTTCTATTAAAGCTTAATATACAACATACCCCAAAAACACTTGTAGGTATCTTCTGAAAAGAAATATATATATGTTCACCATTAGGCATGTACAAGAATGTTCTTAAAAGTACTATTCTTGGGGCGCCTGGGTGGCGCAGTCGGTTAAGCGTCCGACTTCAGCCAGGTCACGATCTCGCGGTCCGTGAGTTAGAGCCCCGCATCGGGCTCTGGGCTGATGGCTCAGAGCCTGGAGCCTGTTTCCGATTCTGTGTCTCCCTCTCTCTCTGCCCCTCCCCCGTTCATGCTCTGTCTCTCTCTGTCCCAAAAATAAATAAAAACGTTGAAAAAAAAAAATTAAAAAAAAAAAGTACTATTCTTAATAACCCAAAATAAAAACCAACCCAAATGGTCATCAGCAGAATAATGAATAAATTATATAATATCATATAGCAACGAAAATAAATAAATTACAACTTGGATGGATAATATAAACATAATGTTGGCCAAAAGAAACCACATCAAAAGAGTACATAATGGTATGTTTTCATTTATTTAAAACTTAAAAAAAACAGGTAGAACTAAAACTAAGGTGTTAAAGTTAGGCTAGTAGTTACCCTTGGGGAAAAGGTACCGATTAGAAGGAGCGTGAGGAGGCTTTGAGGTGTTAAAATGTTCTGTCTCTTGCTAGTTACACCAGTATGTTCACCTCGTGAAACTTTACTGTTGTACAGATATGATTTCTATATGTCTTTGTATATGTTATAATTCAACAAAAAATTTTACATAAAAAATAAGGACAGGTACAGCATGAAAAAGAAAAACCACAGGCTAATCTCATGAACCCAGTGAAAATATGCAAAAAATATTTTTTAAAAGATTTTAAGGGAATCTAGCAATGTGTAAAAACAATTCACCATGTCAAAGTTGTGGGTTAGGATTCCATAAGCAAAGATGGTATTGGATCAAAAATAAGTATATTCATGATTATTTGCAAATTCGAGAAGACATTTATCTCAAAAGACACTTGAAAGCATTCAAGGAAATGTGATTTCCTTAATGAGCTATATGACAGATTTAAACCTACAGCAAATATCAGCAATCACATAGGGATAACTGCTATTTCTATTGCTATACAAATCATACTACAAGTTCCAGCCAGCAGAATAAGAAAAATATTTTATGAATAAGAATTAGAAAGGTAAAACAAATTTAGCATTATTTACTGAGGATATGATTATCCATAAAGAAAATCCAAAAGATTTACAGACAAGTCATTAGTTGTAATACACAATAGCTGGCATGACTTCTTTTTTAATATTTAAATCTTCTAGGGGTGCCTAGGTGGCTCAGTCAGTTGAGCATCCGGCTTTGGCTCAGGTCACGATCTCACGGTCCGTGAGTTCAAGCCCTGTGTCAGGCTCTGTGCTGATAGCTCAGAGTCTGGAGCCTGCTTCAGATTCTGTGTTGTCTTCTCTCTCTGCCCCTCTCCCACTCATGCTGTCTCTTTCTCTCTCTCTCTCTCTTACTCTCAAAAATAAGTCCATGAGCATGGCTAGTTTTCTCCATTTATTCAGATCTTTCTCTATGTCTTTCGTTATTTTAAAAATTTTATTCTGTTTATTTATTTTTGAGAGACACAGTGAGAGCGGGGGAGGGACAGAAAGAGAGGGAGACACAGAATCCAAAGCAGGCTTCAGGTTCTTGAGCTGTCTGCACAGAGCTCAACGCAGGGCTCGAACCCACGAACAGTGATATCATGACCTGAGCCGAAGTCAGACACTCAACTGACAGAGCCACCCGGGCACCCCTTTCATTATTTTTAAAAACAGCCTCCTATAAAAGTCTTATAGATATTTTGTGAGAGTTAATTCTACATACTTTATATTTTTTCTAGTGATTATAAACAGTATTTTAAGGATTGTATTATATGTTGCTGGTGTGTATAAATGCAATTAATTTTTTTGCTTATTGTTGTGCTTATATTCAGCACAGAGTCATTTTCCCCAAACAAATCAATAAATTTAAATTCCAACAAAAATTCAAAAGGGGGTTTTGTTAAACTTAGCAAGCTGATTCTATAACTTATATGGAAGAGCAATGGAAAAAATATAGCCAGGATAATTGCAAAGGAAAAAAGGGAAATTCACCCTACCAGATACCAAAAGTTATTGAAAAGATAGTAATTAAAATAGAGTTTTTGGCTCAGAGATAATATAACAGACCAATAAAACAAAACACACAGACATGCATGTCAACAAGAACAGTATATCAGAGATAGAAGGGTGCTATAAATCAAGGGGAAAGGATATACTGTATCAAAAACACTTGTATATTAATTATCCAAATGGAAGGTAATAAAATTATTTTCTTATTTTACACACAAACAAAAACAAATTACAGACAGTGTAAAGACAGAAATGTGAGAAATAAAATTAAAACTTTAAAAAGAAAATACAAAATATGTTCTGACCTTGGTGTATTTATTAAACAAGATCCGAATGTACAAACCATAAAAGAAAAAGCCGGCATATTCCATTTTATTAAAATTTAAAACTTCCATGCAATAATAGAGACCATAAGCAAAGTGAAAAGAGAAGCCACAGATTGGAAGAAGAGGTGTGTAACTCACTAAAAAGAACTGTTATCAGGAAGATCATTTTATTTTTTTTTTAACGTTTATTTATTTTTGAGACAGAGAGAGACAGAGCATGAACGGGGGAGGGTCAGAGAGAGGGAGACACAGAATCTGAAACAGGCTCCAGGCTCTGAGCTGTCAGCACAGAGCCCGACGCGGGGCTCGAACTCAAGGACCGCGAGATCATGACCCGAGCCAAAGTCGGCCGCCTAACCGACTGAGCCACCCAGGTGCCCCGGAAAATCATTTTAAAACAACCAAAAAAACCCAACTCCTGAAAGACAAAGACAAATAACCAAATTAAAGATAGCCAAAAAGTCTTTCAATGGGCAATTCACAGAATTAATTCAGAGGACTAACACATGAAAAGATGTTAAAGCTAGCCAGGTATTGGAGAAATGTGAAATAAAACTGGCAGAGTAGC
Organism: Lynx canadensis; assembly: GCF_007474595.2. NCBI lineage: Eukaryota > Metazoa > Chordata > Mammalia > Carnivora > Felidae > Lynx > Lynx canadensis. The sequence goes on from NC_044305.1 coordinate 62,802,631, forward strand.
ATTATAAAATGCCTTTAGTTGGATGTTTTCACCAAAGTTTAAAAATAGGTCATTTTGGTTAACATAGATCAACTAAAGCAATGGTTTATTTTGTGGACAGGAAAGGCCAACAAAACAAAAGCATCCAGAGCAAGCTTCAAATACCTACCCTATTTTCAATAATTCTATATCTAGAGCAAATACTTTTCTTTTCTTTTCTCTTTCTTTCTTTTTTTTAGCAGATACTTTTTTTTTGGACAGCAAAGATTTAAAATCACTGCCTTCCTAGCAGACTTTGTGTATTTCCATTATTACCTGGGAGACTGTGCTCTGTGAGTCATCTGTAGGCCCAGCCAAGGAGATTAACTCTTTCATTGTTATTTTCAACAAATCCATTTTGCCTTTCTTCGGTTCAGATGCCAATAGTGCCTATGGAAAAACAAGACAAAAATTAACTGGGCTACTGTTTTACATATACCTATTTCTAGTTCCTAGAATCAATCCCAAAATGAAAAATCCCCTTATGAAAACATGTGGTATCAAGGAAGTTAATTAAGCCATTCAGCCTTGGGCAAGTAGTTTAACTTCTCCATCCCTCAGATTCTTCATCTGTAAAATAAGGTGATGGTGATATCATGGCATCTTTAAGGTCATTTCCAGTTTGCTTGTTAACTATACAATTCTAAAAGGTTGAATGAATGGTTCTTACTGAGCACTCTCCTAGGACCACAACTATGTGACAGGTCTCAGATACAATAAGCAAGTCAGTTTTGGGTTTTGTTTTTTGTTTTTTGTTTTTTTTAATTTGACAGAGAGTGCACGTGTACACAAGTGGGGGAAGGGGGCAGAGAAGAGAGAGAACCTCAAGCAGGCTCCACGCTCAGTGAAGAGCCTGATGTGGGGCTTGATCCCACGATCCTGGGATCATGACCTGAGCTGAAACCAAAAGTCCAGACGCTCAACCGACTGAGCCACCCAGGAGCCCCCAGCAAGTCAGATTTTGTAACAAATTTATCAACAAGAAAATCCTCTTTACTTAAAAAACAAAAACACCTGTGGATTAAATTTCTTGCAAGGATTTAGAAACTCCCTGGAGATTGATCAGTTGTTTAATTTTTTACCAAAGAGTCTCTACCTGAAGGACCATCAAACCATAATACTGGAAAGTCCATGGAGCAAAAGGAAATACTACAAACTCCAAAGGGGTCCTATATTTGAATTTTCAAGAGCTGCTAATTTACTTTGTGTCTAACATTTTGCCAATATACATTAAACATAAAAATAGGATATCAAACCACCTGAGCCAATAAAAGGGAATGAAGTACTGATATATGCTACAACATGGATGGATTTTGAAAACATGCTAAGTGAAAGAAGCCAGACATAAAGGCCACACAGTATATGATCCCATTTATATGAAATATCCAGAAAAGGCAAATCTGTGGACACAGAAAACAGATCAGTGGTTGTATAGAGCTAGGAGTAGCAGTGGTTATTTCATTTGTACATAGCTAGTAGCCCCCAAGAGTGAAAGTTTCAAGCTATTCAGCTTTTTGGAAGCTTTTATAATCCATAAAAGAGGTAAACACATCCAAAACAGGTAGGTTTAAAAGACAAATTTATCGGAGCACCTGGGTGGCTCAGTCAGTTGAGCATCCGGCTCTTGATTTTGGCTCGGGTCATGGTCTCACACTTTGTGAGTTCAAGCCCCACATCGGGCTCTGCACTGACAGTACAGAGCCTGCTTGGGATTCTCTCTCTCCCTCTCCCTCTGCCCCTCTTCTGCTCATGCATGCTCTCTCTCTCTGTGTCTCTTTCTCAAAATAAATAAACTTAAAAAAAAAAGACAAATTTATTATAGTATATTTATGCTATTTATGCTCATAAAACATATATACTATTTTTCTAATGACCACTCAAAACATTTTTATATCTCTCTGTACAGAAGATAAGTTCATAAACTAGGCAGTTTTTCTCCGTAGTTAACACTAAGTAGAGGTTTCCATGAGAACATAACTTATTGGTAAGTTATGCTAAGAGGAATGGGGGCCTCTCTGAACAGATTTTTCTAATAATTTAGATTTTACTCAACTAACATAAATAAAAAAGCTACACGCAATTACTGAAATGTCTCCTTGGAGCCATGGCTTTCCCCACCCCCCCCAAGAGTTGTGTGCATAGTTACGACATTCTTTCCAAGGATGGACTAAAAAAGGACATGTCCTGGGGCGCTTGGGGGGCTCAGTCAGTTAAGCATCTGACTTTGGCTCAGGTCATGATCTTGCGGTTTGGTTCGTGAGTTCGAACCCCACGTCAGGCTCTGTGCTGACAGCTCAGAGGCTGGAGCCTGCTTCAGATTCTGTCTCTCTCTTTCTGCCCCTCCCCTGCTTGTGCTCTGTGTCTCTCTCTCAAAAATAAATAAACATTTAAAAAGTTAAAAAAAAAAAAAAAAGAAAGTGTGTGTCCTAACTGCTCTGTCACTATGACCAATATTTAGTACTAGACGGGAGCCAGAGGTGGAATAAGCACACTGCACAAACATGCAACTAGACCTTGCTACTATCTTAACATTTGTCCTCAAGTGAGGCAAAAACACACGAGGTCCAAATGAATTACAGGCAGGAGATGAACCAAACTGATGCAGAATGGGTCAGATCAGAGAGTTTTCATTTCGATGAGCTCTGCATCACATCAACAACCTCTGCAAGTTGGTGTCCATTGTCATCACAAAATGATGACTGTGGAAATTTGACGAGTAAGAAAGAGAAGGAAAAAATGTAGAGGCACTAATAAAACACTTTGTTGCACTTATTTTCATTGCTTTTATTATACCACCACCATTCCTGGACTGAATCTTACTAAATATTAAACAAAGACCTTCCAGGTTGGGGTCTGATTTAATATTGTGAGGACTTTGGTTTTTATTCGTTGAATTCATGAGGACGATAGCCTCTTAATTTCAACACTGTAGAAAAAAAATATTTTCCTATCAACTAGCAATATCTGGGTGTGCTGATATGCAATGATCTTTGAGGTAAAACAGTAAGTGGAAAAAAAGCAAGGGCAAAACAGTGTGTATAATATGCTTTCTTCTGTATTAAAAAACAGAAAATGCACTACCACACACCCATTTTCACATGTAGAGTCGTTCAGGATTCAGGCTGCCCAAGCTTCCAGTCTTAGTCCTGCTCACACTATCTCTGGGGCTTTGGGCAAGTCACTTAACTTTCCTCAGCCTCAGTTTCCTCATCTGTAGTATACAAATGATAACAGGACATATCTCATAGGGCTTGAAGAAAGATTAAATAAGTTAATATATGTCAAATAACCATTTATAAATGTTAGCTACCATTAGGATTAAAATTATTTTACGCATGGACATTTTATGGACGTATTGAAAAGAAATTGCTAATACTTGTTGCTTTCAGAGGAAGTGTTAAGGGTCTTGAAATAACAGGAAGACTATTTTTACTAACTCAAAAAGAAAAAGGCAATGTGCACCCTTCCTAGAAGTGAGCCATGAATGTGCCACAGTGATGTCTGCCTACTTAATACACAGGCGGAAATCTATACCACCCTCTGTTCACATTACAAGACTGACTTTGTAGAGAGGGTTTGTTCCAAGAACAGATCTGTCATGGGAACATACTGTCCACACACGCAACAAAGCCACATACATAAAAGCCAGAATTATCTCTTATGCAATATGCTCCCTCACATGTCAAAGGGATCATCAAAAGACAAATAAAACAAATTATCAAAAGACAGACAGACAGACAGCTATGTCCCGAAGATAAGTACCTGTATGTAGAAAGGAAGTCCGGCACTGCGCCTTGTAGCACAGAGTTTAGATGAGGGATCACTGCATTTAATTTCCTCTAAAACATTCCATAACCAGTGTTCTGGCAGCTTTTGCAGACTCACATTGGGGCACCTAAAAGGAATAGATAAAGCAAACATTTGGAATAATCGGGTACCAAAAGATAAAAGTACGAACTATTAATACACATTAACATTGTTAGAGAAGAAGAAATATCCTTATATTTGGAAGGAGGAAAACTAAAACTTGTCTCCCTTTCTACTTTTCACTTACCTTCCTCTTTACTATGGGTCTTAAGCTAGGTCTGAAGCTATTAAAGATTCCATTTCTTACAAAAGCATATAAAGCATGTGTCTTGTCTGCAAAATAAGCTTTAATACCATGGCTTACACTCATACTCAAAATGTTCTGATGAAGGTTAATGAAACTCTTACAGATAATCTATACTGCAAAACACAAAGAGAATATAACTTTATTATAACTTATGTTCGGTCTTTACAGAGATTATATTCAAAGAAAACACATTTTAAGGTATATCTTAATAATCATTTTCATGTCTCTCAAAATGTGGCCTCCCACAAAATTTTCTTTTTTTTTTTTTTTTTAAATTTTTTTTTTTTTCAACGTTTATTTATTTTTGGGACAGAGAGAGACAGAGCATGAACGGGGGAGGGGCAGAGAGAGAGGGAGACACAGAATCAGAAACAGGCTCCAGGCTCTGAGCCATCAGCCCAGAGCCCGACGCGGGGCTCGAACTCACGGACCGCGAGATCGTGACCTGGCTGAAGTCGGACGCTTAACCGACTGCGCCACCCAGGCGCCCCTTTTTTTTTTTTTTTTTTTAATTTTTTTTTATTTATTTTTTTTTTTCCCCACAAAATTTTCAACCAAATCCTACGGAAAATTAATAAAGCAAGTTAGTATAAACATTTTTAGATTATTTGGACTTTGCTGTTGGTGAGATTCCACTCTACTATATGAAGTGTTACTTTGTTGTGCTTAAGAATATTTAATTTTAATAAAAATTTTTAACCTTATGCCTTACCAGATCATATAACATTATCCTAAGAAATAGCATATTCTGTGGTAGACAGACAATTATTTTAGGAGGATCATAACTGGATTTGACTAAAGTAAATATATGAAAATAAAGAGATGAAATCCAAAGAAAAAATACTCTGTTTTTAAATTGAGGAAAACATTCTGCAGAAAGATTTTTCTTTTTTTTTTTTTAATGTTTACTTATTTTTGAGAGAGAGAGAGAGAGAGACAGAGAGAGAGACAGAGAGAGAGACAGAGTGTAAGCAGGGGAGGGGCAGAGAGACAGACACAGAATCTGAAGCAGGCTCCAGGCTCTGATCTGTCAGCATAGAGCCCAACGTGGAGCTTGAACCCATGGACCATGAGATCACAACCTGAGCTGAAGTCAGACCCTTCACTGACTCAGCCACCCAGGCAACCTGACAACTTCAGTTCCTAATTAAATATTCCAAATAGTAACTCAAATTTAGTTGTTTGTGTCTTGCATAAAACAAATCATATATAAATAATAATACTCTAAGGGGTGCCTGGGTGGCTCAGTCAGTTAAGCATCGGACTTTGGCTCAGGTCATGATCTAGTGTGGTTCACGAGTTCAAGCCCCGCATCAGGCTCCATGCTAACAGCTCAGGTCCTGGAGCCTTCTTTGGATTCTGTCTCCCTCTCTCTCTCTGCCCCTTCCCCACTCACACTCTGTTTCTCTCTCTCTCAAAAATAAATAAACATTTTAAAAATTAAAAAAAAAAATACTACTCTATAGGAAACATTTTTAAAAGTTTGACAGGGGCCTAAAAATATATTTCGGCCGTAGAGGCACCTGGATGTCTCAGTCTGTTTGAGTGCCCAACTCTTGATTTCAGCTCAGGTCATGATCTCACAGTTGGGGAGATCAAACCCCACGTCTGGCTCTGCACAAACAGCACTAAGCCTGCTTGGGATTCTCTCTCCCTCTCTCCCTCTCTGTCCCTCTCCTGGTCATGTGCATGCATGCACGCACGTTCTCTCCCTCTCGAAATAAATAAACATTCAAAAATATGTTGTTTCAGCCATAAACTTTACAATCAAATCTCCCTACTGCCAGCATGCTCTGTGATTTTAAAGGTTTCCTTTTAGCATGGCTTAAAAAATTCACCCCACCCATGCTTCTTCCCACTCACCCCCTCAGCCACCAAAACCAGCCATCCACAATCTGAACTATGAGATTAAAAGAGATCCAAAGGCATAACAACCAAATACAAAGTGTGAACCTTGGTTAGATGCTGGCTTGAACAAAACAAAGGTAAAAGAGGTATTTTCAAGTAATAGAAGAGATTTATATGTACTAGATACTATAGGACACCAAAGAATTATTTCTAGGACGTGTCAATGGCATTATGCACGTGGAAGAAAGTGTCTATTGTTTAGAGATGCACAGAGGAGTGCATAGGACTGGAAATACAAATCAGAAATGCACTTTGTAACAGTTCAGCAAGCCATCAAGAAAGGGACAGACGAAGCAAGTGTGGCAAAACTCTGATAAATGTTGAATCTATCTGGGTGATGGGTAAACGCAGTTCATTTTACTATTCTCTCTACTTTTATACATGTATGTTTGAAATTTTGGTATGTTTTTTGTGTTTATGTATTATACATGTTGAAAATTTACATTTGAAACTTCTCATAATAAAAATAATCCATTCATATAATGTCTGAAATCTTTCATAATATAAATAGTCCTCCTGCACTTTTATATTTATAGGAGTTGAAGTTACTTCTCATCACTGGATTTATACCTCTTAAAAATTAAGATGAATGCATTGAGTTCCACGGAATTGTTTTCTAGTTTATTACTAACATTGCCAGCTTGGTATAATCCTCACACAGTTGCCCAATCAAAAACTGAAATCCAAATGCCCCAGAGCTGTTAAGTGCTAGTGATATAGTCATGGATTACTGTCTTCTATTGCTCAGTCTTCACAGTCTTTTAAGTATATTTGGATTAAAATACTCCACAATGAGTGAGCAGGGAAAAGAAAAAAAAAAAGAAAGAAAGAAAGAAAGAAAAGAAAAGAAAACCAAAGCAAAAGTCATCTTTTGTGATCTAGTCATCCGAAAAAACTGGAGTCACGGAGGTAAATAAAGTAAAAACTAATTGATCTAAGATTACATGTGGATTTAATTTACCTATTCTCTTTCCCACCACAGGACCACCAGCCTTGTAGGACTGGCATTAAATAGTGCTGCAATCTAAGGTCAAGTCTCCTACAGGGAATCACTCTACAGGAAAAACTAAGGGGGAAAGGAACTGTAAGAGGTAAGGGTTTTTTTTTCCTATTTCCTTATGTTCCTAGCAAGTGCACTGAAATACTAGCGCAATAAATACTAGCTTAGTAACGCTCCCCAACACTATCAGTGAGGGGTGACTGGGTGACTCAGTCGGTTAGGCATCCAATTTTGGCTCAGGTGATGATTTCACGGTTTGTGACTTTGAGCCTCACGTCGGGCTCTCTACAGAGAGTCTGCTTTGGATCCTCTGTCTCCCTCTCTCTCTCTCTCTCTCTCTCTCTCTCTGCCCCTCCCCCAGCTCATGAGCTCCCACGCGCGCGCGCTCTCTCTCTCTCAAAAACAAACATTTAAAGAAGAAAAAAAGGCACTGTCAGTGCACCTCTCCTGGGCCTCCCTGACTTGACCCACAGAGGTTCTACCAAAACCAACCAATCTGAAAAGGCAGGCAGATCTGAGATAAGAACAGGCCACCTCACCATGCATCATCCTTCCTCATCTGAACTTACAAGGGCTTGTGACTGTTAACAAATCTCGATCTAATTCTTTTTCTATCTTGATCAACTATTCCAGCTTGAAGGGTCACCTATGGCCTGGTCCCAACCCTCCTACTTGATTGTAACCTTAAAATTCTTCCACATTCCTGTACAGACTTTCTGTTCTAGTAAGGTTGTGCACTTTGCTGGTTCCCATTCTAACACATGTGCTACACACACACATACACACACTCCATATTCTCAACTAAGCATTTGTTTATGATCTCCGTACTTATCCCTATTCATACAAATTAGTAAAACTTCCTCCAAATATTACATCTCACAAGGACCTTTCCTTTCTCAAAGCCTCCAGTGTATTTCGAGCATTACTAGGCACAAGGTGTACAAGGGGTCAGTACAGTACCATGGAAGGGGTGGAGTGTGAGCTGGACTCTGAGGATGTGCGGGCAGAACAGTGGAAAGCCCACATAAGTGGGGTTGAGGAAGGAGGAGATGAGATGACTGAGGAAATAATTGAAGGCCCCAGAGGCAATTCCTTAATTTAGATTCTTGGCTACTGTAACTATAAACAGTTAACCAGGCCTATTTAGTCCCTTATGTGCTGCAAACTAAGACTAAACTCTCCTTGTTAACTTGAGGAATTTGAAAACAAAGATCCGAGAATACTCAATGAGGCCAAATCTGGCAAAGTGCCCTCACCAGAGCCCTCTCTGCCCATTGCCAAGGATCCAGGAGCCTCAGGAGCCCTGGGAAATGATCAAGACACCAGCTCCTACCATCTAGTCCACACGGTGTTTTGCTCTGGAATCCCCCAGGATCAATCCAGCTTTTCTGTAGAATCCTTCAGTTGTCTGGTCTTCAATTTGGACTTTACACTTGACCCTATTTCTTTGATTCCCTAGCATCCTAGCTCTGCATTTCTCCCAGGCCAGTCCTGCCCCCACCACCACACAAGAAAACTAGTTCAATCCTAGAACTCCCGCTCTTTTACTAAAATGAAATGTGCTATATTTTAAACAAAATAAACTTACACAGAGGTGTTTAAATTATCATACTGAAAATGTATTTGCCTGCACTAAAGAAAGAAAAATAAACCTTTACTGAATGCCTAGTATACATCAGATACAACACTAGACTTTTCGCATCTTATCTTGCACAACAACAAACACGGTATGATTTTCCCCAACTGACAGGTGAGACAGTCTATCATAGTGGTTAGGAGGACATGCTATGGAGCCAAGTTATTTTAGAATCCTTGCTCTGCCATGTAATAGCTGTGTGATCCATGGCAAAATATGAAACCTCCCCATTTCTCACTTTTCTATAAAATGAAAAGTGTTGGGAGGATTAAACAAGTTTGTTTTGGTGAAGTGTTTAATACATTCTGAACAGGTTGTTTTCTAAAAGTATTATCTATTATTATCATGAGAAAAGCAAGCTTTATTTTTTTTAATTTTTTTTTAACATTTATTTATTTTTGAGACAGAGAGAGACAGAGCATGAGTAGGGGAGGGTCAGAGAGAGAGGGAGACACAGAATCCAAAACAGGCTCCAGGCTCTGAGCTGTCACCCCAGAGCCCGATGCAGGGCTCGAACTCACAGACTGCGAGATCATGACCTGAGCCGAAGTCGGACACCCAACCAACTGAGCCACCCAGACGCCCCGAGAAAAGCAAGCTTTAAAGAGCTTCAATTTAACTGATAAAGATGGAACAGCTGGTTTACATTTTGACAAGCCACATCCCCAATATATATTAATAATAACCAAAATAGGCAAATAGAACCCCAAAACCAACTGAGCTCAAAAACAAGATAATTATCTGGGTAAAACAGAAGAGAAATGCAAAGCAGCAAGAATGCTGACACCAGAGATCTGGTGGGTTACAGGTCCAGAAGCAGCAGTGATGGCCAGGAACTAGTTCCTGGGGGATAACTCATCTCACTCCCAGGAAATGGGAAATGTCAGGGGCTTCCTCTCCCATGAAGGGAAGTTGGAAAAGGGCTACTGCCAGAGCTCCAGCAGTAGGAAAAGCTGTGGGCCCAGAGAAACCTCGAACCAGGCTGACTTCTAGCTTGGTAACAAGATCTGTAATATTCCCAGTATTACTTTGGGTGGAAAACCCAAAATGCCATTATCTAATCTAATTCCTCTGATAGAGAGGAATGGGCCAAAGGAGAATAAAAAGATAAACCAAAAAGACTCCCAATCATATAGTCAGCAAATCAAAATTCAAAACACAGCCATAAGTTTTACAGTAAGAAAAACTATCTTAAAAAACAATAATTTGAGCATAAATTCATTCCACACGAAACAATTTTATGGAGCAGTCTGACAAAGACCTTAAAATAACTGTTTAGAATACTCAAGAGATAAGGAATAACTTCTATTTTAAAAAGAGCAAGGGGAGCCTGGGTGGCTCAGTTGGTTAAGCGTCTGACTTCAGCTCAGGTCATGATCTCATGGTTTGTTGAGTTTCAGCCCCCTGTTGGGCTCTGCGCTGACAGCTCAGAGCCTGGAGCCTGCTTCGGATTCTGTGTCTACCTCTTTCTCTGCTCCTCCCCCACTCACACTCTGTCTCTCTTTCTCTCAAAAATAAATAAACGTTAAAAAAAAAAATTTAATGTACTTTCAAAATTAAAAAAAAAAAAAAAGATGAATTCTAGAGAATTAGTGACTCAGACGACAGTTTTCTGGTAAAGGTACCCAAAACAGTACAGAAAAAGAAGACAAAAACACCAAATATATATGTGTACAAATGTACCTGTTTGTATACATACATACAGACAATAGCTTGAGAGAAACCAATATATTCTAAGAGGGGTTACAGAAAGCAGGAATAAAATAACTAGGAGAAAAATACTCAAAGAAATATCTAGAAAATTTCCAAAACTGAAAAAAGTCACAAGGCCTCAGATTCAAAGTATATTCCAAGTATCTACTCCAGGTAAATAAACCCATACCTAGGCATATCACAGTGAAATTGTGATTAAGAGAAAACCTTAAAAGCCACAGGAGAAGAAAGAAAAAATAAGATGCCTACAAAGGAAACCAATTACGCCAAAGATAAGTTTCTCACTGGCAATAATAAAAGACACAGATTTTTAAAGCACTGAGGGAAAATAGCTGTTAACCAGAATTCTATACCCAGTTAAACTATACTCAAAAGTGGAGGTAGATAAAGACAATTTGAAACAGTAAGTCGGCCTCCCAGACACCATTATGAAAAGAAATTCTGAAGAACATGCCTCTGCAAAGTTAAGTAGACTCAGAGCAGTGTCAATGTGGTATCTACTAGACATCTCAAACTTAACATACACCAAACTAAATTGCTGAACACCCTCTAAAAATCTATTCTGCCCATATGTAGCATATGATGTAGCATATGAATGATACATATTACGCCAAATATTTTGTATTTTTTTTCTTTTTTTTTTCAATATATGAAATTTATTGTCAAATTGGTTTCCATACAACACCCAGTGCTCATCCCAAAAGGTGCCCTCCTCAATACCCATCACCCAACCTCCCCTTCCTCCCACCCCCAGCCAAATATTTTGGAATCATCTTTTTTCTTAAACATCAAATCCAATCGGTCAATATCTCCTTTCTGTTCTTCCTTCAAATTACATCCAAATTCAGACTACTCTTTACTATCTCCACTACTCTTCAAGCCATCATCATCTCTTTCTTGAATTATAATCATATTGTAATTTCCTAACTGCTCTCTCTGCTTTGACTATTATAGTCTATTCTCAACACAGCAGTCAAAAAAATCCTTTTAAGAGACCATACCATAATACTCCTCTGTTCACAAACCCTCCAATGGTTCCCCATTTTATTCAGAATAAAAGCCAAAGTCCTTTCTATATCTAATACTATCTAGTCCTCATTACCTCTCTGATCTTATCTTCTACAACTTTTTTCCTTATTCCACTCCCATCACAAATGGTTTGCCTGCTGTTGCTTGAATACCGACCCTAGTCCATGCCTCTCAAGACTTTGGCACCCAACCTTCTCTCTACCTAGAACAATCTTCCTCCAGTTATATAACTGTTGATTATAGTGTTCACTATACTTACCAATATGTTCAAATTTTTAATGCTAATTTTTAAAAATCAGGTTTAAAAAAGAGAGAAATTAGATTATTTCCCCAACGTTATAAAGCTTGTGAGTGACAGAGAGAGGATTAAAATGTAGATTGACACCAAAGACCTTGCTTAATAAAAAGGCATTACTTCAAGGTGCCTGTCTTAGATTCTGTTCCACATTTGGCTCAATCTGCTCATGACAGATATTCTATCAACTCTCTATTCTTTGCTTCTGTGGATTTCATTTATTCATTTGGAAAAAAGACCTATCAGGTATCTAGTAGTCTGCTTGGCACTATGCTGTGCCTTAGGAAGGGGAGAGTAGAATAAGAATACCAAATTACACATAATTCAGAAAGCAAGTTCCTGTGGCTTTAGAATGTATTACCACAGTATATGGGGTTTAAGAAATTTACCTTCCTAATCATATTTTATTGTTATCCTTCAGATTGATTTCAATCCCTGTACATATACCATCAGAGTGGGGGTTAGAACAGTTTTTAAACAAACTGAGTGACATGGATGGAAAACTAGCTGGAGAATTAAAATATCCTGCAGAAAAACCACTCAGTGGTTAACCTACTTGTAACTGACTTGACGTGAACTGTGTCTCACTCATTTGGAAGTATTCCAATTCTCTTGGACAACTGGGAACATTTATGTCTGTTAATAAACTTTCCAACATTAACTCATCGCTGGCCTAAAGAAATTATTCCACCTGCACACACAAAGCAACTAATTTCACATTTTAAATGCAAAGTACATTTAAATTCAATACACGAAGCAAAATTCCAGAAAATTATCAAGATTCCATTGCCAGGAAACTAATTATGTGTAAAGGTTAAGCCTTTTGCCAATATCTTCATTTCCCAAATAATAATTTATTTACCAAGCTGTTATCACTAAGGGCACTAAAAGGAAGAAAATCCTTTCCTTTTCCCATATACAGAAAATTTCACTTTGCCAGGTGTAAGAGTGACTCCAAACGAAAATTCATTCAACTAAGTAAGTTAATGGCTTGTGAAAAATGAGTATCAATAAAAACAAAGCTATTTATTACACTAATTGTTAATAAATTTTTCCCCTACCATGGTTCCTTGTTTCATTTTCCTTATGTTTCATTTGCTAATAATTTAAATAATTCTAAATAATGCAAAGAAAAAAGGAGCTTGTTTTGGGGATCAAACCAGAATTTGTCCCCAATCCTGATACAAAGCCAATGATGTGTGTTTACTCAAGCTCACCATTATCAATCATCACCATCATCATCTGAGTGTAAACAGCAATAAGCCATAATTTCAAAAAATAACAAACTCTTAATCTGACTATTCAGAATAATACACTTAGAACCTTAAAACAGTGTATATCACATCAGAGTAAATGATACACAGGCAACCAAGTGGGGAATAAATTGGTATTGGTCCGATACCCAAAACAAAGACAAACACTTTGATTCCTACAGATGAAAACAAAGGAAATTGAAAAAAACATGTACCTAGTTACATTAAAGCAAACAAACAGACTGAGGCTTTCAGGGCAAGTAGAAGAAGGATAACCTGATAATTTTAGAATCATCTCCAAACCTCTACCACATTAATGTTGTTAGGAGGAACTTTCTCACTCACCCAAGTCCAAAGTTTTGTAAAGCAAACCTTTAGCTGCCTAAAACATAAAAAACCAAGTCAGACTTTAAACTAAAGTGGGGGCTCTACACCCTTATACTTGGGGGCAGCATACCCACTAGGTTTAGAAGAGAAAAATTATCCATAATGTAAAAAGAGGTATTTGCTTTCACAAGCTACATGCTTTGAATCAATATTCCATGCACTAGCCTAAAATCATCTACCAATGATACTGAACAAATGAATCTAAGATTCCAAGGACAGGTAAGAAAAGAGTCAGGCGGAAGCTAAAAACAGCTTGGAGAGACATAGTACACTTTCTGGGAATGAAAACTTTATCTCCATTTATTTTACACATCCATGTGGTTTCTCAGATGTCATCTAGCTTCTCTGCCTGCCCTCTTCCGTGCAACTCCATAACACATACGTATGTACTTTCTTTGTTGATGGTCTTAAAGCTAACATCCATACATATTAATGTTTGTACAAGTCTCAAGATACCTTCTATTTTTATATCCACTTGGTTGGGGACTTTCAGGAAAAAAAAAAATCAAAAGAGGACACAAAGTCCAAAGTCCGTATCCTGACTCACAAAGTCCTACATATTTGAACAACCTCATTCAGCTTCATCTTAACACCATTCTGCTCTTTAATACACCACGGGCTTTTACATTAGCTGCTCCCGTTGTTTAAAAAATTCTTCCTTCAGAAAGCTGCTGTTTCTTGCCATTCAAGCCTTGGCTTATGTTAGCATTAAGAGGAAAGAGAGGGGCACGCGGGTGGCTCAGTCGGTTGAGTGTCCGACTTCAGCTGGGGTCATGATCTGGCGGTTCATGGGTTAGAGCCCCGCGTCTGGCTCTGTGCTGACAGCCTGGAACCTGCTCCAGATTCTGTGTCTCCCTCTCTCTCTCTGATCTTCCCCCGCTCACTCTTCTCTCTCTCTCTCTCTCTCTCTCTCAGCAATAAACACACCCTTTAATATATAAACTCCATGATACCAGGGACATTTTCTGTCCTATCCACTTCTTTATTCCCAGCACCTGTAACAGGGCCTAACATCCAATCAGGAACTCAGCAAATACCTGTTGAATAAATGAGTGACCCATAACTTAGAAATTCCTTTAAGAGTGCCATTCTAAAAACCTAGGTTGACAAAGAAAGAGTGGTATGGTAACTGGAAAAGAAGGTATAAACAGAAGTGCTTTCCAAAAACCAGAGGTGCCACCATTAGAACCAGTAGATGCCGTTAATTATTCTTCCCATCACCTGGGATAGACAGCTCAGTTAAAGGGACCTTTTCTTTCTTTTTTAAATGTTTGTATTTATTTTTGAGAGAAAGAGAAAGAGACACAGTATGAGCGGGGGGGGGGGGGGGAGAGAAAGAGGGGGACACAGAATCTGAAACAGGCTACAGGCTCTGAGCTGTCAGAGTCCGACACGGGGCTTAAACTCATGAACCGCAAGATCATGACCTGAGCTGAAGTTGGACACTTAACCAACTGAGCCACCCTAAAGGAACATTTTTTTTGGCCTTTCATTTCTGCCTTGTAATTTATGTTTACGTCTCTAATCCCAAAGATTAAAATGCTGAGCTGCAAGTTCTTCTAAGAACAAAAACCATGTCTTATCTATATTTTTTCTGTGATGCCTATCACAATTTCTTATATATAATAGGTGATCGAAACTTTTGTTAAACTGCTAATCTCTGAAGCAGTATGAATTTCCAAAAATATTTGGATTCTAGTGCCAGCTTGTTCACTAACTAGATGCGTGGCTATCAACAAATCGCTTGATTTCTTAGTACATAAGAATGAAAAGGAGATAATTACAAGATTGCTTTGTAATTCAATGAGATATTATTATCTGGGTTACTAATCCAAATAAAGAAAGCAATGACCCTAAATTATATAAGTATCCAAAGCTCCTGATGAAAATGTCCCCCAAAACACTGCGTCCCTCATGGCCTCAGTTCTTTGCTCAGGTTCTCACATGTCCCTCTTAGTTCTACAGAGTTAAGTGTTTCAAATTTGGATCCTAGTAACTGCCTCTAGGTTCACAGCAATTCTGAACTACCACATCATATTCTCAATGGTCAAACACAGCGTTTCCTAACACAGCATGTGGCATACAGGAGATGTTCAAGGAATCTTTTATTGAATGATTAAACAAGGACAACTAGGGTTGGTGCCAGGGGCTGCACACTAGTTGCGGCTTTAGTTAGGCAAATAAATGGGAAAAACAAAAACAAAAACCAGGTGTAGAAAAGGAGGGCTAGAACTTTAAGGTTTCTCCATGGTGAAGCCACCACGGTGCCTATAAAAACACAATAGCCTAATCTAGAGCTCTGACTGGCCAATGAACCTTCTGTCTACAACCTTCTGTCTCCAACAAGGAAAGATTACTTTATAAGGAAGTGATTTCAAAACTCCAGAGTTGCTGGTCCTTACGATAATGAAGGGATTGAAAGGTAAAAATGGAACCAGGCAAGGCTCCCAAGAACAATGCAACAACTCTGGTTGTTTGTTTCGGTTCTTCATCACACAATCCAGGGGCAGCAAGGAAAAGGGAAAGGTTCCTGAGTGAAGCAGTCCTTGGTTCTCTGTGCCATCTCTCCGCAGTCACCAACCACAGCCGTGGAGAACGCCAAACCTGATTTTGGTAGCAAGCGCCTCTCCACAAAAAGAGGAGACATCCTCTCTGTCTGAAGGATCATTTGTTTTATTTCACTCCCATGTCCGCTTAATACAAAATACACAGTGTCTTCAGTCTTGAGTACATCATACAAATTGTAACTTTCTTACAAAGGATTCCAGGTTCTTCATAAGAAACTCTCCTTAAATGTTATTAATCCACAAAATACTCCTAAGAGATCAGTTTACCAGTTCTAAAGGAAGTTTACTAAAAATGATCCAACTTCCCTCAATCTTCCATGGCCCAAATACCCAGACTTTCCCAATCAGGAACTAGAAAGCAGCACTGTACAATGAGTAGGACGCTCAGAGCTGCAAACAGGCCTCAGAAAGCGGTACCCTCTCACTTTCTCAGAGAGCACACAGCACCCAGAGAGGTTAAATGGCTTTCCTCTTGTCAACAAGGCTGGTAGGGAGAACTCAGCTCTAATTCATAACTCAGTATTCTCTTCTCTAAACACTGAGAGAGGGACACCTGGGAGCTCAATCAGTTGAGCATCCGACTTCAGCTCAGGTCAAATCTCCCAGTTCGTGAGTTTGAGCTCCGCGTCAAGCTTTGTGCTTTGGATTCTGTGTCTCCCTCTCTCTGCCTGTCCCCTGCTCGTGCTGTCTCTCTCTCAAAAATAAATAAACATTAAAAAAAAATTTTTTTTTTAATAAACACTGAGGGAGACGGTGGTTGAGGGTGTGGGGTGGGAGGAATCAGACCATTCTGATTCTCCTGTTCAACACAGTCAGGAAAAAAAAAAAAAGGAAGAAAAAGGCTGACAATTGGGGTGTGGGAGAGTTGTTTTTCGTTTTTCCTATGCTAAGTGCTATGGCCTCAATCTCTACTACAGAAATAAATAGGGCAGGCTATAGCTGGTGTTTAGGCCTTTGTGTTGTCTTGAGCAAATCACTGGAGCAAATTATTGTTCCATAAGCAGATTAATCCAATTTCTACCCACAAAGCTATCTCACTCATAGTGGATAAGCATTCTAAGATAAGCATAAAACCCGCAGACTGAAATCAAATTACATTTGCTGTATACTCAACTAATTGGTCATTAGACTATTTTGTGCCAGTAAATCAGGTTCCCTGACTACAAAGTGGCTTTCCAATGGCTTAATCCATCCACCTAAGTATGGTAACACAGAGCTATTTTTGTTGAGTTCTGATTAGTTTTATTACTACTGTTAATTGAGAAACATTACTTTCATTTCCTCAAACTCTTTCAGTATGGTCATTTTTCCTAACTTAGAGATTTTTCCCAATTTCCAATTATTTCATAAGCTAAATTCTCCACTCCATTCGTTCTTTGGTCAAATATTATGTTTATGATCTCAAGGTTCACGTTTATTATTTCCATTAAACTAAACAAGGACAGATGTGCAGGAAGGCTGTGTGCATGTGCATGCACATTTTAAAAAGGTAACATAACCCTGAAGCATGGAGAAATTTTAAGCCTGAAAAATGATTTGTCCAAATGAGATCCAGTGAGAAAGCTACATATCAACAGAAGTCATCTGAACCTCCCTCACCACCATCAAATATAGTTGAGGTTTACTGCAGACTAAAACATTTTGAGCCTGAGCTGCAGGCACAGGCAATAAGGACAATGACCAAATCTAAATTGAATTACCAATAAGAAGGCCATAGGGAAAGAGCAAGATACAGGGGATTAAAAAAAGTGCTTAGAAGTGCAGATCAGATTGTCAGTTCTCTTAATATTTAATATAACCATTCCCTGAGATCAAGGAGAAAAAATTAATAATAAAAACTTTGGGACTTCACTAACAGAGCTGAGATAGAGGTTACTCATTGAGAACAAGAATCCTGTTATGTCGAAATGACTCAATCCCATTATGAGAACTTTAAAAACAAGTATCAAAGTTCTAGAAAGAAGGTAATATCTGACTCACCTACGGAGTGGGCTTAAAAATGAAAATTCAGGGGCCAAAAACCAAAGACACCAAGATTTAGAATTTAAATATTAAAACATCTCAGTTTTCAATAAATCCTTTCAATTCACTACATAAATGGGAAGTTTAAAGAATTTTAAAGAATTATGAAGAATAAATACAGCTTCCCAGAGTGATTATTGCTTTGTTATTCTTTATATAATTATTCATGTTTTAAATAAAATTCATAGGACACTCAGAAATTTAAAAAACTGTCTTATTTAGGGATGCCTGGGTGGCTTAGTTGGTTAGGTGTCTGGCTCTTGATTTCAGCTCAGGTCATGATCTCATGGTTCATGAGATGAGCCCCATGTCAGTCTCTGTGCTGACACCGTGGAGCCTGCTTGGGATTCTTTCTCTGCCCCTCCCTAACTCACATGCATGTGCACGTTCTCTCTCTCTCTCTCTCTCTCTCTCTCTCTCTCTCTCGCTCTATCTTAAACTAAATAAACATTTTTTAAAAGTGTCTTATTTAGACACATTTGCCAAAGCAGATGTAAATAAAGGTTTAGACATGACTGTATATTACTTCATCAGGAGTTAAATGACTTTTTCATCAAATCTAATACATTACAGTCTCCATTTGTTTCTTGCTCAATCTCATATTCTTTAAAGACTTGGTCTTTCATTCTGCAGCAAATTATTTTTTCATTACTATAATTCAGTTGTTCATAAGAAGTTTTCTGCTGAATTTAAATTGTAGTAGCTACAGGGGTGCCTGGGGTGGCTCAGTCAATTGAGCATCCAACTTTGGTTCAGGTAACGATCTCACGGTTCATGAGTTTGAGCTCCACGTCGGGCTCTGTGCTGACAGCTCGGAGACTGGAGCCTGCTTCGGATTCTGTGTCTCCCTCTCTCTCTGTTCCTCCCCTACTCACACTTTGTCTCTCTCTCTCTCTCTCAAAAATAAATAAAGATTAAAAAGAAAATTTAATTGTAGTAGCTATAATTAACTGATGAAAGTTTAAGTACATATTTAAATTACTTCTGTCTACTATCATTGTTGATGTCCATGAATTAGAACTAGCATTTTTATGACAAAAACTGCTAAATGTCGGCAGTTCATTTTTTCAGGCCAATAACTGAAAATGATTGCAATTATTGCAATAAATAGCTGTAGGCTAAGCTATATTTCAACAAGCAGAGCAATTCAAATATGTGTAGAATAAGACAATATCAAGTATTCACAAAACACTCTTCTACATTTAGAATTGTGGTCAACAATTTAGCCCCTTTACAGTTAGGATTAATTCATGATCGTACAAATGAAAGCTAGAGTCCCTGGCCTAACACCCTAGTTTAAGATTCTTTCATTTTCACTGAAACAACAACTTTAAATACTAAAGCCATAGAGGGTAAACAAGCAAACATAAATTTCACCAGAAACTTGAGAGTTATGAGTTTAATGCACTTAACCACTTCAATCAAATGCTTACACTGGTTTTTGAAGAAGAGTATGCATATTTCATCAAATTCTAAATAGAGAACACCATATAAGAAAAGCAGAATCTAGAAAATTAACTCAACATGTTGTTTGTATGTGTGTGTGTATGTATGTGTGCGCAAATGTTGCTTTCAAAAAATTCCCAGAGAAAAAGAATAGCATCTCCCAATCCTATTTATTCTTAGATGATTGTTTAATAGTGAAGTCAGTTTACATTTGAAGACGTTTTGAATAATCCTATTAAAAACCAATTCAAACAACGTGGCTCATGTTTAACTCCAGTTATTTATCCATCAATCTCTTTAAGTGTTTCCTTCCCTAACACAGCTGTAGTTCAAGAGGTGGCCAGCAGTTGGCCTCCATTTCATGAAAATCCAGCAGTGGATTTTCATGAAAGCCCAGATTTCTTTTTGCAAACTTTTTAACAGTTATATGAAAAATAACTTTTTCATAACTTAAGAGCTTATAAAAAGCTTTTAAAAGGATCCAAAAGAAACACATTTTCTCTTAAAAATCAAAACCAAACAAAAGGAAGCCACACACATTGTTAAGACGTTCTTGCAAAACATTCTGTTTGGCAGATCAGAAATGTCTCCAAAGGGACCAAGAACCACTTAGTTTGGAATTCAACAGTTGAGAACTCAGAACAGGCTGGTTAAAAGCCAG
The DNA here is from genome assembly GCF_007474595.2 of Lynx canadensis. NCBI lineage: Eukaryota > Metazoa > Chordata > Mammalia > Carnivora > Felidae > Lynx > Lynx canadensis. The sequence goes on from NC_044305.1 coordinate 62,822,680, forward strand.
TAGTGACAGCCATGAGGAGATCTTTAAAGCAGATTAGGAGTGGCTGAGACACCAGGCACTGGGCCTTGCCTGCTCTTCCTGTTCCATTTATTTCGAATGCCTTCAAATGTACCATTCAACCACCCAGTACAGTACCACTGTTCAAAAGCCTCTGTCCTTGGTCCTCTGTTCTCTTCTCCTTTTATGCTCTCCCCTAAAGACTGCAATCCTACTAACTATAATGTTTATGGTGATAACTGCTAAGCCTACATCTGTTTGTTGTATCCCCCAAATTTAATCCCCTATCTCCCAGCTCTGACTTAAATATTTCCACCAGGATATGCCATCACCAGCTCACATAAAACACATACAAAACAAATTTATTCATCTTTTTAAAAATGTTTATTTATTTGAGAGAGAGAGAGAGAGAGAAGGAGAGAGCACACGAGTGGGGGAAGGACAAGGAGAAGGAGAGAAAGAGAGAAAGAGAGAGGGGGAGAGAGAGAGAGACAGAGAGAAAGAGAGAGGGAGAGAGAATCCCAAGTAGGCTCCATGCTGTCAGCACAGAGCCCAAAGCGGGGCTTGATCTCATGAACTGTGAGATCATGATCTGAGCGGAAATCAAGAGTCGGACATCTAACTAACTGAGCCACCTTGGCGCCCCTGTTCATCTTTATCAAACTAATTCCTTCTTTCAGTTTCTCTGCCTCTGTTAACATCAATCCCATTGTTCACCAAGAATTAAACCACTGGAACAATCATGGACTCCTGGTGCCCTCCATCACTCACGTTCACTTGGTTCATGTGGTTCAGATCTCATTTTTCAAAGATGGCCATTGCAATATCCCACATGCATTTCTATAATATGATCTCGCCACTTCACCGTTAAACAAAAAGTAGAGTCTAATTCCTCTCTTCTTGAATCTGGACTATCCTGAAGACTCACTTATAACCAAAAGAATGTGACTGAAGCAGGGCTATGAGACTTCTGAGGCTAGGTCAGAAATGACCATGCAGCTCCTGCATGGTTCTCTCGGGACTCTTTCTGGGGAAGCCAGCTGCCATACATGAAAGTCAACTACCTTAAGAATGCCATGCTGAGAGACCACATGTAGTCCCAACCTTCCAGCTGTCCCACCAAGGTAACATAAATATGAATAAAGCTGTCCTGGATCCTCCTGATCAGTTCATCTGCCAGTTCAATGCCACCAACTGAACTCAGTAAACATGCTGAGAAGAATCACCCAGCGGAGCCTTGCCGTAACCCTTGACCCATAAAATCATGAAATACATAGATATATTATGCAAATATAATAAAATGCACAGCTTCCTTCTAAGCATTCAATACATCGTGTGTGGAGTTGTTACGAAGTGGGGCTAAATGCTAACTGACATGCCGTCTCTTTCCCTCCATTCCCAGGGCCATCATCACAGAGGAAGCTCTCATCACCTTAGATCTAGATCATTATAACTGGTTCCGGGCTCTCTTCACTGTAATCTGTCATTACAGATCTATCTAATCTAACAGTTCCAACTGGAAAACCACTTTTACACACCAACACCACCATCAACCTCAATCTCATTGATGTTTTCCATTTGTGGAAAGTTTCATAATGCAAACTTGATCCGCACGACAATAGCCAGAGATACATCAATAGGGCGAATATTCTTTTTGTTACTTTAGAGATGAAGGGATCAGAGCTAAAGAGATTAACTTTTGTACAATCTCACTGCCAATAAATGGAATGGATACAAACAGAACTGAGAGCCTATGTCAAAGTTTACTGCTATTTCTCTGTTCTGTGATGCCTCCTATAGTCTATTTCAGATTAAAAAAAAAAATATTCAATGCCTTTCTCCATCCCTACTGCAGCAAACCTACTTTCTAAATATCTGTAATACGGTCTCAATCTACCCAGGGGTACAGTATTGCCTGCTAACACCACCACCACTACAATAAGAATGGCCTATTTATTCACCTACCAATATGTCGTGCTGATTATAGCCTCTGAACATCTGCTCATTAAGTTTCCGCCTCTCTCCTGCTATCTACTTAAACTTCCCTCATGTGTTAGCAGAAAATCTACTTCCTCCATTAAGTCCTAGCAGCCTATTGCTGTTACTTTCTCTCTGCAAGTCCAACATCATTTGTAAATTTGACCCACATTTTGACAATTACACTGGATTGTTGATCTTGTTCAAGTGTGTTGGCCTCACTTTCCAAACAGGTATTCAGCTAACACACATCCATACATAAAGCGATGTTAGGTGCTTACAGCCAGTGTCTGTTCTGACCAGTCAGTACCCATGAAATACCCTCTGTTAAATATCTTACGTTTCATCCCTGCTTATCTCATAAACAATAAGCTCTTTAAGAACAGGACCCTTGTCTTATAAAGAAGTATTATAGCCTCCAGACCAAACACACTACTAAGCACACAACTAGTGTTCAGTATGCATTTGATAATGATTTGAAGGGAGTGAAGTGTGTTATCAGAAAAAATATCCCTAAAGTCATGTCTACACCAGAAATAAAGAATAGAAAAGATAATAAAATATTTTCAAGATCAGCATTTTAATGTCAGGGCCATTCTATAACATATCGTTTAAAGATATTCTGTGCAGCCCATAACTGCAAAATGTTCTCTAAATGTTTTTACCAGGAGTGTGAAAAAAAAAAAAAAAGTTTCAAAAATATTCAAGGAGTAGATGTCTTACCAGCCCAAAATAAAATGTTTGCTGAGGCTACAAGACTGGCAGAACTCTGCTTCATTTCAAAAAGTTTCCAGGCAATGGAAATGTTTTCCTGGAAAATACTACCTTTTATTTAGAGAACACTTGCCATGAACACTTAGTCATTAAGTAATTTAAGGTTTCCTCACAAGTTCTTTAGAGGAAATCTATTATATGAATGAATGAAATTATCAGCACCTATAATGTCAAAAAAACACATTTGGCTAAATACATGAAATCTACCTAAGTATTTTTCCAGGTGGGGGGGAAATATATTTGATACTTTTTGGTCTATTTACTCTTCTTTAAAATTTTTCTATAAGATAAAATTATAAAGGAAAACACAAAATCCGTGTTTCTCTGTCTGTAATATACACAAATCCAAAAAACTGGAAGCTTATTTTATTCCAAATGCCAGGTAATTTTCAAACAGACAAAACAGTCATTTCATTCAACGAAAAGAAATGGTAACTTCAAAGCTATTTTTAGCAAAAATCTCTTGAGTTTGCTTCAAATCACCTTTCAATGGGAGAGCAACTTGGTTTGGACATTTCACTCAATCATCTGCAGTAAAGCACACAATGAAACCTAAGAAAACAATTTCTTCCAAAAGTTTGAAGCCAACTAAGTCTTATTCTTTCAAACATCAAAAGACACAAGTAAATTTTAACTCGAGCACATGGTTTGTACCTTTACTCTTTTTAAAATGTACACAAAAGGATATTTGTTTTGTTTACCTGTTTAGTATTTCAGTGAGTTTCACAAAGCCAGTGTAAGCCAGTTCAAATGCTCCTCTGTGCCTGGACTGTAAGAGGTGTTGTTTAAAGTAATCTCCTATTTCTTTTACCTTTAAAACAAAATGAAAAATAAATGTCTGATTTGTATGTATATTTACAGATATATTTATGTCAGTATTATCATTTAGAACTCAGGACTAGTTCTCTATCCATTTAGCACTTACTCTGTGACAAGTAGTATTTTAAATGTTTTTATAACATCACATTTAACCTTTACAGTAATTCCATGAAATAAGTACTATTATTATCTCCACTTTTCATTGGGGAGGGGGCCCAGAAAGGCCAAGTAACTTATTCAAGGTCACACAGCAAGTAAGTAGTAGAGCCAGTACATAAAGCCAGGCAGTCTGGCTCCAGTTGGCCGTCTTTAACTGTTACACTAGAACTGCCTCCCTATGCCAGCTGCACAGACCTCACTGTGTTCTCTGTTAGCTCCTATCACTCAACACCAATAGCAAAGCACACAAGGCGACAACCCTCACACACCTATGGCTAGGTGTGGTTAAAATATACATAACACAGAATTTAACATTTTAACCATCTTTTAAAATGTTTTTTTTTTAATTTTTTTTAACGTTTATTTATTTTTGAGACAGAGAGAGACAGAGCATGAATGGGGGAGGGGCAGAGAGAGAGAGGGAGACACAGAATCAGAAGCAGGATCCAGGCTCTGAGCCATCAGCCCAGAGCCTGACGCGGGGCTCGAACTCGCGGACCGTGAGATCGTGACCTGAGCTGAAGTTGGACACTTAACCAACTGAGCCACCCAGGCGCCCCTTTTAGAATGTTTTTAACGTTTATTTTATTTATTTTTTTTTTTTAAATTTTTTTAACGTTTATTTATTTTTGAGACAGAGAGAGACAGAGCATGAACGGGGGAGGGTCAGAGAGAGGGAGACACAGAATCTGAAACAGGCTCCAGGATCTGAGCTGTCAGCACAGAGCCCGACGCGGGGCTCGAACTCACGGACCGCGAGATCATGACCTGAGCCGAAGTCGGCCGCCCAACCGACTGAGCCACCCAGGCGCCCCTAACGTTTATTTTTGAGAGAGAGACAGAGCATGAGCAAGTGGAGGGGCAGAGAGAGAGATGGAGACAGAATCCGAAGCAAGCTCTAGGTTCTGAGCTGTCAGCACAGAGCCCTACGTAGGGCTCGAATCCACAAACCACGAGATCATGACCTGAGCCGAGGTCGGACGCTTAGCCAAGCCACCCACTCATTTTAACCATGTTTAAGTGTACAGTTCTGTGACACTCAGTACATTCACACTGTTATGCAACCATCAGCACCATCCATCTATAGAACTTTTTCATCTTCCCCAACTGAGACTCCAATCCATTAAACAATAACTTCCAAAAATTACCTTTAGAGATATACACTTGTTAATGGCAATGCAAGATTTGTGCAAATGGACTCCTGAAAACTGAAAAGTGATATGCTTTATTCTGAGTCGGAACCATGGAATTTTCCAGAATGCTACCTAATCACTTTCCTACATGTTGCAAGTTTAGACAAATAACAAATATGGCAATTTATTTTAAAGAAGACATGATTAACAATTAGTTGTTGATGAGGTTTTGTACAGAATTAACTATTAAATGGGCTAATTGTACTTTTATACCAGTAAGGTTCGGCGGCTACAGACTTTAGAAAAATCCAAATTTTGTATAAAGCTCAGGACCAAAATTGTAACTGGCTCTCTCTTTTTTCTTTTTTTTTTTAATTTATCTGGAGTCGGGGAGAGGGGTAGAGAGAGAGGGAGACAGAGAATCCCAAGAAGGCTCCACGCAGCTACCATCCAGAGTCTAACGTGGGACTCAAACCCACAAAACTGTTGAGATCGTGACCTGAGCCAAAATCAAGAGTCGGACACTCAACTGACTGAGCCCCCAGGCGCCCCTGTAATTGGCTCTCTTGATCCAAGACTCCCCAGCAGATCACAGTATGGTGAGAAGGCAAGATGTCCCAAGATAGTTCAGATATGCTTACCTAGAAACACCTTCTACCTCTGCACAATGACTAGGTTAGTGCCCTGAACACATTAGAGATAACAAACAGTGCAAGGTGTAGTTAAACATGTGGCCATGGGCAAGTGTCTCAGTTTCCTCATCTACAAACCGGCGACAGCAGTAGCACTTGCCTCAAAATTATATATTAAAATGAATTAATAAACTTACAAGTCCAGAACAGGACCATAACTTATAATCCAATTCAGTTCTGGGTTTCCAAATAGAGGAAAAGTAAAGACATTACTCCATACTCAAAATATATCTGATTATAGAGAGGCAACAAGCAATACATTTAGAGAAGTAAGAATCAGATATAAAACAACAAAGAACCAGAAAAGCAGTTAATAATAGTAATTTAAAAAGTCTAACACTTTAATATCCCAAAGAATGAGGGGTCACGTTTTTCAGCTCAAGTTTTCAGGTAAAGATCTGATGATACTCCTACTTTTTAATATATATTTTTTAAGACCCACATACTACTAGTTATCAAAAGCCACAGTCAAGGTAAGCTTTGTCATTTTCTCTTCAATACGGTAATTTCAGAGCATATTTTCATCAGAATTATCAAGCCTTAAATCTGAATTTAACCCCCAAGATAGATCTGAAGCTCAGTAATCCTACAAAATGGGGACCAGAAGGAATTCCAGTTAGCTATATTGTTATGGCTATCGTTTCTATTATTAGAGAAATAAAAGAAGATGTCTAAGAAGGTGTTTTAAGCCATGGAAAATAAAAACAGGAAGTCATAAAGTTGGGGTCTAAGCTCCTTAACTTTTTTTTCTAAAATGTTACAGATAGTAAAACATACTTCAGGAAAAGACAAATGTTAACTATTAAAGTGCTATTCTGTGAACTTACAGTGGTTCACCATCTAGTTCTTAAGCAAAGATTTTCTTTTCATTACTTCCTTTATCCTAACTCTTTTTAAAAGGGCCTAAACCAAAAAGCATATAATAAAATCAAAGACCTCAGAAGCATGAACAGTGGACGTTCTTCTCAAGGGTGGACCTCGATATTTTAGGTAATCCTGGCCTCAGGAAACAGAATGAGGTTCTCAGAACACAATTGAGAAGTAGACAGTTTTTCCTCATTTTATACTGAACATAATCTCCCACCAAACCCACCTACGTAATACTGCGAATTTGTGCCTTTGAAGAGAATATACAATGTATGTTAATTAGACAGTAAATATTTCTGGAGCACCCAGCCAAATGCTTAGTAGCTTAGTGCTAGGGTAGATGTGGAAGAACAAAACAAGACATCTGTCCTCAAGAGGCTTTCAGTTCAGAGAAAAACACTATGCTGAGTGGTACCCATTAGATGCCTAACAACTCCAAGAAATGAAAGATCCTTCTGCTCTGGAATAAATTATTGCAAGAAGCTTTGTGTTCAGACCTTGAACCACATATACTTGGGTGGATCAAAATGGAAGAGGGTAAGTAACATGAGAAGAGGCTGGGTGGCTAGAAGGAATGAATAAACATTTATTAAATACCTGCTACCCGCCAGACACTTTACTGGATCTTCCTATATGAAGGAACACAGATTATGTAAGAGAAGGCTAGGAGACCTGGCTGAATGACCTTAAGGTTCCATTCTAGGAAACAGAGAAAGATAAGGTTGCAAACTGGGAATGAACCCCATTACCAAGGGTTGAAAGAGTCAGCAGGGCAGTGTGGTCTCTGAGCAGCTGGACAGGAAAAAGGGCCATGCTCACACCTCCCACTGGATAATCAGATGACAGGCACAGATTTGACCCTAACAACTTAGAAAATTAATGACAACAGTCAGAATCAGAAATAGATTTTTGGGGCGCCTGGGTGGCTCAGTGGGTTAACCGTCTCACTTGGCTCAGGTCATGATCTCACGGTTCGTGAGTTCAAGCCCCGCATTGGGCTCTGTGCTGACAGCTTAGAGCCTGGATGGAGCCTGCTTTGGATTCTGTGTCTCCCTCCCTCTCTGCTCCTCCCCCAGTCATGTTCTGTCTCTCAAAAATAAATAAACATTAAAAAAAATCTTAAAAAAAAAATAGAATTTTTAAATGTATCTTAAAAATGAAAAAGCCTTCTGAAAACTCCAACCCAACTGCCTTTTTATTAGATGCGACTGAGGTCCTATCTAAAGTTGACAAAAACATGGATGATTTCTTCACAAAATATTTCTTAATGAATAACATACATCTCAAGATTTCTGAAAGAGAATTAAGGTATAAATGCAAAAAAAAGGGGGGGGGGCACTGATTTCTATTCTTAAATTCTAGTGACTATCTTTTTAAGTTTAGCAGATCCTGGTTCTAAATGTTCATAAAACCTATTTCTATAGGTCAATTAACACGCTTTCTGGATTTACAGGGTGTAAATTTCCACAGGGGAAAACAGCTACATGCCATGTCTCTAGGCATCTATAATTTACCACTAGGCTAATTAGAGGAGCTAAATGTACAATCAAGAGTCTAAAACCCATACAGGACAAATTTAAATACATTTTTAAGTATCTGTCCTTTGTCTATAGAGAGAAATTCGGCTGAAAAATCAAGGCTAATTCCATTCATTTTAAAGTAGATAAACCAAAAGGGATTTAAGTGTTGGTGGAACATTTCTACAAAAAGCACATGCGGTGGTTAAGCTCTGATACTCTGATATAGTGGGAGGTCTGGGTTCAGGAACCCTACTCAGCCTCCTTACTAACATAAGCTAATTCAGCTGACATTATTTTATTATATTATTTATATGTGAAATGGAGATAAAACTAGAACCTACTTCATAGGATTGTTCTAAGAAATAGGTAAAATTACACATAAGCATTGTGCAGAGAACCTGTCAGAGTAGCAAACACTAAGTGTCCGTTTTGTTTTTATTTTGTATCACCAAGTAGTGAGACTTAATCCCTTAATTTAAATTACAACTTTAGGACACAGCCACTTCTTATTACCTTAGGAATGTCACTAATTCCTCTTTGGTTAAATAGAACGGTTTGTAAAAGTTTATGCCACAGAGGTTAATTAATGTTTTAAACTGTACATTCTCTACTATAGGGATTTCTTACTAAAACCGGGGATTCTTCAAAGCCCAAATGTTGCTCTCCTACATAATAACAACAAAGATTATATTTTTCTGGTATTTAGACATCTTCTTAGCAGTTTATTCTTTGCTTTCTAGCAAATTCCTAACCACGTGCCATTTTAACTGGTGTCCTTTAGTCTAACTTTCTACAAACGTTTATCTTGTATCTCCCATTACATTTCTAAGCCCTTCGAGGTCAGAGAACCACATATTACATTTCTTTATGTTCCCACAACACCCTTGTCGTATGGCAGTCAACAAACAGGTGACTTAAGAGATGTGTTTAATTCCATTTCACAGCTTAAAAATGGTAACCTGAATTCAGTACAATTCAATGCATACTTATTCATAATTTCTAAAAAATAAACCCTGGCAAAATACAAAAGGCAATTTCTTTACGACTTACAAATGCCAATAAACCTAGATCTCCTGTTGCAGACCATTACGGAAAATCTAAAACGGTAACCAAGACACTGAGAAAACGTGTAAACCCAATTAGCCACGAGCATCATAAAAATGACAACAGAATCTAAAGTAGGAATTTAAAAAAAAATAGCTGATTTCTAATCGGTAATGATTTTCATTCACGTGAGTTCTAGGGCAATAATTAGTAGGAAGGGGAAAACAGATACAAAAATTTTACCCCAAAGCTTCTTTTTAGGAATATTAGAGGAAATACATAAACATATGAATTGATACTCCGGATAGAGGGAGCTGTTTACAAAAAATCAGTAGACGCTGGGTATCCAATATCCCTTGGGAAAAGGACCAACGAAATGTATCAAAAAAAGCTCTGCCTCAGCGAAACATCCAGCTTGAAACCTAGACACACACCAGCCAGGAAGTTGTGAGATAAGGTTGCGCGTACCGCCCGCTCTTTAAGGGGCTCGGCTTACATCCCTCAAAGTTGGTTTTATCTCTGCCTCTTGCACAGAACATTATGAAAGAACCTTTCATTAGGTGATTACCTTGCAGGAGGAAAGTCTGACATGCCTCTGAATGAACACATTTTCCTCTTGCCGAAGCCGTGGAGGACACACTGCTTCACAAGAAGTGATTTAGGGAAATGAATCATTTGCTGAAAAGTTCAGTAGCAAGTTGCCTTACTGTCCTGTTGCTTGTAAACGTCTGGCTGGGCATGGGAAGTAGGGAAAATTAAATTTAAAGAAAAATTAAACGAGCAGTTCAGAATAAAGGCAGCACTGTGCCGTGTCCGAACACAGGCTGGAAAGGAGAACCGGGTTCCGGTCCTGCAACTGCCACAAACCAGCTTTGTGATCTTGGGCAAACCAGGTGACATCCAACGGCTTCAGTTTCCCCTTGTATGAGAAGGCTAGATCATATAAGAAGGCTAGATCATATCATCCCTGTGATCCTTCCAGCTCTCACAGTCTGTGAACACAGCACTGAAAACTGAGTCACGAACAGGCACCAGACCTTCTTGTACAGCAGCAAACTGTAATCTTCAAATTGTATCTCACTGCCGGTCAGCTGGCTAGAAACCACCCCCTCGTGTATGCAGGATTTAAGTGGTCATCCCTTCAACAAACGGCCCTAAAACCAGGATGGGATTAAAGGAATCAGGCTACAAATCTGAGACATCAAATTTTAAATTAGAATAGAACCATACTATTTTCAAGAGTGAAGGGTGAATTGAGAGTAAAAGAAGCATCGGGCTGAGCGTCAATATTTTAGGTCGTATGGAAAAGCCTCCATCCACTGAGAGAAAAGTAGAACACAGTTATTATTATTCTTGGGAATAAGAAATACACGTCCCAGATTCCTCCCACAAGTGACTTCTGCCTACAAGTCACTTCACTGCTTCTGTCTGTGCAAGTCTATTATGGATACACTCACCTCAGGTACTGACTCTTAAATTCTTAGTTTTGCTGCTAGGTGCACAAAAGATGTAGTGTCATAAGGGTGACTGTGCCCTGGGGAGGAAAGTGGACTTCAGGCATGGCTCAGCCACTTCAATATAAATTATATCCTCTCTGTCATATATATATTTTTTAACTCTTAAAGGTTTTAAGTACATGGAAATATTTTTATTTAAAAGAATTTCATGGAGCAAAATTCTATGTCTAAAAGTAGGAATCTTCTAAGCAATATGAATAACACTAATTTCTTGATGACTTTGATTTTCACTGACTAAAGACTCCTAAATGGAGGCATTTCTTTAAAGACAGCATGATCAAGAATAAAGTCTTCCACAGGCAGCATGGTTTCAAGGTCAGAACAGTGCTATCACGTACATTCTTGATTGCTCATTCAGTTGTTAGTTTCCTCTCAAACCAAAAATGTGATGTCATCATGTGAACAGCGACGTGGAAAAATGGCTGAATCTCATTAGGAAAGAAATTCGTAGTTTACAGAAAAACAAGATTCTATTTTGTATTCAAGAAAACAGCCATTAGAAGAATCCTTTGCTTTATGGGAACCTCTCTGCTATTGTTGCTATTGTTGTTGTTGTTTTGTCTTTTTTTTTTTCTTTTTTACAAACATCTCTTTTAGTTTATATTAATTCTCAGTCCCAACACCGTTATCCCACGTAAATTAAATTCAAACCATTTGGGTGCTATGTAAAAAGTGTCAAGGACACACGGTTTTCACAGAAAGCTTTCAGGTCTTTCTCGACTATAGTGAAAGCAAAATATGCTTCCTTTAATTTTTTTAAGTGTAGTTATTTATTTTGGGGAGGGGAAGGGGAGAGAGAGGCAGGGAGGGGCACAGAGGGGGGAGAGAGAGAGAGGGAGAGGGAGAGAGGGAGAGAGAGAGAGAGAGAGGGAGAGAGAGAGAGAGAGAGAGAGAGAATCCCAAGCAGGCTTTGAACTGGCAGTGCAGAGTCTGACACAGGGCCCAAACTCAAACACTGGGAAATCATGTCCTCAGTTGAAATCAAGAGTTGGACGCTTAACCAACTGAGCCACCCAGGCTCCCCTAATTTTTCTTAAACACTACGCAACAAACCCCAAAAAACTAGACGTTTTAACTTGTCCTTGAAAAGGGGAGTTGAACAGGGAAGAGACTCTTGCACATGTTTACTTCTTAGTAAGACGGTACACATCAGTGAAGTAATCATTAATCATAGCTGGATTCCCCCGCGAAGGTGTTGGCATTGGCACTGCAGCTGGTCACCAGCAATGACTGCAAGTAACTCTAGAACACTGACGCCTATTTGATTTGGAGGAGAATAAGGAACACAATGATGCTGGCAGTGCACTGTTCTCCTCCACCATTCTCCGCCTCAGGGCCTTGCAACATCACAGGACCAGCTGTTAACCAGATGCAAGCACATGGCCACGGAGAGTGTGTGAATAAAAATATTAGCATTATTTCCATGGAACTAGTCACATGGTTATTACAGAAATAATCAGCATTTAGTGTACTACGATATTTGTTTTGTTCTTAAATGTAACACCCTAGGGGAAAAATTACCTTACTTGATAAAGCGTACAAATGAAAGTACGTGTTATATATCTTTGCTGGAAAACGGTGGGAAATAGATTTGCTGAAACCATATGGAAAGGAAGAGAGAATCAATTAAAAACAGAAATCTAATAAATCTAAAATATTTCCAAATGAAATGCTTGTGGTAAGCTAATTTCTTGTAAACATTGCACTCAAGTCACTTGAATAGTCCCAGATGGTGACCTGACTTTGTGGTCTTAAAATAAAAGTCAGCCAAAAAACCAAAGTGACTGCAATTTTATTATCAATGTAGTAGGAAGCAAGAGATCCATAAGTAACCAATATAGCACTTTTTTTTCCTTTCCAAATTTTTTTTTAAGTTTATTTATTTATTTTGAGAGAGAGAGAGAGAGAAAGACAGAGAGAGGGAGAGAGTGAGTGAGTGGGGTAGGGGCAGAGAGAGACAGACAGAAAGAATCGCAAGCAGGCTCCAGGCTAACAGCGAACCGAACTGTGAGATCATGACCTGAGCCAAAATCAAGAGTCAGACACTCAATCAACTGAGCCACCCAGGTGAACCATTTTCCTTTAAGAAGTTTAAGAGGTTTGGGGCGCCTGCGTGGCTCAGTTAGTTGAGCGTCCGGCTTCAGTTCAGATCATGGTCTTACAGTTCGTCGGTTCAAGGCCCACGTTGGGCTCTGTGTTGACAGCTCAGAGCCTGGAGCCTGCTTCAGATGCTGTGTCTCCCTCTCTCTCTGTCCCTCCCCCGTTCACACTGTCTGTCTCTCTCTCAAAAATAAGTAAACATTAAAAAAAAAAAAATTTGGGGCGCCTGGTTGGCTCAGTTGGTTGAGCATCTGACTTTGGCGCAGGTCATGATCTCACAGTTCATGAGTTTGAGCCCCACGTCAGGCTCTGTGCTGACAGTGCAGAGCCTGGAACCTGCTTCGGATTCTGTGTCTCCCTCTCTCTCTGCCCCTCCCCCCCTTCATGCTCTGTCTGTTTCAAAAAAATAAACATTTAAAAAAATTTTTTTTTTAATTTAAGAAATGTAAGAGGTTTGTGGAGTTTTGCTAAATAGACAATTTCATTTAAATTTACAATTTAAATTTGGGGCTCCTGGGTGGCACAGTCGGTTAAGCATCCGACTTGGATTAAGGTCATGATCTCACAGTCTATGAGTGCGAGCCCCGCTTACAGTACAGAGCCTGGAGCCTGCCTCAGATTCTGTCTCCCTCTCTCACTGCCCCTCCCCTGCTCTGTCTCTCTCTTTCTCATAAATAAACATTAAAAATTTTTTTAATTTATAATTTAAATTTATATATGGTAAATGGAGAAATAAAAATTAAAATGATAATCTGGAAGACAGAAGGTAAAATCGACAGTTCTTTATAACTTAGAAAAATAAAAATTTCTAAAACTGCCATCGTTTGGAAATGTACTCCAAGGCCTAATTTCTATACTCCCATGAATTTTCTTCAGTTGACATCTGTATGATTTTATTCAAGAAAAATTCAAAACTCATTTGTTTTCGAGTCATGGGACCAGAAATTATACCAGGTGGAATAAACATATACCTACCTGCTCCACTGTCAATAATCCGCTGCGGGGTTCTGGCGTGGACTGCATGGGGAGAAGCTGGCACAGTGTGCCTAAAAGTAAGGCAACTTCCTTCATACTTCGCCAACAACACACCAGCACCATCTGAGCAGTTACATCGCATGTTTTTCTTTCTTTACCTTAAAAAAAAAAACAATCTCTTGCAACACTAGACACTTGATTACTCACATCCCAGGTTTCTTAGAATAAGATTATTCATAATTTTCCCAAGAATAATCTGCTTGAACAAATCAATTCTTATATTTATTCATGAGAAAACAACTAACATTTGTTGAGCATGTGCTCTCAGTAGGAATCATGCTAACCATTTTTTAATATAGTTTGTTTTCAAAATAAATTTTGAAATAAAACACAACACCATTTCAAAACTTAAGTCTAACTTTCAGAAATTAATGAAACAAACTCTCTCTGCCTCGTGGTCACCCATAAATTGACCATAATAAATATACTTCATTATTCATCTTGGTGAGGGTGGCTGTTATATCAGTAAAGGGGCAAGATAAAACTTTTAAAATCAAAGGAAAATACAAATTCTCTTTCAAAACATATTTAAATTCCACGGCCCGTAAGTAATAATTATGCTTACTCTTTTTTTCTTGCTTTAAGAATATTTTAGCACTGACATTAAAAAAAAACCCAAGACAATTTAAAAGGCAAGGTAACAAAACAATATTTATAATGTAACCCCATTTGTGTTTTTTAAAAGCCCACTAAACTCAAAGAGTAAATGTACATACACATCAATACATAGAATAGATCTAAAAGCACATACATTCAAAAGAGAAGAAGTGGGATGGGGAAGAAATAACAAATTTTAATTTCTTTTTTTTTTTTTTTGTTTTTTAAGGTAAAATGTAAACATTGAATTGAAATTTTAATTAAGGCTTTAATTTGTTTTTAATTAAAATATACCTCTCTATTGCTTGAAACTATTACAATAAGCATATATTTAGATGTTATAGTGTGTAATTTAAAAAAAAATAAAAACACAAATTTTGTTAAGTCAATATCTCCATCTAGTGGACAATGTAGGATATGTAATAAATCACAAGGATATTACCAGTGATGACTTTTTATAACACTATAGAAAATGACACAATAACAACTAATGAGAAAACAAGCAGTAAGAACACAACTTCTGGATGCTTGATACAACAGAGCAGCTCACACTTTACTGAGTAATAAGGCTGATTTCCCTTAAAAGGCTGCCTGGTTGTAAGGACTCTCACTGAAGACAATGAACCACACGGAGGGGAGGAGCCGACTGCTACCCAAACCCAAGTTCACAGGGCACCACTGCTCTTACACAACCTGGCTGTCAAGACAGCTGTTAGCACTAAAAAGCTTTCTGTTGGAGCACCTTCTATGCCACACTGGGATGCACCATTTTCTGGTAAAAGTCTTAGAAACTCATTCCTCAAAATAAATCATTGATAAGCTCAAAGGCTTTATTTTCTAGAAATGCTCTGCAAACATCTGCAGCCTGATTTACTATATAAAAAGAGCCTTTTGTACATTTTGTCACTAAAACACCGATTACAATATTACAATATTGATTTTATACATGCTACCTTTGATCTCTGCAGAAGCACCAATATCCGGCACACTGGCATTCAAGTCCTCCAAATCAAAACTATCACGTTCTTTCAGTATTTTGGCTTGATTGAAGTAGTCATTAGTATCTCGTGGCTGAATCTCACTCAGAATCGTCTGTAAGCGGCTTGCTGACTCTGAGGAAAAAAAATGGGAGTGCACAAACTCCAGTTCCGAATCCCTTGCAGATTTCCCTTGGGGATATTTGCCTTCCCAAATTTTGTAATTTTTTTTTTAACGTTTATTTATTTTTGAGACAGAGAGAGACAGAGCATGAACAGGGGAGGGGCAGAGAGAGAGGGAGACACAGAATCTGAAACAGGCTCCAGGCTCTGAGCTGTCAGCACAGAGCCCGACGCAGGGCTCGAACTCACGGACCGTGAGATCATGACCTGAGCCGAAGTAAGACGCTTAACCGACCAAGCCACTCAGGTGCCCCTGTAATTTTTAATACTTAATAATCAGCTCTATTAGAAGGGACACATGGGGTAGATAATGTGAAAATTATTTATGTAAGGTCTTCATGACACTTGAGTATGCTTTTAAAATATGACAAAAATTTTAAATTGGTTGAAGACAGGACAAAACAATACAACAGAAACTCTCCATAGGACAAAGACCACCATCTCATTTACGTTGCTTTTCTTAGTGTTGTCTAAGAATCTCCAAGACGGTGCTCAATCATGTGAAAAAAGAGCACCAAAGTGCAATTTTGTTTTAAGAGGTAAGAAACCACAACAACAAAAACAATCCTTAATATAATATCGTATTGTCAACCATGCTTCAATTAGAAATAAAGAAAAAAATGCTTTTATAGCCCAGAAAGATTATAAAGACTCTATATTTGACTTTGAAATACATTACACAATATACTGCTTTCTAAGTATGATTTACAATTCTGGTATTATATTGAACTTCATATTTATTCCTTAAGCACTTAATGGATTAGGAAATGCAAGCTCCATGAATGCAACACTTTGTTTGCTGCTGGGTCTCCAGCGCCTACACCAGCCACGGGCTCATGGCAGAGGTTCAGTAACATGGACTAAGGGAATGAATACGTGACACAGTAATAAGAGCTAGCCAGGCTCAGATATTTTAAGAAAAAAAATAAATAACGACAGCTAATCACCTGAAACCAATTAACGAATCAAAGAATGGGTATTTCATATACCTATTATACAAACTTACATTTTAGGTCTAAAAGGAGCTATAAAGACCCAAACTGCTACCATGATGATTCAACCAATGTCTTCTGTTCATTCGTGACCTCCATGAAATATTGTCAAAACAAATTTTGACAGCCATGAAAATGTATCACTGGCAGAGCACCTGGATGGCTCAGTTGGTTAAGCATCCGACTCCTGATACCGGCTCAGGTAGTGATCTCGCAGTCGTGGGATCGAGCCCTGAGTCAGGCTCTATCCGGGCTGAGGATGAAGGCTGCTTGGGATTCTTTCTCTCCCTCTCTCTCTCTGCCCCTCCCCTGGTCATGTTCTCTCTCTCACTCGCTCTCTCTCAAAATACAAAAAAAAAAAAAAAAAAGTTATCACTGGCTCCAAATAGAAACCATGGAAAGACTTAGAAAAAAAGGATAATCAGAATAAAATGTGACCCATTCATTTTTATGGCTTTCAGAGAAAAGAAACATTTTCAAGAAATTCAGAATGCATGGCAGATAGTGTGGGGGGAAAAAAACACAGGAAAAACGGAGACAACCAGAGGAAAAAAGAAAAGGCAAAAATCAAGGAAAAGTCTGTGGGCCACAGACTGTTTTTGAGACCAACAGGTATTTTATTTTTTATTTTTTTTTCAATATATGAAATTTATTGTCAAATTGGTTTCCATACAACACCCAGTGCTCATCCCAAAAGGTGCCCTCCTCAATACCCATCACCCACCCTCCCCTCCCTCCCACCCCCCATCAACCCTCAGTTTATTCTCAGTTTTTAAGAGTCTCTTATGCTTTGGCTCTCTCCCACTCTAACCTCTTTTTTTTTTTTTTTCCTTTCCCTCCCCCATGGGTTTCTGTTAAGTTTCTCAGGATCCACATAAGAGTGAAAACATATGGTATCTGTCTTTCTCTGTATGGCTTATTTCACTTAGCTTCACACTCTCCAGTTCCATCCACGTTGCTACAAAGGGCCATATTTCATTCTTTCTCACTGCCATGTAGTACTCCATTGTGTATATAAACCACAATTTCTTTATCCATTCATCAGTTGATGGACATTTAGGCTCTTTCCATAATTTGGCGATTGTTGAGAGTGCTGCTATAAACATTGGGGTACAAGTGCCCCTATGCATCAGTACTCCTGTATCCCTTGGGTAAATTCCTAGCAGTGCTATTGCTGGGTCATAGGGTAGGTCTATTTTTAATTTTCTGAGGAACCTCCACACTGTTTTCCAGAGTGGCTGCACCAATTTGCATTCCCACCAACAGTGCAAGAGGGTTCCCGTTTCTACACATCCTCTCCAGCATCTATAGTCTCCTGATTTGTTCATTTTGGCCACTTGACCAACAGGTATTTTAAAACCTGAATAACAAACAGAATTTTGGCATACTCTATAGGCCCCACCCACAATAGGTGACAAACATTCAAGATTTCTCATTCAGAATATACTGGTACTTGCCTGATCCAAATATTAGCTTTGAGATTGAATGTTCCTTACTCCCATGTACTGTTTAAGTAAGAAAACTAAAACATCAAATTTTGGTCAACTCTCAGCCAAAATTAACAAATAACTGTGTCTTAAGATCATGAACCATCATCAATCTGCCAACTCATTTTTAGTTAAGAACAAAATCTAACATTTTCACACAAACACACAACTCCAAGTTACTTTAATTGGGTATTTATGATATATGCTTAGTGTGTTTTTAATACAAGACTCTCATTTGCACTCCAAAATGCATTCACTAACTATGTTTCAACGCCAAATGTAAATTTTCTTCATGATTTTCTAGGTGTTCAAAGGAATACTCCTGTTAGTATAACACCTTTAGCATCCAATCCCTCCTGACTGTTGTAATACAGGTATATATATGCCACCTACGACGTCCCACACACTTAGTTCCTAACCTTTCAGGAATCATTCCTGCATTGGTTTATTCATTATAACAAATATTTATTGTAAACCTCTTTCTACCAGGCACTTGCTAAGCACAAGGGAGGAAAATATCGAGAAGATCCCTGTTAATTAAATTGTAACAACTCCATGTGGAATGCTTTGGGAAGAAGAAAAGTGTAAGAAATGAGACTGGCAAGGTTGCAGGAGCCCAACTATTATAGGATCTGATCTGAGGTCACTCAAGTATTTTAAATAAAGGGAGATGGAGAGGGGCAGACAACAAGGGTTAAGCAGAGATAATGTGTAACATGATGAATTATATGAGAAAGGACTGCTGTGAATACAGTAAAAAGGAAATGGAATGAGCCAAGAGATGGGGAGAAACCAGTTGGGAGGCCCGTGGAGTCATCTGAACAAGAGAGGAGGAGAGCCTGGAGTAAGGTTAGAAGATACAGATAAAAAGAGAACGGACTTGAAAGACAGTTAAGGGGCACCACTGAAAGAATGTGAGGACAGGCAGTATATATGGAGCAAGACAGAGACGTCAAGCAGTCCGAGGCTCTTGACTTACGTAAACAGATCTTTGGTAGGGCCATTTACAAAGACACAGGGGTTGGGAGGGAAAAGACAGATGAAAGTTCATGAGTTCAATTTGGGGCATTTTGAGTATCTTCTCCTATTTCTTTTTTTTTAATTAAATGGTCTTTGTATATCAAATGCTCTTTCCCCATTCCAGATTCCTAACAGGTTGCCCTCTCTGACTGAACCCCACCTCTCTGATTTATCCTGCCCACTCTCCCAGTCCCAGCTGCTATCTAGTAGGTGGTGCTCCGAAATGACAATACTAGAAAATCCAATCTACCCCAGGAGAAAAAGTACTTCACTCATCCTGCTTTATTGATTTGTTTGTTTTGGTTATTTTTTAAGAGTAAAAAACAATACTAAAGTGGCAGCAATCTTACTAATCATAAGTAATTCCTTAACCAACCTATTTAACTTTTATATCTTCCCCAAAAAAATGGTTTGGGGGGTACGTTGGGGGGAGGTAATGAGGAAAAATATAATTACGGTTTCTTTCATCTGCTGACCTGAATCAGTGTCCATTGGGATGAGGCCTTCTGGGGAGGAACTCTGAATGACCGGAGACACCACGGCAGAAAGCCTATACGACACCAAGAGGAGCTTCTCTACCACAGGTCTCCATTCACTCACCAACTGCAGGCTGCTGCAACAGAAGTCAGTAGGGAAATTTGTAGTAAAAGCAAACAATCAAAAACTGCAAATGGAAATTATGACACATAAGAAGTTGAAACAATTTGTTTCTAAACTGTGCAATCTATGAAATATTTAAGACATATAAAAATATGTGTACATAGGTACCTATTAAAATCTAACTTTGAATTCTCTTTAACGCAATACATTCCTTTCCTAGGACACATTCCAGTAAGAGTTGAGAGCTCAGAAATGCGTGCTCAGGAGAGAGCTGTGGATATACTTACTTTAGAGACAACCTCTGCAAAGCTCCTGTTATACAGTGGGCTCGCCCATATAGTGGAAACGATGCTGCTGCCTGAAGCAGAGAATTTTCAGCCTGAGATATTTCCTCCTCAAGATTTTCCAACAAGCATTTGATAACTAGAAAAAGCAAACAAAAACCCAGACTAATGCCAACTTAGAAACACATTTATAAATTTGTGAATAGTTCAACAGTGCCCACAAAAAATCCAACTCAACTAAGCTTTATGTTCAAGGTTTTTTGTTTTTGTTGTTGTTCTTGTTGCTTTTAAAAGAGATCTTTCAGGGGCGCCTGGGTGGCGCAGTCGGTTAAGTGTCCGACTTCAACCAGGTCACGATCTCGCGGTCCGTGAGTTCGAGCCCCGCGTCGGGCTCTGGGCTGATGGCTCAGAGCCTGGAGCCTGTTTCCGATTCTGTGTCTCCCTCTCTCTCTGCCCCTCCCCCATTCATGCTCTGTCTCTCTCTGTCCCAAAAATAAATAAACGTTGAAAAAAAAAATTAAAAAAAAAAAAATAAATAAAAGAGATCTTTCAGCGGCACCTGGGTGGCTCAGTCTGCTGTGCTTCTGACTCTGGATTTTGGCTCAGGTCATGATCTCACGGTTCATGAGATTGAGCCCCACATGGGGCTATCAGCACAGAGCCTCCTTGGGATTCTCTCTCTCCCTCTCTCTCTGCCCCTCCCCTGCTCAGCTCACTTATGTATTCTCTCTCTCTCTCTCAAAATAAACATTAAAAAAAATAATGAAGAGATCTTCCAAAGTTATCTAGCCTCTTATGTATTTCCAGTTAAGGTAGAACTGTGTCTTTCCTTAACTTCCTGGATCCATTTATAGCATTCACTCTGAATCCTTCCTAGACATCCTCTATCTGGGGCATCAGACCCCAGGCCCATGTGCCATGTGCTATTAGAACAGTTGCTGTTGTTTTAAAATAATGGCTTTATTGAGATATAATTCACATACCTTGCAATTTATACACCTAAAGTGCACGAGCCAATGGTTTTTAGTATATTCACAGATATGTGCAAATATCAATACAGTGAATTTTAGAACATTTTAATCCTCTCCCCATCAAAAAATCCTTACCTATTATGAGTCACTCCCCTCCCTCAACCTCTCACCTTCCCCAGGCCTAAGCTTATCTATTTTCTGTCTCTGTAGATTTGCCTATTCTGGACATACCTAAATGGAATCATATATTATATGGCTTTTTTCACTTAGCATAATGTTTTCAAAGCTCATCCATGTTGTAGTGTGTATCAATATTCACTTTTTAATGGCTGAATAACAGTCCGTTGTATGAACATATCACATTTTATTTATCCATTTAACAGTTGATGGACATGTGAGCTGTTTCCATTTTCTGGTTATCATGAATAATGTTGCTATCAACATTCACGTACAAGTTTTTGTTTGGGCATAATTTTCATTTCTCTTAAGTATATATGCCCAGTATGGACTAAATGTTTGTGTCCTTCCCAAAGTACATATGTTGAAGCTCTAATCCCCCAGTGTGATGGTATTTGAAAATGGAGTCTTTAGGAAGTAATTAGGTTTAGATGAGGTCATGAGGGTGGGACCCTGTGATGGGATTAGAGTCCTTAAAAGAAGAGGAAGAGACCAGAGCTTGTTCTCCTCCATGTGAGCACAGAGCAAGAAGGGTGCTCTCTGAAGCCAGGGTAAGGGTTCTCACGAGGCATCGAAACTGCTGGCACCATAATCTCAAACTCTTCAGCTTCCACAACTGTGAGAAATAAATGTCCATTGTTTAAGCCACCCAGGCTATGGTATCTTGTTAGAGCAGCCTGAGCGTGGAACTGTGGGATCATATAGTAACGCCATGTTTAACTTTTCAAGGAACTGCCAGACTGTTTTCCAATGTGGCTACACCATTTTACATTCCCACAGCAGTGCGTGAGAACGCTATTTTCTCCACATCCCCATACACACGTTATTATCTATTTTCTTGTTTAGAGCCACCCTACTAGGTATGAAGTGCTTCCTCAATGTAATTTTGATTGTATTTCCCTACTGGCTAATGATGCTGAGCATCTTTTTATGTGATTATTTTTCACATTTGTCTTTTACGGAGAAATGTCTATTCAGATTCTTTGTCCACTTTTAAATTTGGTAATATGCTTCCACTAGTGAGTAGTAAAAATTCTTCATATATTTTAGACACAAGTCCTCTATCAGATAAAGGAGTTGCAAATATGTTTTCCCTTCTACGGGTTGTCTTCTCACTTTCTTGATGGTACCCTTGACATACACAAGTTTCAAATTTTGATGAAGGCCAATTTATCTATATTTTCTTTGTTTGCTTGTGCTTTAGGTGTCAGATCCAAGAAACCACTGCCTAACCTAAGATCACAAAGATTTACACCCATGTTTTCTTTTTACCTTTTGCAGTTAGGTCTTTGGTTCATTTTAAACTAATTTTTGTAATATGATATGAAGTAGTGGGTTCAATTTCATTCTTTTGTGTGTAACTATCCAGTTATCCCAGCATAGCTCAGCAGCTTTAAAGTTTAGAATTATGTTTAACCAGTAAATTATTAACATTTAGAATATATAAGTCCTAAAAATCAATAGGAAAAAGACAAACAATCCTATAGAAAACTAAACAAAGGCATTTCACAGAAGGGGAGAAGCAAATGGCTTACAAACATGTAAAAAGATGTTCAATTACATTAGCCATCAGAAAAATGCAAGATGAAACCACAAGATACTACTTTATATTCCATAAACTTTTAAAATCTGACAAGGGCAAGTTCTGGTGATGATATAATACACCACAACTCACATAATTTATTGGTAGGAATGTAATTTAAAAATCTATTTGGCATCATCTAGTTAAACTGAGGATACACATATTTTATGACTAGGCTATTATCCTTTTTTGTTTACCATAAACTCCTAGACATGTCTAATAGAAGATATACATACGAGAGTGTTCACATCAGCATTACTTATTTAGAAAGAAGAAGTCCATCAACAGGAAAATGTACTAATAAATTGCAGTAAACTTGTATAATACATATGGTACTATTTATATAAAATTCAAAATCATGTAAAAGTAAATAATACATTGCTTAAATGATATATACATGGGTGGCAAAATCTAGGTGAAATAAAGATGAAAGACTGACATAATATATAGGACAGTAATTATACGGCAAGGGGAGGCAGCCAGGATAAAGGAGAGGCTTCAAAGGTATGGGTGCTGTTGTACTTCTTAAGTTGTGTGTTATCACCTAGCTTGGGAATAAAACTTGTGAAATTTTTATACTATTACTATTTAAATCCCAAATATATTTAAATATTTTTTGTATGCGTGAAAAATTTCACAAAGTTTTTAAATGCCTTGAATTTAAAAAATCCTGTACATGAGGGGCCCTTGGGTGGCTCAGTCAGGTTAAGAATCCGACTTCAGCTCAGGTCATGATTTCACGGTTTATGAGTTCGAGCCCCGCCATTGGCTCTCTGCCATCAGTGCAGAGCCTGCTTCAGATCCTCTTTCATCCTCTTTGCCCTTCTCCCACTTGCTTGCTCACTCTTTCTCCAAAATAAAAAAACATTAAAAAATGAATAAAATAAATCCTGTACATGAACTCCCCAGTTTACCCGAAGTGCAAACCTCTTCCTCTCATGTATCAGGGTCTCCTTTTGAACCCAGGCCTGAAGCAACTAGAGTGGCTAAGTGCCATCTTCCATGGCACTGTCACCTCTCTATCCCCAGATCCATGGCCACGTTTCCACCAGAACTACTCAGGGCCTCCTAATTTTTTCCCATTATTAGTTCTCTTTTTCACAGCATTTTTGCCATCTTGGAGAGAACAACTTTTAATACTCTTCCTACATCTGACCTCTCTCTCTTTTTAAATAAAAATCCATATCTGTCCTCACAATTCCAAAATGAAGATTTACTAGCACAAAAGTAAATACATGAATCCTCAACAAATATTCATTGGAAGTCACTAGGCCTCAGCCAACTTAGACCCTAGGTCCTGGAACAAGCTATGGGAAGAGTAAAAGGCAGGAGTGGGACAGCCAGTGAAAGCATGAGCCCTGACAAAGGAACTCTGCTCTATATAGAAACAGCAAAGATGATCTGGCTGTAGATACAGTAAAATTTCTGCAAAAAAAAAAAAAAAAGCACAATTTTTGGCAGAGAAAGAGGTCCTATTTAAGTAAGAGCTGTATTAATATACATTTGTATATCTACTTATTTAACACGAACCCTCTGTGTAGAAACAGTGTCATAGCTGAGTAAACTATTTACTTGCAAAAGAGAAATTCATGTATTCTCATATGCTGGTAAACTCTTAAGTAAAAAACACCAAGTAAATGTTTAACCACTAGCAATGCTAACTAAATGAATAGTGAGAAAGATACTGGTTTTGATAAGCGACAGCAAAAGGTCATTTATTCAATACAAACCCATTAATGTGTTCTTTTCCACCACAATAGCAGATGTATCTCCATCACCACATGCAGCTTGTTGAGTTTGTAAGTAGGCAGACAGAGATGAGGGCAGGGCATTCTGCCAGATTAAGAAGTTCAGCAGGTAGGAAGCTGTCACACAGTCATATGGCTTGGTGCTTGTGCTGAGCTCCAGTGCTGCCTGGAATAAGCCTTGCAGTTTCTCTGAATCCTAGAATAAATCACAGAGTCAGTAACTGTCACTGAAACATTTCTTTGATTTGAAGGAATAGTACATATTTAAAAACAGAGCCTGCCACATAACTGTACTCAGTATAAACATTAATTCAATTCCCTTTCTCCCTGAATATAGGTTAGACTTTTTATTATAGTAATTATTGATTATTATTATTCAGCTCTAATGATGAGGATCTTGAATGTAATTTCTTTGGGAAATTCAACATTGATAATGCTTTTCTTTTTTAAAGCACCTCTTTCTCCAGCAGAAATACGCTTTTTCCTGTAGAAATGGCCAGATCATCTTTGTTATTTCCACATGGAGTTTTTTGTACACTGAAGTTTATTTTACCTGTGTTGTGTCCACACAAAAGGACAAATCCACCAGGCTATTCCTGGTGAAAATCCATGTATATGTGTAAAAAATAAAGTGCTCATATCAGCCTCAGAAATTCTGCATCAGAGCTCCCCCACCTCTATCTCATAGAAACATCCACTCACATGTCTGTCCTAACGAAGAAAAAGGACAGTTCACCGTAACATGCATGGAAAGGCACTGGGCTGAAGTCAGGAGATGTGGGTCCTAGTCCCAAATCCATAGTAGACAGACTGTATATTCAGTACACTGGGACTTAGGGTTTCATGGCTCAATTATATTACTTCTACTAGGATTATTCCAGAACTGTCTAATACAAGGGGAAAAAATCATTATAAACTTAATTTTTAATTTGGTTATAGGTATATAGATATTTAATTAAATTGGAAATCTATTTATTTCTAACAGGTAACAAACATACTGATTCAAATACCTATTTCTTTCAGTTTAAATTCTTTGCCATTTGATATGTTTAATTTTCTGTGACCTAAAAACTTAAAGATAGGGGCCAAAAGCTCAAATCTAAATAAACATTAGAAAGAACCAATTGAGCACCTAAGCCATTTTTTTGTAACTTACAGTTAAGTCCCAGAATTGCTTAACTAACAATTAGTAAGAAACACAATACATGGCCTTTGGAGTCTAAAATATCTTTGTTCTATCATCTGAGGTCAGTAAAAATATAATATAAAGACCTTGGATATGTAGCTCCACAAGAAAAAAGGGCAACAGACTATCTGAGTAGTAAAACCATGTATTACAAAGATATGCCATCAAAAACATACATACACAGAAAAAAAAAAAAAAATATATATATATATATACACACACACAGGTCCTTAGAATAGTTAAGATTTAAAAACGTTTTAAAGTTACATCAAAGGACCAAGTATTTCATATAGGTGCTATAATATACCCTCCCCACACAAGATATTCTCGAAATATTTGCCAAGTATGAGTCATCTATATGATACAAGGCTTCAGTGTGATGAATGGTAAGGGGCAAGGAGGATGGGAAGGTGGGAGAAGAGAAAGGAAACAGAGGAAGAGAAAGCATCTCCTTTAAAAACTCTATATGGTACAAAAGTTTGAAGCCTAAGCACCAAAAGAAGCTTCTGCTTAGCAGGGCACCTGAACGATGCTCTAAGATACTGCAATGCCATCTAGAAGCCAATGAAAGAGACACCTTGTGCTCTCTGACATGCGCTCCTATAGAATCCCATTGTATCTATAAGCTGTCCCACCCTAAATAGAGCCTAACAGCCAGAGAACAGACCATGGCTCAGCTGCAGCCCCTGTAGGCACCTTTGGCCTCTATACAGTTCTAACAGAAAGCCATAGCAAAGCTCTGGAGCCAGCGAATCCACAGCTGCTGGTGGTCACAGCCTCAGAATATACCTCAAGGGCAGAGCCAAGCACCCCATGTTGTGCCATCACTCCTAGCCCACCTTCGCTTCTCACCCTACAGCTAGAAGTGCCAGTTGTCAGGAAGAGACAACTTCTCTTAGGGGCTGGGGCTGGGGTAGGAGGCCAAGGAAGAGAACTGTTGTTAACCTCAAGCACTCTGAGTTTCAGTCTCAGTTTAGCTACTGCTTGTTGGAAGATCAGAAACATGTTCTCTACCTCACTTACACTCAGCTTCCCAGTCAACTTGGCAAGGATGTTATCTCAAAACACTCAAGTTACTGTAAGTGATGTGTTTGGACTGAATATTAACATGTCCACGGGAACTGGGGAGACCGCAGTTAACTGAAATCTATGAAAAATCTTGTGGGTAATAAAACCTACTGCTTCTTACACCTCCTTTTTTTATCAAAACAATAAAAAAAGCAAAGCTCACGGATGTGGACTTTGTTTTCTCTTATGGTATTTCCTCCTTCCCTACCATCCATCCCTACCTACCACCCTGCAACAGTATATGTATGATAACTGAAATAGTCAGAAGATGTGAGAAGGCAGACGAAAAGAGCCTGGACAATCCACAGATTGCTCTATTTGCTGCTAAAACTAGAAAGCTTTCATGCATATACCACATTTACGTTTATATAGGAAAAGACCAAAGACCTGGAATTGTACAACTGTTTTTGGTAACTTCATCAGAAGATCAAATGCTAAAATTTTCACTTCTTCAAAAGTACTGGTAAAACATTCCATTAGTGTTTGGAAACGACCGACATCGATATCATGACTCAGCTGATACACTGTTTGGACTTGACCTAAAAAAAGAAAAAGATTTAAAAGTGAATAAAAGAGGGAGGCGCTTGGCTGGCTCAGTCAACAGAACATGCAACTCTTGATCTCAGGGTCGTGAGTTCAAGCCTCACCTTGGGTGTGGAGCTTACTTTAAAAGGTAAATAAATAAAGGTGTCTGGGTGGCTCAGTTGGTTAAGCGACCAACTTTGGCTTAGGTCATGATCTCGCAATTCATGAGTTTGAGCACCACATCAGGCTCTGTGCTAACAGCTCAGAGCTTGGAACCTGCTTCAGATTCTGTCTCCCTCTCCCTCAAAAATAAATAAACATTAAAAAAATTGTTTTAATAAATAAATAATAATTTTTTAAGTTAATAAAAGAAAAAGGAAACCAACATGTTTAAATTATTTGGTCAAATTTAAAGAAAAATTCACACTTCACAGTTTATCCACAGTAGCATATAAAAGAATAATTTGTCCTTTATTTCCTAAAATGATAAAATAATAAAGTTCCCCAAATAAAAAATACTTCTTAAAATTTTGTTTAAAACCATTCTCTTTCAAAGATTATGTTGTATATAAAAGATCCCAAAGTTGGTTTTTAAATAAATAAAAACAAATAAATTTCGGAATTCATCTTTTAAAAAATCTTTGTAAAATGTCTTGATCTGAAATCCAAAGTCCTACCATCTTAGTTAAATCAATGCAGAATAATCAATGACATATCCTAATAGAATCACAGAGCATCAAAGATGAAGAAGGAATCTTTTGGTCATTCAGACACAAAATTCATCTACAAAATGGAAAAAAATTAAGCTGGCTTTATTCTTTGCCTTAGCAACACGTGAGGCTAGAAGACAGTGGAGCAATGCTTACAACATCCTCAGGGAAAGTTGTGGTGAAAAATTATACATCAAAATCCTATTCCAGCATCATGTGTAACAGCAACATAAGCATTTCTGGAGGTATAAGAAATTAAGAACTACATTTCCCCAAAAACTCTTCTCAAAGAAAAGATGAATTTCAGCCAACCAAGAAATGAACAGAAAAACTATCACAAAAGAATGATGGTAGTCACCAAGTCCACTTAAATCTAAGATTAAGACTAAACAACTATGGGAATAATGGGCTTCACAGCACAATGTAAAGAACACTTAACAAATTAGCCACTGATCATACCTGAAAACATTCCTATGTTGAGGCATGATATTCAATATGATGTGCATTTCTTATTTAATCTTAACAAGTTAGTGGAACCCTGTGAAACTCCTAGAGCAAGTAAATCAAGTTTTTGTCATTTATTTACACCTCAGTTCAAATTTGCTTCTTTTCCAACTCAGATGCTTTTCTTTTTCTTGCTTTACTGCTCTGGCTAAAGCTTTCAGTACGATGGTGATCAGTAGTGGTCAAAGTGGACATCTGTATCTTGTTCCTGATCACAGAGGAAAGGCTTTCGATCTTTCACCATTGAGTATGGTGCGATTTTCATGAATGTCCTTTATCCTATTAAGAAAGCTCCCTTCGGGGCACCTGGGTGGCTCAGTAGGTTGAGCATCCGACTTTGGCTCAGGTCGTGATCTCAAGGTCCTTGAGTTTGAGCCCCGAGTCAGGCTCTGTGCAGACAGCTTGGAGCCTGGAGCCTGCTTTGGATTCTGTGTCTCCCTCTCTCTCTGCACCTCCCCCAACCCCCCCCCACCCCGACCCCGCTCGTGTCTGTCTCTGTCTCAAAAATACATAAATGTTCAAAACAACTGAAAGCAAGCAAGCAAGCAAGCAAGCAAGCAAGCTCCCTTCTATTCCTAGTTTCCTAAGTGTTATTTATCATGACAGGGCGCTGCTGAATTTTGTCAACACTTTTCTGCATCAATACAGATTATCATGGTTTTTTTTTTCCCCTTCATTTTAATGTGGTGTATTACATTGACCTTTTTTTTTTTTTTATGTTAAACCACCCTTGCATTCCTGGAATAAATTCCACTTAATTAGCTATGGATATAATACTTTTAATATGCTGTTGGGTTTGGTTTGCTAACATTCTGTTGAGAATTTTTAGATTTATGTTTATAAGGGATACCAGCCTATAGTTTTCTTGTGGTATCTTTGTCTGGCTTTGGTATCAGGGTGATGCTGGCTCCACAGAATGAGTCTGTAAATGTTCCCTTCTGTCCAGTTTTTTGGAAGAGTCTGAGAAGGGCTGATTTTAAGTCTTTAAATGTTTGGTAGAATTAGCAGTGAAGCCACTCCCTCTAGACTTTTCTTTGCTGATACGCTTTTGATTACTGACTCCATCTCTTATTTGCTACACATAACAAATTCTCTGTTTAAGTCAGTAACTTTATGTTTCTAGGAATCTGTCCATTTCATCTAAGTTATCCAATTTATTGAAAATACAATTGTTCATAGTATTGTCTCATAATCATTTTTATTTCTATAAGGTCAATAATGTCCCTGCTTACATTTCTGATCTTAAGTTATTTGCACCTTCTTTTGTTTTTTTCTTGTAGCTAAAATTTTGTCAATTTTGTTGGCCTTTTAAAAAAACCAACTTTAAAAAAAAAACAACTTTGGTTTCATTGATTCTCTATAATGTTTTCCTATTCTCCATTTCACTCATTTATCATATTATTATTTCCTTCCTTCTGCTAATTGTGGGCTGTTTGCTCTTCTTTTTCTAATACCTTGAGGTGTAAAGTTAAGTTATTGATTTGAGATCATTTCTCTGTTTAATGTAGGCGTTTACAGCTGTAAATCTCCCTATAAGCTTTTGCTTCATCCTGTAAGTTCTGGTAAATCGTACTTTGGTTTTCATTCATCTCAAAGTATTTTCTAATCTCCTTTGTGATTTCTTCTTTGACCCGCTGCTCGTTTAGGAGCTTTGCTCAAATCTGAAACCATCTCTGACACCACGGACAGAAACAGCTTCCCATCCTAGCAGACACTCAATATTCCCCCCACTTTCCTTCCTGAAATATTTTTTCATAATACTTCTCTCCATCTGAAATTCTATACATTACTTGTTAATTTATTGTCTGTCTCCCTTCACTGAAATATCTAAGCTCAAAAATAGGAAGCATTTTGGGGCACCTGGGTGGCTCAGTCTGTTGACCATCCAACTCTTGGTTTTGGCTCAGGTCATGATCCCAGGTTGTGAGAGTGAACCCCACATTGGGCTCTGTGCTAGGCATAGAACCTGCTTAGGATTCTCCCTCTCTCCTTCTCCCTCTGCCCTTCCCTGCCCATTCTCACTCTCTCTCTTGCTCTCTCCCAAATAAAAACAAAATTTTTTTAATAGGAACCATTTTGCTTTGTACACTGCATATCCTTGGCTGCTTGACATGTAATAAGCACTGAATAAGTATTTGCTGAGCAAACCTTTTTAATATAACTGTGGAATCCAATTTTGCACCATGAATACCATGACATTTTACTCTGAGTGAAAAAGGAACATGTGGCTTATTCTTCTTGAACTTAAGATATACTTGAGTAAAGGCAGAAACCATCTTGACAAATCCCACATCAGTAAAATAAAATAAAAACCCACATTCAAGTTCTTGAGACAAAGATGAAGAATGAATTTATGTTTCCCACACTGTATTTCACAGCCATGCCTCTTTGGCCTCCTTTAAAGTTAATGGGTAAGTGTGGCCTGCTCCATTTGCATTACCTTCCAGTTGTTTAATTAACATAATTACTGTGATATCAGTCACTGCCCAATTATATGTGACTCACTCATTAGGAAGATGACTCAGGTTTTTCACTTTTAAAGTACATTTAAATATATTAAACTACTCACAGAGCCTGGGTGGCTCAGTTGGTTAAATGCCTAACTCTTGACTTGGGTTCAGGTCATGAGTTCAAGCCCCAAATCCAGCTCTGTGCTGGTAACGCAGAGCCTGCTTGGGATTCTTTCTCTCTCTCCCTCTCTCTCTGCGCCTCCCCTGCTTGCACGTGTTCCCTTTCTCTCTCAAAATAAATAAACTCTAAAAAATAATAATAAAATTAATTAACTAAACTACTCTCTCAATTAAAAAATAACAATATTGGGGTGCCTGTGTGGCTCAGTCAGGTTAAGCACCTGATTCTTGGTGTCGAGCCCTGCATGGGGCTCTGCACTGCCTGCTTGAGATTCCCTCCTTCTCTCTTTGCCCCTCCACCATGCACTCTTTCTCTCTCTCTCAAATAAATAAACTTTAAAAAGTTACCAATATTAATTCAGCCTACTATTATTGCCATACACCTAGGTGCAACTATAACTACACTAAACAGAAAAATTTTTGTTAAATGGATAATCAATCATTCTCAGGTAAAACCTTATCTTCTAGGGGCTCAGTCAGTTGAGCGTCTGACTTCGGCTCAGGTCATGATCTCACAGTTCATGGGTTCACACCCCGCGTCAGGCTCTGTCCTGACAGCTCGGAGCATGAAGCCTGCTTCGGATTCTGTGTCTCCCTCTCTCTCTGCATTTCCCCCTCTCATGCTCTCCCTCTCTCTCCTTCAAAACTAAATAAACATCAAAAAAATGTAAAAAAAAAAAAAAAACCAAAAAAACTTATCTTCTAAATTAAGTTATGATACGACATAAATTCCTTAAACCGATGGGATAGCCCCGTATTCATTTTCTGTGCATAAAGTCACAAATTACCATAAACCTGGTGACTTAAAACCAGAGAAATCTATTTTTTCACAGTACTGGATCCATTTTGACTAATGTCCAATTAGTCTGATATGAAGGTGCTGGTGGAGCCACACTCGCTCTGGAGGTTCTAAGAACTCATTGCTCACCTCTTCCAGCTTCTGATGGCTGCCAGTATTCCATGGCTTGAAGCCATATCACTCCAATCTCCATGTCCGCTGTTGACTCCTCCTCTTCTGTGTGTCACATCTCCCTCTGTTCCTCTCTAATAACAACAGCTGTGGTGGATTTAGGCCCACCCACATAATCAGGACTATCTTAAGACCCTTAACTTAATCATATCTGCAAAGGCCCGCTTTCTAGGTAAGGTTCACATTAACAGGTTCTAAGGATTTGATGCTATCTTTTGCAGGTCGAGCTTGGGCCTACCACACTTACCTTAATCAGGTGATCAAATTAATCACCATGAATAACAGGACAAACCAGTATCATATATCTCCTGATAACATGCCCTGAGAAGAGCACCACATTACTTATGCATTATACCTACCAAAAATGCACAACCTGAATCAATCATGACGAAACAATAAGGCAAACCCAAATGGAGATACATTCTCCCAAAATGTTAATGTCACGAAATAAAAAACTTTCCAGATTAAAGGAGGCTTAAGAGGCATAACAGTGAAATGCAATGTGTGATCTAGGATTGGTTCCCGGATCACAGTAAAAATATTCTTCTAAGAAAGGCCACTCATTGGGACAACTGGCAAATTTTGTTGTGGATTATATAATAGATAATAGCATATCAACATTAAATTTCTTGAATTTGATCATTGTGTTGTGGTTAAAAAAAATAATGAAAGAGAGATGAACCAAATATAGCAAAATATTAACAACTGATGAATCTAGGTAGAGGGTACATGGCCGTTTGTGAACTATTCTTGAAACTTTGCTCTTGGTTTGAATCTTTTCAAAACAAAAACTTGGAAAAAAAATGGTGTTCTTTAAATGAAGCAGGGCTGCATGAACAGCAAAAACCATCCTCCTCCCTGCCAAAACATTACACTTTGCCTAAAAATTTAAACTAAAAATAATAATAACCCAATTACAGTGTAAAGCCTCCTGGTCCTCTGGCCATTCCCTCCAAAAGAACAGCTGAGCAGGATATTTTTCTATTTAACCACAGTCAAGGAACACTGAGCACAAACAAGAAATCCACATTAAAACGTACACACTTAATTAAGTGCAGGGATAAAAAGAACTATTTGTTGTCAGAAAGGAAAAGAACTGACTCAGAAGGAAGTTAAATGTTCATCCTCTTGAGTACCCCACAGGCGAAATAAAGGGTATCATTAAACCAGAATGCCTGGAAATGACATCCACATACTGTCTTTCTGAAACCAGATTGGGACTTATGAAACTGAGAGCATGTAAGGGAAACCACATTTTAACCACAAAGACTCACTGAGGAATGTTTTA
Source organism: Lynx canadensis (assembly GCF_007474595.2). Classification (NCBI taxonomy): domain Eukaryota; kingdom Metazoa; phylum Chordata; class Mammalia; order Carnivora; family Felidae; genus Lynx; species Lynx canadensis. The sequence goes on from NC_044305.1 coordinate 62,855,813, forward strand.
CATAAAGAGGCTATTATTTTTTTTAAAGAAGCTATTATTTTTTTTAATTTTTAAAACTTAAAGGACAGATTGTACACTATCTGAAAACAGCAACACATGGATTGGGGGTTGAGAGAAGCCACTCTTCTCATCATAAGCATAATCCGTGAAAACTGTAGTTTTGGGTTGGGAAATAATGATCACTGAAAACAATTCCTCAGCCTTACGTCCCTAAATGACAAATTTAATTATGTCCAAGGAAGAATTATATAGTGAGAATAAAACCTCCTAAAAGAACCTAAATAAAAGATGACAAAACTAAAACTTTAAGTAAGACAAAATGTTGAAAAAAGTATGCGTTTTGCAAGAAAAAAATACTTTTCTCCAAACATTATTGAAAGCTTACCTTCTGGGACTGGAAAAACTTCAGCTACTGAGCCTAAAATGGTTAAAGCTGAAAATCTAGTTGGGTAGGAAGAACCAGGAAACAGCGCTTCAAAAAGACTGTTGCAAATGGATGACATGAAATTCTAAAAAAAAAAAAAAATTATAGTAAGTATAACTTAACTCATAATAGGTTATCTTCAAAAACACCTTTAAGAGTGGGGTTCTTTTTTTCAGCAAACCATAAAAGACTCTTAAATACAGAGAACAAACAGGGCTGCTGGAGAGCTGTTGGGTGAGGGGATGAGCTAAATGGGCATTAAGGAGGGCACTTGTTGGGATGAGCACTGGGTGTTATACATAAGTGATGAATAACTAATTTCTATTCCTGAAACCATTATTACACTATATGTTAATTAACTGGGATTTGAATTAAAAAAAAAAAAAACAGTGGAGTTCTTTTTTTTTTTTTTTTTTAATGTTTATTTATTTATTTTGAAAAGACAGAGACAGTGCAAACTGGGGAGGGGCAGAGAGAGAGGGAAACTCCAAGCAGGCTCCACGTTGTCAGCGCAGAACTCGATATAGGACTCAAATCCATGAAGGAGTGAGATCATGACCTGAGCCAAACCCAAGAGTCAGACACTTAACTGACTGAGCCACGCAGGTGCCCGAACTGGGCTTCTTTTTTAATTAACAGGGAAAATATTTTTTAAAACAATACTAGTTGTTCACTTCCTTGACAATTCAGATTGGTACCCTTGACCGTAACCCTATCTCTATAGGGTCAAGGAGTACAATTTCTATTGTAGTCTATACAAGAAAAAAGTACACATTTTTAGTGAGAACAAGATCCGTTCTGCTCTGACTTGTGCTAAAGCCGTACGAATATTGGTTTCTTCACCAGAGGCATTCGAGTATGTATATTTTTTAAAGTTTTTTTTAATGACCCCCCCAAAATCCAATACATACTACTTTGATAAGTTTGGTAAATACTTGATAAATGTGGCTCTAATGACGCAGATCATAAAAAGATCCAACTATTCCACTGTATTCTATCTTCCCCTTTGAGACTCTGGCTCTACCATTCTCTTTATATAAATGTTAAGGAAAACAATGGAAACTTTTAGTAAAATGCAATTTAAAAAGAAAGCAAAATGGGAAATAGTTTATCCAAGATAAAGTCTTCTTCCTCTGGTTAAAATACTAATAATTATTACTATTTCTGTGTAAGACTGAAGAGAAAACTTAGAAGGAAAAGCTATGATTCTCAAGCATCTCATATACCACTATGCCCCAACAACATATAACTGAGCAGCACATAAGCAGTTCTAGTCCCAACTGATTCCAGAAAGGACCTTGGCATTCATTTCTTTGGTCAATGACATACAATCATGGGGATTTATCTTGTAGGCCCTTACTAGCCCTAAGTAAGACTTTATTAGTCTATTAAATCTATTGGGTTTTGGGGTACCTGTGTGGCTCAGTCAGTTGAGCTTCCAACTCTTGATTTCAGCTCAGGTCATGGGATCGAGCCCCATGTTGGTCTCCACACTGAGTGTGGTGGAGTCTGCCTAAGATTCTCTTCCTCTCTGGGGTACCTAGGTAGCTCAGTCGATTAAGCATCTGACTTTGACTCAGGTCATGATCTTGCGGTTGGTGAGTTCAAGTCCCACATCGGGTGAGCTTGAGCCCCGCTTTGGATGAGCCCTGCTTCTCTCTCTCTCTGCCCCTCATGGGATTCTCTCTCTCTCTCCCTCTCTCTGCCCCTCACTCACTTGTTCCCTCTCTCTCTGTCTCAAGAAAAGAAAAAAAAAAAAAAAAGACTCTCTCCCTGTCACCCCCTGCCCCTCTCCCCTACTCGTGCTCTCTCTTTCAAAAAAAAAAAAATTTTTTTTAAAAACCTATTGGGTTTCAAAAAGAATTAAAAAAATAAAAAACCTATTGGGTTTCAAAGCAATAGGGTAGTTATTGAAAGTATCCTAGTTAAAGTAGTTTTCTTTATAAATGAATAGTATAGTGTTCACATTAAAGGACAAGTTCATCCTTTAAGAATGATCTTATCCGGGACAGCGGGTGGCTCAATCGGTTGAGCGTCCAACTTCGGCTCAGGTCATGATCTCGCGGTTTGTGAGTTTGAGCCCCGAGTCAGGCTCTGTGCTGACAGCTCGGAGCCTGCAGCCTGATTTGAATTCTGTCTCCCTCTCTCTCTGTTCCTCCTCTGCTCATACTCTGTCTCTCAAAAATAAATAAATGTTAAACAAAAAAAAAGAATGATCTTATCCTGGGGCGCCTGGGTGGTTCAGTTGGTTGAGTGTCTGACTTCGGCTCAGGTCATGATCTTGGGTTCATGAGTTTGAACCCCACATCAGGCTCTGTGCTGACAGCTCAGAGCCTGGAGCCTGCTTCTGATTCTGGGTCTCCCTCTCTCTCAGCCCTTCCACCACTTGTGCTCTGTCTCTCTTTCTCAAAAATAAACATTAAAAACATTTTTTTAAAAAAAGAATGATCTTATCCTAACTGTACTATCATTTATATTTTTAGAAATAGTTCTTTCTCTCAAGCAGACTCCCACAGGGAGGCATGGACCACACAGTTCATACATTTATATCCCTAGTCCTAAGCATATTGTCCTATACATATAGGAGAAGCTCAATATATGTTCTTGTCACTTTTAACAGCTCCTAGTGAGGCTCCCAAATACCTTAGCCTAGCATTCAAAATCCCTTTAGATTACTCAGGTGTTTTCCCTACTTGCCTTTAAGACTTTTTGCCATGTTATAATTGAGGCTATTGAAAAATAACGTTAAAATTGTTTAAAGTGATATATTTCAAATTACAAATATCTGTATGTTTAATTCTACTATTATGCTACATTTTCATGCATAGAAGATGGAACACTTAGGTGACCAGAGAGGGAAGCCAACCACAGATATGAAATTGGTTTCTATTTCCAGCTTTGTCACTTGTTAACTGTGTAACTACAAGTATGAAATTCCTGAACCTCCATGACATATCTCCTTATAGATAAAAACAAACAAACAAACAAACAAACAAAAATACCTGTATTCCCTAGGGAAAAAAAGGAAACTTTATTTATACATACACACACAGTGTGTTAGTTAAGCTCTGTTTTGATTATTATAGCAAAAAAAAAAAAAAATTGCTACCCATCCCCAACTTGATTCTCTAACTTATTTCCTGTTACTCAGCTCCTTTGGTCCTCCAAGTACCTTACGTGTCATTCACAAATTCTCCCTGCACTTTTTCACTTCCAAGCTTTCAAATAAGCAGGTATTAGGGAAAACGCTATTCAGATTTTAGAAATAAGAGCAGATGTGGATAGGAGTTTGGCTCTACCACTTAGTAGCTGAGGGACCTTGGGCAGGTTACTCAACTTTTCCAAGATGCAGTTTTCTCATTGTCTTGAAGTTTATTTATTTTGAAAGAGAGAGTGCAAGCAGGACAGGGGCACAGAGAGAGGGAGAGAGAATCCCAAACAGGTTCCGCCCTGTCAGTGCAGAGCCCGATGCAGGGCTTGAACTCACAAACAGGGAGATCACGACCTGAGCCAAAGTTGGGCGCTTAACCAACTGAGCCACCCGGTCACCACTCATTTTTTTTTTTTAATTTTTTTTTTTAATGTTTTATTTATTTTTTGAGAGAGAGAGACAGAGTGTGAGTGGGGGAGGGGCAGAGAGAGAGAGAGGGAGACACAGAATCTGAAGCAGGCTCCAGAATCTGAGCTGTCAGCACAGGGCCTGATGTGGGGCACGAACCCACAAGCTGTGAGATCATGACCTGAGCCAAAGTCAGACGCTTAACTGACTGAGCCACCGAGGCGCCCCTCATTTTTTTTTTTAAGTGGGCTCTACACCCAACGTCGGGTTTTAACTCATAACCCCGAGATCAAGAGTCACACGCTCTTCCAACTGAGCCAGCCAGGCGCCCTAATTTTCTCATTTTTAAGTGAGGATAATAATGCCTCTCACAGTTGTGTTATTAAAGTTTAAATGAAAATGTGGATACAAAGCATTTTGTAAATTTAAAAGTACTCTAGCTATTACTATTAGTTATTTAGGTATGAAATAATCTCCTTCACTAGACTAGAAGACACCTTTCCCAACTAATAGCCTCCTCTTCTCCCCCAGGACTCACTCTGTTGACTGGCACCAAGCCTATCATACACTGTGCATGACACCCACTATTCCCACTATTATAAAGATGATGATAAATAATATAGTGTCAAAGTCACAACTGCCAAAAGCCACAGGTGACTACAGTTGGGAAAAAATATCAGAACCATGAGATTGACTCAGGTGAAGACTCTAAAGGACTATTTTCAAAAACATATATATTCACAAAGACAAACTAAGAAACCAGGTATCCACACAAATTCAGAATGTCAATCCATAATAAACGTTTTATCTTTCTAAGTACCTAATTCAGATTTCACAAATGTTATTTTACCCCTTGCAAAAACAGGCAAAAGAGCCATGTTTTCTTAGATCATCTAGTAATGATCTAAGAAAGGCTAAAAATGAGTGCTCCAAACAAAAAGCAAGTGCTCAGTATACACGCTAATCATTTTTAATGACTCCCAGCAAGGCTTTTTAGGGTGATTTAGAGTTTACAAACAGCTTTCTCGTTTAATCCTCAAGAGCAACCTTTCTAGAGAAGGTACTCACCCCACTTAGAGTCTAACAGACTCATAAGGTAAGCCAACTAGCCAGTGGCAGATATGGGACTACACCGATGTCTTTCATGTTTAGGTTGTAACTTTCCAATCTTCGCTGTTGGGATTTTACAAAGCTGAAGGTGACTTCAACCTTGGTATAGAAATATTCTCCTTTACATGATTTTTTTACCTTTCAAATACAAAGCTGAAAGCTAAGGCCATCCATACTAATGTTTGGAATAGGTTGTATGTAATGGCTCCAATGTATCATTAATTTATCACAACTATTTCACTAAATGAAAGAAAATAAATGAACTCGTGTCCTCTGAATCTTAAATTTTTTTACTGTTCATGTATTTTTGAGAGAGAGAGGGAGTCAAGCTGGGAGGGGCAAAGAGAGGGAAACAGAACCTGAAGCAGGCTCCAGGCTCTGAGCTGTCAGCACAGAGCCTGGTGTGGGGCTTGAACTCAAGAACTGTGAGATCATGACCTGAGCCAAAGTCAGAGGCTTAATGGACTGAGCCACCCAGGTGCCCCTGTCCTCTGAGTCTTAGAAGAAGTCCTCTGCTTCTGAGAGGCTAGATTTGGAGTAAGAAATCAGTGAAAAACTCCTGATGGACAGAAATGGAAGGTTGTCAAGCTAAGCTTTGGCCCAGTCTAGAGCTTCTATGTCTGGGGTTCCATCCATCCCATTAGCACAGCACCCTGAAACCTAGTCCTACTCTTCACACTCCCTCCCAAATGGAATAGACTGGAAACTCCATAGCTGGACCACAGACCAGGAAGCACTAATATCAAGCCACTGTAGGTCATGTTAGTCTAAAGAAGAAGCAGGCTCCGATATAGCAATCTTCTACCCTGGGGAGGGGTGGACAAGTTCAGGGCCAGCAATTACCTTTCTGTTAAAGTACTAAATTAATATAGCCCCCATTAAGCTGTAAATGATTGAGGTGAACCCATTACTGTTATTCTGTAACAGGACTCAAGTCCAGCACTGGTTCTATAACTCAGAATACCTCGAGAGAAGTACCAAAGCACCAGAAAGAATATGTAAAACCCAGATTGAAGGGGAAAAAAAGCACAGAAACGCTATTCACTACAAGACTTCCATTTATTTCCCTTTAACGTTTATTCATAATTGCTCTAGGTTTCGTAAAAATCCTTAAGTCCAGAAACAGGTCACCTACCTTATACTGCTGTAAAGATACAGAAGGGTGCTGTTTGGATAACTCATTCTCTGGCTCATGTTTGGATCTACTTTGCTCCAGTTTATAAAGCACCTGAGAACTCTCCTGTATCCTACAAAACAACTTTTGAGAAAAAGAAAAATAAAGCATATATGAGTTCCATTCATCTTAAATGTCAGTCTAAAAAAAAGGCAAAGGACAAGTTTTCTACATTCTTTAGACTAAACCTCAGGCAAGGAGAGTACTGGTTTCTAAACTCTTAATATTTATACAGTGTTTCTCTCTGACAGAAAATGAACACATATTTTTAAACCCCCCCCAAAAAAAATCACTGCAAATCAGAATACAGTCATTAAACTACAGTTCTACTTCCTTTAGGTTGGCATGAAACTACAGATATACTCACTTCTATACTCTCCCAATTCTGCATCCCATGAAAGTGGCATGTGATTAATTCAAGTGGAATTAGTCAACAGTCACCATCTCATGAGGCACTTAAATGGTAAAACTTCAAGGGCATCTTTCCTCCCCTCACCAAAGTTTTCTTAAAATACCTTTCACCCTGAAAGATCCATCACTACAGTATTTTTTTACTTTCAAACATTAAAAAAAAAAAAAAAAAAAAAGAGCTCAAGTTTGATTTATTTTACACCAAAACGAAAGGACTTTATACCATGGACTTGAATCCCAAATGTAAACTTTAGGGAAATGGTTCACAGAAGGGCCATGAAGGGATGTGCATCCAATCCTATGACCATTATTCCCACATTCTCTCAAAATCTGAGCTCTTTTCAAAAATGATTTGCAGAGCAGAGTCCACCACTTTCCAATACTTTCTGATGAGAAATTCTACCTTTTTAAGAAGAGAACAAATCTGTTGCCGCACTCCTGGGGACTGACTGTTAAGATTGTATGCGATAAAGAATTGAATCCACTGCATTTCTTCTGTGGAAACGATTTCTGTACTTCGATTACTTTCACAAAGCAAGCCTAGCGTATCTATCCGTACCTAAAACACATCAAGCAATAAAACGTTACTTTTTCAATGAAATAAGCAAAATGTAAACTACTTGACATATTTATTTACCAAAAAAACAGTAAAACACAGTTTACCCACATGTACTTCAGAAAGGTTCCCTGAGGGGTGTGTGAGTGGCTCAGTCGGTTAAGCACCCAAATGTTGATCTCAGCTCAAGTCATGATCTGTTTGTGAGTTCGAGCGCCATGTAGGGCTCTGCACAGACAGTGTGGAGCCTGCTTGGGATTCTCTCCCTCCCTCTCCCACTGCTCCTCTGTGTGTGTACGCTCTCTCAAATAAATGAACTTAAAAAATGAAATAAAATTTTTTTTTAAAAAGACAGGTTTCCTAATCCCAAAGATCCTGTGGTTATATCCTATAAAATTATTTTATTAAATGTGTAAGTTGGGTATTTGCAAGTCAACAATCTTTAAGATTCTTATTCCATGGTAATGCTCAATTTCATTCTTTTTTCCTCTTTTTTCTCAGGGACTAGTCTACTCCAGGACCTTATCACTTCACTCTTAGATTACAGTTATGCACATCTTACCAGTCTTCTGGTTTCTTTTTGCTCTCACACTGGAAACTCATCTGTTTCCATTAATTCCACTTTTTTGCTGAAGGCAGAATGGCTCTGGTTCCTAGTTACCAACTGAGTGAAATCTGAAGTCTTCAACCTAGCATTGGAGGCCTCCATAAACACTCCACTCTTACCAAACAATGTCCTGAATCATCCTCCTGACTTTGTTTTGTGTTCTCCCATTTTAGTATTTTTTTTTTTTTTGTAAATCATTTTATTCTTTTTCATCACGATAACTATACTCCTTCATTCCCATCTCCTATTTCTCCCTTCCCCCAAATCACTTAGCCTCTGGTAACCATCTGGTTGTTCACTGTAGTGAAAAGTCTGTTTCTTCGTTTGTCTCTTTTTTTTTCCCTTTGCTCATCTGTTTTATTTCTTAAATTTCCACATATGAGTGCTATCACATGATATATGTGTCTTTCTCTAAGTTTGTTTAGCATTATACTCTCTAGCTCTATCCATGTTGTTGTAAATGGTAAGATTTCATTCTTTTTTTATGGCTGAGTAATATTGCATTGCATATATATATAATATATATACCACATCTTCTTTATCCATTCATCTATTAGACACTTCAGCTCCTTCCACAGTTTGGCTATTGTAAATAATGTTGCAGTAAACATCAGGTGCATGTGTCCCTTTGAATTAATGTTTTTGGATTTCTTGGGTAAATACCCAGTAGTGTGATTACTGGAAAATAGGATAGTTCTATTTTTAATTTTCTGAGGAACCTCCACACTGTTTTCCACAGTGGCTATACCAGTTTGCATTCCCACCAACAGTGCAAGGGGGTTGCTTTTCCTCCACATCCGTGTCAACACTTGATGTTTCTTATGTTTGAGTTTGGTCATTCAGACAGGTGTGAGATAATATCTCATTGTAGTTTTGATTTGCATTTCCCTGATGATGAATCAGATGTTGAGCATCTTTTCATGTGTCTTTTGGCCATCTGAATGCCTTCTTTGCAGAAATGTCTGTTCATGTCTTCTGCCCATTTTTTTGTCTTTTTTTAAATTATTACTATGATTTCTCTGCCCATTTTTAATTAGATTATTTGTTTTTTGAGTATTGAGTTGTATCAGTTGTTTATATCTAACCTTTTATTGGATATGTCATTTGCAAATATCTTCTCCCATTCCATAGGTTGCCTTTTAGTTTTGTTATTTCCTTTGCTGTGCAGAAGCTTTTATTTTGATGTACTCCCAATAGTTCATTTTTGCTTTTGTTTCTCTTGCCTCAGGAGACCTATCTAGAAAAATGTTGCTATAGCCAACATCCAAGAGATTACTGCTTGTGCTCTCTTCAAGGATTTTTATGATTTCAGGTCTCACATTTAGGTCTTTAATCCATTTGAGTTTATTTTTGTTTAAGGTGAGAGCAAGTAGCACAGTTTCATTCTTTTGCATGGTGCTGTCCAGTTTTTCCAGCACCATTTGTTGAAGAGACTGTCTTTCCCATTGGATATTCTTTCCTGCTTTGTTGAAGATTAATTGACTGTATAATTGTGTGTTTATTTCTAGGTTTTCTGTTCTATTCCATTGATCTATGTGTCTATTTTTTTGCCAGCACCAAACTGTTTTAATTACTACCACTCTGTAATATAACTTGAAATGTGGAATTGTGATACCTCCAGTTTAGTTTTTCTTTTCAAAATTGTTTTAGCTATTTGAGGTCTTTTGTGGGCTCCATACAAATTTTAGGATTGTTTGTTCCAGTTCTGTGAAAAATGCTGTTGGTATTTTGATACAGATTGCATCAAATTTGTAGATTGCTTTGAGTAGTATAGACATTTTAACAGTATTAGTTCTTCCAACACATGAGCATGGAATGTCTTTCCATTTCTTTGCATTATCTTTAATTCCTTTCATCAATGCTTTATAGTTTTCACGGTATATTTTACTGTTTTTGGTGCAATTATAAATGGGATGGTTTTCTTAATTTCACTTTCTGCTGCTTCATCATTAGTGTATAGGAATGAAACAGATTTCTGTACATTGATTTTCTATCCTGCGACTTTACTGAATTAATTTGTCAATTCTAGTGTTCTCCCATTTTGTGTACTGCTCCAACACTTCCTCTCCCTTAATCGCATTTATCACATTTCTAATCAACCACCACCTACTCTGCTCTAAGCTCCCCCCCAAATCCTAACCCATAAAAGCGCACTTATATCTGTATAGTCTTCTAAGAGTTTCCACTTGTGTTACACAGGTTTTCTTATTCCTTCAACTAAAATTTAAATAGCCTGGGGGCGCCTGGGTAGCTCAGTCGGTTGAGCAACTGACTTCGGCTCAGGCCACGATCTCGTGGTTTGTGTGTTCGAGCCCTGCATTGGACTCGCTGCTGTCAGCCTGTCAGCACAGAGCCCCATTCGGATCCTCCGTCCCCTTCTCTTTACCCCTCCCCTGCTTGTGCTCTCTCAAAAATAAATATTTTTTATAAGTAAATAAATAAATAAAATTTAAATGGCCGGGATGCAAACTCTACACTTTTCACTTTCAATTTACCCTCCCTATGGACCCCTTAAAATAGTGCTGGGCTCAACAGAGAGGCCTCTATAGTGGACTGCTAACTGAATAAATGACTTAGGGATCTACTACATGTATGAAATTCTCATACATTTTGTTTGCTTACTTGGCAGTGCTGGTGAATTAAGCCTTGTTTTATTCTTGCACTGGACACAAGGTTCCTCCAGACATCAGTTGCAGACCGAAGATGTCCATGAGCTCTAGCTGCTCGCAGACATGCCATCAAAGCTCCCAGAGCCCCTGTACTATTATAAGATCCTAAGGATGGAAAAGATTGTTGCCTCAAAAGCACAATAACACAGACCACTACTGTGCTATATAACATAACAACTACCACAATTTTCATTTGCAATTAACATTATATTTCCAGAAAAAAATTGTATTTTAAATTCTAACGTGAATTAAAGTTCCTATTCTAAGGGCACCTGGGTGGCTCAGTCGGTTAAGCAGCCGACTTCAGCTCAGGTCATGATCTCACGGTTTGTGAGTTCAAGCCCCACATCGTCAGGTTCTGTGCAGATAGCTCAGAGCCTGGAGCCTGCTTCAGATCCTGTGTCTCCCTCTCTCTCTCTGCCCCTCCCCTACTCATGCTCTGTTTCTGTCTCTCTCTCTCTCTCAAAAATAAACATTAAAAAAATTTTTAATAAATAAAGTTCCTATTATAAAAGAAACATTATTGAAAGAGATTTAATAGTTCTTGTGTCAATAACTTTCAGTAAGCATAATCCCCTTATGTTAACTTAAAGAAATCATTCTTGGGGCGACTTTCAGCCAAAATCAGGAAAAACACTTCAGTGGCCAAATATCATTTCTCTAAAAATAAACACTAACCCTCTGCATATTTTGGAGGTATTCTTCCTCCCTCACAAAAAAGACAAAAGGAGGATTATAAAGAACCTGGTGCTTGGGGTGTCTGGGTGGCTCAGGCAAATAAGCATCCGACTCTTGATTTCGACTCAGGTCATGATCTCACGGTTCATGAGATCAAGCTCTATGTGGGATTCTATGCTGACAGCACAGACCCTGCTTGGGATCCTCTCTCTCCCTCTCTCTGCCCCTCCCCCATTCACACTGGCTCACGCTGTCTCTTAAAATAAATAAATGAACTAAAAAAAAAACACCAAAAAACCTAATGCGTTTGGAAGTTAGGACATCAGCCATTACTAACAGGACAGGGGGCTCAACCTCACAAGGTGCAATGATATAAAAATAGAGACTGCCTTATTTCAGAACAGATTCATGAATCTTGAACTTTAGATGGCTTCTCAGAAAGGCGGGAACAATTGTTGTTAAAAACTACAAATAATGAGAAAAAAAACCCAACTACAAATAATGGCTTATTTTTGGGTATAGGAATCAGATTTTTATAGCTACCTTGTGGTTACTGTTTGAAGTATTGAAAGTTTTCAACTATTTTTAGTTATAAGTTTTCTTAAACTGTGATGCAGGGTACCATATTCCTGCTTCGTTAAACAGAAAATAATAATTTTAAGATTTACATGATAGGGGCTCCTGGACGGCTCAGTCGGTTAAGCATCCGACTTCAGCTCAGGTCATGATCTCACATGATTCACCACCCATGAATTCGAGCCCCACATCGGGCTCTGTGCTGGCAGCTCAGAGCCTGGAGCCTACTTCGGATTCTATGTCTCCCTCTCTCTGTCCCTCCCCAGCTCAATTCTATCTCTCTCTCAAAAATATAAATAAACATTAAAAAAAAATTTTTTTTAAGATTTACATGATAAGTCAAGATCCATCATTTACATATTAATTACTGATTTATGCTTTAATGTAGTACTTCCTTCCGGGTTACTGAGTTTCAACGGAATGTTTACCCCTATTCTAATTGACTACAGATGGCTGTTTCTTGAGGTCACACATGTTCTACATATTTTTTTCTCTTTCCCAGAGACAAAAACTTGCTACTGTCAACCTGTCTTCATCCTTGCCTAAAACAATACTTAATTACTGTTTCAATCACTAGAATAAGGAACTTATATAAAACACTCACTTTTATTCCAGTCTGACAACCTAACAAATAAGAACTCAGTAAAATGAGATAAAACTAGTAATAAGAGGGGAGGAGGGGGGGCGGGCAGCGTGGATGGTTCAGTCAGTTAAACATCTGACTCTTGATTTTGGCCCAGATCAGGATCTCACAATTCCTGAGATCGAACCCCGCGTCCGGCTCTGAGTTGACAGTGCAGAGCCTGCTTGGGATCCTCTCTCTCCCTCTCGCTCTGCCCCACTCCACTCTCAAAATAAATAAATAAACTAAAAAAAAAAAAAAAAAAAAAAAAAGACTTAAAAAAAAAACTAGTAATAAAGGGAACCTTATACTCATAACTGAAATCAATCTTTAGCTTATAGAAATGACTTAAGCCAAAAAAATTCTATTCCACTCAGGACAGGAACATTCATTTCAATCTGAAATCTCTATCATTGATGTCCTCTTTTGCAATTTATGGAAGTGGTAATATTGAAATGTGAATATCGTCCACATCTACTGAGGTACCTACCCTTTCTTAACTAGAAATTACTAAAAGAATGGTTCATCTTACCACTTTTAGCATCAGCAGAAGACTGAAGAATCTTTACCATGTAGCTTAAGCTTTCGGGGCTGCAATTCAACAATTTTGGCAAGTAATAATCGATCACGTAAGATTTCTGGTCCAGATTTCCTTCACACAGTATAAAAAGGAGAGGAGAAACCCAAGTCTCATGCCACTCATCAATCCACGTACTGTCAACAGCCTGGGACTTCAAATGACTCTTGTGACTTCTGAACATGGTCTCCAAGAGGTCACTTGCATAAGGTACCAATGACTGGTCTCCCATCACCTCTAAGATTTGTGATGGAATAGTTTTGGCTAGTGCCAAAATATGTCCAATTCCTGTATAATCTACTAAACAACCAAGACACATGTATTTCCCTTTAACATGCCATTCCAGTCGCAAAAGACTCTCTGTCAATTCACAAATGAAACGATCGGCAGCCAAACCTGACGCTTCTGAGTCTGATTTTTCTTTAGTGAGCTGGTGTATTTGGAGAACATTTCTGAATATAATTTTGGTTTGGTGTCTCAAAGCATCCAATGGATGTTCCCAGTGGGTATAGACATATTCCAAAAGTTTCCCAACTATGCTTGAATTCCCATTCAGACTGTCCTTTAGGCTTGGGGAACTTGATTCAAGGACATGTATGGCTGAATTAGTCCAAGATGCCAAAATTCTAGAGAAAAACAATTCCAGAGTTGATTCCTTGATCCTGAAGAAAAATGAGCCGTGTTATTATAAACTGACTAGTAAAAGAAATTTCATTTTATAACCATTTAAATTTTAAAAATATAAAAGACAAAGAATGACCAGAAAATTCAATCATTATTAAATTTACAACAAAAATTAAAAACAAGGCCAAAATAGACTCAAATTTATAAATTAGTCTTTCCACCTTATAGTAATAATCCAGGGGCACCTGGATGGCTCAGTCGGTTGAGCATCCATCTCTTGATTTCAATTCAGGTCATGATCCCAGGGTCGTGGGATCAAGTCCCACGTCGGGCTCCATGCTGAGCATGGAGCCTGCTTAAGATTCTCTCTCTCCCTCTGCCCCTCTCCCCCGCTCACACTCTCTCTCTTTCTCTCTCCCTAAAATAATAATAATAATAATAATAATAATAATAATAATAAAGAAAAGAAATAATCCAAAAACGGACTAAGGAAACGTTTGGGAATGATAGAAATGTTCATTACTTTATTCTGATGATGGTTTCACAGTGTTTTAAAACATAGTGAGGGGTTAGGGCTGGAGAAAGTTAGGGGGAATGGGGTTTCTTTTGAGAGTAATAAAAATATTCCAGAATTGATTGCAGTGATAGTTGTACAACCCTGTGAATCTACTGAAACAAAACTGAATTACACACTTTAAATAAGTGACTTTTATGGTATATAAATTATATCTCAATAGAGCTGTTATACAACACCACAATAAAAAATATTTTTTATAATTTAAATGATTTTTATATTATATTTATATTATTATTTTAAAAAATTATTTTAGAACATTGTGCTTTTTTTCCTTTACCTACATGTTCACTACTATCAAGCTGTATCTATGGTTTGATATTTTAAGCACACGATCACTTTCAGGCATTATGAAAAAAACACCCAAAAAACCCACAAAACACAATCCAGTGAAGTCAAAAGAACTGGTTACAATTCCGCCTCAGGTGCTTATTAGCAATACACTCTTAGGTTTTAGCATTTACTTTTCTGACTTCACTTTTTCCACACAACACATCTGATTTCCTATCCTATCTATCAAGACATGTGAAGCTCATACTGAATTACCTATGTTGACGTTGTTCATAAACTCCAAAGCACTATCCATATAAAAATTTTCATAGTTTTTTAAAAATGCTAGCATTAGGGGCGCCTGGGTGGCTCAGCCGGTTGAGCGTCCGACTTCGGCTCAGGTCATGACTTCGGCTCAGTTTGTGGGTTCAAGCCCCACGTCGGGCTCTGTGCTGACTGCTTGCTCAGAGCCTGGAGCCTGCTTCAGATTCTGTGTCTCCTTCTCTCTCTGCCCCTCCCCCGCTCACACTTTGTCTCACTCTGTTTCTCAAAAATAAATAAAATGTAAAAAAAATTTTTTTTTTAAATGCTACCATTAGAGACTAAACGTTAACATTAGTATTAGAAATGTTCAATACAGGGGCGGCTGGGTAAGCCTCGGACTTTGGCTCAAGTCACGATCTCACAGTTGATGAGTTAAAGCCCCACATCAGGCTTTCTGCTGTCAGCACAGAGCCTGCTTCAGATCCTGTCCCCTTCTCTCTCTCTGCTCCTCCCCGTTTCGTGTTCTTTCTCTCAAAAATAAATAAACATTAAAAAAAAAAAATGTTCAGTACAGGTTCACCTGCCCTAGTAATTTCTGTAACTCTCTCTCATCTCATCTTCTTTCATACCTGCTTCATTGCCTACATATATCACCCTTTCAATTCAGGATTATCCTGAGCACTTTGCATTGAACTACTAAGTATGCAGGTTCAGTTGCCATCTTTTAAATGTCTGGCAAGCAAAAGAAAATATGAGACAACAGCATGAAAACTCACTGTGAACTCAAGGTGAACAATACATGGACGATATTCAAGAGCAGGGCCTCCCCGCTTGGGCCCATCCTTCCATTCTGCCAGTCCAACATGGTGAGTGTCCCTTGACACAGGAATAAGAGAGTTGACTGCGAGACATCAGCACAACAAAGGCTCCTGCAGCAGTTCAAAAACCAGTCAGGGATGCTGGTACAGTCCACTGAACGGAGAAGCAAACTACTAATCTGGAAAAACATAACAGAGCTAACATGTTACAAAGCCTCTAAAACTGTACAGATATTTCAAGATGTACATCCAAAATTCCCTTTCCCCTGAAACATCCTAGGAAAAATAACTGAACCTAAAGATGAGAAGCCACAAGTGTTAAAGTTATTATTACCAAAAGGGAAAAAATTAAGTCTTAGGATTAAGAATTCTAAGTACGTGAACCATTTTGCTGGTTTGAATGTACTAGTGGAGCAAAACATATCATCCCCTGCAGGTGAATGACCTTAACACTTTTTAGAGGTGATATGAGAAATCAAATTATTAAATTTTATCCAATGGTAAATACTTTGTGTGATCTCATAGAAGAGTACACATCTATTTTGTATAACATCAGGTAAACAGCTGCTTTGCATAAAGTCAGGTAAACAACTAAAATAAGTTTCTAGATAACAGAGTAAGGGAAGAAAACCCTGCTAGTACTAAATATAAGGATTAGCGCGCAAACTATCAAATTATATTTTCCATGTAATTAAATTCACCGAAAAATTGATTCTCACATGCTTCCAGTCTAAAGTTCAAATTTGGGTTATTCTTAATAAAAAGGACATACTTATCAAAAAGTTAGGACTTCATGTATGTATATATTAATCTCTGCATAATTTTAATATTATAAATATCTTTTATAACACTGAGAGATGGAACTGAACAAACAGCACTAGAAACATGAAGAGGCACCCCTAAAAATGTTGATAGTGATTATCTTTAGGAGATGGATTTACAGGTGACTACTCTGGTCTTCTTTCTGCTTTTTCTGCATTTTTGGACTGTCTCTTACTACAAGAGAAAAAGATCATCAGAAAGATTCTACTATGCAGAAAGAAATTTTTAATTCATGTCTTTAAAAATATTTTTAAAACATGTGTCTAATTATCAATGAAGTATACAATTCTACAAAGGAGATGCACTCACCAAATCAGGAATCTCTTCAGGTGGGTGAAACATAGCCTTAATAAAAAGAATAACAGCTAATCCAGATGTACTCTGAATTGTCTGTAAGAGGTGATCTATTTGGTAAAAAAGTAGAGAGTGTGGATTAAATGACAATGGATATTCTGGTACAGTGGAAAAAGCACACGCTGCAGGGACAGAGAGTCCTGGGTGCAATTTCTAGCATGACCACATCCTAGGTGAATAGGACTTGGGCAAGTTATTTCACCTCCCAGGGACACAGCTTTCTCTTCTGTAATATGGGAAAATATAACTCCTATCTGACAATTATTTTAAGCTTTAAATGCATAACGAACATAAGACTTTTATGCCCAGCACATAAACACTTAATAAATGTGATTCCTTCCTCTCTCCACTAACACCCACTCTCCCTTCTTCTCCCCGCAGCACATCTAGCAGCAATACCGCTCACTCTCTTCCCTGCACTGAGGCCTCTCCAGCCCAACCCCTACATGCATTACTCTTTCTTAAAGTGATTTCGGGGCTTGTGTAAAGAGCCTGCATCAGTGCTAACTGAAAGCTCTGCTATCATTGGCATGTACCCAATGCAACCAATCTTGACTTGCTATTTTCTCTTTGTTTTCTATTAGCCTCTGGTCTGTAATAAAGTTTACCAAATATGGTAAATTATTCAACCGGGACTAAGACTCAAAAATGTCTACCATAAACTACCTACTAAATATCCACTGTGCCCTTTATCCCTGCTAACAGAACTGTGACTTTGATTGGGGCATCCACATACTCAGCCAAAGGCGGGACACTTGCTTCCTCAATCTTGCCTGCAAGTAAAGGTAGCCACGTGAGGGTTCAGGCCAATGGGATAGAAGCAGGTACTTGGGAACTTTTGTTTTTCCTGATTAAAGGTAGGGATGCAACTGGCCCTCCTTCCGGCCGTGAACATAGACATAATGTCTGGAGCTACAGCAGTCAAATGGCAACCAGGAGGCAAAAAACGTGAGTAAAAGCCAACATGCTGAAGATGGCAGAGCAGAAAGGCAGAAATGTTTGGGTCCTAGACTGCATACAGTTCGGGATCACCTGCCTCGGAACTTCAAGTTATGTGGGGACGAGGGAGGCATATTTGCTTAAGTGCCTGAAGTGCCTGAAGTTTGGTTTTCTGTTACTTGCAGCTGAACATTTTACTAATACATGAAATTTTAAAATCCTGGGAAAGAACAGCAATGAAGAGGTCCCATCGACGGTTCAGAAAAGGGGCTACCTCTTATTAAAATCAGGCCTTCTCTGTGTTTTACCCATCCTATAACAAATTCCTCTTTTAAAAAGCAAATATCCGGGGCGCCTGGGTGGCTCTGTCAGTTAAGCGTAGGACTCCCGGCTCAGGTCATGATCTCGCGGTTTGTGAGTTCGAGCCCCACATCGGGCTCTGTGCTTATAGCTCAGAGCCTGGAGCTTGATTCGGATTCTGTGTCTCCCTCTCTCTCTGACCCTCCCCTGCTCACACTCTGTCTCTCTCTCTTTCTCTGTCTCTCTCTCTCACAATAAATAAACATGAAAAAAATTTTTAAAAAACAAATGAAACATCTGAACCAATTCATTAATTTTTTCATTAATATTCATACATACATGATCATATAGAATGAGAGATAAAAATGAAAAAGTAATTTAACTTTTTGTGAACACGATAAGTATCTTTTTTTTGTTGTTAATCTTATTGTAATATAAAACACTGATATAGGAAAACACCCAAAACAAGGGCACAGCTTAATGAATTAACTGAAATGAACACCCTTGTACCTACCGCCAAAAGCAAGAAGCAGGACTCAGACACCCTGCCCGGAAGGCTCATCCACGTGCCTCATCTCAACCACAATCCCCTTCTCTCACCCTGAGTAAGCATTATTGTGACTTTCACAGTAATGGCTTTCTTCTTTTCAAATGGTTTTATTAATCAAATGTGCATCCCGTCCATTTTTTTAAAACCGTGATGTATTTTTTAAATGCGTTTTAATCTACAGGTGCCATCTCTACCCCTTTCATTGCATAACAATTTCTCTATTCAAGAACTCTGGCCTTTGACCTGCAGCATTTCCCACAATCTAGATGTGGGTTTGTTTAGTCCTGATGCAATTCCACACGTTCTTCTCTCTTCTACAATTGCTGTAAACTGGCAGGTGACCTAGAGATTGGTCTCAAGTTCAGTCACTTTGGGAAAAGTACAGGTGGTGAAACCAAGACTAGATCTAAGGGGCATATATTGTCTGGTTGTCTGTTCTGTAAAGTTAGCAGTTGATGATGCTTAATGCCTACGTCAATTCATTGGGGGTTACAAAATGGTGATATTCTACCATTTCATCTTAATTTATTATTTGAAATACTTTTATAAAGACAGACTTCCTCTCATTAACTATTTGGTTTCCAGTGGCACAGTTCATATAAAGAAAAGCAACATATGAGAGATACAAAGGGGAATGATGAATGGCCCCACAAGGATTACTATCATTACTTGAGGATAATACCTACTGCTGAGGAGAAATGTACAGATAACATTTACCTTTCCAGATTTTCCTTCCAAATTTGGAAATCTATTCTTCTCAAGAATTTTCTTTTGCCACTTAAAGTCTCTGGCTTTTCAACACTAAGACTGTCAGATTTCCTTCTTTACAATACACATACACACATTTAGAAAAGTCCTTCAACATTACCCCTTGGAGAACTGGTACATTTGAAAGAAAAAGCATTAAAACCTCATAATCCAGGGCCTCCCCACTTTAAGGGGCTAGGGGAGAAGTAGTTCTACGTGTCAGTTAAGTATCAAACATTTCATACCATTATTAGCGTAAGCTGAACGACACTCAATTATAATCACCATTTTTACGGTTTTACACTTACCATCAATTAAAAACTTGGTGAAAATACTCAGCAATCCACACATACTTTGCCATGTAGGGGAACTGGAAATCCTCACATGAAGTGTCTGAAAGTCTTGTATCTTCTGTACCAACATCACAGAAACTCTAGTGCCTACCGACAAGTCATTCATCAACTGCGTCTGAACAATATGATTTCCGGCAAATTTTCTATAACGAAGAAGAGACATTATTACAAAAGAAAAGTCACACGAAAATGTCACCATTTCCATCCCTCGATAAAAAACATTTCTCAATCAAAGGGCCAAAATTCATTTTAGGTTATAACAGACATTCATACCTCTGTTCCACTCCCATAAACATTCCAATTCTATGGACATTTACTACAAACTTTCAACACTCTTACCTCAACATTTCCCTCCTTCTCAGCCAATGACCAACCTCATTTCTCTCCTTTTAGAGTAAAAGTAGCAGATCCAGAATGAATGCCACAATTTCATAACTTGAACACTCCCTCAACCTTGGTACGCTCTCTTCACCTGGCTTCCAAGACACCAGGCTCTCCTCCACTTTCTCCTACTTCACCATCGCTCCTTCCTAGACACCTTGGCTAGTTCATCATCTTCTCTCCAAGCTCCTTATGTTCTAGCTCTCCACAACTCAGTCTTTAGTCCCCCTCTCCAGCTACTTTGTTCCCTTGATGCTGATCTCATCCAGCTCATAAACTTTAAATTATAATCTATATGCTGACAATTCCCCAATTTTTATCTCCAGGTTAGACCTCTCTTTCTAATTCCAGACTTGTATATGCAACTTTCTATTCAATATCTTTCCTTGGATGTCTAACAGACATCTCCAACTACATGAACTCATCTTCAACTCCAAACCTGCTACACCTGCTAGGATCTCTATCCTACAAAAACCCTGTGACCATCCTTGACTTCCTCCTCCCCATCCCATCTGTAAGAAAATCTTGTTTGTCCTACCTTCAAAATACAGAATCAGACCACCTCCACTGCTACTCCTGGCCTGAGTCACTCTTGTCTCTCCCTTGGATTACTGCAGTGGCCTCCTAACTGGTCCCCCAGCTTCTATCCTTGGCCCACCCTCAGTCTATTCTCAACACAGCAGAACACAGAGTGATGATATTAAAACACAGGTCAGGGAAAACAGTCTAAGGTCCCCCAGAAAGTTAAACACTAGATTACCATATGATCCACTAATTCTACTAATTACCGAATAATCCACTAATTCTGAAAGTAGAGACTCAAACAGATATTTGCATAACAATGTTTATAGCAGCATTATTTACATTAGCCAAAAGGTAGAAGAAACAACCCAGCTGTCCATCAACAGATGAATGGATAAACAAAATGTGGTATATACATACAATGGAATGCTGTATTCAGCCAAAAAGAAATAAAACTCTAATACATGGCACAATATGGATTAACCCTGAAAACACACAAAAAAATAAAAATCGTATTCTATTTGCGTGACGTATCCAGGATAGGCAAATTCAAAGATACAGAAAGAAGAATAGAAGTTATTAGTGTGTGGGGGTAAAAAGGTAGTGAATTTTCTTTTGGACACACTGAATGTGAGACACCTATAAAACATCCCAGTTGAGATGTCCAGGAGGCAAATGACTATATGAAGCCACCACTTCAGGGAAGAGATCTAACTTGGAGTGAGAAATGTGAGAATCTTGAATATTAGCAGGTGCCTAACACTAAGGAGGTAGATGGTATTAATCAGTAAGAACAAATAGAATAACAAGGAAAGAACCCACATTCAAGAGATGAGCAGAGGAAGAACCTAAAAGGAGACAGAGAAGGCACTCCTGGCAAGGCAAAAGGAGACCTTGGGTGAAAGATCTCCCAGAGATGGCACACAGAGGCTAAAATCAAAAACACAGAAACAGCAAGTACTGCTGAAGGTGTGGAGAAAAAGTAACCCTCGTGCACTGTTGGTGGGAATACAAACTGGTGCAGCCACTGCAGAAAACAGTGTGGAGTTTCCTCAAAAAATTAAAAATAGAATTACCATATGATCCAGTAATTCCACTACTGGGTATTTACCCAAAGAATATGAAAACACTAATTTGAAGAGACATATGCATCCCTATGTTTACTGCAGCATGATTTACGATAGCCAAGATACAGAAACAACCCAAGTGTCCACTGATAGATGAATGGATAAAGAAGATGAGATATATACACATATATACATACACACACACATGCATACAATGGAAAATTATTCAGCCATAAAAAAGAACAAAATGTTGCCATTTGCAACATGGATAGATCTAGAAGGTATAATGCTAAATAAGGCAGTCAGAGAAAGGCAAATACCATAGCATTTTACTCATATATGGAATTTAAGAAACAAAACAAATGAACAAAGGAAAAAGAGACAAATTAAAAAAGACTATTAACTATAGAGAACAAACAGATGGTTACCAGGGGGGAGGTTGGTGAGGGGAGGGGTGAAATAGGTGAAGGGGATTAAAGACTACACTTATGGTGAGAAGAACTGGGTAATGTACAGAATTGTTGAATCACTCTAATAGGCTGAAACTAATATAACATTGTATGTTAAGTATACTGGAATTAAAATAAAAATTAATTAAAAAAAAAAAGAATAGCACACACATATTACCTCTATTCCCTGCCAGAACCTCAGTAAACCAACCACATAAAAAGACATAAATACACAAGGGCAACAAATAGACAACAAGACAATAACAATAAGCCTTTGGAAGCCACAAAGCAGATAGATAATAACTAACTTAGCAGAATCAACAAAAGTAAATACTAGGCCAGAGAATAATCCCCAAAACGCCCTGATTTGCAGCCTCAAAAGGCTAAGAAACTTGGCACCAGGACTCCTTGATGTGGAAATAAATGTAGGGCTGAAAATAAGAAGACGGGCTACAAGTCTGTTGAAGAAGAGTAAGAACCAGCAAACAAGTGGCTTACCTCTAGGGAAGGTAAAGCAACACCAGATTGCAAACAAGCGAATTAGGCAAATATATGAACAATGAATGCCAAATGCCATGACCTCAGCTTTTTTCACACCCTCAGCAACCAGAAGATTAAGCCAACGGTTTGGTTCCATGGTGAACCCACTACCCATGCACAAAGACCTAAAGATATTGACATCGGAGGTTTTCCAAAGAAATAGCCCAGCTAAACTAGCCTACAATAAAACCTGCCATCAACCCCACCCATATACACAGTTTCAAATCAACTCTCAGTGCCCCATCCTTAAATATGAGCGCTAGGCTAAAAATCACCAGACTTCTAAAGAAAGCTTCCAGTTTCATATAGTGAAGTGACCGAAAGCATCAAACAGAAAAAAAATAGCAACATAAAAGAACTAGGACTATGCAAAGGTAAGAAAACTATATTTAAAAACAAAACAAAACAAAACCCTATCATTAATATCCCCAGAAAAATAACAGGATGTTTCATTTATAAAAGAACAGACGCTATGAGTAAGGAACACTCAGGGAGGAAGGAACTCTTGCTCATATTCTCCTAAAAATTTATTTGATTTTTTTAAGTTGATTTATTTATTTTGAGGGTAGGGGGGAAGAGAGAAAGAGGGAGAGAGAGAATCCCAAGCAGGCTCCACGCTGTCAGCACAGAACCCGACGCGGGGCTCAAATCTCACAAACTGTGAGATCACGACCCAAGTCAAAATCAAGAGTTGGACGTTTAGCTGACTGAGCCACCCAGGTGCCCCTTTCTGATTTTTTAAATTAAATATCAAACCTCTAAGAAATACATTTAAATAATCAGGTCTAATATTAACAGAGAGGAATGGAATGAAGCATGTTCTGGAAACTTTTTAAAAATTTCCTGTGTACAAAGATAATGCACAACCACAAGTGTTCACGCACACATGCACAAGCATACAGATACTACTTGCCTATTTTCTTCAGAGATTTCAGTTAAACTCTTCTGCATAAAATGAAGCACTGAAACAAAAAGAATATATAATGACAAAGCAGAACCTAAAACTGTGAATTTTAATGTCAATATAAGAAAATATTTTAAGTCACTATTACCTACAGTGATATCATGGTATAGAAGTAGAAATCTAAAAGGAATATTTAAAAGGAAGGGACGTGATGTACGTTGGTAATCTGCAAAACTCTACCCATTGCCAAGAAACCGAAAACAACCAGTTCCAAAATGACTCATACAAGCAGTTACATCCTCAGAATAAAATAAAAGAATGGGACTTACCATTTTTAAGAAGATTACTAACACCTGCTCTACCTGTGGGAATAAAAAAAATTAACACTGGTAGGGAGCCTCAGGACCAAAACTAACATTAACAAAATTGTTTAAAAACAATAATGTAATGATAGAAAAAATACTACAAAAGAGCTGGCTTACCTACGTCAAAGTTCTCCATACAGGAAGATATATTGTCAATTACTTTCCTATAAGAGTACACATCAGTAGTACTCAATTCTTCCTGAAGACGAGAAGTAAAACTTTGTACAGCCTCAGTTAGAAAAAATTCAGGTAGGCCATTTAGTGAGCTAGAAAAAGAACCAAGCATTAGAAATCTGGCAACCATGTAGTATGTAGAAGGGAATCATACAAATGAAGTAATACTGGACTACATCTTCAAAATACAGCCAGAAAATTTTAACTTCATGCCACAATTGTTGAACTCCTTGCTTCCATCTTGCTTCCCTCCTCAATAGAGAAGCCAGAGTGATATTATAAAAACACTGTGTTAATCTTCGGCTTAAAATTGTTCCACATGTCCATCTCAGTCCAGTTGGTTGCCATAGCGCTGACAATGACTTACAAGACTCCACAAACTCTAGCCCCACCACTATCTCTCCAGCCTCATCTTGATCCTTGTTGACTTAGCTCTAGCTGCATGCCCTTCCTTGTGGCAACAATGTAACAAAGTCTTTGTTCTTGCTATTTCCTCCAACTGACACTCCTCCCTCAAATAGACCCAATAATAATCATTCCCTTGTCCCTTTCAGGTCAATCTCAAATATCACCTTATCAATGTCATTTTAGCAAAGATATCTGAAGTGACCACCATATTTTAAATTGCAACCTTCACCCCATCCTTGATGCTCCCATCTCCCATCACTGCTTTATTTTTCCCAATCACATTCATTTCATCTAATCCTATATATTTTGACTATTTGACTATTTTCAATCTTCCTCTTAGAATGTAACCTCCATTCTATACTGCCTTATTCACTGTATCCCCAATGCCTAGAATATTTATTTGACATAGAGTAGATAGTCAATAAAAATTCACTGAATAGGGGCACCTGGATGGCTCAGCTGGTTAAGTGTTGGATTCTTGCTCTGGGCTCAGGCCATGATCTCACAGTTGTGAGATTGAGCCCCATGTTGTGCTCAGCAAGGAGTGCAGAGCCTGCTTGGGATTCTCTCTCTCTGTCCCTCCCCTGCTCGTGTACACATGCTCTCTCTCAAAATAAACAAATTTTTAAAAAAATTTTTGAAAAGATAAATTTAATTTAGTGTCAATTTTACCTCAATTAATCTAAATCAAAACCACTAGGGGGAGCCTGCGTGGCTCCGTCGGTTAAGCTTCTGACTTCAGCTCAAGTCATGATCTTGACATTCATGGGTTTGAGTCCTGCATCAGCTCTGTGCTGACAGCTCAGAGCCTGGAACCTGCATCAGATTCTGTGTCTCCCTCTCTCTCTGCCCTCCCCTGTTCACACTGTCTCTGTCTCTATCTCTGTCTCTCTCTCAAAAATAAATAAACATTAAAAATTTAGAAAAAAAAAGTAGGAATTTTTTTTAATTGCCTAAAGAGTTCTAAAGCTCTTCTAGAAGAAAAAGAATTTAGAAATAGGAACAGTCTGAAAAAGAAAGGTCACCAAAGGGGTGATGTGCTTCAGTATATAATTAAACTACATTATCACACTATGAAATGAAAGTGTGGTATGGGTGAGTAAACAAATAGACACAAATCTAAAATTGAATCTATGTTTATACAGAAACACAGAACATAATGAAATGGCATTCCAAATAAATGGGAAAGATGGACTATTCAAAAGTTTGGGGATAAGTGGCTCCCCATTACAAAAAAGAAAACTAAATTGGATTTCTAACGTATGGTCCACTCAAAGCTTAACTCCAGATGAATTTAAAAATTAAACAAAAAAAATAAATTTTAAAAGACAAGCATGTAGGGGCGCCTGGGTGGCTCAGTCGGTTAAGCGTCCGACTTCGGCTCAGGTCATGATCTCGCGGTCTGTGCGTTCGAGCCCCGCGTCGGGCTCTGTGTTGACCGCTCAGACCCTGGAGCCTGTTTCAGATTCTGTGTCTCCCTCTCTCTCTGCCCCTCCCCTGTTCATGCTCTGTCTCTCTCTGTCTCAAAAATAAATAAACGTTAAAAAAATTAAAAAAAAAATAAAAATTAAAAAAAAAAATAAAAGACAAGCATGTAATTTTATATGATCTTATCCTAGAAAAAGTATACATAAGCAAGGCATGAAACTCAGAAATCTATACAAAGAAAAATATTAGTAGATTTGATTACCAAAAAAATAATTTGTAATTTTTAAAAAGCAAACACACTATAAACAAAGGAATACATTTGGTACATAATCTATATAAAACTGTTATAAATCAAGAAGACATTCTGTGGTTGCTGACTTCCTGCAGGCATTCCCAATGCCCTTTTTTTTTTTTTTTTAATTTTAACGTTTATTTATTATTGAGAGACAGAGAGACAGAGCATGAGCATGGGAGGGGGAAGAAAGAGGGGCAGACACAGAATCTGAAGCAGGCTCCAGGCTCTGAACTGTCAGCACAGAGCCTGGCGCGGGGCCTGAACACACGAACCGTGAGATCATGACCTGAGCTGAAGTCGGATGCTTAACCGACTGAGCCACCCAGAGGCCCCCCGCCCCCGATGCCCTTTTTTATTGGCAAAACCCACCTCCCACTACAGAGGTGTGAGAATCTTGCTTCCCAGCCATTCTTAAAACCAGAAGGAGGGTATATGACCCAATCTTGACAACAGGTCTACTGAGACCTTCTGCAAAATGTTTTCTCTCCAATAAAAAGAGTTGGAAAAGACTTTTTTTCTGGATGCAGTCATGTCTGTCTAAGGTGCTTGTAACTGCTACAGTCCCTTGTAATTCTGAGGGAAGATACGGCCAACACATGGGAGACAAATGGAAAACATCAAGATTTTTGATGACATGGTTGACTGCTCCACCAAAACCCTAGAACTGGCCACTATCTGATCATTTGCTTTTTGACACATTAAATAAATTTACTTAAGTAAGAAAAAAAAGTCATTTAACAAGAAGACACACATGGGGCGCCTGGGTGGCGCAGTCGGTTAAGCGTCCGACTTCAGCCAGGTCACGATCTCGCGGTCCGTGAGTTCGAGCCCCGCATCAGGCTCTGGGCTGATGGCTCGGAGCCTGGAGCCTGTTTCCGATTCTGTGTCTCCCTCTCTCTCTGCCCCTCCCCCGTTCATGCTCTGTCTCTCTCTGTCCCAAAAATAAATAAACGTTGAAAAAAAAATTTAAAAAAAAAAAAAAAAAAAAAGAAGACACACAAAAGATATGTAATCACAAACAGTCAAACTGTGCACATTAAAAAATATTCCATCTCAGCAATCTGGGAAATGAAAAGTAAAACATAATACTATTTTTTACCCAATAGATTTTTAAAGATATAAAGATTGATATTATCCAGCATTATAAATAAAGGTATGAAGACACTGGCACTCTGGTTCACTGTTAGGGGGAGTACAGATTAGCAATGTTTTTGGTGAAGAAATTCCACTTCTAGGAATTTATCTCAGAAAATACACAGAACAACTATATACGTGATTAAGAATATCACTGCATCACGGAATAATGAAATTGGAATAATGAAAACAAAACACTAAATATCAGTGAGAAAGTGATTAAATTTTGTATACCCATATTATGGAATACATATAGCTGTAAGAAAAGATAAGGACTTTGGGTGGGAACATAAAACAGTGAAGACATTATGGAAAACAATATGGAGGCTCCTCGGAAAATTAAAAATAGAACTACCATATGATCCAGGAGTCCTATTTCTGGGTGTATATATCCAAAAGAACTGAAAGCAGGATCTCAAAGAGATATTTACACACCCAGCATGTTCACAGCAGCATTCTCCACAACAGCCAAGAGGAGGAAGCAACCCAGATGTCTATCAACAGATGAATGGATGAACACAATGTGGTACATATGGACAATGAAATATAATTTAACCTTAAAAAGGAAGAAAATCCTGCCACATGCTGCAACATGGACGGACCTTGAGAATATTATGCTAAGTAAAATAAGCCAATCAAAAAGGGACAGATACAAATATTCCACTTATTTGAGGTAACTAAAGCAATCAAATTCATAGAAACAACTGTGGTAGCTAGAGGGTAGGGAGAAGGAAAATGGGGATTTGCTGTTTAATGGGTATAGATTTTCAGTTTTGCAAGATGAAAAAGCTCCAGAGATCCACTGCACAACAATGTAAATATACTTAATACTCAAAAATGGTTAAGATGGCAAATTTTATGTTATGTGTTTTTTAACACAATTTTTAAAAAAGAATAAGGACTACACTGATACGAAAATACCTCTAAGACATTCCTTTTTTTTTTTAAGTTTATTTATTTATTTTTGAGAGAGAGACAGAGAGAGCAAGCAGGGGAGGGGCAGAGAGACAGAGAGAGAGAGAGAGAGAGAGAGAGAGAGAGAGAGAGAACCCCAAGCAGGCCCCGTATTGTCAGCACAGAGCCCAATGTGTGGCTCAAACTCACAAACTGTGAGATCATGACCTGAGATGAAACCAAGAGTTGGGCGCTTAACCGACTGAGCCACCCAGGCACCCCTCTAAGACATTCTTTAGTGAAAAAACAAGCTACAGAGCAATAAGTAGGGTATAATCACATTTATGTAAAAAAAAAAAAAATCAAAATTAAAATAAAATACAATACACCTATTAAACCCAAAGGAAAGGTCTAAAGAGATAGATACCAAAATGTGAAGCGATGACCTTTACTAAAGAAAGTAAGATAGGGGTGGCTGGATGGCTCAGTCAGTTAAGTACCAGACTCTCAGTTTCAGCTCAGGTCATGATCTCCCGGTTCATGGGATGGAGCCCCACATCAGGCTCTGTGCTGACAGTGTGAAGCCTGCTTGGGATTCTCTCTCCCCTACTCTCTGCTCCTCCCCAGCTTGGCTTGCACACGCACATGCCCCTCTCTCCCTCAAAAATAAATAAACTTAAAAAAAAAAAAAAAGTAAAGTATGATAGGCCAGAAAGAGGGAAATAGAAGGCTCATTTTTCATTTTGTTCACTTCTGTATTGCTTAAAGTCTTTACATTAAGCATACATTTCTATATTACCTGTGTAATTAAAAATATGCTTAAACCAAGAACAAATGGGAAAAATAAAGGAAAAAGAAATAGCAGGATGACAGTTTAAACTTAACCAAGAATTGCATTAATATAAATGGACTAAACCAAGCGTCCGTAAACTTGAGCCCAGAGCCTGTTTTATTAAGGTCTTTGGCCTAAAAAGCCTTTTTACATTTTATAAAAGTTGTAATATATACACAAAACAGAGACCATACAAATGAAATTGCTAGTAACATATTTCAGTTCAGTTTTACCAAACCAGGAGAACTTTAAATACTGGTTACTTTTGCTCAGATTGAACATTAATGATGGTTAACTTCCTTTCCTTTTTGTCCTTACCTTGCCAAGACTTTCTTCAAGGGATTCTTTAGACTCAAAGAAAGATAAATTCCTGCTAAAATATCCAAACAACTTCGAATACTGGGATCACATGCGCCATTTTTATCTGCCTTTTCCAGTAAAGGCACAATCTACAATCCAAAAAATTCAAAGTCATGGTACTTTTATCTAATATCAAGTATATACAGCAAAGTAACAGTTTCAAACACTCTTTTAAGTCTCAATGTAATGTGAAATATTTCCTGCCCTATATTGTTAAGGATACTGATTTAAACACTGATTTTAGTATTTTTTAACTTTTTAACCCATACCCCCAGCTCCCATTTTACTCTCCAGACCCACCTCTATTAAGAATTAGACTTGTTAATGGTTCAAGTTATAGGAATTCTGTGGCACTATTGAAAAAGCAAAAATATATATAATTGCTTTCCAAAAAAAAT
The DNA here is from genome assembly GCF_007474595.2 of Lynx canadensis. Taxonomy (NCBI): domain Eukaryota; kingdom Metazoa; phylum Chordata; class Mammalia; order Carnivora; family Felidae; genus Lynx; species Lynx canadensis. The sequence continues at coordinate 62,885,542 of NC_044305.1, forward strand.
TACGCAAGTTCAAATGGTAAATCCTAATACTGAAACACTTACTGGTAAGGACAGTCTTTATATTTTAAATTAACCTTTTAATGTGTCCGCTAAAAAGTTTTAAAGATTCAGATCAATATTCAGAATAATTTTTTTTAATTTATCTCCACAAAAGAGGTATGCACAATTGTCTCAATGTCCCATCTATTTACAGCTCCAATGGCAGTGGAAGTCTGAATATGACTTCTATTGATACCCTGAGTAAAACGAGATTATACAATGAACAGAAAAGGAAAAAAAAAATCTATTTTTTAATGATACATTGATATTAAAAATCGAGAGCCAAAAATTATCAGTTAATTTTAAAAGTTCATAATAGCATGATATGATATTCTTCAAGATGCATCAATGAATATCAGTTCAGTCTTACCTGTTTAACACAATGGATTTGTGACACTCCATCTGTGAGTTGTACACAATGTAACAGCAAAGAAGCTAGATTCTTTCCTTCCACATCAGCCAAAGCTAGATAACGCACATACAAAAACATTTCAAGGATTTAACAATATATGCAAATAAGTTTACCTTTGCTATGCATTATGCAAAATCTAAGTTTTTTTTTTAATTTTTTTTTTAACGTTTATTTATTTTTTTGAGACAGAGAGAGACAGAGCATGAAGGGGGGAGGGTCAGAGAGAGGAAGACACAGAATCCGAAACAGGCTCCAGGCTCTGAGCTGTCAGCACAGAGCCCGACGCGGGGCTCGAACTCACAGACCGCGAGATCATGACCTGAGCCGAAGTCGGCGGCCCAACCGACTGAGCCACCCAGGCGCCCCTAAATCTAAATATTTATAAACCAAACCAAAACAAAAGCAGGTCGAACTTCATCTGAAGACAAAATTTTTAGGAAATCATTTTACATGCAAAACTGAATGTAAGGAACATGGAAAAATTGAACAGAAAGAGTCTGAACGTTATGTGATATTGAGTCTTGACATAAAAATACTCTGCAACCCAGAAAAGAAATAAACAAATGAGGTCAGAAATCACTTACAACGCAAAGTTTCAAGGTCTTGATGGCAAATGGTCAGTGCAGTCACCTGCATTTCTTTCTTCTTCTTTACGCCCATTTTAAATAGAATAGTAGACACTGTAAAAAAGAAGAATTTAAAGCATTGTCTAATTCAGGATTTCTGAACTCAGCACTATTGGCATTTTGGACCAGAAACTTTTTGGCTACTTTTTGGGTGTCTATGTATTGTAGGATGTTTAACACGTTCCTCGCCTCTACCCATTAGATGCCAGCAGCATCCCCTCCCCCCAAGTTATTACAATCAAAAAATATCTCCAGGCATTGCCAAATGTCCCCTGGAGAGCAGAGTGGCCCCAGGTTGAGAACCACTGATCTAAGGATTTCTGCTTCAAAAAAGAAAAACATTTTTAAGCTCAGCAACAGCTTATTATTTTCCAAAGTTACTCCTATTATGACCCAGTCTTTGTATTTTAAAAATACAGCAAACCTTCATTTTAGTAATGACAGCAACAACAACAACAGCATGGTTTTTCCAAAAGTAAACTGGGCTCAACTAACTTCTGTGCCTTCTTGGACATATCAGGAGATGTCATAACACACTGTATCTTGACTTTTGCAGAGTATTTGATAAAGGAAACTTGCATACTATCCTTGTGAGTTTGCTTTTAGTTAACAGAATTTGCTTTTAGTTAAAAAGGTTTTAGTTAACAAGGTCCGTAATGGGTTTGAATAAATGTTCCTAAAGAATACACACATATAGTACCATGACATCTGGGCATCTCTAGGGAAATGCAACACAGGGCTGTTTTCTTAGCACAGTTAGCATGTTTAGCAATGTTTGTGATTCAGACATTGGAGGACATAACATAGAGAATTTGTAAAAGCTACAAAGCTGGAAGGTCATGTTAAATGTTGAAATCAGGATTAAAGTACAGCCCAATAAACTGGAATGAACTTAGCAAGATGAAACAGAAATAAATGTAAAATGCTGCATTTTTTATTAGAAAAAAACATAAAACATTAATACAAGACAGGGAGACAGCAGCCAAATGTGATTTGAAACAAATCAGTATGTGAGCCAACAGAACAACATGTCTGCTAAAGACCACATTATAAGTCAGCCTGATCAAGGGAGTGCACGATCCCTTGCTCACCCCCACAGGTCAGGTGACATGTGGAGCATCAAGTAAAGTGCTAGTGGCTATCCCTTAAGGAGCCATAACAAATGATAAAACTTTCAAGGAACTAACAGATTTCTGAAGGGCCTAGAGAGCACCCCCTTCAGAGAACAGCTCAGTTAACCAAAGGTGTTTGGTCTGGAGAAAAGAGGACAGGACAAGTGCCATAAGGCAGCTGCTGTTGCTGGAGGACTGTCAGAAAAAGAGATGTCTTTTGTCTTGCTATAGAATTAGGAAAAGTCAGTGCAAGATTCAGGGAGGCTGAATCCAGCTTCCTGGATTCAGGGAGAACTCTCCCTGAACTCTCTGGTCTAACTATGGAATGGACTGCCTTTTTAACAGAGAATCGCCCAGCTCTGAAAATATCCAAACAGAAGCAGAATGAACCCTTTGCACCTGAACTCCTGCAATGGCCTCACAACTGGTCTCCTCTCTTCTCCCTTGTTTCTGAAGAGTCCCCTCTTTTTACAGTCTTTTTAAAACTCTCATCAAATCTAATTACTCTCTTGCTTAAAACTTCCCAAGGGCTTCCAATTACACTTAGAATAAAATCTAGCTTCAGACCTTGGCCCTCAAGGCCCTAAGTAATCTGGTACTACCTTCCTCTGCATTTCATCTCAAATCAATCTTCTCTTAACCATCTAAGGGACCTTGCCCTTCCTAATACCTCTGCCTGTTAATGTCTGTTCCACCTGATCTTTGCAAGATCTTAGCACCTCATCTTTCAGGTCTCTTTTCAAATACCACCTCCTGTGAGAAGCCTTCCATGACCACTGTCCCTAAAATGCCACCACTCCTATTCACAGATCATTTCCATTAACTTATTTTCTTCATAGTACTTACTACTACCTGAAATTGCAGTAACTTGGTTATTTGTATATTGTCTGTCTCCCCTAGTAATAAACACTATGAAGGCAGCAACTTTAATCTGTTTTATCCACTGTTTTAATCCTCAATTCCTAAAACAGTACCTGGCATATATTCAGTGCTTAATAAATATCTGATGAATAAACGAATTAACTAACAAACACTGTCAGAGATGTTCTAGAAGGGAGGTATGCCTTTAACAACAGAAAAGTGCACTACCAGATATATTCTATATCTAAATGACAAGTTAGTCCTGACCTTAAAAAAAACTACGGTCCAGGGGCGCCTGGGTGGCTCAGTCGGTTAAGCGTCCGACTTCAGCTCAGGTCACGATCTCGCGGTCCGCGAGTTCGAGCCCCGCGTCAGGCTCTGGGCTGATGGCTCAGAGCCTGGAGTTTGCTTCCGATTCTGTGTCTCCCTCTCTCTCTGCCCCTCCCCCGTTCATGCTGTGTCTCTCTCTGTCTCAAAAATAAATAAACGTTAAAAAATTTAAAAAAAACAAAACAAAACTACGGTCCGTCTGCAAAGTAAGAAATCAATACAGCAATGGAACGTGAAAAACTACTTAACAGAAAATGGTAATAAAAATAAACACATAATGGCAACAACAAGGGAAGAATTTGGAAAGTGACATGATTATATCTAGGGGAATAAATGGGGATCACTTCCTAGGAAAGTGACCAATACACAAACTTAAGAAGGGATAGAGACAGATAACTGGGGAGACTATTTTCTGGTGAATGGCGAGTAAGTTTACAGCAGGATTTGATCTTGAAACCCTCAATACTACACAAAAATAGGCTCGGTGCTTATGCGTGCTCAACAGATACCTAAACGTCTGTCCTGATGAACTGGGCCTCCCCAAAAGGGAAAATCCCGTGCCCACCCTATGACACTGCTTCAGTAGCCAGAAGATGCTCGGCAAATTGTAGTCCTAAATCCCACTGGCTGCTTTCCTTTGACGGCTGCTTTCCTCCCATTTACACCGTCTGGTTGACTCCCACATTCTATGGGTAATTTCCGAACCACGTGGAATCCAGAGAATGACAGGTGATCAAAAAAAGTAGTTAAAGTGCTGTCTCCATGGAGACGTAAGCGACCGGAAATCAGTACCAAAACCTCCAAATTCTCGCGATAGCCCAGGACTGGGGGAATTGGTGCGAATCACCTAGCTGCCCCAGCTAAGTGGCCGAGCAGAGCTGTGAAGAGTCGCGCGCTACCGCGGGTCTGGCAGAATGCCTGCGAGCCAAACCTCGTGCTTGTGAGCGTCTGAGAAGAGTCGCAGCCGTCTAGATGATGGCCGGAGCTGCTCTGGTTCTACGGTATCTCCGTGGCCCGCAACGTGGTCTGTTGACTACCGGGTAGGGGTGATGGGAGGGAAGCAAGGGGACCTGGACCAGGAGTGATCGCGAGAATTGAATGACTGAGCTCTTCCAATCAGGAGGCTGGAACGTCGTGATGTCACTGGGAACGGGTGTTGCCGAGTGGATTTGTGTAGACGGCGACTTTAAAAGAATGCGCGGTGCAACCCCTTCTAAGCCAGGGGCGAACTCAGCGGTTTGGAACCCTGTCTGTTTCATTCGCTTTAGGGCAGTCTAGACCTCGAGCACCTGGGAAGCATCTTTGCTTCAATCTGACGTTCCACTCTTCTCCCACACATTTTACCCAGCACAGAGACAGGACGAACTGCCTCCGGGATGCGGAAACCAGCGATTGTAGAGCCTGGGAGATGGTGTCGGGAGAGGGGGGTAGTGAGAGCCGAAGCCACAGTAAGAGTTTGGTTTGGTTTGAGAGAGGGAGACACATAATCCGAAGCAGGCTCCTGGCTCTGAGCTGTCAGCACAGAGCCTGATGCGGGGCTGGAATTCACAGACTGCGAGATCAGGACCTGAGCCGAAGTTGGAGGCTTAACCGAATGAGCCACCCAGACTCCCAAGGGTTTTAATTAAAATGAGAAACTCTGAAATGAGCTAACCTGTAACCAAGTGCGTTTGTTCCTGAGTTCAAGCCCGGCATTGGGCTCTGTGCTAACAGTGTGGAGCCTGCTTGGGATTCTCTCTCTCTCCCATTCTCTCTGTCCCTCCCCCCTTGTGCTCGCTCTCTCTCTCTCTCTCTCTCAAAATAAGAGATCCCATAGTTGGTGAGTTTGAGTCCCACATCAGGCCCTGCACTGATGACATGGAGCCTGCTTGGGATTCTCTCTCTCCTTTTCTCTGCCCCTCCCCCGCTTGTGAGCGCGCTCTCCCCCCCCCATAAATAAATAAATAATTTTTTAAAGTTTAAGAAATAAATAAATAAATAAATAAATAAAATACACCATGAATTTGGGCCATGAACTTCTTTCTAAATAGCTATCTATTTTATTTGTAAAAATGTATTCCAAGGGAATTTTTAAATTTTTTTTAATGTTTATTTTTGAGAGACAAAGAATGAGTAGAGAGGGGCAGAGAGAGAGGGAGACACAGAATCTGAAGCAGGCTCCAGGCTCTGAGTTGTCAGCGCAGAGCCAGACTCAGAGCTCCAACCCACCAGCAGTGAGATCATGACCTGATCCAAAGTTGGATGCTTAACTGACTGAGCCACCCAGGCGCCCCCCAAGGGAATTTTTTAAAGAATCCATAGTCTTTAGTATGTAAAAGTGTAAAAGAAAACACTTAAATGACATCTTCTTGTAAAAGTGGACTACATAAAATCATGAAAAATAATATATACATGTTTGGTTCAGTGTAGTTTAGCTTTGGAAATATGTACCTGTTGAAGCAGCATTTTCCCCCCAATTAGGGAATGGATTTTTTTATACTTAATGACACATTTTCACACATTTCACACAGATTTTTAAAATCTGTGACATTTGAATGATTAAAATTTGACCTCCGAATACCACAAAAAAGGGCTTTAACTGCCTACTCATTTAATACTTGTTCCTAAGCATCTCTATTCAAGCCAAACTTCAGACCAAGCCAAGGTAAGTTTTTCCTGTAAGTATTGTTTTCCTAGACTGAAAAACATAATATGGTCTGTCAGTCAGTTTTACATTCCCAGTACCTCCTAAAAAAACACAATTTATGGTAATCAGCCAGGAATACATGATGATTTACATAATTAAAGAATCCATCATAAGAAGCGTTATGGCACCTGGGTGGCTCAGTCATTAAGTGTTCAACTCTTTTTTTTTTTTAATTTTTTTTTCAACATTTATTTATTTTTGGGACAGAGAGAGACAGAGCATGAACGGGGGAGGGGCAGAGAGAGAGGGAGACACAGAATCGGAAACAGGCTCCAGGCTCCGAGCCATCAGCCCAGAGCCTGACGCAGGGCTCGAACTCCCGGACCGCGAGATCGTGACCTGGCTGAAGTCGGACGCTTAACCGACTGCGCCACCCAGGCGCCCCAAGTGTTCAACTCTTGATTTCAGCTCAGGTCATGAACTCAGGGTTTGTGAGTTCCAGCCCCGCATTGGGCTCACGCTGACAGCACAGAGTCTACTTGGGATTCTCTCTCTGCCCCTCCCCTGCTGTCTCTCTTTCTCTCTCAAAATAAGTAAATGAGCTTTAAAAAAAAAAAAAAAAAAAGCCTATTTAATGGTTTCATGCCCATCTAGATGTCATATCTAGAACTATGAGTATGAATATTGTGTTATTTTTTAATAGAAGATGAAATCTTGTTACTTGTTAAAATATATATATATGTTATTTGTTAATGTGTTTGTCCCTGAGTCAACGAAAGAAAGAAGAATTCTTCTGGTATTTATCTTGCTGTGTAATAAGTTACCCCAAAACTTAATGCCTTAAAACACTACTTTTTTTTTTTTTTTAATTTTAATTTAGAGAGAGAGAGAGAGTGCAAGTGGGCGAGAGGGTCAGAGGGAACTTGCTGTGTAATAAGTTACCCCAAAACTTAATGCCTTAAAATACTACTTTTTTTTTTTTTTTTTTAATTTGAGAGAGAGAGAGTGCAAATGGGCGAGAGGGTCAGAGGGAAAGAGAGACAGAATCTTTTAAATTTTTTTTTTCAACGTTTATTTATTTTTGGGACAGAGAGAGACAGAGCATGAACGGGCGAGGGGCAGAGAGAGAGGGAGACACAGAATCGGAAGCAGGCTCCAGGCTCCGAGCCATCTGCCCAGAGCCTGACGCGGGGCTCGAACTCCCGGACCGCGAGATCGTGACCTGGCTGAAGTCGGACGCTTAACCGACTGCGCCACCCAGGCGCCCCAAGAGAGACAGAATCTTAAGCAGGCTCCATGCTCAGTGTGGAGCCTGATGTGGGACTCTATCCCATAACCCTGCGATCATGACCTGAGCCGAAGTCAAGAGCAGGAAGCTGAGACTGAGCCACCCAGCTGCCCCTAAAACACTACATTTTTACTATCTCACGGTTTCTATGGGTCAGAAATTCAACAGTCATGTATGTGGTTGAGTGCTGCTGGCCAGGAATCTCTCATGAGGTTACAGTCATTGGAAGATTTGGCTGGAGCTGGAGAAACCACTTCCAAGATGACTACACCCAGTGGCTCTGATTGGTAAATGGAGGCCTCAATTCCTTCCATGTGGCTTCTCCCCAGGCTGCTTAAACATCCTTACAACATGGTGGCAGACGCCCCCACCCCCAGGATGAGCATGAGACAGCAAGGTAGAAGCTTTAATGGCTTTTGTGGCCCAGCCACATGTCAAACATCATTTCAACAATATTTTGTTAGTTACAAAGGTTAACTCTATTCATGGTGAGAAGGGATTACACTCAAGTGTGAATACCCGGAGGCCAATACAATTGGAGAGTGCCATTTTGGAGGCTACCATAGTACTATAACACATCTGCAGGGTTTTCCTCAATGCTTAAAATATACTAACTAAGGAATCACAACTATGGAATGATTTATTTAAGAGTTGTTTGAATAGGATTTCCACAGTACATCTTAAGGACACATTAATGCTCATGTTTTCTTACAAAGTTATTTGCCTTTAATGACATACATTTTCATAGAAGACAGCCACAGAATTTAAACGTGAAACTAGTTTTATTGTGGGTGAGGAACGTTTTAGATGTTCTCCAAACTTTCTCTTTTCAAGCCATGCTGATCTTTTCCCTTCCCTACTTGAGAGCACATAGTGTCTTGTCTTCTATGTGATAGTCTTTTCTTTCCCTATATACCAGGCTCTGCTCCAGCCTGAGTGACCTTCTCAATAGTCCTTGAAAGCACTGTTCTTTCCTGTGCTGTTCTGTGCTCTCTGCTGGGAGGGTCTTTCTTACTCCCACCTGAGAAACTTCAGCACACTTGAAGACCCATCTCAAACGTCACCTCCTCACTGCAACCTGACAAGAAATCCCTGTTCTTCTGCCATACTTAAGATTTTCGTCTCAGTTGTAACATTGTCATTTTGGTAGTACGTGCCAGTTATTTGTATGCTTGTCAAACTTCCTATGAGTTTATGAACTTTTCCAAGATAGGGACCATCTTTAGATCCCTAGTGCCTAGCCCAGTGCCGAGCCCGCGTAACTCAGCAAATATTTGTTGGGTTAGGGTCAAGTTCTTTACAGCGTTATTGGGCAGTGGTGCTTACTTTACCACTCTGGGGCAGCCAACTACAGAATTGTTTCCACCTGTGAATGAGGAGTTCCGCCGGGATGGATATTCACCAAATTGTAGTCACTGGTTTTTTAGGGTAGTGAAATTCAGGAGGCCCTCACTTTCCATGCTATTTTTGCATTGTTTGAATAATAGCATAATTTTTCATAGGGAATATAGCATTCCTACAGAAAAGTACAAAAAAACAAGTATTTGTGAGGAAGTTTAACTTCCTAGTTTCCTACCTGAAAGTATGTTAGAATAACTTGTCAACTCAGTTTAAGTAATATACTATGAAATATAACATCCAAATAGAAGATTGCTTCGTGAAAATTGCTCAATGCTGTGTGTATGTGTGGTTTGTTTGTTTAGTATTAGTCTGGTTCTGTGAAAAATGTTGGTATTTTGATAAGGATGGCATTAAATCTGTAGATTGCTTCGGGTAGTATGAACATTTTAATAATATTGATTCTTCCAGTCCACAAGCATGGGATATCTTTCCGTTTACTTGTGTCATCTTCAGTCTCTTGCATCATTCTGATACAGTTTTCAGAGTACAGGTCTTTCCTTGGTTAAGTTTCTTCCTAGGTATTTTATTATTTTTGGTGAAATTGTAAATGGGATTGTTTTCAATATTGTGTTTTTAAAATTCAGCATTATTGCTGTTTATACTTATTGCATCAAAAAATAAAATCTTTAGGGGCGCCTGGGTGGCGCAGTCGGTTAAGCGTCCGACTTCAGCCAGGTCACGATCTCGCGGTCCGTGAGTTCGAGCCCCGAGTCGGGCTCTGGGCTGACGGCTCGGAGCCTGGAGCCTGTTTCCGATTCTGTGTCTCCCTCTCTCTCTGCCCCTCCCCCGTTCATGCTCTGTCTCTCTCTGTCCCAAAAATAAATAAACGTTGAAAAAAAAATTAAAAAAAAAAATAAAAATAAAATCTTTAAAAGAAAACTTAAGTAATTTAAAAAGTAATAAGGAAAAATATTTGTAAATATGGCCTGAAAATATTAGAACAAAAAATTATGTACACATTTATTAAGTTTACAACTTCATAAAAACATAGATACTATGAATAAGGATTGGAAGAGAATGTGTTTTAGGAAAGTAGTTTATCAAGCTGGTGAGACTGAGTGAAATTTTTCTCTTCCTTTTTTCTTCTTAAACTTTCTTTAATGTTGTAACACTGGGCTAATAAACTTTTCTTTTAAGGCCTGTTTTTATAATCACCGGAAAGGTAACATTTTTTACCATTTGAATTATGTTACTATCATTTTATTTTATTTTGTTTTTTTAGATTTGATTTCTAAATAATCTCTATACCCAGTGTAGGGCTTGAACTCACACCCCCAAAATCAAGATGTTACTGTCATTTTATTTTTTTATTATTTTTTTAAATGTTTATTTTTTTTGAGAGAGAGAGAGAAAGGGGGACAGAGGATTTGAAGCATGCTCTGCTCTGACAGCAGAGAGCCTGATGTGGGGCTCGAACTCACAAACTATGAGATTATGACCTGAGCCAAAGTCCGATCCTTAACCAACTGAGCTACCTAGGTGCCCCAAGATATTACTGTCATTTTAAAGAAAGGCAGCAGTTGTGTAGGGCACAGATGGAAAAACATAAAAATTTTTAACATGTAGCACCATCCTTGATTAAAATGCTTTTGAAAGAAAATAAATGTTTTTCATTCTTATTTTAAAAAGCAATCTCATTTCCCCCACATTATTCTGCCACCCCAAACCAGCCATCATTTGGGAGCCCATGTATGGACTTTATCTAAGAAAGACAAATGAGGGAGATTTGCATCACTTGGTCCTTATGACCATCCCAATTCTCAGCCCTCCCATGGAAGGAACTAGTAGATGCCTACCACTATTTCTTTGGGACATCTGAAATGGAGATGGAAAATGTGGTATAAATTTTAGAGAGTAGGCTTCCACCCTACGGGGTTCTGCAAGGGGAGAAAAGAGTTTGTAAAACATAGTTCTATGTATTAGAAAAGGTGAAGATTGTGTTGAGTTTTTAATACCCATATTTACTAATATTATCCTGACTGCATGTTTTAGGTTTCTGGAGCAGAGCAGATTGCTATTATTTACTTTCAGCCAACAACAGCCACATGGTTCCCCAGTGCCCAAATTCTTATCCCTGGGATGAATCAGAGCTGGTTAAATAAAACTCTACATATGAAGTAATGCATTTTATAGGTGAGGAACCCCCTAAAAATGCATCCGGGCACTTATACAGAAGGGAGAAGCAGTTGTACCTCTCCCCTCTTCTTTAGAGAGTTTCCTTAGAAATGCCATAGGAAGGATCCTGGATTCTTACTCTTAATCTTTAACCTTTTGGAATATAAGTAAATTTCTCCAGGGGAAAGATAAACCTGGTGTCTCCAGCTTTACTACCCAGAGATGCCTCCACAATACAAGTCTCATTCCTCCCCTTGAAATGCAAACACAAACACATACACATCCAGGAGGTAAATCTCTGTAATTTACCTCCTGTGGATGTTACAGAGTAAATATTATATGTGTAAATTTTATGTGTGTATGGTAAATCTCTTCTGTATGTGTCACAGAGTTCTCTCATTAATCAGTCATAAATTAACCTTCCAGGGCTTGATTTTAGTCCAAGTCCCCAGTACAATTTTCTTAGAAAGCCCAAACTGCAAAAATATTTTCTCTACTGTTCCACAGATTGGTTAGAACATCCCAAGACTTGCATTTCCAAGTGAGTGTGACCTTTCACGTTTATGTCAATCTGCTGCAATTGCTAAAATTTCTGAAACTCTTCTTTTATCATTCTTTTGTGTTATTCTGACTACATAAGGAAATCAGCCTTGCTATTTATGGCCTAGCTTTGCTTTTGGCCATTTGATTGAGCACACTCCTTGATCATACCTACCATATCTTTTTTTTTAATGTTTATATATTTTTGAGAGAGAGACAGAGCATGAGCGGGGGAGGGGCAGAGAGAGAGGGAGACACAGAATCTGAAGCAGGCTCCAGGCTTTGAACTGTCAGCACAGAGCCCGACGCGGGGCTCAAACTCATAACCGCGAGATCATGACCTGAGCCAAAGTCGGATGCCCAACTGACTGAGCCACCCAGGTGCCCCTATACCTGCCATATCTTAAAGTTACTTTTGATGGTTTTGAAAAATCAAATCCAGTTCCAAAGGATAAAGATTTTTATATCATCAGCAATCCTGAAGAGAATGATTTAAAAAGAACATCCAAAAAGATTTCCAAAAATTTTATGAGCTATACTAATATTTGAAGAAACAAGTGTATGGCCTCCCAAGGTGATTTCTCTGATAGGGACTATTTTCATTTGGTTATGTAAGTTTTGGGCTATTTTGTTTTTAATTCACATAGCTTTATATAAGGAACAGAGAAAGGTATGTTCTGGTCCTGACTTGATGTCACCAGCACTAATCCTTAACCCAGTGAAGGTAACCTGTAAAGTTCACCTCAGTTCTCTCCTACAACTGAATGGAATATTCTTTTTCCAATATCTACACCATTGCATTCTAGGAGCTGCCATAATACCTTTCTTTTTCCCTGAGGTATGAGCAAGACAGCCACGAGGGTAGCTAGCTAATCCAATATTGGTGACTTGGGTTGAATGCATATAGATATCAGGGAGGCAAGAATTCCAGTGGCAATAATACCAAGTGGGCATGAACAACCAATCTGGGCTGTCCATTCACAGCAGGCTCTCAGCCAGTGCCTGAGTGTGTAGGGAAAAGGGTCTGACCACTGGGGTGAAGAGTGTGCCAAAGGAACGGTAGGCAGGGCTTCAGGGCGGAAGTGGAGGCTCATAAAGCAGTAGCCCAGTGGCAGTAAAGACAGTGCTTCCTCAGTAGACAGGCAGAGGGATCCAGAACTCACTCCTAACAGCCAGGTTATCAGTCTATCTCAAATCCAAGTGTGGTCCAGCCACAAAAGGAAAGAACTAGATCTGAACTTCCTAAATGGTGTGCTTAGCAGACTGATGGTATTGCAAATGGTCAAGGTTACACCAAGATCAGGATCCCTCAGCCTTCAGGTCAGCCAGGCCATAGCTAGGGACCCCTACACATACTTGTCCATTTATCCCCGAGTGCTACTCCATATTCTTATTTTCCGTGTCTGTGATGAGAAGCCCGGGACAAGTTCTTTCAGCCTTGAGGACAGGAGCTGACCAGTTTGGGGTTATTTTTTGGAGATACAAAGTTTAATAACCTGAATACTCTTCCTCAATTGCTGTACTTGTGAGCCATAGACATGAAAGGTACCTAAGTGGATTTAAAAGATGATTAGGAGGCCTGATCCACAGAATTCAGGAACTAGTTGAATGCAGGCAATAAGTGAAAGGCAAGAGGATGGTTTCTAGGTTTCTGGTTTGAGTGAAGACACATATCATCTTGGGCCTTAGCAGCACTGAATTGAGAGCCAGTGGAATACCTGCTTTGGACATTTTTGGGTTTGAGTTAAAGTAGTTAACATTCTTGCCCCTTTCAGACAAAGCTTGATTCACTTCTGTGGGCACTTCTGGAAAAAGGCTACAAAATAGGGACATTCACCTTTATTTTAAAATAATACACAGGGGCACCTGGGTGGCTTAGTCAGTTAAGCGTCCAACTTCAGCTCAGGTCATGATCTCCTGGTTCGTAAGTTCGAGCCCCATGTTGGGCTCTGTGCTGACTGCACACAGAGCCTGGTGCCTGCTTTGGTTTCTGTGTCTCCCTCTCTCTCTCTGCCCCTCCCCTGCTCATGCTCTCTCTCTCTCTCTCAAAAATAAACATTAAAAATTTTTAAATAATACACAAAATAGTACACAAAAAATAGTACAGTCAAACCTTGGATTGCGAGTAACTTGTTCTGCGAGGGTTCTGCAAGACGAGCAAACATTTCTAATAAATTTTAACTTGATAAACGAGTGATGTATTGCAATATGAGTAGTACATGACACCGAATGTCACATGATCACAACTGAGCCAGTGGTTTCCCCCCCCGTCTCTCTGGGATTGTGGGTGATCATCTGCCATGCTCGGATGCTCAGTCTCAGGCTGTGGTGTTTGGCAGAAATCTGTGATTTTTTAGAATGTTGGAAGGTGCCTACAACTGGTACTAGTGTATTTTTTGTCACTTCAAAGTACCTACAGACAGTCCTTTGCTCATCCATACAAGAGTAAGCTTAGGAATGCTTTGCTTCATTCTAGGCCTGGCTGTCTTTCAGATATAGACCCTTTCCTCTACTGCCTTATTGCCAGTTACACTGAATACAGTAGATGACAAGAGTTTATTAATACTGTACTGTAGCCAACATTATGTAAACATATACAATGGCCCCCATGCAGAAGAAGGTTGAAAAGAAAGGGGTGAGAAGGAGATGATTACAGTGAAAGTTAAGAAGGAAATCACTGAGAAGTGTGAACAAAGTATGCGAGTGGCTGAAATTGCAAGATTTTATAAGAAGTCTACATCTGCATCTCTTATGCAGAGGAGGAGAAATCGGTGGAGGAATCCCTCATTTCAAATGATTAGGGAGATGTGTACAATGTGGGAAACAATGTAAAGTTTTGTAGAAAAGCAGCACCCAAATAAAGCTGTAACAGTGTGAGCAACGATTTTGTTTAATGACAATGCAATGTCACATTTCCGCAAAATCCTTTAAAAAAGGCAAAAGCAAGTGTCATTGGATAGGTTCCTTGTTAAAGTTGCACAGAAAGAAAAAGATCCACTGAGCCAAGAGATAGCGGTGATTCTGTTAGTGAAAGTCGTCCTACACAATAACCCTCCTCTCTCTTATCTCCCTCAAACCAGCCACGAAGGTTTTCAAAGGTAAGTGGAAGTTAATTTAGTTATTTTTCTTTATATTTTGTGTTTTATTATTTTGCATTAGATTACAGTATTGTAATCATTTTTATATGAATATTTTTGGGTTGTGGAACAAAACATCTAAGTTTCCATTATTTCTTATGGGGATATTCGCTTTGATATACAAGTGCTTTGAATTACAAGCATGTTTCTGGAACAAATTATGTTCACAAACTAAGGTTTTACTGTATTTTTTCTTCAGCTGAATGCTCTGCCCTAGTATTTCATGGTACCAGCTCTGTAACAGCATACTAATTTAGAGCTTACAGCCTACTTTGCCTAGAATTACTATACCAGAGCTTTTGCCCACTTTGGTTGGGGTGCCTAGGTGGCTCAGTCTGCTAAGCATCTGACTTGAGCTCAGGTCTTGATCTCATGGTTCCTGAGTTCAAGCCCCACATGGGATTTTCTCTCTCTCTCCCTCTCTCTCTGTGCCTTCCCCACTCTCTCTTTTTCTCTCTCTCTCCCTCAAAATAAGTAAATAAAGGGGCACCTGGGTGGCTCAGTCAGTTAAGCATCCGACTTCAGCTGGGGTCATGATCTCGTGGTCTGTGAGTTAAAGCCCTGAGTCAGGCTCTGTGCTGACAGCTCAGAGCTTGGAGCTGCTTCGGATGGATTCTGTGTCTCCCTCTCTCTGCCCTTCCATGGCTCATGCTCTGTCTGTCTCTCTCTCTCTCCCTCAAAAAAATAAACATTAAAAAATTTTAAAAGAAAAAATAAATAAAAATAAAAACTTTTTTAAATTAAAAAATTTGAAAAGAATTGGTTTAAACTGGGTGAGGCTGCCTGCCAGAGAGAGAGGAAGCTCTTCAGCTGGGAGGGATGAGGGCAGGTTAGGACAGGGTGACAGTAACAGTAACAGCTGTCACTACTGGAACCTTTGGCACGAGCCACCCCCTCTACACATGTCAGCTCAATTAATTCTCACACAAACCTATGGCTAGTTACTATCTCCATTTCACAAGTGAGAAAACTGATTTTCCTAGAGATTATAGGAAAGAATTGAATCAAAAAGACCCAAATGCAAAGCTTTACCACAGACCAGTGAACTATTTAACCTCCCTGAGCCTCAATTTTCTCACCTTAAAAAAAACAACCTGTAATTGGGGCGCCTGGGTGGCGCAGTCGGTTAAGCGTCCGACTTCAGCCAGGTCACGGTCCGTGAGTTCGAGCCCCTCGTCAGGCTCTGGGCTGATGGCTCAGAGCCTGGAGCCTGTTTCCGATTCTGTGTCTCCCTCTCTCTCTCTGCCCCTCCCCCGTTCATGCTCTGTCTCTCTCTGTCCCAAAAATAAAATTAAAAAAAAAAAAAAAAGTTGAAAAAAAAAAAAAAAACAACCTGTAATAATACCTACTTTGCTACATACCTGTGAGAATTAAATGAGATAGCACATGTAATATGCCTATCATAGTTTCTGGAATATAATCCACATTCAACAAATGGCCTATTATTTTTCTCATTCACATTTGATACTAGACCTATAGCCCTCTTTAATTTACTCTCAATTTTCAGAACTCCCTGGGATAGACTGCATAAAGCTTTACAAAGATGTCCCTGGTAACACGGGGGCCTGTGGATGTCACTTCACATGGCAAAAGGATTTTGCAGATGTGGTTAAATTAAGGATTTTGAGATGAGATTATCCAGGATTAGCTGGGTGGTCCACTGTAATCAAGGGCTCTTTATGAAAAAGAGGTAAGAGGGGGGTGGGAGGGAGGGGAGGGTGGGTGATGGGTATTGAGGAGGGCACCTTTTGGGATGAGCACTGGGTGTTGTATGGAAACCAATTTGTCAATAAATTTCATAAAAAAAAAAAAAAAAAAAAAAAAAGAGGTAAGAGGATCAGCATCAAAAAAAGGAGCTGTGTTTCTAACTCCGTAAAATCCATTTGCTGCTTCTGACCTCCGGACTACAATATAATAAATGTATATATTAAACTACTAAATTTGTGGTATTTGTTACAGTAGCAATAAGAAAGTAATGCATTGCCCAACTGAAAGAGGTGAGAGCGGACTCCAGGCTGCACACCTCCATTGACCCCAGTGTCCAAGCCAGACTGCTGCAGGGTACTCACTTGGCTAGCTGTCCCTGGCCCCTTGGCTCAGGCAGCCTCAGGGCTGGAGAAAGTAAACCTATGCAGCTGCGGTTTTTGAGTTTGGGGCTTTTTCTCCAAGAGATTTTTTTTTTTTTTTTAATTTAGGGGCCAGATATCGAGGAGAGAAAAAACATGCTACAGAGAAATATGAAATAGAAAATAAATACAAATGCAAGCTGTTCTGCTAGTTTTATAACCGCGACACACTGGTGCTGAGACAAAACATCACAATAAAGTTTCGAAGGTGGTGGTGTTCCTTTAGCACGGCTAAGTGTTCGGAACGTTGACTGCAGTCCTTCTTTGGGGGGGGCATCACTGGGTCCTTGGCACAGTCCAAGCTTTGAACCGGATTTGAACGGGAGAACCACCACATGGTTCGGGTGCTAGCAGCGGAAGTGGGTGCGTTGATGGGTCGCGTGACCGCAGAAGCTCCTCCCCTCGGTGCCGTGGGGTCCTCCAGGTCGCACTTCTCCAGCGCCTGAGTGACGTGCCCCTAGAGTCTGGAGGCACGTCCGGCTATTTGCGCCTCTTTGATCCTCGCCTTCCAGTGGCACGTCGCCCAGACTGCCCTGGCTTGGCTGGCCCTGGCCTCTTCCCGAAGCCCGTCACTGGTGCGGGAATAGGTGAATCCAGGCAGGGGGGTGACCGTCCCCTTCCAGTGTGAAAAATGCACCCAAACTCCTCCCCCCTTTGCGCGTCTCACAGCACGCACACGCAAGCAAGGACTGGAGTTGGGGATTCTTGAAAGAAGTGAAGCCTCCCAGCATGCTGGAGGGGAACAAATTTCAGAGGGGGAGCACAAGCCAAGGAGTAACTGCCCCGCCGCGCCCGGGAGCCTGGCTTGGACTGGAGCGCGTGTATCAGGAGCCAGGGCCTCCTTAAAGGGCACCACACACACTAGCCCCTTCCTCTGGGAGCCAGGTAAAGTCAGTGTACGCGTAATCCATCTCGGGCCCCACGCCCAGAGCTCTCCTGGAGTAGGGAGAGATACGTGTGGTCCTTTCCACCAGGCCCCAGTAATTTTCATGTATTCCTCTCAACAGACCTGGGAAGCGCCGTTCTTATTTTACCGAAGAAACCCTTCAAATGGGGCAAATGGCCAGTGTGTAGTGTGGTTCTGATGCTTACTTAGTCTGGGGCCCTTTCCATTATATTCCAAACGCTCCTTTTTATATGCAAATGAGGACAACTGTGTCGGTGACACTTTCCTACGAAATGAAACAATGCCATAATTACGAAGGCTTGGGAATTAATGGTACTAAATGGGTAATTTGGGTTTAATGTTGAATCTTGGAGTAGGTGACCTAGGTCCAGAAAGAGTGGCTTTCCAAGTGTCACCTCTGCCATCTGGTGGTCAAATGACAATATAACTAAAACAAATGGGTATTAATACTATCATCTTGTACAAGTCATGCGTGCCCCCGAGGCTGGGTGAATGATTGGAGTGTGAACTCTTGACTTTTAGAGCCTGCGATGACAAAGTAAAATGTTAAATATACAAATAAAGGTCAGAAGCCTTCCATGATAATCTCTGCTTAGGGTGAAGAACCTCATGGTTTACAATGGAAGAGTCCATTCATCCATTTATTCAACGAATATTTATTAAATCTTGTCTTACGTCTGTTTGCCAGGAAACCGATTCTAGGCAGAGATTTGAATGAGAGAGGGTTTCTGGAGAGTGCTCTTGAGAACAACCCCTGGAAAGGCATGAGGGAAAGAGAACTAGTCAGAAAGGATTGAACTGGGATGAATTTGCCACAGAGGACTTAGCCAATCCTACTGGGAGCTCTGGAGTTGGCTTGGCAAGGGACGGAGCCTCTGTCCCACATCAATCAGTAATTTGATCATTGAGTTGTATCAGTTGACACTGGCTGTAGCTAGGGGAACGAGTGCCTTGGTCCTAAAAGGAGGATCCAGGAAGCACACCACACCATCCACTACAGACCCCTACTGCTTCTTGGGCACTGTGCCATGGTCTAGGGATGTGCTATTGAACAAAACAACATCTCTGCCTCCAAAGGTACCCAGGGGTGCAGAGTTAAAGAATAAACAAACAAATAGGTAAATATTTAAAAAAGCAGGAAACAAAATTGTCTTGTAGCTAGTAAATGTATCCTGTAAGATTAAATAAACAACAAAGAAAAATCCTTGCTTTTTATTGGTGGCAATAAAGAAGGTTGAAAATATTTAGGGTGAAAAGTGCATTCACTGTCTGACGATGCAAAAATTGGAGATGAAGGACAAAGTTTGTCCAAAAACAGTTCTAGAGAAACTTGCCTATGAAACGCAACCAGAGCAGTGGGAGATCACTTTGGCATTCATCTCTGGATGGACTGTAGCTCTACCCAAGACTCCGTAATGGGGTTTTCCGTCTATGCCGTGACCTGCAAGTGTTCTGAGCTATTGGTAAGAAGGCTGCCCATAGGCAGGGGTCATTCCTGAGTGCAGCATGGGGTGCGCTGGCTGCTGATTTGGGGTTGTTCTCAGACATTGCACTTTGGTACAATCAGGAAAGGCAGGTCCTTGGTGCCTGCTTAGGTGGAACCAGGGAAGTCCCAGTGATGATTCTGCTCCCCCATTGGCTGCCACCCCACCAAATACTGTTGTCCTGGCCATCCCCCCTTTTTTCTTTACAGAGAAAAAGTACTTGGACTTGCCTGTTTTCCCAGGCTGCTACTTCTAGCATGACAATGCACTCTATTCCTTGAGCTCATCAGGGCTTAAATATTTGAAATGCACAAAACTATTTCTCTGCCATGGGTTTCAGAAAAATCATGTGAGACTTAAAAAGCCAAAAATGACCTTCCTTGTCCCCTGGTTTGGTTGTGGTGTCCATTCTCTGAGGCAAGACGGATGGAATTGTCTCAGAGGTTTGGGTGAAACAGAGGATCACAACGGGTGCTGCTGACAGTTCTAAAACATCTCTTCAGAGCTTCAGGTGCTGGCCTTCAAACATCCCCGTTTGATGTCCTGCTACCAACTCCTCTCTCTATTTGCCTCGCTTCTACCTAACTAGCTCCTCCTTCTGAATTCTGTCCTCCAGCTCATGCCTAAGTAAATAAGTGACTAAGTAAGCAAGTAAGTAAGTCTAAGTAAGTGGGAGCCATTCTTTCCTTCAGCCTCCACTCCCTCCCCGCTGGTTAATCATCAGGTTTTAGACAGTTGCACATTTGCTGTCACTGCTGCAATTCAAGACACTGCTAACAACCTCCTTACTTGTCCCTGGAGAGTAGAGTTTCTTAATCTGAGCGCTATTGACATTCGGGACAGGATCATTCCTTATGAAACTGTCCTGTGCATTGTAGGATGTTTAGTAGCATCCTGGCCACTACCCACTAGATGTCAGTAGCATCCCTTAGTCGTGATGATCAAAAATGTCTTCAGACCACTACAGGCCAGCCATATTGGAGCCTGCAGTAAGAGGAAAAAATGTGTGCCCTGTGTACATTTACCAAAAGGTCCTCTCATATTTTTTTTTAATTTTTTTTTCAACGTTTATTTATTTTGGGACAGAGAGAGACAGAGCATGAACGGCGGGAGGGGCAGAGAGAGAGGGAGACACAGAATCGGAAACAGGCTCCAGGCTCTGAGCCATCAGCCCAGAGCCTGACGCGGGGCTCGAACTCACGGACCGCGAGATCGTGACCTGGCTGAAGTCGGACGCTTAACCGACTGCGCCACCCAGGCGCCCCTCATATTTTGAACCGAGTGTAAAAAGTTAATGAAAGGTTTGCAACAACGAAAAGACTGAATTCACTCTATGCTGATGTAAAATTTGAAGGGGAAAAAAAACAACAAAAAGAAGACATCGGGAAACCAGTCCACGAGAAACTTCGCAAGACCCAGTACAAAATGAAAATACAGGTCTCCTTCTTCAAAAATTATGAAGAATTTCAAAACAGTGACAGAAGAATGTTAAACCAAGTATGGGGCCTTTTGAAGCATGGGGTCCTTCTGAACATGGGGCCCTAGTCAACTGCACGGGTCTCACACTCGTGAAGCTTTCCCTGAACCCCATGTTACCCAATCTTCCTGATGGGGAATGTGACAGCTGTGTGGGCCCTGGGAACCCCAAGCTGATTGGAACAACTGTTCGCATTGCACAATAACACAGCATCCTAGAACAAACAACATTGTGAATTCTTGGCATTAATTTTGATTTTTAAAAAATATTGCACTAAAATATTATTTATCTTGATTATCAAGGATTTGGGCCCCCTCTTAAATTTTGCCCCTGATGGGAGTTCCTCACTTTCCGCACCCCAATCTGAGACTTTGTCAAATGCTCCCTGCTGATTTGGAGGAGTGGTTCTCAAACTTTGGCCAGTGTCAAAATCACCTGCGGAGCTTGGTAAGACACAGGCAGGTGGGCCCCACTCCCAGTTTCTGATTCAGGAGGTGGGGGTTGGGGCCTGAGGATTTGCATTTCTAACAAGTCCCCAGATAATGTTGAAGCTGCTAGTCCTGGGCACATTGAGATCCATTACTTTCAAGCCATCCTTCATTTGCCAGTGAGAATGGTATTTCCAAAATAGAAGTGACTTCTCTGCTTAACTCTTCATGGGTCCCCATGGCCTATAGAATACAATAGATGCTCCTTGGCATGGCAGACATTACCCCAGAGGCTACCTTTCCAACCCCTTCTTGTTTCCTCCATATGATGCTCTGCACTATGGGACAGGACGACTCTTACACATCCTTTAACACTCATATCATCTGTCATGCCGAGAAACCTTTCTCAAACCTCTAGGTTGAGCTAAGTGCCTTTTCTTTGCCCTCCCACCGCACATCCAATATGACAAAGTCAACATTTAACTTTGTACTGAAGTGTTTATGTGAATGTCTACCCCATCAGATGGCAGGATCCGGGAAAGGTTATCTTTATTCCTCTAGTCCCCATTTACCTTCTATGGCAATAGAATTTACCAGTTCTATTTACCAATAGCATCTGATGAACTGAACTGAACTGAACTAGCCGGAACACCATTCTGTTACAGTACAGTGAAAACAGAGAAAAAGAACATAACCTTGAGGGACAGATAGAGATGTAAGTGCATAAGGGGAACACAGCTGAGTGTCAAGAGTCTTGAAGCTTAAAGATCTGGCAGTTTTTCAATGGTCTATGCATCTAATACTTTTTTTTTTTTTAATTTACATCCAAGTTAGTTATCATATAGTGTAACAATGATTTCAGGAGTAGATTCCTTAATGCCTCTTACCCATTTAACCCACTCCCCCTCCCACAACCCCTCCAATAACCCTGTATTTGTTCTCCATATTTAAGAGTCTCTTACGTCTGAACCCCTTCCTGTTTTTATATTATTTTTGCTTCCCTTCCCTTATGTTCATCTGTTTTGTATCCTAAAGTCTTCATATGAGTGAAGTCATATAATATTTGTCTTTCTCTGATTAATTTTGCTTAGCATAATACCCTCTAGTTCCATCCAGGTAGTTGTGAATGGCAAGATTTCATTCTTTTTGATTGCTGAGTAATACTCCATTGTGTGTGTGTGTGTGTGTGTGTGTGTGTGTGTACATATATACACACCACATCTTTATCCATTCATCCATCAATGGATGTTTGGGATCTTTCCATACTTTGGCTATTGTTGACAGCACTGCTATAGACATTGGGGTGCATGTGCCCCTTCGAAACAGCATACCTGTGTCCCTTGGATAAATACCTAGTAGTGCAATTGCTGGGTCATAGGGTAGTTCTATTTTTAATTTTTTGAGGAACCTCCATCTTGTTTTCCAGAGTGGCTGCACTGGTTTGCATTCCCACCAGCAGTGCAAAAGGGATCCTTTTTCTCCATATCCTCACCTACATCTGTTGTTGTCTGAGTTGTTAATGTTAGCCATTCTGACAGGTGTGAGGTGGCATCTCATTGTGGTTTTGATTTGTATTTCCCTGATGATGAGTGATGTTGAGCATTTTTTCATGTGTCGGTTTGCCATCTGGATGTCTTCTTTGGAGAAGTGTCTATTCATGTCTTTTGCCCACTTCTTCATTGGATTATTTGTTTTTTGGGCATAAAGTTTGATAAGTTCTTTATAGATTCTGGATACTAACCCTTTATCTGGTATGTTGTTTGCAAATATCTTTTCCCATTCCCTCAGTTGCCTTTTAGTTTTGCTGATTGTTTCCTTCACTGTGCAGAAGCTTTTATTTTGATGAGGTCCCAGTAGTCCATTTTTGCTTTTGTTTCCCTTACGTCTGGAGACGGAGACGTGTGGAGTAAGAAGTTGCTGCAGCCAAGGTCAAAGAGGTTTTTGCCTGCTTTCTCCTCGAGGATTTGGATGGCTTCCTGTCTTACATTTAGGTCTTTCATCCATTTTGAGTTTGTTTTTGTGTATCGTGTAAGAAAGTGGTTCAGTTTCATTTTTCTGCATGTCGCTGTCCAGTTTTCCCAGCACCACTTGCTGAAGAGACTTTATTCCATTGGATATTCTTTCCTGCTTTGTCAAAGATTAGTTGGCCATATGTTGGTGGGTCCATTTCTGGGTTCTCCATTCTGTTCCATTGATCTGAGTGTCTGTTTTTGTGCCAGTACCATACTGTCTTGATGATTACAGCTTTCTAATACAGCTTGAAGTCCAGGATTGTGATGCTCCCTGCTTTGGTTTTCTTTTTCAAGGTTGCTTTGACTATTTGGGGTCTTTTCTGGTTCCATACAAATTTTAGGATTGTTTGTTCTAGCTCTGTGAAGAATGCTGGTGTTATTTTGATAGGGATTACATTGAATATGTAGATTGCTTTGGGTAGTATTGACATTTTAACAATATTTGTTCTTCTTATCCAGGAGCACGGAGTATTTTTCCATTTTTTGTGTCTTCTGCAATTTCTTTCATAAACTGTCTATAGTTTTCAGTGTATAGATTTTTCACCTCTTTGGTTAGATTTATTCCTAGGTATTTTATGGGTTTTGGTGCAATTGTAAATGGGATCGATTCCTTGATTTTTCTTTCTGTTGCTTCATTGTTGGTGTATAGGAATGCAACCGATTTCTGGGCATTGATTTTATATCCTGCAACTTTGCTGAATTCATGAATTAGTTCTAGTAGTTTTTTGGTGGGATCTTTTTGGGTTTTCCATATAGAGTATTATGTCATCTTCAAAGAGTGAAAGTTTGACTGAGTCTAATACTTTTTAAGCAGAGATAACCCTTAATGTGTTATTGATGACCTCTAGATCCTATTGATAGCGATAACTGTATAAGCTGTGAAAGAAAACAGCTAAGAAAGAAAAACGTGAAACCCTGGTTAGAACCAATAACAAATGCAGCAAGAAAGAAAGAGCAACAATAGAATAGAATGGTCTAGGATGACACAGGTAGAAAAACAGAGCCTGAAAGAAAAAATTCTTACACTCAGAGGGAAAGCGGCGTTTTTTCCCCACTAAAGGTAATTCTTACTAGGTCAAAATTCTTCAATTATATCTATTATATTGAAAAAGCACCAAGAAGGGCATCTGGGTGGCTCATTGGTTAAACACCCGACTTCAACTCAGGTCATGATTTCACAGCTCGTGAGTTCAAGCCCAACATCAGGCTCTGTGCTGACAGCTCGGAGCCTGGAGCCTGCTTCAGATTCTGTGTCTCCCTCTCTCTCTGCCCCTCTCCCACTCACACTCTGTCTCTCTCTCTAAAATACATAAATATTAAAAAAAGGAAAAAAGAGGGGCGCCTGGGTGGCTCAGTTGGTTAAGCGTCCGACTTCAGCTCAGATCATGATCTCACGGTCCGTGAGTTCAAGCCCCGTGTCGGGCTCTGTGCTGACGCTCAGAGCCTGGAGCCTGTTTCAGATTCTGTGTCTCCCTCTCTCTCTGACCCTCCCCCATTCATGCTCTGTCTCTCTCTGTCTCAAAAACAAATAAACGTTTAAAAAAATTAAAAAAAAAAAAGGAAAAAAGAAAAAAGAAAGCATTGCAGACTCTGGGTCTGAAGTTCTCTCTTCCAGCAAGAGAGCAGGGTGCAGGATTGAAAATGCAAGAGAGGCTAATGTCCGGGAGAAGACAAGAGCCCTGAGTAAGGGTCCTTGCTCCGTTTTTATTAGGATCAGAAGGCTTACAAACATGGCGATGGGAGTGCACAAAGAGACCATGAAATCATGAACATTAACTCATGGGTGTGAGGGAAAGGGGATTTTGAAGACACGCAGTGTTAGGGGTTTGGGTCAATACAAAACAAAATCCTGGCACCAGGCAGAAGGTTGTTTACAGCAGACATGGAGGGGGGGGGGGGGGGAACCATCTCTGTTTACCTAAACTGGCCTAGGGGACAAGAAAGACCAAGCATGCTACCTCAGGGTCAAGAAGGCACCTTTCTTTTGGTAATTAGCTCCACTCTGGGCAACTTTGCCCCATGGCTGTCCAGAGCCCTATTTACCTGTTCACCTAATTTGGTCCTTCCTTCCTGTGAAAGCAGCTTTCTGCTATAGTACTAAGTTGGGGGGCATTTCTGCTCTGAATACCTAATCTTGTTTACCTCATCTTGAATGTTTTCACCCTGAGATTCCCTATTCCTATACCTTTGTCCTATACTGGGACTTTTGCTTCACTTCACCTATTCTTACTTACCTAATCTTGTTTACCCAGTCTTGGGTGTGTACATCCTATGGCTTTCTAATTCTTTATGCCTTGTTAACCCATCAGTGCAGGCTCAGGGAATTCCTAAGCTTATTCCCCACAAGAAAGAAAAAGTACCAAGAGATCAATTGGTTTCATTGCTTTAAAATGGGTTTTGGGGTGCCTAGGTGGCTCAGTCAGTGAAGCATCTGAGTTTGGCTCAAGTCATGATCTTGACATTCATGGTTTTGAGTCCTGCATTGGGCTCTGTGCTGACAACTCAGAGCCTGGAACCTGCTTCAGATTCTGTGTCTCCCTCTCTCTCTCTCCTCTGCCCCTCCCTCACGCAAGCTCTGTCTCTCTTTCTCAAAAATAAATAAACATTAAACATTTTAAATATGTTTGAAGAAGTATTTTACAATATAAAAGATTAACACTAAACTTCAAAGTGCAGAGCTACCATATGAATCCGTTTAAGTGAAATTTGTTTGGATACTTGGCTCTTGATGTCATGGAAAAGGGATGGAAAATATGAAAATCACAGTACCTCAAAGGAGAGAGTGATCTGCAATCTACCATGGAAAATGTTAGATGTCATTTGGGATAAAGTAAACCAAAATCCTGGCATAAAAGTATTGCCCATCAAACTTTAAGAAAGGAAGCGACATGGTGATGCTTCAAATTCCAATAATGTCTCTGAGAAAAGTGTGTTTGTAGTGTATTTCCAATATAATGATTTCCATCATACATCTTTGTTGCTTTCCACACCTTTTTAAATAGACACATTCTTAGGGAAATCTGAATATAACCTTCCTCGTTGGAAATTGTGACTGCATGCTTATGGAATAATACTGCAGTGGACACAGAGGTCCTACTTCAAGGAAGTACTTGCTGCCCAAGCTGTTCAGAATTTGGTGACCAGATAGCCCCCAGCTATCGCTCCAATCAGGGTTTCCCTAAACTATTGCCACGCCCAAGCACACACCCTTCCATCCAACCGTTGATAAACTGATAGCATTCTTGGTATATTTCAGGTCACTATGGGACAACTCCGATTGAGGTCGTATGTGCTCTAGGACTCCCCATGGCATTTCCTGAGGCTTCGGTGAGCCTACATCACATTTCTCTCTCCAATCCTACCTCTTCACCTCCAACAGAAAGGTGGGCCCTAATAAATATCCTGAATGAAAGCCCCATCTCACAGAATACAGATGTGTTCACAGAACTAATTGGAGGCATATATTGACAAGTTTATGGAATATGACACATTTGTGGTTCTTTACCTCTTTTACTAATTAAGCGCCAGCTAGAACATGGATAGATGGATAAATGGATGGCTGGATGGATAGATAGATAGATAGATAGATAGATAGACAAAATAGATACACCAATAGATCTGTCCATATCTATATTTAGATGATTTTTCACTCTGCAGTCATTCTGTCTCTTTTTTTTTTTTTTTTTTTTTGATGTGGGATGGTCATGGGATTTTCCAGTCATTACTCCTCCCTCCAAGTAATAGAATCAGGAAATGACATTCAGAAGCAGAACTAATTATTCACTCATTCATTCAACAAATATTTAGTGAGTGCCTACTCTGTGCCAGGTCTTTCAGTTTCCTAGTGCCTAATGATACAAAGTACCTGAGACATATTTTCTGTTCTCTAAGGAAATCCATCTGGCATTGAGGAAAAACATTGCTAGGGGCTTGAACGGAGGAAACACTGGTCATAGAGATGGGACAAAGAAGAAGCCAGAGGTTTCTCAGGATGTAGAAGTGACTGTGCGGTAAACAGGTGGCATTCCAGCCATTTCCGGCAGAGGGAGCACCACATGCAAAGACTTGAACACATGAAACAAATCCGTGCCCTTGGGGAGGAGAAGTCTTCAGTTTTCCAACATCCTCTCTCTACACCCTTTTCTAAGAGTGAAACACTTTTGACTCTCCAAACTGCCCGTCTGGATTAGCTCCTTGTCCTTTGTGTCTTTGTTAGAACTGTACTTCCTCCAGGAATTCTTTGATTCCTTCAAAACTAGGCTACACAAGGGGTGCTGGGTGGCTCAGTGGGTTAAGTGGCTGACTTTGGCTCAGGTCATGATCTCATGATTCATGGATTTGAGCCCTGTGTTGGGCTCTGTGTTGACAGCTTGGAGCCTGGAGCCTGCATTGGATTCTGTGTCTCCCTCTCTTTCTGTCCCTCCCCTGCTTGTGCTCTGACTCAATCTCTCTCTCTCTCTCTCTCAAAAATAAATGAACATTAAAAAAAAATTTTTTTTTTTTAAAGCTGGGCTACAAGAGTCTGCTACATGGTCCCACAGTGTCCAGTATATCTACCTAACACAACCTCTATTATACTGTGCTTTAGTGGCCAATTTACTTGACATTTGCCTCTGACTATACTGTAAGCTCCCTGAAGGCAGAGGCTACTCACTGTTCATTATCAGATCTCAGCACAGTGCTGAAAAGATGAAAGGTACTGTTTGTTGAATGACAAAATGAAAACTGCTAAGTGCAATAGAGTTAGGAAGGTATTTTATTTATTTAACAAACATTTATTCAGTGCCCACTGTATACTAGGCATCTCCAGGCATTGAAAATGGCAGGACTAAATAGAGCAAAGAACCTCATGGAGTTTATATTCTACTGGGAAAGACAGACAATACACAAACTGCTATAAAGTAATATAAAGCAGGATTGGGGGAGGAGAAGTTTCTTATTTCATATAAAATAGTCCGAGAAGGGGCACCTGGGTGGCTCAGTCAGTTAAGCGTCCGACTTCGGCTCAGGTCATGATCTCACAGTTCCTAAGTTCAAGCTCTGTGTCGGGCTCTGTGCTGGCAGCTCGAAGCCTGGAGCCTGCTTCGGATTCTGTCTCTCTCTCTGCCCCTCTCCCACTCACCTCTGTCTCTTCTCTCTCTCTCAAAAATAAACATTAAAAAATTTTTAAAAAATAGAGAAGACTTTACTCATGAGGTTATATTTGAGCAAAGTCACAAAGGAAATGAAGGAATGAGCTATAAATATTTGACAAATAGGATATACAATACAAACATCAGCAATACTTCTTAAAATTACCCCACTAATGTTGCCTCTATATCATGACTAATTTCTTTCTCTCAGCTATTGCGGGTAATGTCAGAAAGGATTTTTGTTAAATTCTCACTTTTATTGTGTCTATCCCAAGCAAAACATCTCAAGGTTCTTTATTTCACAGTCTATTTTATAAGGATTCCTGAGGTGGTCAGGAACTCTGTTTCTAAAGCATTTTGAAATCATAGACTAACAATATCTTCTATCAGTACAAATATTTTATCTTTTGTTAGTTGGCAGGCCTAGGCAAGAGAAGTTAATATGGCCACTGAACTGATTTAATTTCTGTGAGAAGCTTAAATTTCCAGGGTAAATTCAAATCTGTGATAGCCTAGCCTCTTTGGCAACTTTTAGTTTAAGTATAAATTATTATAAAATTACATCAGAGATATGCAAGGTGTTTCTCCAAGATCTGTAAGGGACAAGGAGAGTTCCTTGGTAGGGGTTACGTAATCACAGGGTTCTCTTTTCATGGAAAGGAAGGACAGTGGCTATGTTAGTGCTGCGGTGATATAGAAAGGGCAATACAATATTGTATAAAGATTAGGTGGTGACCCGCTGAGAAGCGATGAGCATTTTCTATCAACAGAAGAATCTATATAGCATGGGAACCATTACGTTTGGTGGAGACCTTAAAACAATATCAATTGAAGTTTTTACACCTTTTCCTACTGCTGTCACACTGTCAGACAAGGTGGCTATGTTTTGATTACTCAATGAAATGCTGAAATAAACAATAGATCTCTGAAGATTACCAGGAATTTGAATTAATACTGCTAGTGTTTATTCAGACTTTTCATGAACAAAGGGAAATACAGATTGTGAATCTAGGATCCTAGGAAACACATTTTGACAGAAAGTCATTGTACCAATCTTTGTGATTATACGTGAGCATGTTTAAAAAAAAAAGACAAAACTTCAAAAGTATACAATCCTAGAAAGTACACAATCCTGCATATTTGATTTTGAGAAAGACATTTTACATAAGCATAATTTGCCTAAGAAGATAAACTTTTTTATTGTCAGTTTTTTTTTCTTCATCCTAAATTTGCCAAAAAAAAAAAAAAAAAAAAAAAAAAAGAAAGGAACTCTCATACAGGTTTTGGAGAATTTTACAATTTGGAGAATTTTAGACAAACCTGATATTCCTATTTTCCTTTCTTTTATAGCGAATGGAACAATTCTTTGTCTTGCCTACTAGTCATTTAGGAAACTGAAAAATAGTTCAGTCATAAAAGGCATCTTAACAGCTTTATTATTCAGAATTTGAGGGTTGAATTTAGAAAAGGCAACATCAAGAATGATTAAGAGACAGATTGATAAATATCTAAAGACTAACAATTTGCAGCAAAGTTGTAAAAACATTGCAGTAAACAATGATTGCTAGGAATTTAACTTTTTTCAAAAGTAAGGACTCTTTTTTTTTTTTAAAGATTTTACTTTTAAGTAAGCTCTATACCCAATGCGGCACTTGAACTTAATGCTGAGATCAAGAGTCACATGTTGTTCTGAGTGAGCCAGCCAGGCATCCTAAAATAGGGACTCTTAAAAAATGATTTAGGACTATGTCAAGAAGCACCATGAGTGAGCAAAAGAATTTAGTGACTTCTACTGATCTGTACCTAAAACAACATACCCATTTTATAGAAAAAAAAAGATCAAAACTCTAATATTATTCCTTTTGTAGATTAGTCACATAATGGTCTGCAGTAAAGGATTTATTGATACACCTTTATATGTATTCATTGCCACATTCATATACAGATCTATAAATATGCAAATAGGTATTCTTTTTAAGCCTTTATGGTTTTAGAATATAAGTAACTTAGTAATAAAATAAATGAAACAATGTATATATCACAGTAAATTTACCATGTAAATAAACTATGACTGAGGCGCCTGGGTGGCTCAGTCGGTTAAGCGGCAGACTTCAGCTAAGGTCATGATCTCACAGTTTGTGAGTCTGAGCCCTGCATCGGGCTCTCTGCTCTCAGCGCAGAGCCTGCTTTGGATTCTCTGTCTCCCTCTCTCTCTCTCTCTGCCACTCATGCACTCTCTCTCTCTCTCTCTCTCAAAAATAAATAAGCATTTAAAAATAAATAAATAAATAAATAAACTATGACTTTCTTAAAAACAGAAAAGCATATGCATTATCATTGTGTATATACTTATGTTTTAAAAAAATATTATATTGTCACATTTATCCAAGGTAACTAACTTTTCTTTTTTTCAGGCACAAAAGAAAGCTAAAGAATTGAAAACCAAATGCTGTCTAACTATTTTTTTTCCTTCAATATTTATTTCACATAATTTTAACAAATCTGAGGAGGAAAAATAACTAAAATGTGTGTATCATCCAAGTGTATTTGCATATTTTGTTAATCTATTGTCAATTTAAGCGATAAAGGTAACTTAAAACTACGTTTAGTGACTAATGTTTTATATTTATTTCTTCTTCTAGAAACTGCCTGTACATCCAAAGATTATTTATTAATTAAATTAATGATTTGCCTAAGGTTTTGAAGTTAGTTAAAAATCTGGAAATGATAACATAGCTAACACATTAAATGCCTATCATTGTAGCATTGTAAGAATTTCACAAAATTAAACCTTTTGAACAGACAGTCATTTCATTCCATTTAGTTGAATACAATTTTATACATGTAACTTTTTACTTAAAGCAAGTTGTGGAAACAGTGGTAATTTACTTAATTCATAAAACCAAAATAAAAAATTTAAGAAGTTTGAATCATAAGAAATTTAACCCTGGTCTTGAACAAACAAAACTGTTGGGCTGACATTTTTATATGGTAAACTAATTTTTAAAGACTCTCAATCATGACAAAAATTATTCTTTCGTCCTAAAATTAAAGGATTTTCTTCTCACCTCATAGCGTTATGCAGCCTATTGTGTAGATATACTTTTTAGTGCCAATAAGAAGAAACATAGTTTAATAACCTTTTCTTTTCTTTCTTTTTTTTTTTTTTTTAGATACTTTTGACTGCTTGTCTGGACTATTCTTGGGCTGAGCACATAACAACTGAATGCTTCTTTAAAATTATTTAATCTCTAAAGTTTCCCAAGAGAAGGAAAAAGAAGAAGAGGAAAGGAAAGAAGAGGAAAGGGAAGGGAAGGGAAGGGAAGGGAAGGGAAGGGAAGGGAAGGGAAGGGAAAGGAAGGGAAACATGAGGGAGCCAGCTTCAGACAAATGTGAAACTGTTACTGTAAAACTGATTATGATCCCTCTGTGAGGAGGGGGAAGAAAGTTTAGATAGAGAAGAATAAATGTTACCTATATACACACAAAAGAGAGTGATACATAGTTGATTTGGATGTAACTTGACTCCTTGACACCTCTATTGAGCCATAAATCAAAACGTGAGGTCTCATTCATTCCTGAAGCACAAAAAATAAAGAAGAAGGTGTCTCTAAGCTTAAACAAAATTTTCTCTCTTTTAGACAAACAATCTCCTTAAGAAGCTTTCTTTCTTTTTTTGTTCTGAGGTACTTCTCGAATGAACAACCTCATTCGTGTCAAAATTTCCCCAAATTGGCCACCGCATTTCCAATTGTCCCTGGTGAAATTGTGCCAGTTAGAAAGTTAAGGGTGCACGTTAGCGTATAAGGAGAAAACATGAAGGCAACATGTGTCTCTTGGAAGACATGTGGTTTCATGTTGAGAAAGCCCCCCAAAGATGGAACGGTCTGTAAGAATAAAACCTGGTTAGCTTTGTGTCTGCGGAACTGGGCCAAAGCCCAATTCTTGCTAATCCAGAGCTGACCAGAATTTCCCGATTTGGTGCAGACAAAATTAAACAGCGCAAATCTGTGCCTACACTAAAAATCATCGAATTGTACACTTTAAATAAGTCAATTGTGTAGTATGTGAAGCATATCTCAAGAAAGCTGCTATGAAAAAAGTCTTCCAAAGGACTATTATATTTGGAAAGCACAAAAACATTGAAACGGTTATGTTGTTTTTATACTAGGGGGAAACTGGAAAGAATACAATTGTATGTTAACAAGAGAATAGTTAAATACATTAGGGTAAAATTGTATGGTGGAATATTAGCTAGTCATTAAAAATGTTTTTAAGTAATACTTAACAACAAAGAAAAGGCTCACAGTAGAGTCTTAGTGTGAGAGCAGGATAAAAAGTGTGCATTCAGCATAATTTTACAAGGAAATCTCATTAAGGGAAAACAGCATATAGAAATAAACACTGAATGGAAAGACAACAGCATAACAGTGTTTATGAATGATGGACTGTGGGTAATTTAAACTTTTTTCGTTGTTCTGTCTCTATCGTTTCCAGTGAAAATGAATTTTTATTGCTTTTATAATCGGGAAACAAAATGTAAAACAAAAATGGCTATGGAGAACTAAAACAAGGTTTTTATATTGATTTGAGTGTACAAGAGGGAAACATAGCACTAAAGTTCCAAGTACAGGGTCACCATATGAATTTGGTTAAGTGAAGGAAGAGACTATTGAAAACAAGGATCCAAGTAATTACTTTTTCCTTTCAGTTGCTCGAAATACTGCTGCCAAATCATCTCAGATTACTCCAGCTAGGCTCAGAGCAAACCCACCTCTTGAGTTCAACACGACATTGTCCCTCTTCTTTCTCTACATACAGCCCTCTCATTTGTACATTTCCTTACTTCATCTCCCCACTTCTCCTCACTTTACCTCGGGATTTTCCTGCTATGTACCTGCTATCCTTCAAATAAATGCTTCATGTAAGCTTACAATAGCTTGTGTGTACTGGCATTGTACTTGATTCAGTTCAGTGCCAATCAAATACCTCTTCAGTGGCCCCACCAGGTTTTCTGAATCATCCATGCTATATCCCTATCCCATAGGCAATGACAGAAGAAACCTGATACACACACTTTGGATAATGTTTTGGTAGGTCTTGCTTCTCAACACCTCAGTGTCAGTTGTTAGGACTGGACTGTAAACTGATGCAAACTGATGTAAACTGATGGTGTAAACCTCTTTCCTTCCAGCTGTGTAGGATGGTTTAATCTACCTCATGGATACCACATTCATTCATTCATTCATTCATTCATTCATTCATATATATGGGCTATTGCCTCCTGGGCTCAAGAGGTTCACCCAACCCCAAACCACCAACGAGGTAACCAGTTCCTTCTGATTCACCAAATCTTTCCCCAGCTCAAACCCCACCTCCTCACCAAGTATTCTCTGCTTGCCACCATCCTGTTCACTTCTGCTTTTTCCAGTCTTTTAAGGATACTTTTTCTTTTCTTTTTTTTTTTTAAACAATTTTTTTTTAACGTTTATTTATTTTTAAGACAGAGAGAGACAGAGCATGAAGGGGGGAGGGGCAGAGAGAGAAGGAGACACAGAATCAGAAGCAGGCTCCAGGCTCCGAGCCATCAGCCCAGAGCCTGACGCAGGGCTCAAACTCACGGACCGCGAGATCGTGACCTGAGCTGAAGTCGGACGCTCAACCGACTGCGCCACCCAGGCGCCCCTCTTTTCTTTTTTTTTTTAAGGGAAAATTTTCTTCCCTTGTTTTTAAGAAAAATTTTAATGTTTATTTTATTTTTGAGAGAGGAGAGAGAGAGAGAGAGTGTGTGTGTGTGTGTGTGTGTGTGAGCAGGGGAGGGGCAGAGAGAGAGAGGAGACAGACTTGGAAGCAGGCTCCAGGCTGAGCTGTCAGCACAGAGCCCAACGCAGCGCTCAAACCCACGAACCATGAGATCATGACCTGAGCTCAACTCAGATCCTCAACCAACGGAGCCACCTAGGCGCCCCGAGATCCTTTTTCATTAAAAAAAAATTTTTTTTAATGTTTATTTATTTTTGAGAGAGACAGAGTCAGAGTGCGAGTAGGGAGGGTCAGAGAGAGAGGGAGACACAGAATCTGAAACAGGCTCCAGGCTCCGAGCTGTCAGCACAGAGCCCAACGTGGGGCTCGAACCCACAAACCGCGAGATTATGGCCTGAGCCCAGGTGGGACGCTAGACCAACTGAGCCACCCAGGCACCCCTCCTTTTTCATTTTACAATTATTACACAGCACACAATAATGTCCTTATAATGTGTCTTTTCTCTACTTGTGAGTGTCAGGGGATGTTGTGGTCAGTTTTGCTGTGTTTTTCATTCCTTTACTTCTGGCTTAAACGGACCCTTTGTGCAATATGAAAAGAGAGAGGGAAGATTTTTAGTTACTGGCTGTGATATGGATCTGTATCAGAATGGCTGCCTCTGTCTGGTAGGTACTGACTCCAAACAGAATAAATCATCAGTTCACATTTAACGCTTTTTCAAAGAAGATGACTTAATTTTTTTAATGTTTGTTTAGTTTTGAGAAACAGAGACAGAAAATGAGCAGGGGAGGGGCAGAGAGAGAGAGAAGGAGACACAGCATCTGAAGCAGGTTCCAGGCTCTGAGCTGTCAGCACAGAGCCTGATGGCCCAATGTAGGGCTTGAACTCACAAACTGTGAGATCATGACCTGAGCTGAAGTTGGATGCTTAACCAACTGAGCCCCCTAGGCGCCTCTTATACTATCTGGGTCACAGTCTTCCTGTGTGACCCTCACGTGTGGTGTCTTTGTTTTTAGCTTCATGGGTCCTGACCAAGCCATGGCCGACTACCCCTCAATCTTCTCTTCCTTTCAATTGCCCTTAAAATAAGTGATCTGCAAAGCTCTGCCCAGTGTTTTTCTTTTTCCTCTGTACATACTTGTTCTTTCTCTGTGGTCTTACCAATGCCCATTAAATTCTTACCTCCACCAGTGTTGGCCTTGACCTGGACCCACCTATGAGCTTCTCCCCACATCAATCTATGATAGAGGGGGTCCAGCTCACCTGTGAGATAAGGTGAGTTTGAAGCGGGTCCTGCCTCCACTGCAGACCCAAAGGATTGAGTAGGTCATTACAACCTGGGTACTGGGAACACACCATCAGCCCAGCCATCTCTTTTATCCATCTCTACTAGGAAGGCCAAGTTCTTTGGTGCCCAGAATTTGCTGCTTTCGTGGGATGCAGATAAATAGCTTGGAGTGTCCAAGCCTACAGTCCAGGCTTGCATTCCAGTCAGCAGGTGAAAATGTATTCCTACCAGCTTTATTTCTTTTTCCCAAACTTCTTCCCCTTGTCTTTGATCTATTTCCCCAGGAGCTGGGAATTCTAGTTTCTGAACTGGGGTTTCCACTCTCTCTACTCCAGCTGCCACATGCTCATTCTAGGTGGGGGTCAGTGTCTCCTCCCTCTTGGATTTTATGTGTGATCGAATGAAAGAACAAGATCTTTCTTCCCAAGTATTTACTCAGCTCCCTTATTCTTGCTCCTTCCAACCTCTCTGTTCCCGCTTCCGGTATGCCAAATGGCTGTGTGGTCCGCAATCATTCTGCAATCCACAAGACTCTCCCCTCTATGCAGCTTACCTTGAAATGTATACCCCAACCCAGACCTTTCTCCCCAACTCAGCCTGACTAATTTTCCGCCGGCTCTCCTGCTGGACGTTTCACTGACATCTCAGCTTGTGCTTGGCACATATAAGCCAAATCGTATTCTTCCTGTTAACTAATTCCTCCCTTCTTGCTTCTCTACTTTGGTTAATGGCACCTTCATTTCCCAGTTACACAAAGCCTCCCAGACCCTCATGTTCCCAATCTTCAAATCAATTGTTAGACCTTGTAGATTTAATTTCTTGAAAGAAGTTGAGATGTAGTATAGAGTAGTGGTTACTGTCAAACCAGAATTCCCAGTTCCATTACATAATATGTGTGTACCCTTAGGGCAGTGATTTAACCTCTGTGCCTCAGTTGTCCCATCTGTCAGGTGGGAATAGTAATGGTCCCTATATTACAAAATAGTCATGAGTTTACATTTGCTAAAGCACTCGAAA
This sequence comes from Lynx canadensis, assembly GCF_007474595.2. Lineage (NCBI taxonomy): Eukaryota > Metazoa > Chordata > Mammalia > Carnivora > Felidae > Lynx > Lynx canadensis. Next base: position 62,921,663 of record NC_044305.1, read on the forward strand.
GAACACTAGGTGCATTGTGTCACCTGTCTACTATTTTTATCTCTTCCACCCAGAGCCTTCCAATTCCACCATGGCCTGCACTTCATTCTCACCCTGAGTGCCCTAGTTCAGATCTTCACTGAAACTCTCCCTTAGCTCCTAATTGTTCCTCCCTCTCCTAGCTATTCTTGCTGCATGCTACATAGAGCTTCCTAAAGAACAGCTTTGGTCACCCGCCACATTTTTCCATAACCTCTGCTACCCAGCTGCCACCATTTCTCACCAGAATGACTGAAATAGTTCCCCATCTGGTTGCGTTGAATCTACTTGTGTTTTTCTAATCACCTCCATACTCTTGTCACATCTGGTCTTATCACGTCTCTGTTTAAAACACTTCAGTGGACTCCCTGTGCTCCTGGAATAATTGTAGTCACAGCCTTGCTACTCAAAGTGTGTCCCTGGAGCTTGTTAGAAATGCAGATTCTTGGTTCCCATCCCAGACCTACTGGCGTCTGAATCTGCATTTTAACAAGATCGCCATTAAAGTTTGAGAAGCCTTGTTCTTCAAGGCCCCAGATGGTCTGGCCTTCTTTCTTCAACAGCCTCCTCCTCCTCTACTTCTCTCCTTGCTCACTGTGCCTCATTGTGTTCTGGCCTCTCTGGTCTCCATTAGGTCCCTCCAATGTCTCAGGCTCCTCCTCACCACAGGGCCTGGTACCTGTGCTTCCCACAACCTGGGATGCTCTGCCCATTATCCTTTTGTTTTTGTCTGGCGAGTTCCTTCAGGCCTCAGCTCAACTATCATTCTCTCAAAGAAGTCCTTTTTGACTCCTAAGACCAGGCCAGATCGCCTTATTATTCAGTTGCACAGCATTTTGTGCTTTTCCTCTAGAACACTGAATGCAATTTGTAATTATATATTTATTTGTGTGAATATTTAATGAATGTGCATCTCTCCCCCTGGACCACAACTCTATGAAGACAGAAACCACGTTTATTTTGCTCATCTTTGTAGTCCTCAGAATCTAGTATGGTGCCTGGGATATTATAAGTACTTAATAACCACCTTTGTTCATTCATTTAACAGATATTTATTGTGCACCTACTATATGCCATTCACTAGATGCTGGATATATATGCTGGATATTAAGGAGGGAAAGCCAGGGGTGCCTGGTGGCTTGTTCAGTTAAGCTTCTGACTTTGGCTCAGGTCATGATCTCACTGTTTGTGAATTTGAGCCCCACGTCAGGCTCTGTGCTGATAGCTCAGAGCCTGGAGCCTGCTTTGGATTGTATGTCTCCCTCTGTCTCTGCCCCTCCTCCACTCACACTATGTCTCTTTCTCAAAAGTAAATAAATATTGAAAAAGGAAAACCACACAGTTTCTGCTCTCATTACAGTTTGGTAGGGGGAAACAGGCAATCAAATAATCACAAATAAATATAATATTACAATGAGGTAAATACTATGCAGCAAAGGTACAGACTGCCATGAACATTCAGGAAGGCTGGTCAGAGATGTTTTCCAACTGCCACTACTGAATATAAAAACCATAAAATTCAACATGTATTTTTCTTTTATAGAACAGCTTTATTGAGATTTAATTCACATAGCATTACGATTCACTCATTTAAACTGTACCTGTCAATGGCCCTCTAGCATATTCATAGAGTTGTACAATCATCACCACAAGTTTAAAATGTTTTCATTTCCTCAAAGAAAACCCTTCTGCCTTTAGCCATCACTCCCATCCTCCCAGCCCTCACAACCACTAATCTACTTCCTCGCTCTATAAATTTGTCAATTCTGGACACTTCATGTAAATACGATCACCTAAAATGTGACTTTTTGTGACTGGCTTCTTTCACTTAGCATAATATTTTCTTTCTTTTTTTCTTTTTTATTTCAGAGACAGAGAGTGTGTGTGTGAGCAGGGGAGAGGAGTAGGAGGGGGGAAAGAGAGAGAGGAAGAGGGAGAGAGAGAGAATCTCAAACACTTTTTATGTTCAACACAGAGCCTGATGCGGGGCTCGCTGCCATGACCCTGGGATCATGACCTGAGTCAAAATCAGGAGTTCAACACTCAACCGACTGAGCCACCCTGGCACCCCAGCATAATATATTCAAAATTTATCTATGCTGTATCATTTATAAATACCCCATTTCTTTTTGTTGCTAAATAATATTCCATTGTACCGTGTATTTTTCTTAGCACGTCCAGAAACCGGATGCCATTCCACTGTATTCACCATAGCCAAACAAATTCAGTCATGTTTCTAGAAAAAGGTGACAGTAAGTAAATGTTGGCTGAAGTTTACAAGGGTGGCAGCCATGTGTAGAAAGCTTCTTTTCATGAGTGACTTTATTCACTGAGCTCTCTTAGTCTGTTTAGTATTCTGACTCACAAACGGAAGTGATTCTATTTTGGCATTCTTTCTCTCGCACTTAGTTCTTTGGTCTCTACTGACTTGCTGCGTTAAATTATGCAAGTTACTTAAACTCTGTTTATTTAACTCCTGCATGCTCTGTAAAATGAGCCCAGTCCAGCCTGTTTGTTGGCCAAAACTGTTTGGAGACAATTTTTCATGTGATATGCATCATCAGCTCCCACAGAAGGCAAAAGGAATTTGATGTGTGGGGGTAGTCTGGGATCCAGTCCAAAATTAGTGCTCATCTGGAAGAAATATGGAAGTTTGATACTTGCTCACTGGCCTTTTAGTTGTACTCACTTATTGCTTTCCCTCTAAGGAAGTTTGTAAATCTTTATCTCTTATGCATTTTCTATATAAGGTGAGATAAGATTAAAAAAAAAAAAGATGGTAATGGAAAAAGCCCTCTGACATTCTTAATTGGCCAGCTGTGAACCAAAGAGAGTAATTTGTCTCACCTCGCTTTATGACCTGCAGAAGGATTACCCGTGGTATTTAGTATTCTAATTTTCCCCCTTGAGATTGTCCTTGCCAGACCCCATCTTGGGATGTAAAATCCAATTAGATTAAAATTATCACTCATCTTCTTACCCAATGCTCTGTGCTGGGTGCGGAGGAGGCTGCAAAAAGGAAGAAAATGAATCCTTCTTTCAAAGAGCTCACAGTCTAATGGAGAGATAAGGAGCGGTACCTAAGGCAGAATGAGCTAAGTGCCAAGGGGAGTAAAAACCTAAATGCTCAGGGAACAGAAACAAGAGAAGGGATTATTGCTAGGAGTAACAGTCATGGTTATGTGGAGAAGATAATCTGAGTTGTGTCTTAGAGAACAGTTAGAACTTTTAAAGGGGACGTAGGAAATAGTAGGTGAACTTTCCAAATGGACTTCCCTGGGGTGGGGGAATTGCACAGCAAGACTCTGGTGTGAAGGGCAGTTGTGAAAAATAAACCTGAAAAAGTAGGTTGTAGGCCTCGAATACTGGCCTGGGAAGTCTGTTCTTGATAATTTAAGCGAAAGAAAGTCAACGAAGGTCTTTGGCAGGGTGTACCTCAAAAGTGCACTTGAGGACAGGCAACCTGGCAAGAGGGCGAAGGACGGATTGGCAAGAGGAGAGACTTCAGGCTGGGAGACCAAACCGGTGGATGCTGAGCCGAGGTAGGGAGGATGGAACGGAGGTGACAACCTCTGAGCTGTAGGTATGCTGAAAACTAGGGGCAGATAGAATAGGACACAACTCCCTCCAGAGGTGGGGCCTAGGAGGAGTCAAAGTCGTAGCCACACCCTCAAGTGACGTCAGGCGGCCGGCTGCGCATCCGATTGGCTACTCTGGCCTCCAGTCCTAGGAGAAGGCGGTGCCCTGCCCCGGCCCTCTCCAGGCTTGGAGCGAGGCGGGCACCCGCGGAGAGTCCCCGTAACCCCGCGCCAGGCGCGGCCAGGACTTCGGGCACTGCAGCCAGGGTCCCGCAGCAGAGGTAGGCAGATGGAGAGGGCCCGGAGCTGAGGGGCGAGCCCAGCGGCTCGGATGCCCGGGATCCCCGCCCCCTCGTGAGCGCGCCGTCCCGGGGGGCTTGCCGGGCGGCGGTTGGGGGCGGCGGGCAGAGCCGGCGGGCGGGGACCAGGGCGGTGGAGCCGGCTGGAGCAGGATGGAGCGGGACTCGCCCCCGCGCCTGCCGCCGCAGCCCCGGCACTCGGCATCGCCCCCTCACTGCCTCCAGGACTGGGGTCTCGGCCGAGGTCGGTGGCCGGCGGCTCCTCGCCCCCTGGTCTCCCGTGACATTTTGTTTGAAAACGCGGGGCTGGGTGTGTGGCGCGGCAGGGGCGGTTCTGGGGAGGGGGGGGTGTGCAGCCGGCGCCCCCGCGTCCCCGCCCCAGGGGCCCGAGCAGCTAGGGATGCTGCGGCTCGGCCTCGGCTTCCTGGGAGTCGCGCTGTAATCTCTTGGGTGAAACTTCCCAAAAGTTGCAAGAACCATTTTCTGCCCCTCGAGTTGCCGGAATGTCAAAGTGCCCTTAGGTGACCTACTACGAAACGGCGCTGGCCCTGAAGTTATTAGACCACTTTTTAAAAGACGGAACATCCGAGCCCTCGATTTTGATGTGCGAAACTCTGTGCAAAGAGCGAGTTGAACGATTTACGCGTCAGAGCTCTGGTGCTGTGCTACCTGCAGGTCACTGCTCTCTTTGTGAAAATGCCCGTCGCAAGCCTCCACCGCACCGCCGCGTGGGTCCCCGAAGAGCTGTGGGGTGGGGAGCACGGCTGCTCCTGGCAGGGCCAGCGATGGGCAGGCGTAGCCCAAATGGGGCTGGTTGGTGGTCAGGAGCCTTCTTAAACAAGGCAAGCCTCAGTGTGGTCAAGAAAGACATCCTTTCTGCTTTGGAAGAGAAATAGTTACCTGGCCAAGTTAAGCCGTCCCTTAAGAGGAGCGAATTAAAGAATGTGAGTGGCTAACCCTGAGCTTCATCAGGATAAGCCTCAATAGATGAATTCTTTTTTTTTTTTTTTTCTTTTTCTTTCTCTTTTGGGATTTGGAAGAGAAACAGGAAGTCAGAGATTCGGAGAAAAGAGCATTCACTCCATAATTGTAAACAGTTTATTTTGTGTCAGTAAATATTTCCAAAAGTCATGGGGGTGGGGGGTGGCTTTTGGAAAACCAAGATTTTTTTCCCGTGCACCGCAGTGAAGATAGGTTACTTTAAAATTCAAAATCTAGAAATGTTATTTATTTAGCAAGTGGTTATACCTCCCAAAGCTGTACAGTTCTATAAAATCAATGGTAATGGAAAAGAATGGTGGATGTTGTTCAAAGTTCGAATCTTTACTCAAGATGGTGCCTTAACACAACAGTTACTTTATACTAACTGAAATTACAGAATGAAATGAGGAAATCAGGTGTCTAGACCTCTTGGTGGACCATTAGCCAGCCAATCTGTAGTTTTGAATTTTTTAAAATTATGATCCTATTAGTAGGGAATGTAGACATTAGATGCCAATTCAGTAATATTATTAAGGTTCTGCTACTTCGTTGTAAAATATGTAATTAACATAACTAAAGACATAAGTAGGTATGTTTAATTTGGAATTTATTTATCATGTCATTTTCATAGCAAAGTAGTCTTGGGTAAGATATGTATGCACTTGCCATATTTGAGGTTAGTTAGCATTTACCTCTAAATTATTTGAGTTAACGGTAGAATTCTTGGCAGGGATAACTACAAACAATGGATCATTAACTTTGTAAATGTTGAGTTAATATACATCCACACAAATTGTTACTTTTTAAAAAATCATTTTTATTCTTTAATTTTGGAGTGGGGAAGATCTTTCTAAAGTACAAAACAAAACTCAGATTGCATGAAGAAAATGATTGTTACACTTTACCACATATTTAAATAAATTTTTTTTCTTTGTGTGCATCACAAACAAGTTTTAAAAGACAACAAATGTATGGGGAACAATTGTGCAAATAAATGTGTAATAAGAATATTTGTATCTGCATTACTTCTTGTTAAAATTTTTATTTACTTTTATTTGAATAAAGTTGACACAATGTTACATTAGTTTCAGGTGTACAACATTGTGATTCAACAGCTCTATAAAACTGTTATTTTTCTTTATTCATTTGTAAATCATTGCTCTTTTTAAAATTGAAGTATAGGGGCGCCTGGGTGGCGCAGTCGGTTAAGCGTCCGACTTTAGCCAGGTCACGATCTCGCGGTCCGTGAGTTCGAGCCCCGCGTCAGGCTCTGGGCTGATGGCTCAGAGCCTGGAGCCTGTTTTCCGATTCTGTGTCTCCCTCTCTCTCTGCCCCTCCCCCGTTCATGCTCTGTCTCTGTCTGTCCCAAAAATAAATAAACGTTGAAAAAAATTTAAAAAAAAAAATAATAAATTGAAGTATAATTAGTGAACCATAAAATTTACTCCTTTAAAGTGTACATATCAGCGACTTTTAGTATATTCACAAGGTTGTGCAACTATCAGCACTAATTCTAGAATAATTTTGATCATTCAAAAAAGAAACCCCAAACTATTAGCTGTTGATCACCATTGCCCTTTCTTCACAGCCTTTGGCAACCACTAACTTACTTTCTGTCTCTTTGGATTTACCTGTTTTGTGTAAATGGAATCATACAATATGTGGCCTTTTATTTAGGCTTCTTTCACTTGGCATCTAGGATAATTGTCACAGCATGTATTAGTACTTTATTCCTTTTTTGTGGCTGCATAATATTCCTTTGTACAGATATACCACATTTTGTTTATCCATTCCTCTGATGATGGACACTTGGATTGTTTCCACTTTTTGGCTATTTGAATAATGCTGCTGTGAACATTTGTGTGTAAGTTTTGGTGTGAACTTATGTATTCAGTTCTCTCGGGTATATAGTTAGTTAGCATTGGAGTTGCTGGCTCATATGGTAACTTTATGTTAAAACCTTTGAGGAACTGTTAAACTATTTTCCAAAGCAGCTATACCATTTTTACATTCCCAATAGCAAAGTATGAGGGTTCTAATTTCTCACATCCTCACTCACACTTGTTATTGTGGCTTTATTATTTTAAACATCCTGTTTGGTGTGCAGTGGTTGTCATGATTTTAATTTGCATTTTCACTTATAGCTAATGATGTTGAACATATTTTCACGGCTTTTTGGCCATTTGTATACCTTCTTTAGAGAACTGTCTATTTAGATCCTTTGCCTACTTTTTAATTGTTTTGTTTTATATTGTTGAGTTGTAAGAGTTCTTTATATATTCTGGATAAAAGTGGCCGATATACCTGATTCGCAAATAGTTTTCTTCCTTCTGTGGCTTATCTTTTCACTTTCTTGATGGTGTCCTTTGAAATAAAAGTTTTTTTTTTTAATAATTTTTTTTTCAACGTTTATTTATTTTTGGGACAGAGAGAGACAGAGCATGAACGGGGGAGGGGCAGAGAGAGAGGGAGACACAGAATCTGAAACAGGCTCCAGGCTCTGAGCCGTCAGCCCAGAGCCTGACGCGGGGCTCGAACTCACGGACCGCGAGATCGTGACCTGGCTGAAGTCGGACGCTTAACCGACTGCGCCACCCAGGCGCCCCTGAAATAAAAGTTTTTAATGTTAAGTCCAATTTATCTATTTTCTTTTTGATTACTCATGTTTTAGATGTCAACTCAAAGAAACTTGACTAATTTAAGGTCACAAGATTTATGCCTATCTTTTGTTCTAAGAGTTTTAGAGCATTAGCTCTTACATTTAGGTCTTTGATCCATTTTGAGTTAGTTTTTGTATATGTTGTGATGGAGGGGTCCAAATTCATTCTTTTGCATGTGGATATCCAGTTGTCTAGCACCATTGTTGAAAAGACTCTTCTTTCCCCATTGAACAATTTTGGTACCCTTGTCAAAAATCAGTTGACTATAGGGGTACCTGGGTGGCTCAGTTGGTTTTGAGCATCTGACTCTTGATTTTGGCTCAGGTCATGATCCCAGGGTTGTAGAATCAAGCCCTGCATCCGGCTCCGTGCTGAGTTGGAGCCTGTTTGGGGATTCTCTCCTCTCTCTCTCTCTCTCTCTCTCTCTCTCTCCCTCACTGCCCCTCTCCCCCACTCACATTCTCTTTTTCTTTCAAATTAAAAAAAAAAATCAGTTAACTATAAATTTGAGGTTTTATTTCTGGACTCTTAATTTTATTCCACTGATCATATGTCTGTCTTTATGGCAATACCATACAGTTTTGACTACAGAAACTTTGTAGTAATTTTTGAAATTGAGACATAGGAGTCCTACAACTTCTTAAGATTTTTTTGGCTATTCTGGATCCCTTGAATTTCCATATGAATTTAGAATCAGATTGCCATTTTTGCCCAAAAATGCAGTTGGAATTTTGAGAGGGATTGAATTGAATGTATGTATCCATTTGCAAGTATTGGCATCTTCACAATATTAAGTCTTCTAATCCATGAACATGAGATGTCTTTCATTTACTTAGGTTTAATTTCTCTCAGTGTTGTTTTGTGGTTTTCAGAGTGCAAGTTTTGCACTTCTTTTGTTAAATTTATTCCTAAGTGTTTAGTTCTTTTGATGCTAATTGTACATAGAATATATTCTTGATTTCATTTTTGATTTTTTTGTTTTTTTGCTAATGCGTAGAAAAACAATTGATATGGTTGATTGTATATTGATCTGGTTTCCTGAAACCTTGCTGAACTCAAGTAGTTCTAATAGATTTTTTGTGAATTCCTTAGAATTTCCTGTATGCAAGATCATGACATCTGAAAATAGAGATTTGGTTTTCTTTTTTTTTTTTCAAGTTTATTTATTTCGAGAGAGAGAGAAAGCATGAGAGAAAGAGAGAGCATGAGCAGGGGAGGCGCAGAGAGAGAGAGAGAGAGAGAGAGAGAGAATCCCAAGCAGGCCCCATGCCATCAGCACGGAGCCCGATGCAGGGTTCAAACTCACAAACCAAGAGATCATGACCCAAGATGAAACCAAGAGTTGGATGCTTAACTGTCTGAGCCACCCAGGTGTGCCTAGGTTTAGTTTTCAAACTGGATTCTTTTTATTTTATTTTCTGGCCCTGACTAGAACCACTAGTACAGTGTTGAACAGAAGTGGCAAAGCAGACATCCTCGTATTATTTCTGGTCTTCGGCAGATCAGTCATTTATTATTAAGTATGATGTTAGCTGTGGGCTTTTCCTAAGTGCTTTTTATCAGGCTGAAGAAGTTCCCTTCTATTGCTAGCTTATTGAATGTTTTTATTATGAAAGGGTGTTGAATTTTGTCAGATTTTTTTTCCTACATTGATTGAAATGATCATGTGGTTTTGGTCTGTTAGTCTATTAATATGGTTCACTGTATTGATTGATTTTTATCTGTTGAAAAATATCTGCCTTTAGGTTATTTGTTTTTTTGCCTTTATGCTATTTTTACAACTGTAGAAATTTTCAGTAGAACATACACAAGTTATTTTAATTGTAGGGAAACTTACCAGCATGAATTAGACTCTTCTTGCTTAACAATGTTTCTACATTTCTCTGCAAGGTACAAGTGATTCAAGACTTAACAGTGTTTGTTTCAGGACAGCTTTTTATTTTATAATTTTTAGTCCATATGTTTTTTTCCTTGTCCATTCTAAAGCTAAGGAGGAAAGAACTGAAGTAGCAGAATTGAGAAAAAGCTTGCGACTGACAAAGTGCATGGTCTACTCGTAAATCATTGACAGTAAATGCTAATGTGGGTGATAAGTGTCATTAACAAGGCTAATATCCTTAGGAAAAAACAGACAACAATGGTATGAGGCTTCTATAAAAACAAAGAAATTAAAAGAGAATGATGTCCAGTTTTACAATTATAAGTTTCCCTTAAATCATGGCCAGAACTTAGGAGCATCTGGAGGCTTTGAGATGGTTGGGGTGCTCAATAAAGTTGTAGCCTTTGTAGAGCAACTCTGCTCTTATTTATTTCTAAGTTATTGAATGATAATGTCAGTATGAATATGAAAATTGGTTTAAGCATAAAACAATATTTATACTAGGAAAATAGTCTTCTGTGGGTTTTTAGCAACACAAAGTTTTTAAAAACTGGTATAGGATGAGGAAGTGTTGTATTACACTCAATAGTGAGAAAATCAACTTGGATAATATGTGAGGGAGACATATTTTTAGAAAATGAAGGAATAGTACACTTCAACTGCAGATCTATCCTGGGGTTCTGAGAGTTTTGCTCTCACGTATATGCCGAGACCAGGGCTTGGCTCCTTGAGGAGATCCATTCCTAATACAGATTTCATCTGTTCATAGCAAGGGCAATTCAGAAATATATCATCAGGCCATTTATTCAAATGACCTGGTGAAACATTAACATTTAAAACATTACTTATGAATCTCAGAACCAGAAAAAATGAGTCGTTTTTTTGCACTTCAAAATTTCTAGACCAGTTCCCTTGGTGGAGTGCAGTGCTTCTCCCTGGGATTAATCTCCCCAAAGGAAAGCTAATATTATGGGAAACACTGATTCCAGATGTACTTAATGTAGGTGATTACAAATTCATATTTATATCTTTTCTCTTCTTGGACCAAAAAAAAAAATATTATACAAATGTATCCAAGGTCATAATACTTTGCCTGGTTAAATATGCCAAAGGATTTTTGGCTTAAAAGAAATTTTAGATCTAGGATTTAGATTTAGATTTTAGATTTTAGGATGATGATAAGTAATAATTGTAATGTAAATCTAACTTATAATTGTAGCACTGGTAATGAAGTTTCTTAAACCTAAGAAACTATCATGGTACCAATTGAATCAAATTATGATAGTTCTGTAAACCTAGGAGTGGGGTAAAATTTTGAGCTGGAAGATTAAAACAATGTTTTATCTATTGGGCAGAGCTAAAATAATACTACTTCTCTGTGTTCAGATGGTGCTATTATACTGTCCATAGTGCTATTAAAAATAACAGTATTTAATTTGTTCCTCACAACGTACTCATGAAGAACAATGGTTTGTTACTATCAGTGTCCTGCTTTTTCTAGATTGGATAATCTGAGACATGGAAAGGATGTGTTATATATAAAGACTGAATAACACACTGGGCCTCCAACCCTGACCTCTGTCTCCCACTAAGTTTCTTCCATGAGCTATATAACCAGTTATGGAATTTGTCTTAGAATTCAAAAATTTGTATGTGGATGACATCATTAGATGGTAACGTGAATATGTATACAGGATGACGTAATGAATTATCCTGAATGCTCATGGGTTATATGCCATTTATGCTTTCTTTTCTAGAATAAATATGGCAGAGCTTACTGAGACAGAAGGACCAGTAGATTGGAAAGAACGATGTGTGGCTCTGGAGTCCCAGCTCATGAAATTTAGAGTTCAAGCAAGCAAGATAAGAGAGCTTTTAGCTGAGAAGGTATGATTTTCTCTCCAACCTTTGTTACTAAACATCACCTGTTTGGGGCATATTTCATTTACATTAAATAATTGCAGTACTTTTGGGGGGTAAACATTTTTTTTTTTAATTTTTTTTTTCAACGTTTATTTATTTTTGGGACAGAGAGAGACAGAGCATGAACGGGGGAGGGGCAGAGAGAGAGGGAGACACAGAATCTGAAACAGGCTCCAGGCTCTGAGCCGTCAGCCCAGAGCCCGACGCGGGGCTCGAACTCACGGACCGTGAGATCGTGACCTGGCTGAAGTCGGACGCTTAACCGACTGCGCCACCCAGGCGCCCCTGGGGGGTAAACATTTTTAACATAAAGAACATATTTAACTTTTTGTCAGGGCTTTAAAGCTATTTTTGAAATATTCTTTTGCCAATTTTTAGAGGGAATGGAACGTTAAGCCAAAACACTTTTCTTTGCAGAACTAGTGGGATATGTGAGAGTTGTGTGTATTTGATGAATGTGGAGTTCATTCATTCCATATAGAAAAGCCATAATTTAGGGGCGCCTGGGTGGCGCAGTCGGTTAAGCGTCTGACTTCAGCCAGGTCACGATCTCGCGGTCCTTGAGTTCGAGCCCCGCGTCGGGCTCTGGGCTGACGGCTCGGAGCCTGGAGCCTGTTTCCGATTCTGTGTCTCCCTCTCTCTCTGCCCCTCCCCCGTTCATGCTCTGTCTCTCTCTGTCCCAAAAATAAATAAACGTTGAAAAAAAAAAATTAAAAAAAAAAAAAAAAGAAAAGCTATAATTTATTTGATTTTACTAGAGGAGTGTGACAGCATTTTAATTTACTAAATGTTTAAGAAAATCATGTTTAAAGTGGTTATAGAAGAATGTTCCCTATGGATAGTAACACATGTTTATAGTGTATTTGAAAGTATGCACCCATTTAAGAATTCGTATTGACTTAACCCTATATTGCTAAACTATTGCCTGGGCTGGAATTGAGTTTAATATAATTACATGCTTCTCTTAATAGTTTTAGTCATGTAATTAAAATTTCATCTATGTCACAGGAATTTTTTTGCATATATGTATATAAAACCCATGGATTAATTCATTCATGTGTTCATTCATTCAACAAATATTCACTGAGGGCTCATTTTATGCCAGGCACTCTTCTGAATGCTAAAATTACATCTGTGAACAAGAAAACTCATATTCCTGTTTGCAGGGAATCTGGATTCTAGACCTGTAGTGTCCAATATAGCAACCACTAGCCATAAACAACCACTGAGCACTTGAAATGAGGCTAGGACAAATTGAGGTGTGTTAGAAATGTAAAATACACCTGGATTTCAAAGATTTAGTATGAAAAAAAGAATGTGAAATGTCTTAGCAATAATTTTTATATTGGTTACATGCTGAAATAACATTTTGTATATTAGATTAAATAGAAAATATTAAAATTAATGACATCTATTTCTTTTTACTCTTATATTTATTTCTTTTTTTAAGAGTTATTTATTTTTTGGGGTGCCTGGGTGGCTCCGTCGGTTAAGCATTCAACTTTGGCTCAGGTCATGATCTCGTGGTTTGTGAGTTCGAGCGCCTCGTCGGGCTCTGTGCTGATGGCTCAGAGCTGGGACCTGCTTCGGATTCTGTGTCTCCCTCTCTCTCTGTCCCTCCCCTGCTCACACTCTGTCTCTCTCTGTCTCAAAAATAAATAAACACTAAAAAAAATTTTAAAAAGAATTGTTTATTTATTTGTAACATATATAAAAATTTAATTCCAGTGCAGTTGAATAATTTCTAGTGTACAATATAGTAATCCAACGGTTCCATACCTTACTCAGTGCCCACCGAGACAAGTACACTCCTAATCCCCTTCGCCTATTTTATTCACTCCCCCACCCACTTCCCCTCTGTTTGTTCTCTATAGTTAAGAGTCTGTGTGTGTGTATGCGTGTGTGTGTGTGTGTGTCTTTTTTTCTTTGTTCATTTGTTTTGCTTTTTAAATTCCATATATGAGTGAAGTCATATGGTATTTGTTTTTCTCTGACTGGCTAATTTCACTTAGCATAATATTTTCCAGATCCATCCATGTTGTTGCAAATGGCAAGATTTCAATCCTTTTTATGGCTGAATAATATTTCATTGTATATGCATACGACATCTTTTATATCCATTCATCTATTGATGGACACTTGGGCTGCTTCCGTAGTTTGGCTTTTGTAAATAATGCTGCAATAAACATAGGGATGCATATATCACTTTGAATTCGTGTTTTCATATTCTGTAAGGTAAATACCCAGTAGTGAGATTATTGGTCATAGGATAGTCCTATTTTTAATTTTTTAAGGACTCTCCATACTGTTTTCCACAGTGGCTGCACCAGTTGCATTTCCATCAACAGTGCACAAGGATTCCTTTTTCTCCACATCCTTGCCAATGCTTGTTGTTTCATATGGTTTTGGTTTTAGCCATTCTGATATGATGACTCACATTATATTTCTATTTGACAGTGATGTCTAGATGGTTAGATAAATGATATTACTGGTCATCCATAACTAATCAGAAGAACTTACAGGTGGTTTCTTAAACACTTGTCTGCATTATCCTTTGAGACAGAGACTGGTAAATGCATCACATCTTCAAAAAAGATCTTGAGGCACCTGGATAGATCAGTTGGTTAAGTGGTTAAGATCAGCCTTGATTTCGGCTCAGGTCATGATCTCACCTTTGTGAGATAGAGCCCCAAGTCAGGCTCCAGGCTGGGCATGGGGCCTGCTTAAGATTCTCTCGCCCGTTTGCCCTCTGCCTCTCCCCTACTCATGCATGCTCTCACCCTCTCTCAAAGAAACACAAAAAACCAAAACCAAAACAAACAAACAAAAACCTTAAAAAAAGATGTTAAATCTTCCTTCCATCGCTGGCTGAGAATCTCTTTTTGTTGTTTTTTTTAAAGATTTTATTTTTGTAAGTAATCCCTGCACCCAATGTGGAGCTCGAACTCACAACTCCGAGATCAAGAGTTGCATGCTTCACCAACTGAGCCAGCCAGGCGCCTGCTGAGAATCTCTTAGCACAGAAGTTTTTTGGTTTTTTGGTATTTTGTTTTTGGCACAGAAGTAGTCTAATAAAATTCAGGAAAACATCATTCAGGTTAAACTTTCATATATATATCATCTTAAATTTTTGTGCTTCAACATCTTTTAGGTGGAAAGATTAAAATTATTCTATTCACTTTGGGTCAAAGGACAACCCAGTAATGCTTTGTGGAGTAAATCTCCAGTATCAATTTGCTTTATTTACCACTATTAGAATAAAAATTATAGTCTGAAAAAAAATTCCAGTTTGAATATCTCCCAAGTTAGGGAAGCTTATTCTAACTCAAAGTTAGTGACTCATGCTTAGTCTTTTGTTCCTCTCTCAATGAAAATCATTTTCCAGACTGTGCTGATTTATTTAGTATTTTCCGCAATCCCAGCCACTCCATACGGTGATTTTGTTAAGATCACCAATTATATCCTTGCTGCTAAACCTCATGGACACTTTCCAGGTGTTGTCTTATTGGCCTTTTAGCAATTAGCACACTGTTGACCACAGCCTCCTTAAAGTTTTCTTGATTCCCTTGACTTCTGTATTCTCTGGGTTTCTTTGTAGACTAAACAGGAGTTATGTTTATTTGAGTTTTAATGAATTGACCTTTAAGTTCTAATTTTATGGCAACATTTGTCCTTTAGAAGGCATGTTGCAACAAATTTCTTTATGAGTGCCCATTTTTCAAATTTTAAAAGTGTCATGTTTTCTGTAAGTACATTTACATATAGATTTTTGGTTGTTAGTTTATGTTATTAGGGTTTATTTTTTCTTTGTCAGTGAATGAATATTGAGAGGAATATTATTTCCAAATTGCTCTTGTAGTCATGGTTTCTTTCTCTCCTCTTCTTCCTTCTTCGTCTTCTGTATTTTTTATCTGTGACTTAGATCCCATGACAGATCTAGGAGATGGAATTATTCAGATGTGTTTTATACAGTGGAAAGTGGACAAGTATGCCAAGTTACTCATGGTTTCCCAGTAAATATATTCAACACTAAAATGGGAATAATGTTTTTCACGATATTTTCCGTTCTATTCCATTACAAAATATTTTTCTCTGGATTAAAAATTATTTTTGGTACCCCACCTATGTTCTAATAAAAATACCAAATATTTATTGATGTATTATGTGCTAAGCACTTTATAAGTATAATTTATTTAATTCTTATAACAAGCTGTGAAGTAAGACATTTTATTGTTCCCATTTTACAGATTGGGAAACTGATGCTTACCGTGTCCTAGGCAATCTTTATACACACATTGTTAGTGCCATATGTATATATATATATATATATATATATATACACACACACACACACACACACATACATATATATATATGTAGTTAATATATACATCTATTTGTATGTTATAAATTATATATATAGATATATATTAGATATTTATGTAATATATAAGGTGCTTTATATATATTAACTTTTTTTTTTTTTTTTTTTAAATTTTTTTTTCAACGTTTATTTATTTTTGGGACAGAGAGAGACAGAGCATGAACGGGGGAGGGGCAGAGAGAGAGGGAGACACAGAATCAGAAACAGGCTCCAGGCTCTGAGCCATCAGCCCAGAGCCCGACGCGGGGCTCGAACTCACGGACCGTGAGATCGTGACCTGGCTGAAGTCGGACGCTTAACCGACTGCGCCACCCAGGCGCCCCAATATATATTAACTTTTTTAATTCTTGTAACAATCCTATGAGGTAAGTACTAATATTATCCTTTTTTTATCCAAGAGGAAACTTAGGTGCATAGAAGTTACTTAACTTGCCCGAGTTTGTGCTGAAAAGTGAGTGATGGAGACAACTGAAACTGAGTATTCTGCAATTAGTGGCTGAATGTTTAGCCACTGCCCTATATGGCCTCTCTAATCTGGCTTTATTACCATTCTGATATACTTAGCCACTCATCTATTCTGTCTTCTCCTCAACCATGCAACATTTAAATCCATCTCTGCTTGAGAGCAGGTATCTGTGTGTGTTAGGATGTGTGTATGTGTGTAGTAATAACAATTTACATAGCACTACATATTTTTGAAGCAAACCCTATTGCATTGCTTCCACATGCCAACTTGAGTCAAATGTTGCATTCCAGAGGCCAGTCTGGTCCCATCCATAACCTTTGGTTTTGTGTTTGGACCAGTCTGCCCCAAGGCTTTCCCGAATAGTTCTCCAGACCTTCCCCTCAAATGGATGCAGGCCCAAGACTGAAGATTCTTGAGAGAATACTAATTTGATTCTTCACCCTTTTGCCAGGAATTCTGGCCAACTTTTGTTTCCTGCAATAGTTCTGGTTCTTAGCTATACGCAGCTTATGCTAGGTGCCAACTATGGTTCTTAAGGTTTCACCACAACCATTAGCTAGTTTAAACCCCACGGTAACTTGGGGCACCTGGGTGGCTCAGTTGGCTAAGTGTCCAACTCTTGATTTCAGCTCCGGTCATGATCTCACAGTTCGTGACTTCGAGCCCCACATCAGGCTTTGCACTGACAATGTGTAGCCTGCTTGGGATTCTCTGTCTCCCTCTCTGTCTCTCTCCTGCTCCCTCCCTCTCTCAAAACTAAATAAGTAAACATTAAAAAAAAACAAAACCCACACTCACCCTATAAGGTAACTATTATTATCCCCAATTTCAAGATGTTAACATTAAGAGTATTTGAGGTGTGCCTGGGTGGCTCAGTTAGTTAAACATCCGACTCTTGATTTCGGCTCAGGTCATGATCTCATGGTTTGTGGGACTGAGCCCTGGGTTGGGCTCTGTGCTGACAGCATGGAGCCTGCTTGAGATTCTCTCTCTCCTTCTGACTCTCCCCCGCTCATGTGCACTCTCTTATTCTCTCTCTCAAAATAAATAAATAAACATTTAAAAAAAAGATTGAGAATATTTGAGTAATATGCCCAATATTGTAGAGCTAACAAATAGCAGAGTGGGCATTAAACTTTAGATCTTACATACTTTTTGTGATGCAGCTTGGAGAGTGACTGGAACATAGAAGTAACTCATTATTTTCCTATATCTTTTTTTTTTTATGTTTATTTATTTTTGAGAGGGAGAGAGAGTACAAGTGGGAGAAGGGCAGAGAGAGAAGGATACACAGAATTTGAAGCAGGCTCTAGGGCTGAGCTGTCAGTATGGCTCCTGACATGGGGTTCGAACTCATGAACCATGAGATCACTACCTGAGCCGAAGTCGGATGCCCAACTGACTGAACCACCCAGGTGCCCCATTTTCCTACAACTTTCTTTAATTTTTTTTTAATGTTTATTTATTTTTGAAGGAGAGAGAGACAGAGTGTGAGTGGGGGAGGGGCAGAGAAAGAGGAAGACACAGAATCCAAAGGAGGTTCCAGGCTCTGAGCTGTCAGCACAGAGCCCAACGCGGGGCTTGAACTCATGGACTGTGAGATCATGACCTGAGCCGAAGTTGGACGCTTAACCGACTGAGCCACCCAGGCGCCCCTCCTACATCTTTCTTAAGGGACACACTGGCTAAGTGTACAAGGAGGTGACTTAACAAATGTAATTACTGATTAATAGGAGACATCTCTGTCAGTTTTTTTTAAGGAAAATATATGAGATGATCTCAAAGTGTTTTTATAGTTAAAGATGGGTTTCAATTGTATATACTTTATGTTTTTTGGAGATGGAGTAGAAGAATACATGAGATTTTTTTTTAAAAAAACTATTTTTGCACCATTTTTTTTTTCCATCACAATTTCCAAGTAACTTTGAATATTGAAGCTTGTGAAGAAAAAGGCCTTATTGAAGTCTTGGGCAAATACTGCTATAAGTGGGAGAGGTCTTTAGAGGAATTTGAGGAATGGTGTTGGAAATATCTCTAGTATGCCAAATATAAACTCTTCAGGGAAGCTGAGATTTAAGTAGGTTTCCTACTTTACAGTATTACTGGTTAGTGTTCTGAGTTACGGAGGGAAAAGAGAAAGTTTCTTTTTACGTTGAAGTGAATGCTGTTTCCAATGGGTTAGGTTTTCAGTAAAAAAAAAAAAAAAGGATGAAAATATGAAGAATTTTCCCTTTAGGCATCTTAGGCATCAGCATGGCCCACATAAACTAGTGCTGCTGTTACCTGATACAGCATCACTGTCTGGGATTCCCTGCCATGACTGCCACTTGACCTTCCTTTTGTGTATATGATTCCCATGAGGTGGGCTATGATTCTCTCAAAGGACTGAGGAGTCCCTGGACAGCATAGTATTTGCCTTCATATAATGGTCCAGTACAACATCATGATCATCCTATTTAAATTACACATCCCCTCAGTCACTCTGTTGCCTCACCTAATATTTCTCACTACCTGACAGGAATTATACATATACTAACAATGAGACTTTGCAGGCTAATTTAAATGTCATTTTTTGGGGGGGAGGGGGGGAAATTGACCGAAGATATTATTTATTATAAGAAAATAAAGAAAAATGGTGATAGAGTCTTTCTAACAGTGATGGGTTCTGTTGGGGAAAATCGGGAAGAGATACTTGGCCAGGAATTGCTGTCCACATCGGTGAATGTGAAGGTCCTAAAATATTCTGCCTAAAGTGATCAATCTATTAAACAAGTGTATTTGTATACGGTGCTTAGAACACTGAGTATTAAGAGTGGTGGTGTTAGGATCCAACATCAGTGACATATTGTCTTTTGCCACTTGCTGCTAGGTTTACTCTGGCTACAGAGGACACTTCTCTGGTATTAAGTCCAAATACTAGGTTTAGAATTTGCTACTGCATTTATTATTAAATAAGTAGCCTGTTTGTAAAAATTCCTATTTTTGTCCAAAGCCTGATATAGGGCAGCAGATTATTTCGTTTCTTTTAGTGACTTGGTGTGGATTGGTTGTGGAATGGACCCAAGGCTTACCTTATAGTCTACGTTGTGAAAGTAAAAACTTACTTGAATATTTCCCGCATTGCTTTTGTTTTTTGTATTTTGCTAAGTTATTTTCCAGCCTGAATGATTATAAAAACAGTCACCCCAAATCAAAGTATTGCCTTTCCTACTACCCTTATGTTTAAACTCATTTTAAAGTGTTGTAAACGTTGTTGGATGTACTTAATGTATATTTACTCTATGCAGTGTGAAGTGCTCAGTATTTATGATCTGTTATATAGACTGTGGAAACAGAGGGTTTTTTCCTTTTGTCAAAGCTTATCTTTGGTTGTAAATAATTTTTTTGGACAGAGTTGACACTTTCATCTGTTCATTCATTTGCTCAACGTACATTTATTGAATTTCTGTTACATGGTATTCATTACTCCTGCCTTAATCATTGCTATGTAAGTAAAGAATACACACAAAATCTGGGGGGAGACTTCTTGGCTTACTTACTATCTAGTGGTAGAATTATGTGAGAATCTCAAATTCCAAATTTAGCCTCTCTTGGCTGTATCTCTGTCTCTGTGCTTCGTTCTGTGGTATATTCCTTGAGAACATGCAACTTAAAATTGTTCCTGCTATGAATGTTAGTGTGACTTTAAGTTACCAATAAAAGATGCCTAGGTTAAAAGAATAACATACAGAGGTGGGGGCTGCCTGGGGGGCTCAGTTGGTTGAGCATTCGACTCTTGGTTTCCGCTCAGGTCATGATCCCAGGGTCATGGGATCGAGCTCCACATTGGGCTCTGTGCTGACCATGGAGCCTGCTTAGGATTCTTTCTTTCCCTTTGTCCCTTTCCCCCATTTGTGCTCTCACTCTCTCTCTCTAAAAATAAATAAAAAAAAAAAAAAAGCATAGCATAAAGGGGATAGAAATAAAGACAAATGCTTTCCAACTAAGAATTCTGTGGTTTTATGTATTGGGGACTTATTTTCATATGGTTCTGTATAACGATATGCTGTGTGGAATTTTTAAATACCAAAGAAGTTGTGGTTCAACTCAAAGAGCACTAGGGAATCAGAACATGAAGGAAGACTCAAATCCCAACCATGTCACTGGCTGGGAGCATAGGCTAATACAAGGCATAGTCATTCTGAACATCAACGTCCTAATCTTCAGGATGAGCATAACAATTTGTGTCTTATGGTGTGGCTGTGAAATGATGTAGTGGGAAGTTTCTGGTTCCTAAGCACTAACTAAAAATTTTTTTAAAGTTCTCTTCTATTCCCCAAATTATTTTTCTTTCCTCTGAGATTATTTCCCACTTTTATGTTTGTTATTTTTTTTTCAGGTTGTAAACTTTTCTCAAATTTCTGATGATTTTTGGTGATCCATTCATATTTAAAAATGGGACATCTGAAAAGTTGACCAGGAATTGTGTGTAAATAGTCAGTGCTGGTCAACTGTCAACCTTTGTTTTAGAGTGAGGGGGTGGGAGACTGCCTATTACACCCTGAACCCAAAAATGCCACAGTTGTTGGATTGGTGCACTCCAAACAATTTATTCAGTTTTGTAAGAGAAGAACAATTCCCATTTTCAACAGGAAGTAAATGCTTAGCTGCTGGACATTTGGCACATGGGGATAAGTGAGAAGATTCCAAGGAGTTAGTTGACTCTAAGGTTACATAGTTTCATTAATACCCCCTATTTTTACCCCATCCCCATCACTCCTGATCTAGGTCTTTGCTGGATTCTGTGGGGAAATTAGCTCCCCGGGGAAACCCAGGACCCTCCAGTCCTAATTCTAGACTGTGGTTTCTGCTTCATCAAAAACAAGGGGATTAAATGAACATATGCACATTTTATGGTGAGCTTGTCCTTGCACTCCCAACCTTCCTGTCTTACGTAGCTCCTAAAATGCCGGCACAAACATTTATCCTATGCAGGGAGATTAAAAGCCTCTGGAAATCTTATCAGCCCAGGAGGAAAGAGGAAATAATGCTGACAATCAGTGGTTCCCCAACAGAAAGCCCAGCCAGATCATCTAATGTTAAAGTTCATAGTCAATAAGCCCCATATATGTGCTAAAACATCTAGGCAGCTTTTTAGTCCCTTAACCCTAAATGTAAGCAAGCAGCTCATGAATGACCAGACATCTAAGGAAAGCCTCTAACATGAAAGAGAACAATCAGAAAACAGAACAAAACACAACATTGTTTATGCAGGGAAAAGGAAATAAAACAGAACAAACAAAATCCTATCACTTAATATTCCCAAAGAGAAAAGATACTGCACCCCTGAAACAAGGAATATTCAAGGAATAAATAAGAACTCTTGCAAATTAAAAACATGGTAGAAGAAACAGTAAACTTAATAGGTAGGTTGGAATATAAACTTAAGGTAAATACCTGGGAAGTAGAGCAAAAAATGTTAAAAAGATGGAAAACAAGAGAGAAAAGATTAGAAATTTAGAGAACTAGTCCAGCATGTCCAAGACCTGAATGATAGGAAGGCTCTGGAGTGGACAAAATCAATGAAATGAGGCATGAAAATTTTCCAGAATTGAAGGACACAAGATTCTAGATTGAAAGGTCTACCAAGTACCTAGCGCAACAGATAAAAATAGTTTCTCCCAAAGACACATCATCATGAGAGTTTACTACAGACCAAAGAAAAGATTCTGCAAGCTTCCAGGTGGGGGGAAAACAGGTTATATGTGAACAATCAGGAATTAGAATGGGATTTTTAAGACATGCAAGTTCTCACATAACCTTCTTGAAGAATCTCCAGAAGGATGTGCTCCATGAAAAGGAGAAAGCAAACCAAGAGAAGAAGCCACAGGATTCGGGAAACAGGAGCCCCAGTGTGGGGAAAAGTGGAGGGACCTTCCAAAGAAGACAGCTGTGTCTTGGCAAGAGGGGAATCAGTCCAGATGAGTGCAGGTCAGAGACTCTGGAAGCAGCTTAAAGAAGATGAAATTGGTAGAAAATCAGGCATGAATGAACATCTTGAGAGATGATTTAATTTGGGATTTAGTTCAGTAATTAAATTTAATAATTAAATAATTAAGTTCATAGCTAGATAAAGAAAAGAACAAGACACTTAACTCTAGGGGGAAAAGCTATATAGCATAGGAAAAAGTAACTATGGTTTATTACGTGGTTCATCTCTGGGTATCATCCACAGTCACAGTAACACTAATACTGAATAGTGAATTAACCAAAGGTAAGATGTAAAGGTGTTGGAAGAATGGGAGTGTATCTGTGTTGATGGTGAGGAGATCAACAAGCCAAATCCTCATTCTCCTTAAGGGAGTAAGTAGAAAATCACTAAACTAAAAAAAGTCAGCAAAAAAGAAGCATGTTATTTAGATCATGAAAGTAAATATAAAGAGAATTGCCAAAAGAGTGTAATTATTTTTATTAGCAAATCTTATGGAACTAGTCGGTACTTTATGTGTATTTATGGCTTTGATAAACATAAAAACAAAAGAAAAATTAAATCAAATTGTGAAGTAAATGGACTTGTACAGTCTTTTGAGGGGAAATCTTCATAATAGAATGTTTCCATGAAATCACTATCTAACCAAAATAATTTATTTTGAGTTTTCAGGGTATATCAAAAAGAATCAAACTTTCTGGGTTATATATTTTGAGGTTAGATTCATTCAGGATCAGCATTATTACATGTCCTTGATGAATTATCCCATTTATAATTGTTGACATTTTATTGCTGATACAACTTTTGGCATTAAGATCTCTTGTCTGATTTTGATATTGCTTGTAGGTAATACTTGCTTGAAATATTTTTCTGTTCCTTTACTTTCAACCTTTTAATGTCATTTTTTTCAGTATGCCCCTTTAAATATTATATAGCTAGATTTATTTCTTTTTCCAAATAGTGAGATAATCTCTTTAAATATATCTGAAATAATAATAAATGCATTCTGTTTCTACACATCATGATGCTGAAGTTTTCTTTATCTCCTCCCCTTCCCTGCCTTTTTCCCCTTCTGATGCTTTGCACGCTATAGATTGAATTTCTGTAAGCGGTTATCCTTAACTCTTTAAAAAGAAAGGCCAGTACACATACTGTATATTGCAATAATAGAACTTGAAACTGAATGTGGTATGGGAATAAGGAAAGGTTAGGGAGTTGGTGGTAATTACAAAAAAATAATTTCTATATAGGGCAGCATTGTGGTGGGTGGTTTGGTGAGGAGAAGGATGGGAAACCCATAGCTGTGGGAGCTGAGCGTCAAAAATAGCAAGTACCACAACTGTTAGGATGGCCAGCACCGAGTCTTCTTTAGAGAATAGGCTTTAGAAACTGGGCATTTTCTAAAACAGAAACACCTCCTTCAATTTAAACTTTGAGTTAAGCTCTTGAAATTTAGGTAATTATTCAGCTTTGGCGGATCCTAGGAGTTGCTAAATGTTGTATAAAACCATTAGAAGCCATATAATGGAAAAATGTCAGGCAATCAGAAAGACTTCAATTGTCTCATCTTGTCCTAGAACTAGTAGTTTTTCCATCATTATCACAAAACTACCTCCTTGGAAAGCCTGAGGATGTGTGGGAATGGGCTGCAACAGGGTTTGCTGAATTCACATTTTGAGTAGGATGATTAATAAAACTGAAGGAGATCTTGCACTGTGGAGAATAATTCAGCTCCCAATGGCTTAGTCTGCCATGGCTTTGCAACAGCAGCAGGCTTTTTAAAATTCATAATATAGGCATGTTTTCATAAAACAAAAAAATACAGTTTTGAAATCTAGACCCAAAATGGCAGTGTGTCATTTCCACTGCATTCTGTGGGTCATGGCAAGTCACAAAGCATCCCAGAGTCCAAAGGAGGGACAAAGGACCTCACTTCTCAATAGGAAAAGTGGCATGTGCGTATAGGGAGGAAGGAACTGGTGGTGGCCATCTTTGGTAGCTATCTAAGCCTGACTAGTTACTTTATTCATTCAGACTCTTGCATTCCTGCTTATGTCCTTGCTCCCTCCCCTACACTGCAGCTGACCTCACAAAGGTCATGAATGACCTAATTAGCATATGTTTGCATATATTATTTATCTTACAACATATTACTTACATGTATCTTTCAATATGTTACTTATATTTAATTTTTTTGAGAGAGAGAAAAAGAGGGAGGGGGGCAAAGGGAGAGGCAGAGAAGGAATCTCAAGCAGGCTCCATGCCCAGCAAGGAGCCCGACATGGGGCTCATCCCATGACCCTAGGATCATGACCTGAGCCAAAATCAAGAGTCAGATGCTCAACCAATCCACTGAGCCACCCAGATGCCCCCAGTGTTTTTTACTAGAGAAGTTTTCAAACATACAAAATAAGCAGAATATTATAATGAAATCATTACCCAGCTTTAATGATTATTAACTCAATATCAGTCCTGTTTCATCATACCCGGACTCACTTCTCCTTTCTTATTTTATATTGAAGCAAATGCCAAATATATTATTTGGCAAATGCCAAATATAAAATAAAATATATTTTGAATATTTTGTATTCAAAAATAGAATGTATGGTATCTATTTATATATGTATGGAAATATCCATTTATATATTGAGATAATTCTGTTTTTGGACATTTGTGGCTTTTATTTTTACCATTCAAATTGTAACACTGCAATCACTACCATATATTTTTAATTGATGAAATACTAACAGCTTTTTGACATCACTTTGACCTGTTTTCTTATTTTTATCCTCACAACTTCCTGTAAGGTAAGTAGAGCAGGTTATATTATCCTTATTTTATCAACAAGAATTTTAGAGCGCAATGTCAAACTGTTGAATAGTAGAGTGAGAATTAGAACCCAGGGGGCTCCTGGCTGGCTCAATCAGTACTGCATGTGACTCTGGATCTCAGGGTTGTAAGTTCGAGCCCCACGCTGAGTGTAAAAATTACTTAAAAATAAAATCTTAAAAGAATTAGAACCCAGATCTCTTGAATCTACTTTGTTCACTTTTCACTTGCTAACTTATTCATAAAAGTAATATATGTGTATGATAGAAATATACTGCTATATAAATAACCCTTGAACACCCATTAAGTATTAGATACATGCTGGACACTTTCCTGTTAAGTATTGTGAGATAAAGGTTACCGCTTTTACAGATAAGGAATGGAGGCTCAGAGAAGTTAATGACTTACCCATCATTACATAGCTCATAAGCAGTGGAATTGTTTCTAATTTAGGTCTTCTTGCCTCCAACTTCAGTGCTCTTTCCACTTTTCCCTACATTAATATTTCAGGGGCTGCCCTTTTTTTTTCCAAGTTATTTTATTTATTTTTTGAGAGAGAGCAGGGGATGGGCAGAGAGAGAGGGAGAGAGAGAATCCCAAGCAGGCTCTGCACTCTCAGCACAGAGCCCAACGTGGAGCTCAAACCCATGAACCGTGAGATTATGACCTGAGCTGAAATCAAGAGTCTGATGCTTAACTGAATTAAGCAACTTAAGTTGGTGGCTTAACCAAGCCACCCTGTTGCTCCAAGGGCTACCTTTTTTTTTTTTTTTTGAGAGAGAGAGAGAGCATGAATGGGAAGGGGCACAGAGAGACAGAGACACAGAATCCGAAGCAGGCTCCAGTCTCTGAGCTGTCAGCACAGAGCCCGACATGGGGCTTGAACCCACAAGCCGTGAGATCGTGACCTGAGCCAAAGTCAGTCACTTAACCAACTGAGCTACCCAGGCACCCCAAGGGCTACCTTTTTTTTTTTAATTAAAAAAACCCAAAAATGACTCTTTGAATAGGTGCTTTTAATTAACTTGTATTCAAAGTCATACACATAATTTTCATTTCCAGCACATTTAGCCTCTTCATTTATAACCTTACATCCCAAGTCTTGTAAAATAGTGTGTGTGTTGTGTGATGCCTTTTATAGTGGAAAGTATAAAAATCTTTTTTTTGGTAAGGTTATTTATTGCTTGCTACTGAGCTTTTAGAGTTTTACTGTAAGGCTGGTATGTGCAACATGTTATGGAGGATATAAAGGGTCCTCACACGTGAAGTCTGTCTTTAAGCAACTTTAGTTGGGAAAATAGTACAAGGTAGAGAGTCAATGCCATAGGAGCAGAAGAAAAGTTATTTGGCAGCAGTAACCACACTATCCTTCATATATGCATAGTGTTTTACAGATGTAATTTTATTTAATAACCTATAATATACTGAATACCTACTGTGTATAAAGACCTGTATTAGGGTATGTAACAGTGAGGCAAAGAGAGAAGGCTTCTGCCCTGTTAACACTAGAAACCCAACTTCAGAAAGAGAAATTTGACCAGATATCTCTATAGTCCTTGCCTTAATTTGCTTTGCTATAACAAAATACTACAGACTATATAGCTTATTAACAACAGACATTTATCCTAGTTCTGGAGGCTGGAGATCTGAGGTCAGGGGTGTAGCTAGGTCAGGTGAGGGCTCTCTTCCCTCAGAGGTTGCAGACTTCTCATTGTATCCTCACATGGTGGAAACGGCTAGGGAGCTCTCTGGGATCTCTCTGATAAGGATAAGGGCACTAATCCCATTCAGGAGGGTCCCACTCTTGTGACCTCATCACCTCTCAAAGACCTCACCTCCTAACACCACCACAGTGGGTGTTAGGATTCCAACATGTGAATTCTGGGGGGAGACACAAACATTCAGATCATAGTATTCCATACTTGGCCCCTCAGATTCATGTCCTTCTCTCAAACAAAATTCATTCATTCCCTCCCGACAGCCCTAAAAGTCTTAATAGCTCTTCCAGCATCCACTTACAAGTCTATAAAGTGCAGAGTCTCATCTAAATCATGTATGGGTAAGACTCAAGGTATGATTTATTCTGAGGAAATCCCTTCCAGCTGTGAACGTGTGAAACCAAACGAGTTATGTGTTTCTGAAATACAATGGTGGGACAGACATAAGATAGATATTTTCATTCCAAGAAGAAGAAATAGGAGAGAAAGAAGGGACAACAGGTTCCAAGCAAGTTTAAAACCCCACAAGGCAACTAACGTTAAATCCTAAGACTTGAGAATAATCTTGAGATGTTCAACCCTCTGGGATGGAGGTCTTAGCTTCTGGATCAGCTGGGGGTGAGGGATCTCACCTTCTAGACCCTGAGTGGCATTTGCAGCCCAGTGGCTTTGCAGGGCAGCTCTCATGGGTTGCAGTTGCACACTGATGGTTCTACCAGTCTGGGGTCCAAGGGGTGGCCCCACCCCCATGGCCTTGATTGGGAATTGCCCTGGTTGGGGTTCTCTGGTGGCCTTGCCCTTGAAGTGGCCCTGTGCTTGGGTTGTACGCTCGCAGCTCTGGGCAGTTTCATCCTTCCAAATCTAGGTGGAGGTAGCCATGCTCCCAGTGGCTCTGCTGGGCAGGGGTCAGCCCCCCATGGCTTTGGGAAACAGCACTTTGGTTTGGTTGGAAGTTGTGTGGCCTGCTGAAACCCAGGAAATGCCCCACCGCAAGTTTGTGAAATTGAAGGGGCAGCTCTGATGATTTCTGAATTGCATTTAGGGTCCTTCCTCCTTGCCTTGAAGAATTGCCCGATGTCATAGCCATAGCTCTAAGATCCCATCCTGTAAAGTCCAAGTCCAACAGCCAGCCTCATTCCTTCCTCTTCAGTTCACATGGACTTTTCCTTCTTCAGTCGCTACCTAACTCTTTGGTTCAAACCCATACTGACCCCTTAATCAAAAGGTGGTTTGGTCACACCCTGTCCTCTCTTGAACAGACTTTCCCATTTCTTTCAATATGGAAATGCTGAAAAGTATCCAGATTTTTAGGTTCTATTTCCTCTTTGATCAACTATCTTTAAATCATTTCTCTTGTCGCATTTTACTATAAGCATTCAAGAAGAATTTGGCCACTCCTTCAACAGTTGGCTTAGAAATATTTCCTCAGTCAAATATCCAGTTTCATCACTCACAAGTTCTACCTTCCACAAAACCCCAAGACAAGAATCCAATTCAGCAAAGCCCTTTGCTGCTTTATAGCAAGGATCACCTTTCCTCTTGTCTCCATTAACATGTTCTTTATTTCCATCTGAGACCTCATCAGAATGGCCTTTACCATCCATCATATTTCTACTAATACTCTGTTCACAACCACTCAGGGATTCTCTAAGAAGACTGAAGCTTTCTCTACAGCTTTCCTTTTTGCCTTCTGAGTTCTCACTGGAATTGCTTTACATGCAATTTAAATGGTCTGTTCGTGGCAATGTAGGTTTTTGTACCATGCACCTCAAAATTCTTCCTGCTTCTACCGATTACCCAACTCCAAACTCACTTCCACATTTTTAGTTATTTGTTAACAGCAGCACTCCACTCTCGGGACCAATTTCTGTCTTGGTCTGTTCATGCTACTGTAACAAAATACGACAGACCGCATAGCTTATGAACAATAGAAATTTATTTCTCACAATTCTAGAGGCTGGAAGTCTGAGATCGGGGTGCCAGCAATGCCAGGTTAGGGCCCTCTTCTGGGTTTTAGACTTCTTGTATTTTCACCTGGCGGAAGAGGCTGGGGAGCTCTGTGAGATCTCCATTATAAAAGTACTAATCCCATTTGCTAGAGTCCCACCCTCACGTTGGGCGTTAGGATTCCAAGGTGAATTTGGGGGGAACACAAACATTCAGACCATAGCAATCCTTTTAGGAAAGTATTCACTCCTTTTTTTTTTTTTCTCTCTCAAGACTTCCATTTTTTAGAGCAGTTTAGGGTTCACAAAAAAATTGGGTGGTGCAGAAATCTCCCATATATTCCCTGCCCCCACACCTGCATAACCTCTCTCATTATCAACAACCCCCACCAGACTGGTACCTTTGTTAAAATTGATGAACCTACATTTATACATTATAATAACCCAAAGTTTGTACATTCCATGGATTTGGACAAATGTCTAATGACATGTATCCATCACTAGGGTATCATACAGAGTATTTTCACTGCCCTGAAAAGCTCTTGTGCCCTGTTTATTCATCCCCCACCTCAGTTGCATCCTTTTCAGATTGGCTTCTTTCGTTGACTAATATGCATTTAAGTTTCCTCCATGTCTGCTCATGGCTTCATAGCTCATTTCCTTTTAGTGTTAAATAATGTCATTGTCTGGGTGTACCGTGGTTTATTTGTCCGTTCACCTACTGAAGGACATCTTGATTGCTTCCAAGTTTTAGCAGTTATGAGTAAAGCTGATGTGAACATCTGTATGCACGTTTTTGTGTTGACATAAGTTTTCAAGTCCTTTGGATAAATACCAAGAAGTGCGATTGCTAGATCATATGGTAAGAGTATGTTTAAGAGTATGGTAAGAGTTTTGTGAGAAACTGCCAAATTGTCTTCCAAAGTGGCTATACCATTTTGCATTCCCGTGAGCAATGAATGAGAGTCCCTGTTTCTCCACATCCTCAGCTCCACATCCACTAGCATTTGGTGTTGTGAGTGTTCTGGATTTTGGCCACTTGAACAGGTATGTCAGTAATCTTTTTTTTTTTTTTTTTTTTTTTCCGCTAGCAAAATTTTACAGATCAGCAACTTGTTTGTGGGTTTTCTTGGCAACCTCAGCAATATTCAAAATTGAGCTTAAGTCTCCATGAGTGCAAAATTTTCCTTAAAAATATAATGTAGTTACACTGTAGAGGCGATGATTGTCAGCCCACTGCCAGTAGTGGAAGAATGTAGTGTTGGCGTGTACCTGCCAGTTGGTTTTTTTTGTTTGTTTTGGTTTGTTTTGGTTTAAAGAATATCCTAGACTGGAGACAGTGCTTGTCCAGCTGCTTCTATGCAGTGCCATAGTCCATAACAGTAACTCAATAGAATGCTTTTAGACAACAGTACTTGCTTATTAAATTTTGAAATATTTTCACAAAAATTAAAGATGATATGGGGTCCAGAGAATGCACTTAGGAAATATCTATTTATGTACCCAAATACTTGAAACCTTTTCTAGAAGTTAGATCCCTGCAATAAATGGTCTTTGAAATGCTGCTCTGGGGACAGGCAGTTAAATTAATACATATGGTGACAATGGAATGTTTTACACTTTTGTTATCCAATAGAAATATAATCTGAGACACATACGTAATTTAAAATTCTCTATTAAACAAATTAATAAAATGAAACAGAATTTTATATTTTATTTAATGCAACATATTAAAAATATTATTTCAATGTGAGTCAACATATAAAATTACTGGGATAGCTTATACTTTTTGTATTGGTTTTCAAATAATATGTGTATTATTGAATTAAGTGTGTATTTTACACTTACACATCTCAGTTCACACTTCAAGTGAATCCACATTTTAAGTGCTTTTGGACAGCACAATGCTATTATTCCCCAGCCGTCAGTCACTTTCTGAACCGTTTGGAGGCAAGAAGACCAGTGTGCTGTTGAAATAATGAATGCCCTGAGCCAGTGCGTACCGTACATCATCACTATCATCTTTTTGGGTGTCAGTCCCTTAAAAGTAATAGCCATATCTGAACAGCAGCCTTGTACCACTTCCTGAAGATTATTACACATGGTCTCTTGAATAAGATGTGCATTGGTCTTGTATTAAATACAACTCTTCCTTCAGAATCCTCTGCATTTTCTGCAAGAATTCCAGCTTATGTAAGGCCAGCTGCCAGCTGCATATCTTCAGATAACTCCCAAATGACACTTCAATCTGCACACTTCTCAGACTTACTGAAGAGGCTGTCTTTCAGATTCTATACTTGACAATTTCTCCTTCCACGGTCATGTATTGGAGCTTGCCAAGTTATAGTGTGGCCCAGATAGAAAGGTTGTGATAAAGCTCCGGTACACAGAAAACACGCTGAATTGTCAAAGACAGCAAATGTAGTGGGACGTGTAGGAAAGAACCAGTTGTAGTTGTCGCTGTGCTTTTCAAAGACATATTTGTAAGTTGTCCTCATCTGTATCCACAGGTCACTTTTTAAAAGATTTATTTATTTATTTATTTATTTAGAGAAAAAGAGAGAGAGCGCGAGCAGGGGAGGGGCAGAGAGAGAGGGAAAGAGAGAATCTTAAGCACACTCCGCGCTGCCAGCATGAAGCCCAAGGAGGGGGAGAGGGGGACTTGATCCCACAAACCCAGATCATGACCTGCGCTGAAATCAAGAGTCCATCACTTAACCCACCGAGCCACCCAGGCGCCCCTCCACATGTCACTTTTAAAAATATTAAACAACCTAACAATCTATCATTTTTAGGACTGTAGGGCTCTGCTTTGTCAGTGTTTGGCCCAAGTCTCTTTCAATAATGCTCATCTTGGATTGTCCAAGGCTGATACAGTCAACACGGATACTGTTATTAATATCCACGCGTTGCACTTCTGAAATATTTAAGAAATCTTTTCTTTTTTGGGGGGCGAAGGTAATGGTGATCAGGGTCTTTACCTCTGTGTTGAATGTTACCTGGCCACATAGTTGTCAAACACAGTAAATGCTCCCAGCAGCATACTGGTTTAAAAACAAACAAAAAAAGACACACCCTTGTAAGGGTTAAATTGTAGTGTAGGGCTAACGCTTAGCTTGAAAAATAACAGCTTTGTGTTGACCTTGAAGGTTAAGAGATAACAGCCTTGCTTTGCTCTTGTAAACTACGCCTCATACTCTTGTAAATTAGGCTTCACCAATTAAGGAAACAAAAGTTCAAAGAAAAGAGCATCAGAGGCAGGGTCAAGGAGATCCACTGGTTGCAACTTAGAGGCAGAAAGTCTAAAATAAACACCTCATTAGGCAACTGTTTCTAACTCATCTGGAAACTGTTTCTTTGTTTTGTTCCCAGGTGATGATAAAACGATGTGATCGGTTATAAAAACTCTGTACCCCGGCTGTTCGAGGCTGCACTCTTATCAAGAGTGTTGGTCCCGATCGGTTGGCCTTGCCTCTCATTGTAATAAACTTTGTTGTGACTGTCACTGGTGCCCATAGCATTCTGTTTCAGGAGTCGTGTGGATGCAACACCCTGGACCGGATCCCTGCAGCCCACCCAGTCTGAGGCTAGGGTCGCCCTCCAGGCTGGGACACTTTAGCCATGAGAAGCCACTTCTCTGTGGTTCTGAGAAGTGGGTGGGGCTGGAGCTAGGCGTCAGCTGTTGGGGCGGGACGAGGTGCTGTGGTTTGAGGTGCGCTGGAAGTTCTGGAACACCAAGCAACAATGAAACTGAGATTGAGCAAATATCGAGGGACAGACAGCTATAATGTTGACCATATTTCAGCACTCAGAAGAAAAGAATTTAAAATTGAGTTTTATGTCACAGTTGTGTATTCACTACCTAGTACCCATTTTTTATGTTAGTTTGCACTGGGTCCTTTTTAAGACTTTTCTTTATTTTACTTATAGTAGTTATTTGAGTAATTTACTTTAAATCTCCAAGCTTTTGGCCCCCCCCCCTTTTTTTTAATTGAAATTTTAGTTAACATACAGTGCATATTGGTTTCGGAGTAGAATTCGGTGATTCATCACTTACCTACAACACCCAGTGCTCATCCCAACAAGTGCCCTAGTTAGTATCCACCACCCATTTGGCCTATCTCCCACTCACCTCCCCTCCAGCAACCCTCAGTTTGTTCTCTGTCGTTAAGAGTCTCTTGCAATTTGTTAAATCTCTGAACTTTTTATTTTCTACAGAACTTAAAAAAAAATATGGAGATTTTTTTTTTTTGATTCTTTGTGCTCTACACTTTGGTGGATGTGCGTGTGTGTGCTAACATGAGTCTCTTCTGTACTCTACAATGTATGAGAATTAAAACTAGCTAGAGTTTTTTGGGGGTGCCCTAGGTGGCTCAGTCAGTTAAGCATCTGACTCTTGGTTTCAGTTCGGGTCATGGTCTCAGCTTCATGAGTTCAAGCTCTGCATCTGGCTTGTGCTGGCAGTACAGAGCCTGCTTGGGATTGTCTCTCTCTCCCTTCTCTGCCTGTCCCCTGCTCGTGCTATCTCTGTCTCTCTCAAAATAAACAAATTAATTTAAAAAAAAAACCCCAAAAAACAGAGTTTCTACTTAAACATGCCACCTACAGAGCTTGTGAGAATATACCACTTTCTGATATCATTGTGACTTTTCGATCAACAAATCAAATATGATATTTGAGGTCTCACTATTCTCTTAGATTTAAATTACTGTTCTTAATATGTGTTGACCAGTAATTCATAAGTCAATGAAGAAAATCCTATGGATGAGCACTCATGCAGTATAGATTGCATTGTACTAAAAGTATGAAACATTTGGTATGTTATTTGGTTAATTTTTAAATGTTTAAATATGCACTGAAAGAGGCCTCAGTGTGATCAATTGTATGTCATTCATACGCATTAAGCTACTTTAAGTATTCTTAAAAGAATTTTATGACATTGCAAGATTTTTAAAGTCCCTTTCAAAAGAGAAATACGAATTTTTAGATTTTCTCTGTTTTTCCTCACTTTACAGATGCAACAGCTTGAGAGACAAGTTATTGATGCTGAGCGTCAAGCAGAAAAAGCTTTCCAACAGGTAGGGTATAATTCTAGTTAAATGTTTTTCTCTCTCTACCAGTATAAACCTTGTTTTGCCCAAAACAGTCCTCAAAATAGTCTTTAACCCTTCTCTACATCTTATCTCTTTGACCGTTCTGTGAGCTGGATCTAGAGAGAAAAAGGAGAGTCTAACGTTATTTTGTCCCTTAACAGAGTTCCAAAGGATAAAAATGCGTCCATTAGGAAGTCTTCTTTCCCGGAAAAACCAAATATGACTTTCAAGGCAATCGTAACCATAATGAGGTTTTAAATATAAATATGTTCATAGCAGTTTCTTTGATAGAAATAAAGAGTTGGAAATAATATGAATGCCATATTACAAGAGAATGAATAAGTGAACTGTATTCATTCCATGAAATAGTAAACAACCATTACAAATAATTATTACAGGGGCACCTGTGTGTCTCAGCCGGTTAAGCATCTGACTCTTGATCTCAGCTCAGGTCATGATCTCACAGTTTGTGGGTTCAAGCCCCACATCAGGCTCTGCACTGATGGCATGAAGCCTGCTTGGGATTCTCTCTCTTCTTCTCTCTGCCCCTCCCCTATGTGTGTGTGTGCACATGTGCTCTCCCTCTCAAAATAAATAAATAAACACTAAAAAATAATTATTACAAAAGACATACTAATATAGAAAAATGCTTAGAGTTATATTAGGAAAATATGAACACAAATTTTTACTTAGTATGTTAATAGGTATTTGGGAGAAAAGTCAAACCTTTGATAAGTCACTTAGTCCTGTCTGGGCCTTGCTAACATTAAAATGAGTGTTTTCAGTGAGCTCACCAAGTGAGCCTTAAAGTTTGTCTAATGAGTCTCAATCCATACCTTCACATTTTATGAAAAGATCCTTGTCAGGTTCAGGCAAGTCAGGATTTTCAAAATTATTATTTTTTTTCTAGGAAGTATATATTTAATTTCTTATACATGTTCTAAATTTGTCATGTTTCTTCCCAAACATAAGTACTACCAAATCTTGTTTTCACCTAAAAGATTTAATCTTGTATAGTAGATTGATTTAGTGGCCTGATAAATTTCTAAATAAACCCAGTCTAACCTAACCCTTGATTTTCTTTAATTAATTATACTCAGACGTGCCTGGGTGGTTCAGTCATTTGGCCATCTGACTCTTGATTTTGGCTCAGGTCATGATCTCACAGTTTGTGAGTTCAAGCTCCACATTGGGCTCCGCAGTGTGGAGCCTGCTTGGGATTCTCTCTCTCACTCTCTCCCTGGCCCTTTGTCTCTCTGTCTCTCAAAATAAATTTTTAAAAATACTTACACTTAAAAGAGATTCCTAAAATTTTACTATGACAAATTTCAACCAGTGCAAGAGTAGAGAAAATAGTATAATGAACCCCCATCACCACCTTTAACAATTAGACAACTCAAGGCTAATCTATACCTCCATCCACTTTATTCTTCTCCACCCCCACACCAAGTTATTTTGAAACAAATTCTAGACATCATATTATTTCACCCATGAGTATATCAGCAACTAATCCAAAAATAAAGACTTAAAATCACAAGTATAGTACCATCATCACACCAGTAATTATTTAAAACCTCAAATTTAGGTATTGGTAGAAGTATGAGTAGTAATGGTAAGGATTGATGCTGTGCTTGGTTTTTTATATCGTTTAGCTGGTAAGACCGAATAGTAATATCTCCACTTATAGCTACAAAAATCCAATAGTTACCAGTAAACTCATAAAAGGTCACTTACATTCTATGTTTATGTCACTCTCTGTCATTCTGTACTAAATGTCTTCATCTTTTTCTATTGTAGGCTCTGTATGTATATGTACCTGTTTAGCCCGACACCCTACAGCACGCATTTGGCAGTTTGTCTACTTCTCTCTCTTGTCTTCCTCTTTACCTCCGTTTCTGACTTTGGCCTTTCTCGGTGACATCTCTCTTTATCTGTATATCCATGCTTGTCTCTCTGTCTGTTCTTCCCTATCTTTCCCTTCCCTTTCTTTCCTTTAACACCTCATAGTATAGGAAAAATAGAAGGAAACCGAGGATGGTTTTGTCTTGCCTTTTCTTAAATTAAAATTCTTAATTCATATGTGCAGCATAATTGTTTAGCTCTGAAAATTTAAGTATTTTTATTTGTGATTTTTGGGGTTTTCTTCTATGATTCACTAGATCTTAAGAGCAAAAAAAAAAAAAAAAAAAAGCATCCCCATTCCCAATTTAAGGGAAGCAAACCATGGCTGTTTGTAACCATTAGGGCCCAATCACTGATCTTCATAAACTAACAGGAAGAATTTCTTATTTGAAGTTGTCCTTTGAGGATATCACGTATAAAGTTATTTAATTCTGTGTGCTACATTTTACAGCAAAAAGACACTGTGATTGGCTAAATGGCCTTAAATCAAACCTCTCCTCCCATAAAGAGTGAGAATTGCAAATCTCCCAAAATTTCTATGTAATTTAGCAAAATCTGTAGGTATCTGTATACTTATATTACACTATATATTATTGTATATTATACATATTATACATTGTATGTTATACATTATATAAATTACATATTATACATTCTGTACATCACACATTATACATCATATTACATACATAATGATTCTAAAAGTTTATAGGAAATACAAACAGACAGCAAATAAATCTCATGCACTGATTATATTACCTTTCTTTCTTAAGACTAAGTAAATGTTATTAATGTAGAGTAACTGAATCCTTTGCTATCTTTAACAGTTTCCATAGGACTGTGCCCTATCTGCTGTTTGTGTTGCTTAAATTCAGCTTGTCCTTTGTCATTTAGTGAGATCCTAAGACTTAAACTGTATTTATGTTAACCAAAAAGGAACATTTCACTGCTAAAAGCAGTAGTCAGCTAAACCAGCTCAACTCTGCACCTTAGTGGTGTTCATTTTCCCTCTTGTTTTTAATGACTGGCATTACTTTACTTATGCAACCCTTAAATAAGTTGGCTATAGAAAAGAAATCATACATTTTTCCAAGAGAAATCTTGGCAATCTTTATTCTTAATACTCTAGCACCTTTTCATTGTAGTTGTTTAAAGTTTTGAAAGCAGAATGTGTAAATCTCATTGTACTTGTATTTCTGGGAGATGGATAAACAGCAAATTGCACATGTGGGAGATACTGATACAGAGGATTCATTCCCAAGTATATGATTAGGTGTATATTCCAATCTATTACACCAGTTTATGCTAACCAGTAAGGGGCACATAATTTCCCCCATAGAAATTTGTGTTGTCATTCTGTCCTTCTGGTCTCAGTTCCTTGCCTGTGTTTGATGCAGACCTGGTAGGACCTGGATTTTAAAGTTCCCTCTTGGGGCTCCTGGGTGGCTCATTCAGTTAAGCATCTGACTTTAACTCAAGTCACGATCTCATGGTTTGTGAGTTCGAGTCCTACATCAGGCTGTCAGCTCAGAGCACACTTTGGATCCTCCGGCTCCTTCTCTCTATGCCCCTCCGCTGCTCATACGTATGCACGCGTGCCCTCTCTCGCTCTCTCTCTCAAAAATAAAAACATTTTTTTAAAGTTCCCTCTGACCATTCTAATATGTGGGCTAATATGTTTTTCTGTGAAGTTGGTTCTTAATAAATGATTACTACTCATTCACGCTAATCTATGGGACCTTATAATGATTTGCTTCATTACGTGGAAACATACTTTATCCAGTGCTATTCCTTTTCACCTTCCGTGAGAATGGTTCTGGCCTCACTGCATAAATTCTAGAGCACTATCTCCAAAATAATTGTGTTTAAAATGTGATTGGGGGACACCTGGGTGACCCAATCGGCTGAATGTCCGACTTTAGTTCATGATCTCATGGTTCGCTGCTGTCAGCTTGTCTGCACAGAGCCTGCTTCGGATCCTCTGTCCCCCTCTCTCTGCCCCTCTCCCACTTGTGCTCCCCCCTCCAAAAAGATATGATTAGAATAATTGTTTAATTTGCAGTAAATTTTGAATAACTGGTAAACAGTCTGGGATTCAAAATGCCCTTATAATTCCTTTCTTCATTCCATGTTGGAATGATCAGGTATTTTTGTCATGCCATTGCAACATATATATAGAAAGAGAAACTTTCAACCTCCACTCAAAAATACAGTCACATCTTAATTATCTGTAGTGGGGTAGGGAGGGATGAGGTTAGAACAGGGAAGAAGAAAAGAGTAGCGTAGGTAATTACAACAGGAACAATATTTGCAGCTCCTGCTTTCTTCAGGGTGGGCGGGAAAATGAAAAACAGCATTAGGAGTCGTGTCAGTGTACCCAATACTACCCTCAAGGTTTGACGATTCACCAGAAGGACTCACAGAACCCAGAAAAGTCGTTATACTCATGGTTATGATTTATTACAGTGAAAGGATATAGAGTAAAATCAGCAAAGGAAAAATACATGTAGAGCAGAGTCCAGGAGAAACCAGGTATGAGTTTCCAGTTGTCCTCTCCCAGTGGAGTTACACAGGGGTGCACTTGATTCCCGTCAATGATATGTGACAACGTACAAAGCATTGCCAACCAGGGAAGCTCACCTGAGCTTTGGTATCCAGAATTTTTATTACCCTGGCGGTGGGGATGGGGTGGTGGTGGTGGTGTCAGTCTTGTAGACATGGAATGCATGCAAGACTGACCTTAGCTACTCAGAATCCATCCCTGCACAGGTCAAACTGATACAATGTAGCCCAGGACCCTGGGTGAGTGGGGGAAAAAAAAAAGGTATTCACCTTAAATCACATTGTTGACATAAAATATCTGGTGTGGTCCAATATCTCAGGTATGTAGAGTCTTATCAGGCAGGATATTACCAGGTCTCAGAGGTTATTTTTTCCAGGAGCTAATCAAGGACCAGTTCTTTTTTGGGAATGTGCAAGGTTTGAGTACCCCAAGTCTGCTGAGTTAACCCTTTACTGCAAAATAGCTCAGGGACCTCAGAAGAAATAAAGGCTTTGGGATAATGGCTGAGGAATGTGCTGAGATGTGTGGATGCAACCAGAGGCTCTCCTGGAAGAAAAGGAGAAAGGTAGCCTAAAGTGCAAAGCATTCTTCACCAGAGGATATCCACGTATAAGTAATTACAAGAGTTTCTTTAGCGAACAATTTGAATTTGCAGATGTTTGTTATTGGCCAGTCTCTGAGTAGTTAAAATTCTTACATGGTTCAGGTTAAATGAATGGAAAAAGAACTGGGCTATTTTCTGTGTACTTGTAGTGAGTTATTTTTAAAGGCTGCTTGGTTTTTCTGTAGGCCTCTTATCTTTTCGGAAGACCTATTATTCATACTAATTACCAAGGAAGGTTAGTAAATCCTGAAGAACTTGATCCTAACAAGACCACTTGGCAAGTTGGTTGCCTGTAACTACTTTGTGATCCTTCTCCCTAAGAGGTTTTGTCATTTTTGTCAGTATTTTTCTTGCTTAGAGAAGTTTTGTTTATCTAAAAGTAATGGTTGAATTAAACAGTTGCACATGGCAAAGATTCATCTAAGGAGCTCTAACTGTAGCATTCATTCATAAAGTGAGAACTCTTTTCAAACTGGACATATTTTTCAGGGGATAAGAGCACTCCCAAATTATAGTTTTCTAGGACTGTAGACCTTTCCTAAGCAATAATAGGACAATTTTATTTTTATTTATTAATTTTTTTTCAATGTTTGTTTATTTTTAAGAGACAGAGAGAGACAGAGCATGAGTTGGGGAGGGGCAGAGAGAGAGGGAGACAGAATCCAAAGCAGGCTCCAGGCTCTGAACTGTCAGCACAGAGCCCAGTGTGGGGCTTGAACTCAGGAACTGCGAGATCTTGACCTGAGCTGAAGTCGGACACCTAACCAACTGAGCCACACAGGCACGTCTTATTTTTATTCTTTTAAGTTTATTTTTATTTATTTTGAGAGAGACTGAGACAGAGCGAGTGGGGGAGGGTCAGAGAGAGAAGAAACAGAGAATCCCAAGCACGTTCCCTGCTGCCAGCACAGAGCCCAATGTGGGGCTTGAACTCACGAAACTGCAAGATCATGACCTGAGCCAAAACCAAGAGCCAGTTGTTCAACCGTCTGAGCCACCCAGGCACCCCAATATTAGGGCAATTTTATGTGGCAGTCCAATGTTTGTAGGGTAGCTTGCTCCAACTTAATAAAAGGAGACTATAGGTATAGATCTGGTGATAGTTGTTTATATTCTTGTTCAGAATCTTCAACTTTTCTTGAGGTTTGTAGGAGCAGAACAATTTCTTCCCTTCTAGTTTCTTTGCCTTGTCTAATAATTAAATTGACATAAGACAGATTAACAGGAGTAAAACAAGTTTAAATTCATACATATGGGAGCTTCCTAAAAATATGAGACTCCAAAGAAGTGACCAAAGCAGGCAACTTTTATACCTTTTAGACAGGAAGGCAATCCATTTATGAAGAATTGACAAGACAAGGGGGTTTGGGCTTAGAGTAGTAAATTAGTGAAGAAGTAACAAGGTTTGTTTATACAGCCTTCTCAGGCCTTAAATTCCCTATCTCTGGTGATAAGGATGCCTTCTTCCCTCCTGGTAGAGGAGGGGGACATTTCCTGCTTTCAGGGGGACAAAGGAGCATCAGAGTGTTTTTATACCAGCTGTTTCTCGGGTAACTTTTTTTTTTTTTAATTTTTTTTTCAACGTTTATTTATTTTTGGGACAGAGAGAGACAGAGCATGAACGGGGGAGGGGCAGAGAGAGAGGGAGACACAGAATCAGAAACAGGCTCCAGGCTCTGAGCCATCAGCCCAGAGCCTGACTCGGGGCTCGAACTCCCGGACTGCGAGATCGTGACCTGGCTGAAGTCGGACGCTTAACCGACTGTGCCACCCAGGCGCCCCTCGGGTAACTTTAATTCAAAATAATCCAGATGCCAAAGTAGCACATTTTGGCGAGCCAATTCTGCTCCCTGTCAGGTTTATCATCTATTCCTCTGTCCCTGAACTACCATTTGAACTTGGTCCCTGCTCTTCTCTGCTTCGACAGCTGTCGAGCTCCCTGTGTGGAACTGGCTGTGCCATCTTAAGAATGTTTCTTCGTATTTACTATCCAGCCCATGTCCTCCTCTGGCTTTTTCATGATAACATCTCTGATGTAGACCTTTGTCCTTGACCTTTTGGTCTGCTCTTCCTGCAGAAAGCCTGCTATGTTACGTTAAAAATATAAATCTTGAGGTAACTTAAAATTATCACTTGGATAGTAGAATACAGGTTTTGTCTCCTATTTTGTGTTTTTATTTTTTTAATGTTTATTTCTTTATTTTGAGAGAAAGAGGGAGCATGCAAGCAGGGGAAGGGCAGAGAGAAAGAATCCCAAGCTGACTCCGCGCTGTCTGTGCAGAGCCCGACTTGGGGCTCGAACTCAATGACTGTGAGATCATGACCTGGGCCAAAATCAACAGTCGGATGCTTAACTGACTGAGCTACCCAGGTGCCCCTCTTTTATTTTTTAAATCTACTTTTATTTTTATAGTTTTCAGATATCTGGGTGGTATTTAAGTAGGACACATTTGGCATTACAGTTGAATTTACAATTCTGCAGTGAACCCACAGATGAAACCTTGTATTCATGGTTAAAAACAAAACAAAACTAATCTTAACACCCTCCTTCTAGAAGCCCTCATTAGTCAAGTATTTTTGAACGTTAAGTGGATTCATCATGATCTTTCAGATGTGTTTTTAATAGTTTAAGATTTTTTCATCTAAATTATCATTGTTAATTTCTCAAATGCTTTTGCATATTTTTCTTCTTTGCCTCCTGCAATCTAAACAAAAATTACTTTCTTACCTATTCTTAGCACATGGAATAAAAGTCTTAATCTACAGTGCTCAGTACTTTATTTTCTTTCTTACTATCATTAATATCTCACACATTCCTTCTAAGATTTCATATGCCCAGATGTGTTTTGCAACAGATCCAAGCAGAAATCAGTGCCTCTTAGATATTAAAATTAAGGCTTAACTCAACCCTGGGTCACACACCAGTCTCTTTGTCTTGCTGTATTTTTTCCCATTGCCTTTATCGCCTTGTATAACGTACTGTATGATTTTTACATTTTATTGTATTTGTGATCTGTCTTATCCACTAGAATGTAATTTCTATGCAGAGATTTTATTCACTGATATCTTCCCAGGGCCCGGCACTTGGCTGCTATCCACTGAATGTTTGTTAAATGAATGAATCAATAAACCCTCACTGAATGCACTCTCCTACCTGTATCTTGATTCTCGTAGTTTTTTAAATTTTTTGTGATTCCATCATTTGAAGCTTTCAAGTTCTTTTATTTTCCTTTTCCTTTCCATCATGTATGTGTTTCTTTTTCACCTAAGTTCAGTTTGTTTTCCCCAAATGTGCTATTATACAAGGTCATCCAATCTGATCGTCTCTCACTACTCACCTTCTTTATATTCCTGCTTCACTTAAAATTTGAAAAATTGAAGGCTGCAAACTTTCTGATTCTATACTCACATGAAATGCCTTGAATATTATCATTGTGTCTAGTAAACATGTACATTACTTTAGACGATAGCAATATTCTGAGACTCTCTTATGTGCCCTTGTGTACCTCAAAGGTAATACCACTTGGTAAAATGGTCTTCAGACTTTATTAAATACGTTAAATCGTGCTGTTCAATATTTTGTTTTATGATGATACCTTTTAGGAATCTATTTAATGTTAACATAAAAATTTCATGCATAATACCCTACGACCCAACAATTGCACTACTAGGCATTTATCTACGGGATATAGGTGTGCTGTTTCGAAGGGACACATGCACCCCAATGTTTATAGCAGCACTATCAACAATAGCCAAAGTATGGAAAGAGCCCAAATGTCCATCGATGGATGAATGGATAAAGAAGATGTGGTATATATATACAATGGAGTATTACTCGGCAATCAAAAAGAATGAAATCTTGCCATTTGCAACTACATGGATGGAACTAGAGGGTATTATGCTAAGTGACATGGGTCAGTCAGAGAAAGACAAAAATCATATGACTTCACTCATATGAGGACTTTAAGACACAGAACAGATGAACATAAGGGAAGGGAAGCAAAAATAATATAAAAACAGGGAGGGGGACAAAACAGAAGAGACTCATAAATATGGAGAACAAACTCCGTATGGAGTGGAGGGGCTGGGGGGGAGGGATGGGCTAAATGGGTAGGGGCACTAAGGAACCTACTCCTGAAATCATTGTTTCGCTATATGCTAATTTGGATGTAAATTTTTAAAAATAAAAAATAAAATTAAAAAAACATATATCTAAAAAATTAAATGCATGAAATTAATTTTCTATCCTCTAAATTTAGGTACAAGTTATGGAAGAGAAATTAAAAGCAGCTAATATTCAAACCAGTGAATCAGAGACAAGGTTGTATAAAAAGTGTCAAGATCTGGAGACCCTAATACAGGAAAAAGATGACATTATTCAAAACTTGGAATTGCAACTTGAGGAACAGGTTGGGAAGAATTTGATCATTACAGTCTAAATACATGCATTTTAAATGCATTCTTACAGAGGTTAAAGAGAGAGAGCCCATACTTCTGAATTTGGGTCAGAAATCTCATTTATTTGGTCAACTCATGGAGTCTAATCACATTTGTTGGTGAAAGGTACAAGTAAAATGGCATTCTCTTTAAGTCTGGGTGATTCCAAGGCCATATCTAACACTTTTTGGATGTGACTGTGCTCCTTAACATTCAAACTTTAGACTTTTAACTTGAAAACACTTGGTTAGCAGCAGGCATTTCTGTCTGTGAAATGTTTGAAATAGATGCCTTAACATTTTTAGGGTGTTGGAAATATTTATGGAACATTGTATTTTAAATGTATGTTTGATGCTAATCCTTCTGTTTAAAAATGTGCATACTGTTTTAAACCACTTTATTGAGATTAAGTATAGTTTCTAGTTTATTTTAAAATTTTATTAAGAAAAAAAATTGCATTGACATAATTTGTTTAGGGGCACCTGGGTGGCTCAGTTGGTTAAGCGCCCGACTCTTGATTTTGGCTCAGGTCATGATCCCAGGGTCATGGGATCAAGCCCCATGACAGCTTCCTCAGTGAGCATGGAGCCTGCTTAAGATTCTCTCTCTCCCCCTGCTTCTCCTCACCCCCTCTAAAAGATAAAAAATAAAGGGTTATTTGCTTAAATCATCATTTAGCATCATTTAAATATGACCACTATGAAATTATTAAGTACTTTAAATTGTTTTTTATCTTAACCATTTATTTTCATTTCTCTGGGGGATCAGTACTTGTTCAGCTCAGTGGTTTTTAACTTTCACCACGTCCCACCTCCCACCCACTGTGATTTATATGACAGTCATATTCTTGTAATTTTATGACCATAACCAGATTTTAAGGTTGGTAGATGTGAGCTAGAGTTTTTTTCTTTCATTTTTTTTCTGGGTCTTTTAAAACGGTATTAAAAAAAACAAATAAAAACTTGCATTTGAGGGGAAAACAAACCATGCTCCAGGGGAGATTCTTATTTTCCTCTCCCTAGCCTGGTTGACTGCTATCCCACTGTTATAAACCCTAGACCATTTACAGAAATCGTTTACTTTATTGATAAATTCAGTGGATGGATTTCAATATATGATCTTTCAGAGAAAGCAGTTGTTCAAACTAATAATATTTGCATATGCCTTTGTGTTTGTTATTATATCTGCTGGACAATTGTTTTATTTTTTACTCTATTTGAAGTATTTTACTGTAT
Source organism: Lynx canadensis (assembly GCF_007474595.2). Classification (NCBI taxonomy): domain Eukaryota; kingdom Metazoa; phylum Chordata; class Mammalia; order Carnivora; family Felidae; genus Lynx; species Lynx canadensis. The sequence goes on from NC_044305.1 coordinate 62,966,146, forward strand.
ATTGAAGGTCAATGTGTTAACTTGGTAACAGGTTTTAAGTGAATTTGTCTATCATATTTATGATGTAAAATTTCCAGATCACTGAGCCTATGTTTGAACTAAACTGCTAATGTTATTTCAGAAACAAATAAGGATACAAGAAGCTAAAATAATAGAAGAGAAAGCAGCTAAGATCAAAGAATGGGTAACACTTAAATTAAATGAGGTATTTATTGCTATATCTTGCCTTTTCTTTACCTTTTACTTCTTTTGAATAGATAAGTCATCAGAATATCTGATCATTCTGAATGAAACAAAATTCTGATCAGTTGGTGGTGCTGCTGTCTTTTGGTAAACATGAGACAGGTAGCTTTTATTTTTATGTCCAATGTATTTCTAAAATTAAAAATATTGATAGGCTCGTAGTAAACAGCTTAAGTAGCCCCATTCTAACTAGTTGATTTTAGTTCTAATTAGTTAATTTTAAATAGTTATAGAACATATGTGTGTATATCATAAAATTAATGTGTTCAGTATCATCTTGAGAAGAACACATTAGTTTATATGGCACATTAAATGCTGAAATAATTTGGTTTAAAATAATTTTACAGTGGGAAAGGCATGGGGGTGAAAATATTTGAAACTCTCAGCTTTAGGGGCACCTGGGTGGCTCAGTCAGTTGAGCATCTGTCTCTTGATTTTGGCTCAGGTCATGATCTCAGGGTCGTGGGATTGAGCCCCTTGTTGGACTGCTGATCACGGAGCCTGCTTGAGATTTTCTGCTCCTGTCTCCTGCTTGTGCTCTCTAAAAAAAAAAAAAAAAAAAAAAAAAGTCACAGTTCTGGAAAAAATAAATATAAAGCCATGATGATCTAGGTTGATAACATGCTGATAAATTCATCTGATATTTTCTCATCATTTCTTTCATATTTTGCTTACATGTAACTAGGTAGTAACATTTTAAAAATTCATAATTTATTAGTACATTTTAGAAATGTTATTCCTGTATAAAAGAATACAATTATGTCCTTTCAGCTGGAAGTAGAGAATCAGAATCTTCGTTTGATCAACCAAAATCAAACTGAAGAGATAAGAACAATACAGTCAAAACTACAAGGTATGAGTATTTTGACTAAGATAGCTTAGTTTGGGTTTATTAGGCTATATGGAATTTTACTGTTGAGCACTTAAAATAGGACTAGCACAACCAAATAATTGAATTTTACGTTTTATTTAATTTGAGTGGATTTTAATTTAAATAGCCAACATAGGGGCGCCTGGGTGGCGCAGTCGGTTAAGCGTCCGACTTCAGCCAGGTCACGATCTCGCGGTCTGTGAGTTCGAGCCCCGCGTCAGGCTCTGGGCTGATGGCTCAGAGCCTGGAGCCTGTTTCTGATTCTGTGTCTACTTCTCTCTCTGCCCCTCCCCTGTTCATGCTCTGTCTCTGTCCCAAAAATAAATAAACGTTGAAAAAAAAAATTAAAAAAAAAAATAAATAGCCAACATGTCCATATCAGCACAGCTAGCCAATTGGAGATAACCCAACAGGGGTAATATTAATTTGAATGTTTAATTTCAGGTGTGTTTGCTTAAAAAACATCAGTTATTTTATTTTCTGTTTTCACTTGCATTGCAGTGATATTCAATAGTGATTGAAATTCTTATAGCCCTGAATATTTTGAGCAACATTTTATAATAAGAATAATAAACTCTTTGCATTTTTTAATGCTTTGGGTTACTTTCTTCCTTTTCAACTCAAAAGCCTAAAGATGGGTGGTAGAGTTAGAGATAGAGATTTACTTAGTATGCTATTTTGGTGATCACCACTCAAGTGCACATTGAGCTGAAGACAAGATGAATCCACAGGGTTATTAGACCCTGGGCTAGTCTAGTGGTTTTCAAACTTATTTAGTAACAGAACCCTTTTCAAAACAGTATTTTTTTATCAAGATATAAAACAGTGAAAGCAGTGTTAGGTGATGGGTCCATAGTTTTGCAGACTCGCTTTACTCATGCCTCACCTTTTTTTTTTTTTTTTAATTTTTGTTTAATTTATTTTTTTAATTTACATTCAAGTTAGTTAGCATATAGTGCAATAATGATTTCAGGAGTAGATTCTTTAATGCCCCTTACCCATTTAGCCCTTCCCCCTCCCACAACCCCTCCAGTAACCCTCTGTTTGTTCTCCATATTTAAGACTCTCTTATATATTCGTCCCCATCCCTGTTTTTATATTATTTTTGCTTCCCTTCCCTTATGTTCATCTGTTTTGTATCCTAAAGTCCTCATATGAGTGAAGTCATATAATATTTGTCTTTCTCTGACTAATTTCGCTTAGCATAACACCTTCTAGTTCCACCACGTAGTTGCAAATGGCAAGATTTCAATCTTTTTGATTGCTGAGTAATACTTCATTGTGTATATATACCACATCTTCTTTATCCATTCATCCATCAGTGGACATTTGGGCTCTTTCCATACTTTGGCTATTGTTGACAGCGCTGCTATAAACATTGGGGTGCATGTGCCCCTTCAAAACAGCACACCTGTTTCCCTTGGATAAATACCTAGTAGTGCAATTGCTGGGTCATACGGTAGTTCTATTTTTAATTTTTTGAGGAAGCTCCATCCTGTTTTCCAGAGTGGCTGCACCAGTTTACATTCCCACCAGCAGTGCAAAAGAGATCTTCTTTCTCCGCATCCTCACCAACATCTGTTGTTGCCTGAGTTGTTAATGTTAGCCATTCTGACAGGTATGAGATGGCATCTCATTGTGGTTTTGGTTTGTATTTCCCTGATGATGAGTGATGTTGAGCATTTTATCATGTGTTGATTGGCCATCTGGATGTCATCTTTGGAGAAGTGTCTATTCATGTCTTTTGCCCATTTCTTCACTGGATTATTTGTTTTTTTGGGTGTGGAGTTTGAGAAGTTCTTTATAGATTTGGGATACTAACCCTTTATCTGATATGTCGTTTGCAAATATCTTCTCCCATTCTGTCGGTTGCCTTTTAGTTCTGCTGATTGTTTCCTTCACTGTGCAGAAGCTTTTATTTTGATGAGGTCCCAGTAGTTTATTTTTGCTTTTGTTTCCCTTACGTCTGGAGACGGAGACGTGTGGAGTAAGAAGTTTCTGAGGCCAAGATCAAAGAGGTTTTTGCCTGCTTTCTCCTCGAGGATTTTGATGGCTTCCTGTCTTACATTTAGGTCTTTCATCCATTTTGAGTTTATTTTTGTGTATGGTTTAAGAAAGTGGTCTAGGTTCATTTTTCTGCATGTCGCTGTCCAGTTTTCCCAGCAGCACTTGCTGAGGAGACTGTCTTTTTTCCATTGGATATTCTTTCCTGCTTTGTCAAAGATTAGTTGGCCATATGTTTGTGGATCCATTTCTGGGTTCTCTATTTTGTTCCATTGATTTGACTGTCTGTTTTTGTGCCAGTACCATACTGTCTTGATGATTACAGCTTTCTGATACAGCTTGAAGTCCGTACTCATGCCTCTTCTTTCACCCACTATGACATTTCCACAAAGCCCTGGGATTTCACAGAATTCATTGGAAAAATACTGGCATTGTAGAGGTGCATGGGCTTTGAAGTCAACTTTAACACCCTACAATTTCATAACTGTGTTACATTTCTGGATTTTTTTTTTTTTTACATCAGTAAAATGGTAATGGTAATAGTGCCTTCCTGGTTCCACGAGAGGTTGTTGATTTTAAGACCTATGAAATTGTTTTGTCTAATGCATGTTAATACTTATGGCTCTCATTTTGTAAGGGAAAAAGCTCCTGTTTTCCTTTTCCCTCAATGCATCTGACACCAGATGTGTGCAAGTTTTTCCCACACAAAGCAATTCTCCGGTTCCCAGAAGACACAAACTGGGTGTCCTACAAATTTAACTCAATTCTGATATTATCTACTTAAAATTAGCATCAGATCTTACAGCTTAAAGGCTTGTTCCCACAAAACTACCCCCCACCACATCAGATACCACTTCAAACACAGTTGTAAGTATCGGTTTTCAGCCCCACTTCTGCCAAACTGGGTCTAAATCAAAGGTTCCCACGACCCTCCTCAGGTTTGATAATTTTCTAGAGCAGCTCACAGAACTCAAACAAACACTTTACTTACCAGATTACTGGTTTATTACAAAAGATATAACTTAGGAACCGCCAGATGGAAGAGATGTAGAGGGCGAGGCTTAGAGAAGGGGCATAGAGCTTCCATGCTCTCTCTGTGCACACCACCCTCCCAGCACCTTCACTTGTTCATCATCCTGGAAGCCCATCCTTTTGGGTTTTTATGGCGGCTTCATTATGTCAGCTTGACTGACTGAATCATTGGCCATTGGTGATTAAGTCAATTTTCAATCCTCTGCTCCCCTGAGGTCAGAGGTAGGGTGGGTGGAGGATGAGGCTCAATGTTCCAACCTTCTAACCGCCCCCCCCCCCCCCGCCCCGTGGTTGGTTCCCAGGCAACCAGCCCCCATCCTGAGGCTATTTAGGGGCTTTCCAAAAATCACCTCATCAACACAAACTCTGATGTCGTTGAAAGAGCTCGTTCTGAAAACAAAAGACACTTTTTTTTTTTTTTCAACGTTTATTTATTTTTGGGACAGAGAGAGACAGAGCATGAACGGGGGAGGGGCAGAGAGAGAGGGAGACACAGAATCGGAAGCAGGCTCCAGGCTCTGAGCCATCAGCCCAGAGCCTGACGCGGGGCTCGAACTCACGGACTGCGAGATCGTGACCTGGCTGAAGTCGGACGCTTAACCGACTGCGCCACCCAGGCGCCCCACAAAAGACACTTTTATTGCTCTTACCACTTAGAAAATCCCAAGGGTTTTAGGAGCTGAATGCCGGGAACCATGGATGTAGACCAAGATATATATTTCTTCTATCACACAGTTTCTCCACCTGTATGATGAGAAGTCAGTGTCCACCTAGTTGATTTGGAATTCCATATTTACATATGGAATCATTGACACAGATTGAATATAATAAGCCTACTCTGAAAAAGCTGATATTTTACCTGATATTCTTAGCTTGTAATTCTAGTCTTCAGTGGCAGTCTCTTCAGTCTTGTAGACTAAGGGGTATCAATCCTTGGGGCCTAGGCTTGGACTGGAGAAGAATAGATACAATCATGTAGATATAGTATAGTACTTTAAAAATGTATATGCAAATATATGATTATTAAAATACTGTGGATTAGTTCTGTGAGAGATAATCAACATGAGAATAATAAAAGTACACCCAAAAGAATACACTATAGATAAGATATTTTTCTTATGCTCCACTCAGTTATCAGCTGCTATTTAATTTAACCCTTTGGTCCTCTCCCAGAGGTAACAATTTAATTTTTTTGGAAACTTTTCTTACTATCACTGGGATCTCCATGCTTTTAATCTTGTAAACAGGGGTGTTAGAAGATGGATTAAATCTGTAATTAATCACTGCATGAGCTATCTAAATTCTCTGTCTAGAAACCGCCCCTTCTCCTTTTTTTTCCTCTAACGCAGTGATGAAGGCTTGCCATATTGTGGTCATGTTACATCAAGCCCCTCTTTCTGCTCTCTTGGAAGAAGCAAACCGAAAACTAAGATAGCAAAAGTTATTACAGTGATCATGTGATATTTGCCCCAGTGATGATCTGAATTTCCTTTAGTTGTCTTGGCAACTTTCCTCACCATTAGTAGCATTACTACCTAATCAAATTTTACCAGTTCTTGACTGCTATTTACCAGTACGTGACTTTGCAAGAAGCAACAACCTCTACTTGTTTACAATCTGTTTTTTATTTGTTTGTGTTTTTGTTTGAGAACTTTTTTTTTTGAAGTTTTCTTATGTTTATTTTTGAGAGAGAGAGAGAGACAGAGCATGAGCTGGGAAGGGGCAGAGAGAGGGAGACACAGAATCTGAAGCAGGCTCCCGGCTCCGAGCTGTCAGCACAGAGCCCAGTGCGGGGCTCGAACGCACAAACTGTGAGTTCATGACCTGAGCCGAAGTCGGCTGCTCAACCGACTGAGCCACCCAGGCGCCCCTATTGAGAACTACTTTTAAAGGGATTCAATATTTTTCTCTCTGCAGTTAAAAAATATTTAGAACATTCAAAGTATATAAACAGGTTTAAACATTAGCATATGATGCCAGACATTGAGGTTTCCATGTTACTGTACATAAATTAAGATGAACTGCAGGCTTTTTTCTGGTATAAAGAGTAAGTTGTCCAGATCTTATATGCTTTGGTTCTGTGTTTAATAAACTATTGTAAAAAAATTCCAATCTTGATTTTGATTAATGATCTTGCAGAAGTTCAGGGGAAGAAGTCATCCATTGTCTCTACACCAAAGTTCTCGGAAGGCCAGCGCCTAAGCAGTTTGACCTTTGGGTGCTTTTTATCCCGAGCAAGGAGTCCTCCTCAAGTAGTAAAATCTGTGGAAATGAGCAAGATATCATCTAAAGAACCTGACTTCACCGAGGGAAAAGACATAGAAGGTATTTATGGATTAGAAGAATCTACTTTGACATTTTTTTAAATTTGTTTTAATGTTTATTTATTTTTGAGAGAGAGACAGAGTGTGAGTGGGAAAGGGGCAAAGAGAGGGAGACACAGAATCCAAAGCAGGCTCCAGGCTCTGAGCTGTCAGCACAGAGCCCGATGCGGGGCCTGACCTCACGAATCGTGAGATCGTGACCTAAGCCGAAGTTGGACGCTCAACCAACTGAGCCACCCAAGTTCCCCTACTTTGACATTTTTTAAAAAGAAAAAATAGTTTGTTAAGATTCATCCAAATATAGATTGATTTTCCTTGTTGTTTTTTTTTCTTGACAAGTTGATGTTTTATGAAAATGTTTTTTTTTTTTAATTTTTTTTTTCAACGTTTATTTATTTTTGGGACAGAGAGAGACAGAGCATGAACGGGGGAGGGGCAGAGAGAGAGGGAGACACAGAATCGGAAACAGGCTCCAGGCTCTGAGCCATCAGCCCAGAGCCCGACGCGGGGCTCGAACTCACGGACCGCGAGATCGTGACCTGGCTGAAGTCGGACGCTTAACCGACTGCGCCACCCAGGCGCCCCTGAAAATGTTTTTAAAGAGCAATCCAGCCTTTAATCTGTATAGCTAGTTATCTTGTGTGTTGTTTTGAAAGTCTTTGCCAAGAATGCATAGGAGACACTGATTTTCCTCTCTTGGTACTTTTTCCTGAAGTAGGTAGCAGTGATATTTAATTTTTTTTAAGGTTTTATTTATTTATTTTTGAGAGAGACAGAGACAATGTGAGCAGGGGAGGAGAAGAGAGAGAGAGAGAGAGAGAGAGAAGGAATCCCAAGCAGGCTCCCCACTGCCAGCACAGAGCCTGATGTGGGCCTTGAACCCACAAAACCATGAGATCATGACCTGAGCCAAAACCAAGAGTTGGACGCTTAACCTACTGAGCCACCCAGGTGCCCCAGTAGCAGTGATATTTAAAATTAAAAAGTTCACCTTCACACCTATAAGGTACTTGTTTTAGCTGAGTTTCACATTAGAACAATGAACTTACTATTATTTACTTAAAACATTTTAAAATTACTTGATGTTAAATATAAAGTTAAATATGGCATAGTAAACTTACAAAGAAAAAGAACACCAGGGGACAATTCAGTGAGTGCTTTGATTTTCCCTTTCCCGTTTTGCTTCAAAGAGGAGAATACTTGCTTTGATTTTCCCTTTTCCGTTTTGCTTCAAAGAGGAAAATATTTGATAGATGTTTTAAGTCCTGGACCTGTGTGCAGATTTCTATCCTTCTTTTGTTTGTAAAGCCCCTTTAAATTTTGCTCTGTTGTCAGCTGCTGGCTTTGCCACCTGTAGTGTGACTTTGCCCAAATATTTTAAAGGCTTGAATTTGCATCTGCTCACTTTTCAGTTCCTGCTTCCTTCCTCCAAAGGAGAAAAACTACAGCCCCAAAAGCTGTCTCTGTGCTTGGTTTTAAAATCCTGAAAACTACATAATGTTTTTCCAGTCGGAGTTCTCCTTTGCTACTTGCTTTTCTGATGTTAGTTGCAATTTTCTTCTCTTTTTTGAGAAGTCATTTTAATTTCCCCTCTACTTTCTAATGGTCAGTTAAGCATAGCTCAGTACAGTGGGGGTTGCCTGTCCTGAAGCTCTTGTTCACATGCAAATTTAACAAATTGTCTGATGCCAAATCACAGAGTTTATTTGTTCAGCCTCTATTTCCTTGTTATTAAGGTCATATCTACATTTAAAAGTTTCTCTTATACTCTTTTTTTTAACGTTTATTTATTTTTGAGAGAGCGCGAGAGAGGACGCGCGCGCACAAGCAGGGGAAGGGCAAAAAGCGAGAGAGACAGGATCCGAATCGGGCTCTGTGCTGACAGCAGACAGCCCGATGTGGGGCTCCAACTCACGAACTGCAAGATCATGACCTGTGCCAAAGTCAGTCGCTTAACCCACTGAGCCGCTGAGGCACCTCCTCTTACACTCTTGAACCTAAATTTTTAGCTCGCTGTTTATGAAGCCCCTGGTTCATTTCATTAATTATATGATAAACAAAAATAAGCCGTGTGGAAAGACATTGTTAAAAAACATTGTTTTTGTTGTAAAAACACATTTGTATATATGAATAAACCAAAAGTAGAGTGAGGAGGGCTTTTCTGTGTTTATGTTTCTTCATGGCTTTGCATATTTCATGTATGGAAGCCTGGGAACAAAGTTTGTTTGTTTTTTAAACTATAGCTTTGTATTTATTATGTTTAAATTTACTTATGATTTTGAAAATTTAGTTGAAAGAAGGCTGTCATTTGCTTTAAAACAGAATCAGTGGTATGCTTTGGTGGCTGCTTTTTTTGATAGTCAGAGTTGCCCTGTTTCACATTTTGCTTCTTTCATTTTAAACCATTGTCGGTTTCCTTTTACCCAACGTGTTTCTTTGTAAAAAGGGGTTTAATTTTCATACTATTCTATTGAAGTGTTAGGACTCGTATTCTATATAGAGCTTACAGTTTTCAAAGTTGGGTTTCAACAAGACACACAACTAAAGGATAATGTAAATTAACCTTATTCATAGGAAAATTCCACTTTTTATAGTGTAGGTACGTAAAGCTTCGTGTACAGAGAGTTGACATTATTAAAGGCAACATGCCAATATGATGTATGCTTTTCTAGAAATGGAAATTCCAGAAAAGTCAGGCGAGAACCAAATCCAGGAAAACAACCGGGGTCCGAGAACATTGCATCAAACCACTTGTGTCTCAGAACAGAATCGGAAAACAAGAACAAGCTTTGCAACAGATGGTGGCACGTCCCAGAATTCTGGGGCTCCAGGGAGTGACTGGAGTTCGGACGAGGAAGGTGGGAGCAAAGGAAGATCCAAGAGCAGGTACACGTCCACCCTTTCCAGTCACACGTCAGAGGAAGGCGTCCAGGGTAGCAGAATGGGCAGCGAGGCGTATCTGACAGCATCCGATGACAGCAGTTCCATATTTGAAGAAGAAACTTTTGGCATAAAGAGACCAGAGCATAAGAAGCTGTATTCTTGGCAACAGGAGGCACAGTGGAAAGCTCAGAATTGTCCCCTTGGAAAGGGAAATTCTGAATCAGATAAAAAAGAGCACGATAGTTCATCGGATGAACTGAATAAAAAATTTCAGTCTCAAAGACTGGATTATTCATCTTCGTCCAGCGAGGCTAATACACCAAGCCCTATTTTGACCCCAGCTTTGACTCCAAAGCATCCTAACTCACTTTCTGGAAAAGGAACACAATTAGTGCCTTCATCAAACCTGCCAACCCCGAAGTTAAGGATTCCTAATGTTTTCAGTATAAGTGTGGCACTAGCCAAAAGGCACTTAAGCCAGCCACAGTTAAGTTCTGATAGGATGTTTGGTACAAACAGAAATGCCATCAGCATGATCCGGCCGCTCAGACCTCAGGAAACAGATCTTGATCTAGTTGATGACGACGGTACAGAAATTTTAGAGAATATGGACACTAGTTGTGATGACGGATTGTTTTCCTATGACTCCCTGGAGTCCCCTTGCTCTGACGACCAGGAAAGCTGTGACTCAGCCAAGAAGCCGGCCTGCAGCAAACCACCAACTCCACCCCTGCACCGGTTTCCCTCTTGGGTAAATGACATTGCCGTGTGCAACGCATGCATGCTGGCTTTTTCCTAAACCGGCGTTTATGTTTTACTTTCTTCTCCTATTTCTTTTCAGGTCCAGATTGTTCTGAAAAGTCTCGGTGTTCAGAGTACCATTTCCCTTTCTCTTTCCCTACTGAGTTCTGAGTCAATTGAGAAATAAGGGAAGGTGAAGACAGGCAGGAGATCAAAACATTACCTTTCTTACTGATAAAACTGATTTTAGAGAGTTGGTCGGCAAATGAGCTTTTGATACTGAACTCAGAATTTGCTAGATTTATTCATCCAGTCCCAGGTAACCCTAGACCGCTAGACGTCTGTTCCTCTTGGGTAGCTTAAAGCCCAGGGAAAGAACAAATGGTGTTTCTTGCATGCCTTTACTTCTCAAGAGAAAGGAGCAAGGAGGGTGCTCGGCTCTGCCTGTCCAGTTTCTCATTCTAAGCTTGCCAGTCACATTAAGCCATCCCTCCTTGGGAAGGAGAAATGAATGGTTGGAGAGGGACCCAGAGTGTTCAGTTACTAGAGTTCCCTGCACATGGAAGGAAACATCAGGGGTGGGGAAGAAGTGTTCCTCCTACCTGTGTGATACCTTGGACAAATTCGCAACCAGGACACCTAACTCTTATTGGTCATCAGTTTTTGTGCTTAATCATTTACTTGATTGGCTTTAAGAGAAATTTAATGTTACTCTTCACGAGCTTATAAATCTGTTGCTTTAATCAAAAGCATCTTCCTATGTATCTGGAGTAGATTGAAATTCCTTCCATTGAAACACTGACCATTAATACAATAGTTAGCCCATCAACTGTATGATTCTTTATAGGAATATCTACACATCACTCAATTAAAAAAATACTCTTATATTTGAAACAAACTGAAATTATCTGTTTTGTGGATTTAACATTTTCCTCACATATTGCCATAGTCTGGCCTCCAGAGAAGCGTCTGGGCTGCAGGACTTTTTTTGTTTGGGGGTCATCTTCTGTGATATTATTTCTTATTTAGAGATCCATGTGATTTTAAGCAAATGAAGGCAGCCATGTTTTCCTACTATAAATTCAGACCTTGAGATGTATCTGCTTTTACTTTCAAAAGAACATTTCATTGTGGTGTCCACATGAAACTGTCTGCAGTTCATTATTAAATTCTGGATAGCACAAAAAAGTGGACGTTATTGGCATGTGAATCTCTGGAATTCCAATTATGTTATCCTTCAGGCAGTGAGGATTTGAAATTTTTGCTTCTTTTATTATGTTGAGATTTTCAGAGATTTAGGTTAGGCTTTTCAAGTTCGTTTTTTTTGGCAAACCATTTTCCTACTCTTTTGCCTTTCTCTCTTCAATTTGTTCAATCCTGAAAAAGTAGTATTGCTTTTCAAAAGCCTTCTGGCAGGCTGGCCAAGTTTGAGATTTTATTTCAGCGTTTGTTAGGTATTTTCAGGTTTCAAGGAAAAGAGATGTATTCCAGTTGCCTCAATTTATGAGAGTGTATTTTAAGGATTTTTTTTTTTTAAATTTTTTTTTTCAACGTTTATTTATTTTTGGGACAGAGAGAGACAGAGCATGAACGGGGGAGGGGCAGAGAGAGAGGGAGACACAGAATCGGAAACAGGCTCCAGGCTCTGAGCCATCAGCCCAGAGCCCGACGTGGGGCTCGAACTCACGGACCGCAAGATCGTGACCTGGCTGAAGTCGGACGCTTAACTGACTGCGCCACCCAGGCGCCCCTATTTTAAGGATTTTTAAGAGTTTATTTGAAGGCATAGCCCATCCTTACCAAACTGGAATATCATTCAAAATACAGTAGTCACTCTAGTGGGAAAACATGTGATGTCAGCAGCACCTCTAATAGCCAACTCCTTAGAAACAGGTGACAGACACCCACTGCCCCTGGTCCAGTGTCTCAGCTTGTCCTGTCCCATCTGCGTGACTCTCCTTGTCCTCTACTGCTAACTCCTCTCCTCCACGCTGTCATGCTTCCAGCTGCCTCTCATCTCCTGCTTATTGCCCTGTGTTTACATATCTTTCTGTTCCACCAACTCTGCTGTTCTTTGCTGTGTGTATATCTCATTCTCAAGGAAACCACATCTGGTTCGTTCACTCAGCCACTCTCCAAACTAAAGTGTCTCAGACAGTTAGGGATCTCATGCCTGTTACCTAGCAGGCCGCTGGCCAGTCCAGTCCCAAAGAGCACAGCCTTACTACCTGCCCTGCCTTGGTTCAGGCAACTGTGTCCAGGTTAGATGTGGTGCACAATTCAGGACACGGTGATTATCCATGAAGAACAACTTGGAATCCCTTTTCTCACAGAGTGCAGGGTGAATAACCTCTCCAGTACCCATTTCAGAGATTTCTCTCAAAGAAGAGAAAGCAAAATAATAACCTGCTTTTGGAATAAGATAATACGATAAATTCCATTGCCATTCTCAAATTCATTTATTATTTGGCCTCGGGTATTTTTTTTATTTTTTTTTTTGAATTTTTATTTATTTTGAGAGAGAGACAGAGTGTGAGCAGGGGAGGAGCTGAGGAGAGGGAGACACAGAATCTGAAGCAGGCTCCAGGCCCTGAGCTGTCAGCACAGAGCCTGATGCGGGGCTTGAACTCACGAACTGTGAGGTGATGACCTCAGCCGAAGTCGGACGCCTGACCAACTGAGCCGCCCAGGCGCCCCGAGCCTCACATATTTCTTGTACTTGATTGAAATGGACATTGAAATAAGAAGATGAAAGCACTTAAAGCTACTCTGTGATTTCTGACTTGAAGATTTTTCTCTTTTCTTTCAGCATACTCTAGAATAGTAGAATATTAAAGGTAATATTCATGTATAGTCAATGATTATGAATGCTTTCTAACCTCATGTTACAGCCGTTCAAGGTTTTCTGCATTTTTTTCTTTAACCGTGTTTAGAATGGTAGAATACTAAACGTGGTGTTTATGTGCAATCAGTGACTATGAATAAGTTTTCTCTTACTTTTTTTCCTATCTCTTGAAAAGAATTCAAAATACCAAGCAAAAACTAGGGAACAAAGATAAATAATGGAATGACTAATGGATGGAAAACGTCTGCAGTGCTGTTCACGGTGGCATATTTGTGTTGGCACCGATGACAGTTTTATAATAATGCTCTGCTCTGGTGAATATTAAATGAAGAACAAATGAAAAACATGTGTATTGAAAGTAATCATTTCTTTGCTTTAAATATCCAGTTTAAATCTCTCTTTTACATTAGGAGAGCAGAATTTATGCTGTAGCCAAATCAGGTATTCGAATGTCTGAGGCCTTCAATATGGAGAATGTTAATAAAAGTAAGTGATTTTGCATGTTGCAATGTGGATGAACCTTGAGGACATAATGCTAAAGGAAATAAGCGAGTCATGAAAAGATAAATACTGTGTGATTCCACTTCTATGAGATCTCTGAAGTGGTCAAATTCATAGAAACAGGAAGTGGAGGGGTGGTGACCCCAGGCTGGGTGGTTGTGGGTGGGGGGGAATAGTTGCTTAATTGGCATGGACTTTCAGATTTGCAAGATACAAAAGTTCTGGAGACTTGCTTCATAACAATGTGACTATAATTAACACTAACCGAACTATACACTTAAAAATAGTTAAAGTGGTCAATTTTATGTTGTGTTTTTTACTGCAATAAAACATGTTTAAACAAATAAGTGATTTTATATTGCCATTTCACTAACCAAGAATTGCCTAAATGTTTGAAGCCATTGGAGTAGATAGAATTATGTATTTCAGAAAATTATTTCTAAGGTTGCTGATTTACATTTTAAATTGCAATTTATTGTTACCCAATATAGCGGCACATATATGTTCAATTCTGATGCAGAAAGTACCTCTTTTTGTTTTTTATTTAAAAGAGGGTAAAGCAAACAAACTGTGAGTTTCAGCTGTTTAAAAATATCAGTCTCTATGTCCTTTTTTCCAGAGTTTAAAACTCACTCTCCCATTGCTTTCCTTTCCTTTCCTTTCCTTTCCTTTCCTTTCCTTTCCTTTCCTTTCCTTTCCTTTCCTTTCCCATCCCTTCCCATCCCTTCCCCTTTTCTTTCTTTCTTTCTTTCTTTCTTTCTTTCTTTCTTTCTTTCTTTCTTTCCTTTCTTCAAAAAATTTTTAAAGAAGCAATGTATTCCCAGTATGAAAAGTAAAACTGAACAACAGAAAACTGTATGGAATAAAAAGAGAAGTTTTCCTGTGGTTCTTTCCACTAGCTCCCTCCCTTTCCTACTACTGATGCCTATCTTAGAGGCAACCATTGATGTTCTATTTCTTCTCAGCAATGTTCTGTTCTTACCATTCAGGAAATTATATTCCTAAACTTTCAACATGAGGTTTACCTGATAAAAACTTAAGCATGATGATGTTTTAACACCATGTCAGTAACATGGCTATGAATAATTGGAGAATATCTTCATTGGGTACTGCTCACTGAATCAGCAGATGTTTGTGCTATTTCTGCCCAGCCTGACCTGCATAGAAATGCCTGCCGAAGAAATAAAAGCTATGATCCCTACTCTCAAAGAGCATGCAGTCTAGTTGGGGAAGTAACATACATGAGGAAATAATGAACCATGCAAGAGAGTATATCCTTACAACAGACTATGTGAGAACAGTCATGTGTGTTAATCCAGCTTCTCTTTAATTGGAACTTTTGCTAGCTCACATTCATAAGAAATAGACCTAAGTGCTAGAGAGAAGTTTCTTGTTTTTTGTTTTTTAAATCACTTTGTCTTATCTTTCAGATTCTGCCCCTCTGCTCTCCTATACCACATCAGGACTCTATACCTCCCTGATATACAAGAATATGACAACCCCAGTGTATACAACTTTGAAGGGGGTAAGTCATTATTGTTACTGCTAAACATGTGGTTCTCTTCATGGTGGATCGAGAAAACTGTTTATTTAAGCTCCAGATCCCATTCTTGACATTTTACACAGACTCTCCCTTTATAGGGAGTTTTAGACACTCACTCTAATATATCATAAAAAGAGAAGAAATGGAAAGATCCGGAGGAGATATTTATGCTTCTCAGAGTATTAGAGGTCTGGGCTCATTTTTGTTACACCCCGTGTGATTTTCCACCTCCTCCACGGTGGTTAATTGTTTAAAGGAAATACCACTATTAATGATGTAGGGAAAATTCCTAATTTGGCAAGATTTTTTTGTCACTGCCAGGGTTCCCTCCTCCTTGCTTGAAGTACCTAATTAAAATAAGTATTTTCAACTATTAACAGCCTATGTTTCCAGGAATCTTTTATATTTGACGAACGCCTTGCTAATTAGAATTTGGGATTTAACCACATGACTTTGATAATACTAAAAGATATTCTTGTATTCCCTTAAAAAATCTTATTTTGTGACTCCTGGTGAAACATTTTATATCTAAAAAGAGAGGGACACAGATAGGCCGCTGTGCTTTTCTTTAGAAGGCAACCCAAATAAGCAGCAGCCCGTTCCTGGATGACTCCTCTGGGTCAGAGGAAGAAGATAGTTCCAGATCCAGCTCCCGGACTTCGGAGTCAGACACGCGCAATCGAAGCGGGCCAGGCAGCCCCAGAGCAATGAAACGAGGTGAGGGAAAATCTCAGGCACACAAGACAACTCCAAATAAATCAGGGTATTTAATTCAGGATATTCTGGAATTTCATCCACCTAATAGGACTTTTTAAAAAAGCTGAAGTACTTGCTTGAAACCAAAGTGAAAAGAGAATTAGCCAAGACTGAGATGCTTATATTCTTGTCCTAGTTCTCTTCTTAATTTTTTTTTTATTCCATATAAGCCACATGATCTTTTTTTTTTTAACCTTATCCTATCTGTAAGAGAGAGATCACTTTATTATGGGAATAGAGTGAAATAATTGGCCAAAATGAGGTTTCTCTTTTATAGTTACTGTGTGGCATTTTGCATAATTTATGGGATAGACTTATTTCAGCTAAATTTGTTATGCTGCTAAATGGGAGAAAATACACCTAAAAATTTGGTGGTTAACCTGATATTAAGATGGAAACCAACAAAAACTTTACTTTAGGCATGTCTATGATTTTTAGTGGATTTTGAAGAAACTTTTGGCATAGGTAGAGGTTACAGAAAGAGATAATCACACTGAATGACACCTGAATTTTACAAAAGTAATGCGGCGTGCTCTGTTGGTTTTCAGATTATGTTCCACGGAACCCTTAGGTAATCCCCAGCCCCTCAACTTCAACTGGAACTGCTCAGCTTCCATAGGTTTTATTAAGCTTCGGGGCTGTCATTGGGGTCTTTACTCCTCCTATCTTAGCTCCCAGCAGCTGGTATTGGGTTACATCACACTTTCGCTCAAAACACTGCAAAGACCCATAATGGTTATAAGGTGTTACCCGACTCTTTTGTGCCTTTGATCTCATCTCCTTTCTCCTTCCTTACACCCTCTTGCTGTTCCTAGAACAGGCCAGGCATGCTTTTATTTCAGGACCTTCACACTGATTGTTTCCTTTACCTGCTTTTCTTCCCCCCAGATGTCTATAGGGCTGACTTGGGCGCATCCTACGGTGCTTTGCTCCAACGCTGCCTTCTCAGTGAGATCTACCCTGAGCACAGCATTCGAGTTGCAGTCCTTTGCTCTTCTCCATCTACTAACTCTTTCTATTCCCTCTAGTCTGCTCTATGTTTTATTTTTTCATAGCACTTACTGCCTGTTTTTTTTTTTTTTCTGTCTCTACCAACTAGACTCTATGTTCCATGAGGGCAGAGATTTTTCTGTTTTATTGTCTGCTCTCTCCCTAACACCTGGGGTAGTGCCTAGCACACTGGCCCTGGGGTCGGGCGCCCCAGGTTAGCACTCCAGCATTGCTCCTGCCCAGCTGTTTGACTTGGGATAAATGTTTTAGTTTAATCTCTGGACCTTAGTCTCCTTAGAGAATGAGGGCACCAATCAGGATGATCTCTGAGGTCCCTTTTAAGTCTAAGTTTCTGTTATTCTATGAAATATAAAGGTATTGCTACTATAACAACTATTACTTGTCTTTGTCAAATCGACAAGAAATTGATATAGTGACATTATCCTAACAAGTCCCTTAAATGTTAATAAACACGTTGAAAAATTGCTAGATGTTGCAATGAATAATGATACAAATCTTTGATTTTATTTATTATGTTCAAAATTTCCAATTGTATTGACCCTCCAGATGTGGCTTGCAACTTGCTAGTCATTTTCTGAAAAAGGCAAGTGAATTATTGTGACAATGTTCCCTTGAATTTTACTTTGTAGCTGCTGCCAAATGAAATAGTCTGTTTATATCTTTAAGTCTTATTGCTTCTTTTTTACAAAATATTTTTAAAATTTATAAGCTAATAGTATTGGACTTTCATGAAAAACACTACTGAAATTGTGAAGTTCTTTTTTTTTTTTTTTTTTTTTTACGTTTATTTATTTTTTTTTGGGACAGAGAGAGACAGAGCATGAACGGGGGAGGGGCAGAGAGAGAGGGAGACACAGAATCGGAAACAGGCTCCAGGCTCTGAGCCATCAGCCCAGAGCCCGACGCGGGGCTCGAACTCACAGAGCGCGAGATCGTGACCTGGCTGAAGTCGGACGCTTAACCGACTGCACCACCAAGGCGCCCCTGTGAAGTTCTTTTTAATGTGAATTACTTTAGAAGTGGTTGCTGGGTGGCTCAGTCAGTTAAGCGTCCGACTCTTGGTCTCGGCTCAAGTCATAATCTCACAATTTGTGGGTTTGAGCCCTGTGTCAGGCTCAGCACTGACAGCATGGAGCCTGCTTGGAATTCTGTCTCTCCCTCTGTCTCTGCCCCTCCCCCACTATTGCACATGCACACACCCTCTCTTTCTCTCTCAAAATAAACATTAAAAAGTAAAATAAATTAAAAGTGATTTCAACAACTAAGTGGTTTAAAATGTGATTGTACAACTCTTGATAAACTGAAATCAAACATTTGCTTGCCTTATATAAGTCAGTATGTAAATACACATGTTTTTAATCTTTAATAAAAGACATTAGTATCTTTGCGTGTATTTTATTATGTATATATATTGCACATAGTTTATGTATGTAAAATTAGCTGTGCTTGTGATCATACAAGAATATTATTTATATGCCTATGACTTCCTTGGAGGTTTGCATGATAATCCTTACCCTCTAGTTCTGTTTTTTGCTTTAAAAGTTCTTTATGGCCGAAGGTATGAGAATAAATATAGTCTAGGAGGGCTGATGATTTTGTGGAATACCTGTATTCCTTAGGAGAACTCACAGCTGGCATTTGGACCACCTGATTATTAAATATCGACCTAATTTATTTCTTTATTCATCTAGGTGTGTCTCTTTCTTCTGTGGCTTCTGAAAGTGACTATGCCATTCCCCCAGATGCTTACCCCACAGACACAGAATACTCACAGCCAGAGCAGAAGCTTCCTAAAACTTGCTCATCTTCCAGTGATAACGGGAAAAATGTAAACACTGATTCAAGTTTAAAAAAAAAAAAATCAATGAATCTTATTAGTTTGAGCCTCTAAAATGAAATTTAAATTTTTAAAATTTCTTTTTAATTAGGAACCCCTGGAAAAATCTGGCTATTTATTAAAAATGAGTGGTAAAGTCAAGACTTGGAAGAGGAGGTGGTTTGTTCTCAAAGGTGGTGAATTACTTTACTATAAATCTCCGGTGAGTGGAAAGCACTTACCCTTTAGAACTGAATTCCTCAAACTGTAAATCAAGCTCCTGATATTCTTTCCTGTAATGCAATTAATTATACAAAGCATTTCTTACTATTACTATTACAGGCAGTCCCTTTACGTTTCGTTTTCTTCCTTTCCTACAGAGTGACGTAATTAGAAAACCCCAGGGCCATATTGAACTTAGTGCAACCTGCAGTATTTTAAGAGGAGATAACAAACAAACAGTTCAGGTACTTTTTTTTTTTTCCTTTTTCTTTTTTGTATCATGTAAAATTCAATTCTTGGTTATCCAAGCTAATAGGAGATTGGATGATTCAATGTTTCTTTTTTTTTTTTTTAATTTTTTTTTTTTAATGTTTATTTATTTTTGAGACAGAGAGAGACAGAGCATGAACGGGGGAGGGTCAGAGAGAGAGGGAGACACAGAATCCAAAGCAGGCTCCAGGCTCTAGGCTCTGAGCTGTCAGCACAGAGCCCGACGCAGGGCTCAAACTCACGGACCGTGAGATCATGACCTGAGCCGAAGTCGGACGCCCAACCGACTGAGCCACCCAGGCGCCCCGATTTAATGTTTCTTTATTCACTTTGTGTTAAGTGTGATTCCTCAAAAATGTGTGAAACCCTAGGTCTTCTCAGTTCAAACTACATTATAAACTAGGTTTGTGTTAAGTAACTGTCCACTACCCTTCCTTTGCCCTTGTCCCTTACATTCTTCTTCCCCTATACTTCATCTTCCAGCTATTCTCAGCTCTTAACCTGTCCGGCTATTTTAGGGAAGGCTTATCTGAGAAATGAATTACCAATAAGATGTTATTAGTTTGATGTACTACTAAATTCAAGAGGGTTTGCATTTTGATAAAGAACCGGAAAATGCCATTTCTTCTATGAACTCCAGCTGTTATAACACCTAAGTGGGAAAGATACTGGTGAGAAGAAGGCTGTCCTACCTCCTACCAAATCACACCCTAGACATAGCTGCTGGCCATTCACCCACACATAAAACCAGTCTTGCTAGAAATCTGTTAAATTTAAAACACAGGCTGTTGAGATAGTTTGGCATATGTGATTTAAATTCAGACACTTTAGGGTGCCTGAGTGGCTCAGTCCGTTAAGTGTCCAACTTCAGCTCAGGTCATGATCTCCCAGTCTGTGAGTTTGAGCCCTGCATTGGGCTCGGTGCTGACAGCTTAGAGCCTGGAGCCTGCTTCGGATTCTGTGTCTCCCTCTCTGTCTGCCCCTCCCCTGCTTGTTCTCTCTCTCTCTCAAAAATGAATAAACATTAAAAGAAAATTAAATAAATAAATTCAGATACTTTATCTGAAATACCTTCAATAATTAATATTTTCTTGGGGCTCATGGGTGGTTCAATCAGTTAAGCATCCACCCTCTGATTTCAGTTCAGGTCATGATCTCATGGTTCGTGGGTTCAGGCCCTGTGTTGGGCTCTGTGCTGACAGTGCAAAGCCTGCTTGGGATTCTTTCTCTTCCTATCCCTTTCTGCCCGTTCCCAACTTTCTCTCTCTTAAAATAGATAAATTTAAAAATATTTTAAAAATAATAATTATTATTATTTTCTTATCTTGCTCCTTCAGAGGGTATAATGAACATTTATCAGAAAGGCTCATTGTCTATGTTTTCAGGAGATAATTAATACCTGAGAACTACCCAAAAAAGTAGAAGGGAGAAAAGTAGAAGGAAAGCTTTGTCTGGAAGCATGGCAGATAAGAAAAATCTACAAAGTTCTGAAATATTTGGAAATTTCAAAATGTGGTTCATTTGAGACTGAAAAATTGCTAATTCATAATATCCGATCACATGTTAGTTGTAAGAATTTCTCTTCTTTATAAGCAAGGACTTCTTATTTTATTTATAATTAATTTTTATTTCTATAACAAATAATTCCTCTTTATTTGCAAAAAATATTTTATTACGGTCTCCAGTCATGCTACTGCTCACTTCAACAGCTGGGAGACTGTAGCACATTTAAAGGAGAAAAAGAAAATGTAACAAATAAGCAAGATAAAAAATGATGACACAAAAGTTTAACACTCTGAAAAACTTTAAACTAAAGTGAAAACAATGATTTCAACACAAAGTTAATTATTGTAATTCTCACAATCTGGTTAAACCATTCTAAATTATCTGTGGAGTCATTTATTTAGCACCTAGGATTCAAGGTATGGCATGTTTGTTTCTATGTTAATTAATGTTGTTTTTAGGAGAGACAGGGAAATGCTAATAATCCTAAATCTTCAGAGTTTCCTTTCCTATCTCTTTCTCATCCCGTTCCAGCTGACCACTGAAAAACACACCTACTATCTGACTGCAGATTCTCCCAATATATTGGAAGAATGGATTAAAGTATTGCAGAATGTTCTCCGAGTACAAGCTGCCGACCCACATTTTCTGCAGCCTGAGGGCAAACCCACAGTGAAGGGATTGCTCACCAAGGTAGGAACTTTAGTACAGTGCAGTGTCCTGGGCATCTGGGGAGTCAGCCCCACTGATCGTAAGTGGGTGTCAGAGGGTATGTGTATTGAATATTTATATTATCTTGGGGTGGGAAGTGTCTTTTGCTTATGATGCCAAGTGTTCTAACCATCAAAAATTCCCTAAGCAGAATTTTGAAAAGACAGTTGAAAAGCTTGGGAAAGCATTTAAAATGTGTAAAAACCAAGCTTTTCTAATCAATAAGTAAAGGATAAATACCATCGTGGGGGGAAAGGAACGAAGGACACAATGGGAAAGAAGTAGAGCTGGTAGACGGAAAAAATACAAACGATATTTTAAAAACTCTGGGAGCGCCAGGGTGGCTTAGTTGGTCAAGCGTCTGACTCTTGGTTTTGGCTCAGGTCGTGATCTCACAATTTGTGAGTTTTAACCCCGTATCGGGCTCTGCGCGGACAGGGAGGAGCCTGCTTGGAATTCTCTCTCTCTCCCTCTTTCTCTTCCTGCTTGCGCACTCTCTCTCAAAATAAATAAATAAACTTAAAAAAAATCTGGTCAAAGGGTGGATATTTTTTAAAATTATGAAACATAGTATTGACACAAAATGAGTGAGCTTATTACTTTAGAAGGCAATTTGGAAAAAAAAAAAAAGGAATTTGGCAGTGTCTTGATCCAAGTGTTAATTCAGTGAATGCTTTTGAATGAACAAATGAATGAATATTAAATGTTTAAAAACATTTATACAGACCTTTTCATTCAGCAATCTCAGTCCAAGAAATTTATACTTAGGAAATGGTTTTAATTTGCCAAATATTTAAGTATAAGAATGTCCATCACAGCATGGTTTGTTTTTTTCCTATTTTTAAAAAATGAGATATAACTAGCATACACTAAAATGCAGATCTTAAATGTAGAGTTTGATGAGTTTTGACAAATATTTACAGTCACTCTGTCAAGATACAGAATGTTTCCATTGCCCCAGAAAGATTACATGCATGGCATGGTTTATAACAAAAACAAATTGGGATCAACTTAAATGTAGAGTAGGGATAGTTTAAATAAGTACATATAATCAGATAATGCTCTACTATGCAGCCATTTTATTTATTTTTTATTTTTTAAAGTTTATTTATTTTGAGAGAAAGAAAGCACATATGAGTGAGGGAGGGCAGAGAGAGAGAGAATCCCAAGCAGGCCTTGTGCTGTCAGCTCAGAGCCCACTGCAGGGCTCGAACTCATGAACCATGAGATCATGACCTGAGCAGAAATCAAGAGTCAGGCACTTAACCAACTGAGCCACCCAGGCACTCCTACTATGCAGCCATTTTAAATATTGTAAAAGAATATTTAGTGCTATAGGAATATGTTATGACACACTGTTAGGTGATAAAATAAATAGAATGCAGTATTATATTATTATCCCACTTTATTATATGCATCTATAGAAAAAGGTCTGAATATGAAATATACCAAGACATATTGGTTAGTGCTATGTGATTTTATTCTTGCTTAATTCTGTTTTCTAAGTTTTTTTAGAAAGAGTAAGAATCCTTGGGGCGCCTGGGTGGCTTGGTCGGTTAAGCATTCGACTTCGGGACTTCGGCTCAGGTCATGATCTCACCGTCCGTGAGTTCGAGCCCCGCATCAGGCTCTGTGCTGACCGCTCAGAGCCTGCAGCCTGTTTCAGATTCTGTGTCTCCCTCTGTCTCTGCTCCTCCCCTGTTCATGCTCTGTCTCTCTCTGTCTCAAAAATAAATAAACTTTGGAAAAAAAAAATTTAAAAAAAAAAAAGAAAGAAAGAGTAAGAATCCTAAGATAAATATTATTTTTAAACTTAAAAATTGGTCACTCTTAGAAAAATATAATAAAATATTTACACATAAATTATTACACACAAAAATAACCTCTGAGTAACCACTCATCCTTCATGTGCTTTGTTTACATAAGTTAAAAATTTAGATTTAGAAGAGTTATGTCACCATAGCTAGCATTAATGTGGGTGCTATTCAGTAATATTTACAAAGATTGACCAGCTACACCAAAAGTAGGAGAAAAAATTCACCGAGTTGTGCTCTGTTTTTTCCAAAATGTTACAGTACCATGAAAATATTTTTTCAGTTACTGATGACTTAGAAACTTCTTAGTATTATGCAAATATATACTTTCCAGTGAACACAGTGATGCTTTAAATCATATTCTTACTATAATTCATAATAACTAGTTGTCTTCCTGTTTCAAGGACCATGTGTATCAAACCCTTAGACTTTAATATGATCCTGTGGCTAAGGGTTGGTTACTTGTTCCACCGTGTGTTTGTTTGATTGTTTTTACTTTATCCACATGGCATTGTCAGTTTCTGCATATTACATTTCTGCTATTCCCTGCCTCCCATCTCATACTTGCGTTTTAAATGAGTATAAGTAGATGTGATTATCAGATGACTTAACCATTTGGGTTTATAGACAGGATGCTTATTAGGTTTCCTTCCTACCATTTTCATGTCCACCCCCATATTGTCGCCCTCAGAGCCTTATAAGAGAAACTCTTGCCTCAGTTATTCTGAGTGACTTGTTCTGAGCTCACACTCAGGCTACAATTTAAGCTACTGCAGAACAGCACTTGAATACTTTGCAGGGGAGGACGTTTTCTCAGGCTGTCACGTTGTTATTAAGTACAGAAATATGTAGGTAGATATTAAGAACTTGACTAATTTGATTCTGGATATTCACTCTTGCAACTTTTAATATTTAGGAAGAACATTTTCTCTATAAAAAGTCATTTATTTAAAAAAACAAAAATTATTGAGTAGTTACCACATGCCAGCCAATGGGCTGGAGGATATCAACATGAATAGGCCATTGGCCCCTCCCCACCCCCCATTCCTCAAAGAGGAGCATAATCTATTGGGAAAGAAAGGGACTTAGCATATTATAATATGTACCAAGTGCAATTATGAGAGGCATGGTAAGGTCACAGAGAAATCTAATTTAGGCTGTGGGATCAGGAACAACTTCTCAGAGAAGATTTATTTGTGGTGAGTCTTCAGGGAAGAGAAGGAATCATTACACCAAATGGAAATGGGCAGGGAAGGTATCCCAGGCTAGGAGACAGTGGGAACAAAGACAGTATCTCAAAGCGGTGCCATATACGCTGGAAACATGTCCTTTGGAGAACAAGGTGGAGGGGCCTGGTCATGGAGGGATTTTTGTCTTGTTAAAGACTTTATTCTTCACCCTGAATGTGATGTGGAACCCTTCAGGTTTGTAACAGAGGCAGGGGCATGTTCATGTTGCTAATAGATCACTCTGCTGAGAGGAAGGTGGATTTGCAGGGGGCAAGGTGGAAAGAAGTTCTAAAAACAGTTAGCAGAAGTTGTTCTTGTGAAGGGGATGAGATGCTGAGCTGGTCATAGGGAAAGAGAGGAGAAGGTGAATTTAAATAATGAGAGGAGGTAAAGTCTTCAGTTAGATTGGTTGAATTCAGGGTTAGGAAGTGCAAATGGTTGGCTGGGTGAAAGATGGTGCCACATAAGACAGCTCAGAGAGGAGGAACAGTTTTAGGATAATTCAAAGGTTATTTTGGACCATGCCAATTTTTAGAGCTTTGAGGACACCTGAGTTAAGAATTAAGAAGTCCGTCAAGCAGTGCCAATGAGTCTACATCACAGGAGGAGGCTGGGTTGGAGAGAAGAATTTGGGGAATTCTCAGCATGAATGTCGTGGTTGAATTCATGACGATGACAGAAGTCTCCCAGGGACACGTGTGTGGTGGAAGAGTGGGGGCCTCCTGCTGGAACACTGGGTTTTACAAAAGCTGAGAGCATACAAAGGAGATATGCAAAGAGACCCTGGAAAGTAGGTAATGGGATCATGGAAGTGGAGTGCGTGACCGGGTGGGAGGGGTCTGCAGGCAGTGGAGTGCTCGCAAGCAAGGCACATTGCAGTGTGTTGAAGGACAAAGGGTAGATGAGTAAGTGCAGTATTTGAGTTCAGAGTACTGTCCACCTGGTCCAGTACATTAGAGGGAATGAAGCTGAAGGGAACATGGTGTCAGGAGAGGCATTTTTAGGACAGGAAAGGCATACCTTGAGTTTGCAAACTGAGAGGAAGAAGCCAGGATGAGGAGAAGTGGGAAATGAAGCTCAAAAGAAGTAGGTGGGCGAGCATGGTTGGTCGGCATGGTAGGTGGGCATGGTGGAAGGACATGGTGGAAGGACATGGTGGGCAAGCATTGTGGGTGATCATGGTGGGCATGCATGGTAGGCAGGCATGGTGGAAGGACATGGTGGGCGGGCATGGTGGAAGGGCATGGCAGAAGGACATGGTGGAAGACCATAGTGGGCAAGTGTGGTGGTAGGCAAAGTGGGGAGGCATGGTGAGTGGGCATGGTGGGTAGGGTGGAAGGGCTGGACTGGCAGAAAGGCGAGGAAGGATGAATATCTAAGTTTGTCGGGGATTGAATGAGATCACGCCTGATATCATCAATTTTCTTGATGAAGATTACTCCATAAGACAAAATTATGTAGTGAGAATGAGGGAAAGGATTGAGAATAATCAGGGACATAGGGATATACTCAAGGGCAAATAGAAAGATTGCTAAGTGTTACTAGGACCCACCTGACTTTAGTGATTGGAACTTGTTATTTTTCTCTTACATCTTCAGATGCCCAGAAATAGGAGCAGAGAATTCACATTGTAGCAATGTGAGGATAGTCATTTTTTTCTAATATTTTATTGTGTAAATTTTCAATTATGCAGAAAAGTTGGAAGACAGTTTTATAGTGAACACCCATATTCCCACCACCTAGATTCTGTAATTAACTTTACTTGCTTTATACATGCCTATCAAGGTGATGATTTGAAATTAATGTTTCATTCTGGGCATTTTCAAATGTGTGGAAGTAGAAGGAATAATAACACGAACCTCATATATTTATTACCCAATTTTAAGTTGTTAACTATGGCTAATGTTATGGCAGAAAGCCCCCCATAACCTTCCCTCTCTCTTCCCACACTCTTCACTGGATTACCTAAAAGCAAATGGAGATGAAATTGTATTGAGTGTATATGTTCGAAGCAGAGAATGCGACACAATCCCAGCCCTTGGAGCAAGAGGTGTTTTGTGACCAAACCAGGACCCAAGATTGGGAGGAAGGGAAGAGAGGCCAGGAGAGAACTGATAAACTGGAATAAAATGGAAGAATCAGGGGACTTACTGTTTGGAAAGAGGTCAAAGAACAGGAGTGGTGTGAATAAGGAGAGAAGGAAGGAGGGGAAGAAGGTTGAAATCAGAGAATAAAATGTCAGTTTCAAAAGTGGAGCAGTTTCCAGTGAAGAAAAAAAGTCGAGGGTGCGGTGGAGGGGATGGAGGGACAAAAATGGAGGGACACCAAAAGTTAGTGGAAATGAAGAGAGCATGAAACTGTGAGTTAAGGATGTAGAGAGGCAGTGAGGGAAAGAGGCTAGGGCAAGAGCATGGGCGCAAGTCCTGGCTTCGCCACTTGCCCTTGTGTGACCTTGAATAGGTTGCTTGCAGGCTCTTTGCCTTACTGTCTTCATCTGTAAAGCGGAAGGATAATCATAGTGACAACCTCACAGGGTGTTGGGAAGATTGAAATTTGTTTTAATTTTTTAATGTTTATTTTTAAGAGAGAGAGAGAGTGTGTGTGTGTGTGTGTGTATGCGCGCGCGGGGGAGGGACAGAGAGAGGGAGACACAGAATCTGAAGCAGGTTCCAGGCTCTGAGCTGTCAGCACAGAGCCTGACATGGGACTCGAACCCACGAGCTGCAAGATCATGACCTGAGCTGAAGTCGGATGCTTAACCAATTGAACCACCGAGGTGCCCTGAGGATGAAATGAATTATTTAAGCTTATAAAGTGCTTTAGAACAGTGTCTGGCACATCATAAACACTCCCAAAATGCGAGGCATTATTATCACAAGACTTTCACCTCAATTTGGAAGTCAGCAACACTGGTGACAGGATTTATGGTGGAGAATGCTGGAGGCATGAATGTTTAGGAGAGGAGAGACGATTGTGGCATTTTATATTTTGTGTGATGACAGAGGCTAATCAGGGTATGATATACCGTGTCTTTAAAGTTTCAGACAGAACTGATAGGAAGTCCCTTTGTTATAGATTCAAGGTAAAAAAATGACTCAGTTACTTTGTTTGCCGAAGCCCTAGGGTTGGAGGTTGCCTTTAAATTTTTATGAGGATTCTTCTATCATAATTTGCTTTACTATGAGTTTTTCAGAATAAGTTAGAGTTTTAAGAAATTCTAATACAATCAGACGTACACATAAAGATAGACTGTGTTTTTAAAACACAGTTTTTACAGTGAATTGGCAATGGCCTTTGTTAACTTGTAGTTCTTCAAAGGTACACGTTGTGCTACTCTAAAGATAAATCATTTCAAAAGTATGCTCTCTACAGCCAGATGCATTGTACTCCAGTTTTGATGAGAGGCCCTTCTGGGTTTTGTTTAAAAGAAGAAGAAAGAAAGAAAGAAAGAAAGAAAGAAAGAAAGAAAGAAAGAAAGAAAGAAAGAACCAACTGGGTGATACAAACTGTTTAAAACTTACAGGATATTTATCTGTAAATATCTGTTTCTAACTTTAATTAAACTGAAATATGTCTTGCCAAATGAAACCTTTTTTGTTTTTGCTC
Source organism: Lynx canadensis (assembly GCF_007474595.2). Classification (NCBI taxonomy): domain Eukaryota; kingdom Metazoa; phylum Chordata; class Mammalia; order Carnivora; family Felidae; genus Lynx; species Lynx canadensis. The sequence goes on from NC_044305.1 coordinate 62,994,071, forward strand.
GAGCGAATTCTAAATCCATCAAACTGTTGGATGGTGGTGTTTGCTTAAGACCACAGCCCAAAGTCTGGCTATGTGTGTGGGTTTAAATAACATGTGGTTTTACTGCGCCTTATTCATAGTGAGGAAGGAAGCATTTATTGAGTAACTACTATTATCCTTTATTTACTTTTCTCCCTTGGTCATCACATCAGCCCAATAAGGTATACAATACTCCCACATTATGGACCAGAAGGCTGAAAGGTTTAGTCAGTTGCCTGAGGACATGCATCTAGCATGATGCAGAACTGCAGTTGAAGCTTTGGTCCATTTGACCTCAAAAAACAGGCCTTTTCTACTCGGGTGACTTGCCTCCTGTAAACTCTATTATGGAAGTTGTTTCTTTTCTTCTCAGTGTATTCCTGTCAGAACAGTCCATTTCAGTGTAAGTCATTACAAGGGCCCTGTAAGACATGCATGCCTCCCACCCCCACCCTTCATGTCCCTTCCACGGCGACCTCTCGCCTCACTTGCTCAGTCTCAGACACACCATCTCCCGGCCATACCATATCCCTTTGTCCAGTGTTCTTCCCTCAGATGACTGTATGGCTCATCCACCTCCTTCAGAGCCTTGACTCAATGTCAGCAAGGCCTTCCTGAGTCCCTTAGCTTAAATTATAAAATGCACAGACCCTAGAGCAATCTCTAACTATTCAAAGTCAAGAGGTAGAATCAAATTCTGTCCCACTCACTTGACATATTTCCTGACACATAGGCAGTACTCAGTATATAATTATAGATTTTAATATTTAGCATGAATCCTTCTGGAGAAGGCATCAGATGTTTTGAAGAGTGAATCTTTAATATTTGGGAAAGCACTAGAATTTTTTTAGGTTTTAATCTTCTCATTTCTAACATTATTAGGGGGTTAACCCAGAGAGCCACAAGATTACTGAAAATCTGTAAAACACCGAAATTATGACATAAACTTACTTGTGAAATGGGCATCTTGTTTTGTTCGTCTTTGACTTCTTAGCCCTAGAGGCATCGTACTTGACATAGAGCAAAAATTTGTTAAGTGTTGAATGGTGAGCACTAAAGCCAAACAGGTAAATCTTAAACTGCATTTGGACAGGGTCGCCTGGGTGGCGCAGTCGGTTAAGCGTCCGACTTCAGCCAGGTCACGATCTCGCGGTCCGTGAGTTCGAGCCCCGCGTCGGGCTCTGGGCTGATGGCTCAGAGCCTGGAGCCTGTTTCCGATTCTGTGTCTCCCTCTCTCTCTGCCCCTCCCCCGTTCATGCTCTGTCTCTCTCTGTCCCAAAAATAAATAAACGTTGAAAAAAAAAATAAAAAAAAAAAACTGCATTTGGACAATCTAGTTGGAATATCTATACCTTGAGCGAACTGGATACGAGTACAGTTTCAGGTGGAGTGTATATGCTACACTTCACGGTGTCAGAGTTCTGAGCTACATTTGTAATTCTTTGAAATATGATTTCAGGTAAAGCATGGCTACTCCAAGAGAGTCTGGTGTACGCTTATAGGAAAAACATTGTATTATTTTCGTAGTCAAGAAGATAAGGTATGTATGTCTTTTTAATAAGCTGATTAGAGGCATTTCTTTGTTGTGGCTTAAATTTTCTCTTTCACTCTTCCGTTGCTAACAAAAACTTCAGAGTGTTTGATAAGGTTGAAATCTTGCAAAAATTTATTACTGGGGTAACCACACACCCACAAGGGTCTTGACTCTTAATTATAACTCTTGGCAACTTTTAATTAATGTATCTTTGTCTTAGAAGAGAAAAATCTTCCCATTCTAAGCTGTCAATTTCTTATATTTGCCCAGGTTCTGAATGAGGGGAACAGCAAGATAGGAAAGAAAATCTGGGGAGGGAAAAGATTCCAGTCCTGTCCCAGGCTCTCAAATCCCTAGATACCACTTATCTATCCATCCTCTACCTGTTTATATCCTTGTATTCATTTTTAAACTCATCTCATCCCCAAAAGAACTTGAGTTATCTCCAGTCATGAGTACACTTTCAGAGTACAAAGATGGGAGGGGTGCCTGGGTGGCTCAGTTAGTTAAGCATCCAACTCTTGGTTTCAGTTCAGGTCATGATCTCATGGTTCATGGGATCAAGGCCCACATCAGACTCTTTGCTCACAGCGTGGAGCCTGCTTGGGATTCTCTTTCTCTCTCTCTCTCTCTCTCTCTCTTTCCCCCGTCCCTCCCTTGCTCTCTCTCTCTCTCTCTCTCTCTCTCTCTCAAAAATACATAAATAAAAAAAAGAAAAAGATGGGATAGCTTTCACAGGTGAAGTGTATGCCTGGCTATCATTGTGGGTACTCCTCATCACCTTTGGATTACTGAAACTAAAAATTGGATCAACATGTGCCGAAAGTACTTGCATAAAATACTGATGCGAGCCCCACAGAATGGCAGCCTGTGACTAATTTCTACATCAATGAGACCAGGCTTCTTGATCCAGTGACCACGTCACGTAGGTCAGTTAGTTACTTCTCTGCTGCATTTTCAGACTGCACTCTCAGTTCCAACCAGCTATATTTAAAATGCATGCCTTTGTTCTCGGTGTTGCTCATGGGATGGGAATTAACAGAGCTATTAAAAATTATACCTCCGAAGTAATGTAGGGAATGCTTCCATAAGAATGTAAAATAAGCACAATATAAAATTCTACATTCAGTATAATCCTGACCCAAAGCACAGAGGCAGTTCGTCCTCAACAGTTTAGGAGAAAGCTCTATGACTCTCACATCAGCCCACACATCTGACTGCAAGTGTCTCAAAAGAGTAACAACTTCTCCTTCCCCTTACACTCCACACCTCATGTAGATTATCTCAGAGGCAGGCTCTAGCTGAGAACCCTGGAGGGAAGGGGATTCCAACAGATGTAGTTCCCAACTTCTCTTCTGCAGTTACAGGGAGATTTTAGGAGTGGATGGTTGGGATGCTGAGTTTATAATTCTCAGGCCGGCACATCTATGTAAAAATATGCATAGCAGAAGATGGGAACGAACTGTCCCAAAATATTGAGTAATTATCTGTGATGGTAGAATTTATGGATGATTTTTTACATTCTCTTTTCCTATACCTTTCTATACTTCCTATAATAAGCATTTGTTTTAAACATAGAAATTTATTTAAATTTTGCTAAAAGAGAACTTATTCTCACTAATAATTAGTAATAATGTAATAAAAGTGGATAAGGTTGGTCACAGAAGAAACGAGTCAGAAGAAGTAGATGGATGAGTAGAATTCCATTGTAATCACTAGAAAAGTATTGAGAATGCTTGTGAATCCATATAGACCTACTTCTTTTTGTGCGAGAGATGTTTCAGAAACAATTTGTTTTTAATCTGGATTAGCGTCTTCTTTTATTCAGTCAAAATAGTTAAAAGCACTAGGTCTGTTTACTGTTTATGGAGGCTTGGTGAATCCTTTGGTTAAAGTGAATAATGGTCTTTAAATATTCGGATGGATGAAACCTCGATTTTCATAGGGATATATCTAAAGCACACAATTAGGGTAGGATTGTCATATATTATCACAGTAGAATTAGTTTTCTTTTTCCCATTTTTAAAAGCTTGCTACTTATTACAAATCTTCTGCTATAAATGTATAATAAATATATTTAATAAATAAAATTGTATTTATTCAGTAAATTAAAAATAGTATTTATTATTTATTTATTTATTTATTTGGCTTTTCTTTTACTGCTGTCTTTTTCTGAAAGTGTAGGTAAGTTAATTTTGCGTTTTTTCTTCAAAAGCAAATTTTCTTCGTTCAGTGCCCAGAGTGCTTTGCACAGAGTGACTACTGAGAAAATACTTATTAATTTAATGAGAAGTCATGGCTTTCATGAAAGAGAACAAGTTTAATTAAATGAATTAAATCATTTTTTACTATTAATCAGCTATTAGGCAGATAATATTTCAGTTAAGATAAGATATACAGGTAAGACCTCACTGAGAAGCTAATGTTTTAATTAGGCTCTGAAGGAAGTAAAAGAGTAGCCATGTGGATATTTCAGGCAATAACATGCTAGGCAGAGGGAATAGCAAGTGTAAAGGCCCTGAGGCGGGAGCATGCGTCATGTATTTGAGGAGTAGTGAGACGGTCAGTGTTGATGTCAAGGTTTGGGACCTAAATTGCTGGAAAGATAATGTTGCCAACAACTTAGAGGAGACTGAGCAGAGTAAGTTGTTTGAGATGCTGTTAGACAGCTAAGTAGAGATAGTGAGTCTGTAGTTATAAACATGTGGACAGCTAATTATGCTGCCACGAAAACCATGAGCTTGGATGAGACCACCTGGAAAGTGAGTGCAGGTGGGAAGAGAGCCCCACACTGAGCCCTGGGCCTGAGCATGAAAATGGATATTGGTAAATATCCCTAGGTTAGAACAAACATTTTCAGACTGCAATTGCAAACCTGATAAAATATTTTAGAAGCTGTAAATCTGAAGCAGACCTTTTGTTTTCCTGGAATAAATTGTACTTAATTAAAACAAAAGTTTTAAAACAAATGTGCTAAATATTCAACACAGCAGATAGGATGGCTTTTGTCAATAAAAGTAGGTAAAAATTTAATGTAAATCAGTTTTAGGAAGTTTTTCTTACTCTTAAAGTAAAATGGAAGAAATCATGGCGTTGCTTCGTGATAGATTCCATATGTTAATAAATATCCTTGAAACACATTGGGTTTAAGATGGTAATTAATCACACTTCTTCATATCAGCTGCCTAACCTTGTCACTTTTTCTATGAATAGCATTGAGACTTGGTCTACGCTTGTCCTTTTGATCCAATACCTTAATCATCACATCAGTTCTGTGGGGGGAAAGTCAAATGAATAGTTTGACTGAGTTACATAATTGTTTGAGTAGGTAATGGGTCATTTCAGTGTAATGAATAATCCAAACCACCGTACAGAACTAGCTTCTTGTCTGCTATTCAAACTGTTCTTTTATATTATAATTGGGTATTTTACTTGTGACCACTACTGTTGTAACAATGTGGATAACCCAATTGTCTTTGGGCATTCATTGAAAAAAAAAAAAGTATGCTTTATATAGGTAAGAATGAAAAGGACTATGAAAAATTTTAGTAGGAAAAGATCTAGAAAGTACCTTCCTCAAAATTACTAACATTTACTTTAGTTTCCTTTAGGTCAGATCAAACTCTGGGAAGCTAAAGTTGAAGAGGTTGACAGATCCTGTGATTCAGATGAAGATTATGAAGCCAGTGGGCGAAGTCTATTATCCACACATTACACCATCGTGATCCATCCCAAAGACCAAGGTCCGACTTACCTCCTAATTGGATCCAAGCATGAAAAGGTACCTAGGGACTTACTGGTTGAATTTGAATGAAGTACACTGACGTCATTAAGATCTGGTAATGATTTTCAAATCAATTTTATGGACACAAAGAAGAGACCTTGTCAGACTTTCAGCCCTATTTGCAGAGCTTCTTCATGTCCCTGGAAATGAGCCTTGTTCAAATGTGTCATTTCTCTATCCTCTCATTAAAAGTAATCTCAATCAGGCTCTGTGCTGACAGCTTGGAGTCTGGAGCCTGCTTCAGGTTCTGTGTCTCCCTCTCAATCTGCCCCTCCCCTGCTCATGCTCTGTCTGTCTCTCTCTCAGAAATAAATAAACATTAAAAAAAAAGTAAAAATAAAGTAATCTCAAGTCTGAAATTAGTACGTTTGCTTTAGTTAGATCAAAATGTGGATGTCTCAGACTGGGTATTTCAGGGTGACTCTAAAACCTCTCCCTTATATTTTTGACTCATTTTCAACAAAATTTTGGTTTAGATACAATTAAAAATGAATTATTGTATGTATTATGTGTATATGTAATAAGTAAACAGTATAAAAGTTAATATAACATAAAACAAGGGACACCTTGATGGCTCACTAGGTTGAGCGTCTGACTCTTGGTTTCGGCTCAGGTCATGATCCCAGGGTCGTGGGATAGAGCCTCGTGTCTGGCTCTTTGCTAAGCATGCAGCCTGCTTGAGAGTCTCTCTCTCTCACTCTCTCTCTCTCTCTCTCTCTCTCTCCCTCTGCTCCCTCCCCTGTTCATATAGTTAATGTTAATATAAGCATTAATATATAAAAGAGTTAATATGATAGTAAAATATTAATATATTATATTAACATAATATAAAATTAAAATATAAAAATTAAAAGATAAAAGAGGCATCACAGATTAGTGGGGAGGTAATGGATCATTCAGTACATAATATGGTATGCTCATTATATATTGAGGAGATTGGCTCTTTAGAAAAACATGAGTTTAGTTTTTCATCTCATACATATAGCAAGATAGTTTCCAAATGAATTTAAAGAGATAAATGAAATTATTACTATTTTTTTTAATTTTTTTTAATGTTTATTTTTGAGTGAGAGAGAGAGAGAGCATGAGAGGCGGAGGAGCAGAGAGAGAAGGAGACACAGAATCCGAAGCAGGCTCCAGGCTCTGAGCTGTCAGCACAGAGCCCGACGCGGGGCCCGAACCCACAAACTGCAAGATCATGACCTGAGCCGAAGTCAGAGGCTTAACTGACTGAGCCACCCAGGCGCCCCTGAAATTATTTTTTTAAAGGGCCTTTATCTGATATCTGAATAGAAAGTACTTTCTGAAAAAAAACAACGTAAGAAATCACAATAGAAATAGTCAATAGATTTGACTACAAAAAATTGAAATACTTGTCTATATCAAATAAAATTACAAACATAACCAAAAGGATAATACAAAAAAAAACTTTCCATGGATGGCTACAATATCTTTAACATATAAACAGCTTTTATAAATTACTCCTTTTTTTGTTTACTTTTTTTTTTTACAATTATTTGTTTTTGAGAGACAGAGAGAGACAGAGCACAAGTCAGGGAGGGGCAGAGAGAGAAGGAGACACAGAATCCGAAGCAGGCTCCAGGCTCCCAGCTGTCAGCACAGAGCCCAACACGGGGCTCAAAGTCACAAACCACAAGATCATGACCTGAGCCAAAGTCGGACGCCCAACCGACTGAGCCACCCAGGCACCCCTCTTAATGGACATTTAGGTTGCTTCCATGTCTTGGCTATTGTGAGTAATACCACAAAAAAACATGTGAGTACAGATACCTCTTTGTGCTCCTGATTTCAATTTGTTTGGATATGTACCCAGAAGCAGAAATGCTGGATCATATGGTAATTCTATTTTCAGTTTTATTTTTTACTATTTTCCCTAGTGGCTGTACCAATTTACATTCCCACTAGAAGTGGATAAATGTTTTCTCCACATCCTCACCAGCATTTGTTATCTTTTTTTAAAGTTATTTTTATAAAAGCCATTCTGATGAGTGCAGGGTGATATCTTATTATGGTTTGATTTGTATTTCCTCAATGATTAGTGATGTTGAACATTTTTTCGTGTTATCTGTTGGCCATTTGTATGTCTTCTTTGGAGAAATGTCTATTCAGTTCCTTTGCCCATTTTTTAATTGGGTTTTTTTCTTACTATTGAGTTATAGGATTTCCTTATATATTTTAGATATTAACCTTTTATCAGATAAATGGTTTGCAAATAATTTTCTCCCATTTCATAGGTTGTCTTTTCATTTTATTGATTGTGTCCTTTACTGTGAAGAAGCTTTTTAGTGTAGTATAATCATACTTGTCTATTTTTGCTTTTGTTGCCTGTACCATAGATACCATATCTAAGCAATCATCACCAAGGCCAGTGCCCAGAAACTTTGTCCGTATGTTTTCTTCTAGGACTTTTGTGTTTTTGGGTCTTATGTTTAAGTCTTTATTCCATGTTGAGTTGAGTTTTGTGTTTTGTGTAGGATAAGGGACCAATTTCGCTCTGTTGCAGGTGGATATCCAGTTTTTCCAACACCATTTATTGAAGAGACTGTCCTTTCCCCCATTGTGTGTTCTTGGCACTCTTGCCCGAGGTCAGTTGACCATATATGCTTGGGTTTATTTCCAGACTCTCTGTTCTGTTCCATTGGCCTATATGTGTATTTTTATGCCAGTTCCATTCTGTTTTGATCACTGTAGCTTTGTAATAATTTTGAATCAGGAAGTGTGATACCTCCAGCTTTGTTCTTCTTACTCAAAATTGCTTTGGCTATTCAGGGTCTTTTGTGGCTCCTTAGGACTGGTTTTTCTATTTCTGTAAAAAATTCCATTGGGGTTTTCATAGGAATTATACTGAATCTGGAGGTTAGGTAGTATGGACATGTTAAAAATATTAATTCTTCCAGTCCATGAATACTGGATGTCTTTCCATTTATTTGTGTCTGCTTTAATTTCTTTCATCAATGTTTTATAGTTTTTGGTGTACAAGTCTTTCACCTAGTTGGTTAAGTTTATTCCTAACTATTTTATTCTTTTTGATGCCATTGCGAATGAGATTTTTCCATGATTGTTAGTGTATAGAAGTGCAACTGACTTATGTGTGTTGATTTTGTATCCTGCAACTTTCCTGAATTCATTCATTAGTTCTAACAATGTTTTTGTGGACTCTTTAGGGTTTTCTATGTGTCAGATCATATCATCTATAAACAGATAATTTTACTTCTTCCTTCCCAATTTGGATGCCTTTTATTTCTTTTTCTTGCCCTATTGCTCTGGCTGGGACTTCCAGTGCTATATTGAATAAAAGTAGCAAGAGTGGGCATCCTTGCTTTGTTCCAGATCTTAGAGGAAAAGCTTTCAGTTTTTCACCATTGAGTGTGATATTAGATGTGGGTTTTTCTTGTGTGGCCTTTATTGTGTTGAGGTAAGTTCCTTCTGGATATTATTTTCTTCTTTAAATTTTCTGGATTTCCCAAGTATTTTTTATGTGTTATTCATATGTATTGAGAGTCAGATTTTAAATTTGATAGACTTTTTTGTGTTTCTTAAAAGAATATGAACTGGTTGTATTTTTTCTAGTCTCTTAGCATCATATTAACTTACTTAATTTTATCATGCTTCTTGTAAGAAACATCTATAGAAAATAATAAAGTTTTAAACAATGGAAAAATGTCCTATGTACATAATTCAAGAGAGCCTGCTTCAGAACTGTTCGACTAAGTGGCTTTTGGCTATTATTTAAAAATAAAAAAATTATTCAGTGTCAAAGTTTTCTACTGTTTATGCAAGTTGTTTTTTTTCTTTAGGTCATCAAAAATTATATCTTAGTTAACATCTCTATTAATGTGTTTTGATTTTAAGGACACTTGGCTTTATCATTTGACTGTTGCGGCAGGAAGTAACAATGTAAATGTTGGATCTGAATTTGAACAGCTGGTTTGCAAACTGCTCAATATCGAAGGAGAACCTTGTAAGTTCACGACATATAAGGCTCTATAATTTATGAAATGGACTCCTTAGCCTAATGGAGTTTTCACTTTGTGAGTTCCTGTTTCCCTGCAATCTATCCATCTTTTCATTGGCTTTGTTTGTCCTGGGCCAAGATTCTCACTGTGGTTCTTAGGCTCCAGGGACACCATCATTCCCCAATATGCCATGTCCTATAACCTTTCTACCTTTGCTCACGTTATTCCTTCTGCCTGAAACTCTCCCCTTCCTTCACATTTCTCACTAACCTGATAAAATCCTACCTACCTTAGGAATTCCCCTTGTCAATAAGCCCACTCCACATCAGCATCTGGCTCATAAAAGGTACTGAATAAATGTTAAAATTATGTCCCAATGCACTTTGCATTTAACTCTTTTATAGCATTTGTTGCTTTGCATTGAGATTAATTTTTTATGGCTCAGGTGTCCTCATTGAGAGTCTAGATTCGATGCTGTGCTTTATGTAATACAGAGATCATATTTACTTGCAGTATCTAGTATAGGAATTTAATAAATTTTGGTTTTAGGAATGTCTTTAAGTTTCTCTTTATCTTTCTGTCTCCTTCTACTCTGGCTTCTCCTCTCTGTTTCTCTCCAGCTCCTTCTCAGAATCATTTCCCTACCTAGGTCACTGATCTTCAGCAGATTTCAGCTATGTCATAGTGCCCTGGTAGACTTGTTTCACATAGAATGTTAAGACCAAATTCTTCTAGATTTACTTTATTCACAGAAACATGAAAATCCCAATGACCTGGAAACTAAAATAAAATAATGTTACCAAAGGTTTTTCACGAACTGTAAGACTTAAAGCTGTGAGCCAGGCCTGAATAAGCTAATTTCTAAAGAGCTAATTAATGGGAGGCCAAAATAAGTGATTCTTGTGTTTTCTGTTTACATTTTATCATGTATGTAGCCTCTCAGATATGGAGACACCCTACTTTGTGTCACAGCAAAGAAGGAATCATTTCCCCACTGACAACACTACCCTCTGAAGCTCTACAGACAGAAGCTATTAAATTATTTAAGGTAAAATTTTATATGGACTTCTATGTTGCTAAAATTTTAATTGGAAAAAATAAAAATAAATAATTTTGGTTGTAAGGTTTCACTCTAAAAAATTTGGGGCGCCTGGGTGGCTCAGTCGGTTGGGCGTCCGACTTCAGCTCAGGTCACGATCTCGCGGTCCATGAGTTTGAGCCCCGCATCAGGCTCTGGGCTGATGGCTCAGAGCCTGGAGCCTGCTTCCGATTCTGTGTCTCCCTCTCTCTCTGCCCCTCCCCCATTCATGTTCTGTCTCTCTCTGTCTCAAAAATAAATAAACTTAAAATAAATAAATAAATAAATAAATAAATAAATAAATAAATAAAAAATTTCAAAACGTGATCATCATCATCTCATTAAGAAAATCTTCTGAGGGGCGCCTGGGTGGCGCAGTCGGTTAAGCGTCCGACTTCAGCCAGGTCACGATCTCGCGGTCCGTGAGTTCGAGCCCCGCGTCGGGCTCTGGGCTGATGGCTCAGAGCCTGGAGCCTGTTTCCGATTCTGTGTCTCCCTCTCTCTCTGCCCCTCCCCCGTTCATGCTCTGTCTCTCTCTGTCCCAAAAATAAATAAACGTTGAAAAAAAAAAATTTAAAAAAAAAAAAAAAAAAAAAAAAAGAAAATCTTCTGAAATAAAATTAGGTGAATTGAACATGCTTTCTGAACGAGGATTTGGGACTTACTGAAATAAACTGTACACGGTTTGGGCAGTGTGAAACAATGTCAGAAGAATCGTTTCCCCTTTAGCATCTCAAAAGGAGATATTTCTCATATCACACCTACCTCAGTGTTGGGACAGAGGAGTCAACATCCTTCTTCTCCAGTGCTATTCTCAAATTCTTACCACGCAACTTATTTTAGAAATCCCTGATCATTTGAAGGGATGCCTGGGTGGCTCAATCGGGTGACTCTTGATTTTGGCTCAGGTCATGATCCCAGGGTCATGGGATTGAGCCTCACGTCCAGCTCCTCACTAAACGTGGAGCCTGCTTAAGATTCTCTCTCTCTCTCTCTCTCTCTCTCTCTCTCTCTCTCTCTCTCCCCTTCCTCCTTGTTCACTCGCTCTCTCAAAAAATAAATAAACAAGCAAACAAACAAATAAATAAAGTGTTTTAAAAAAAGAAATCCCTGATCACTTGAAATTTGCCATTCAACTGTATCACGCTTTATCCCCTCGTCTCTCACTCACTTTCTGGTAACTCTTCAGATTTCATTAGGATGTCGAATGACTTCGTTATCACTTCAGTCACCAATGCCATGTTCTTAAGATCCTGACCTTCTTAATGCCAAGCTTCACCTGTAGTCACCTTCATCTTCCCATTCTCCAACCCCACCACTCCTTACAAGTACACTACTTCTAAAAGCTTCAGTTCTAGCATCTCTTTCTAGAACCATAATCTCTTAGCCTATGAGCTCTCTTATTTTCTTATTCTTCAATTTTTTTTCTAAGACCTTTGTTTTGAGCCATTTATTTTCTTTGAGATCAAAAGAGAGCATGGTAACCATCACTTGGCTTTTCTTCTTTCTTTATCCAGTCTGGATGACTTTCATTAATACTCATAGTTCTTTGGGACCCATAATTCCATGCATTCTTCAGCCAAACCCCAACATAGATCATTGCTGGTGTCCTGTCCACTTCCACATTGATCATGAGCACATGGCTAGAAAACATCAAACAACCAGGTGTGGGCTAGAGCCAATATACATCCATGGTCTTCACCCTCAGGGCTGACTCCCTCTCCTTTTACTTATCTTTTGTCACACACAAACCCTCCAATGCCCTACTCAATAATGTTCTTCACAACAAACTTCTATTTTATTGAGAAGATTAGAGGGCATCAGACATTATTCCTCCAAGCTCTCTCCCTGACAGACATTTAAAAAAAAAATTTAATGTTTATTTATTTTTTAGGGAGAGAGAGAGACAGAGCGTGAGCAGGAGAGGGGCAGAGAGACAGGGAAACACAGAATCCCAAGTAGGCTCCAGGCTCTGAGCTGTCAGCACAGAGCCCGATGCAGGGGTCACATTCCCAGACTGTGAGATCATGACCTGAGCCGAAGTTGGATGCTTAACCGATTGATCCATGTAGGTGCCCCCCTGACAAACATTCTTTAATTTATTTTCTCCTCCTTTCCTCCAATCTCAGAATCTTATGCACCTTCATGGATTCCGGTCTTGATTCCATATCAGGACCTTGGTATTTCATTTTGCCCTAGTTTCTTAAGGTCTCAATTTTTGTCTTTCTTTTTTGGCTTCTTCTTGCCTACATTCCTCCCATCTCAAAAAAAAATATTAATTTGGGGGGTATGATATGATATGGTGGTTACGGGAAAGAAACCTTTATCAACTGGAGATCCATACTGAAGTATTTTTTTTTAAGTTTGTTTATTTATTTTGAGAGAGAGAGAGAATGAGCAGGGGAGGGGCAGAAGAGACTGAGAGAGAGAGAATCTCAAGCAGGCTCTGTGCTGCCAGCCCAGAACCTGACATGGGGCTTGAACTCACAAACCCATGCTGCTTTAAACATTGGGGTGCATGTGCCCCTTTGAAACAGCATACCTGTATCTCTTGGATAAATACCTAGTAGTGCACTTGCTGGGTCATACAGTAGTTCTATTTTTAATTTTATGAGGAACCTCCATACTGTTTTCCAGAGTGGCTGCGCCAGTTTGCATTGCCACCAGCATTGCAAAAGGGATCCTCTTTCTCTGCATCCTTGCCAATATCTGTTGTTGCCTGAGTTGTTAATGTTAGCCATTCTGACAGGTGTAAGGTGGTATCTCATTGTGGTTTTGATTTGTATCTCCCTGATGATGAGTGATGTTGAGCATTTTTTCATGTGTCGTTGGCCATCTGGATGTCTTCTTTTGAAAAGTGTCTATTCGTGTCCTTTGCCCATTTCTTCACTGGATTATTTGCTTTTTGGGTGTGGAGTTTGAGAAGTTCTTTATAGATTTTGGATACTAACCCTTTATCTGATATGTTGTTTGCAAATATCTTCTCCCATTCTGTCGGTTGTCTTTTAGTTTTGCTGATTGTTTCCTTCACTGTGCAGAAGCTTTTTATTTTGATGAGGTCCCAGTAGTTCATTTTTGCTTTTGTTTCCCTTGCCTGTAAAGATGTGTTGAGTAAGAAGTGTCTGCGGCCAAGATCAAATAGGCTTTTGCCTGCTTTCTCCTTGAGGATTTTGATGGCTTCCTGTCTTGCATTTAGGTCTTTCATCCATTTTGAGTTTTATTTTTGTGTATGGTGTAAGAAAGTGGTCCAGGTTCAGTCTTCTGTGTGTTGCTGTTATTCAACAAAGTATTGGAAGTCTTCGCCTCTGCAATCAGACAACAGAAAGAAATAAAAGGCATCCAAATCAGCCAGGAGGAGGTCAAACTTTCAATCTTTGCAGATGACATGATACTCTATATGGAAAACCCTAAAGATTCCACCAAAAAACTGCTAGAACTGATTCATGAATTCAGCAAAGTTGCAGGATATAAAATCAATGCCCAGAAATCGGTTGCATTCCTATACACCAACAATGAAGCAACAGAAAGAGAAATCAAGGAATCGATCCCATTTACAGTTGCACCAAAAACCATAAAATACCTAGGAATAAATCTAACCAAAGAGGTGAAAAATCTATACACTGAAAACTATAGAAAGCTTATGAAAGAAATTGAAGGCACAAAAAAATGGAAAAAGATTCCATGCTCCTGTATAGGAAGAAGAAATATTGTTAAAATGTCAATACTACCTAAAGCAATCTACATATTCAATGCAATCCCTATCAAAATAACACCAACATGTTTCACAGAGCTAGAACAAATAATCCTAAAATTTGTATGGAACCAGAAAAGACCCCGAATAGCCAAAGCAATCTGGAAAAAGAAAACCAAAGCAGGAAGCATCACAATCTCGGACTTCAAGCTGTATTAGGAAGCTGTAATCATCAAGACAGTATGGTTACTGGCACAAGAACAGACACTCAGATTAATGGAACAGAACAGAGAACCCAGAAATGGACCCACAAATGTATGGCCAACTAATCTTTGACAAAGCAAGGAAGAATATCCAATGGAATAAAGACAGTCTCTTCAGCACGTGGTGCTGGGAAAACTGGACAGCGACATGTTCTGTATACTTTTTAAATGAATGCATATTCTGCTCTTGGGTGGAATTTTCTATACATGTCAATTAGGTCAAGTTGGTTAATAGTGTTGTTCAAGTTTTCTAAATCTTTAATGGTTTTCTGTCCACTTGTTCTCTCAATTATTAAGAAAGGGATATTGAAATCTCCAGCTCTAATTGTGGATTCGCCCGTTTCCCTTTGCAATCCTATCAGGTTTTGCTCCATAAATGTGGAAGCTGTGTTATTAAGTATGTAAATGTTCAGGACTGTTATGTCCTCTAGCAGAACTGACCTCATTATCATTATAAAATGACCTTCTTTATCTCTGGCAGAATTCCTTGCTCTGAATTCTACTTTGTCCGATTTGTTTTTGTTTTTTGTTTGTTTGTTTTTTGCTTTTTTTTTTTTTACATTGATATTAATGTAGCCACTCCAGATTTCTTTGGTTAGTGTTATCATAATATATCTTATTCCATTCTTTTAAAGAAAAACTGTTGCTCTGAGGAGAATTGATATAATTCATGCAGAATAAATCTAATCATTTCTCACCTTGAATATGTCTTTTTTGTTGTTGTTTAATTCAGACATGCCAGCTCTTTATAAATGCAGCAGTTGACTCCCCTGCGATTGATTACCATATATCTCTAGCCCAGAGTGCTTTGCAAATCTGTCTGACACATCCTGAGCTACAGAATGAAATTTGCTGTCAGCTCATTAAACAGACAAGACGGAGACAGCCACAGAATCAACCAGGACCGCTGCAGGTATATATTGATACATATACATGCAATTTAAGACGATGTTGTTTTCCTCACTGTAAGAATGATACATATTCAATATAGACATTTCAAAAATACAAAAAGTATGAAAAGGAAAAGTAGCTATTAATATTTTGATATGTATTCTTTCAGGTTACTTATGTATTTATATGTTCCTATATAAATAAAGCTGTATGTGAGTATATTTATGCACACTCAGTTTTTCACATTACTAAAGTTGTAGTGTGCATACTACTTTTGTAAAATTGTAGACTGTAATCATTTCCCCTATATCCTTCAATATTCTTCAAAAACATTAATGGTGTATTGATATCAATTGCTACACATTTAGGTTTTTCCGGTCATTTTTCTTATAACAAATTCCCCTATAGTAGACAACTTTGAACCTAAACCCTGTGTACAAGTCCACCAAATTTCTTTGAGTCCATTTCTAGAATTTCCATATATCTTGAACAATGTTCAGTGTAATACTCCTTTAAATTCTTCCCAGGTAAAGAGTGGTATTTCATTATTGACTTAGGATACGTTTCTTTAACTATTAGTGCAGCTGAGTATATTTTCAGGTGGCTTTTGGTCACTGAAGTTTGCTCTTCCATGAATGCCTGTTTTAATCTTTGCTTATTAACCCCTATTAACTGCAGGATGAAACAGAAATTTCTTACCCTCGCAAATAGTACTCTCAGGGGATCTAGGTTTAATGGGACTTGAAGCTTATCCAGTTTAAGCTTATACTATTACTAATGTGTTACTTTTTTTTAATGTTACTTTCACACATTTTAAAAGAACATAGGATCATGTAAATACACTCCATAGGGCCCTTTCCCAGGCCCTGGAGGGCCCATGCACGAGCGAGGTTGGAAGTTTAAGCTTCATTTGCATTGAGGGCCCTTCATAATCTAGCTCCTCTTTCTCCACTTCACTTTGTGCATCCTGCAACCAGCATACACTGAAAGGATAAACGCACCCCATTCTTCAGAGACACTGTGTGTTTACATATCCTTCACCTTGAACCTGCCATTTTTACTGTTACCTGCATCCCCCTTCTCTCTTCCCACCCTGTAGACTTTATAGTCAGCCCAGGCAACATCTCTTCTGTGAATTCTTCCCTGACTCCCACAGTAGATAGTCATTCCCTCCACTGGTTATACTTAAAAAAATTATGACATGGTATTAACCATGTTACATTGTAAATTATTGTAAAATACATAACTCTTCTCCTAGACTGTAGGTAACTCAAGAGGACAGTACCTTTTTCCCCTTCTTTTTCATATAACATTCATAAAATGATTGAAAATATACTTAATCAAAAATAATAAAGAAGAAAAGAGAGTACAGGACAGAACAAAAGAAAAAACTAAATACAATCCTATTATAAAAAGATAATCTCTGCTAATATTTTATATTTGCCGCATATATATATATGGCCATATATATATATATATATACACACATATATATATACACACACACATATACACACACACATTTTATATATATGGATATATATATATATATATATACATATAAATATATATGCATGTATGTGTGAGTAGATTGGTTGTGGTTTGGGGTATATGGTTTTTCAGTCTGTCTTTCCTCATAGCCAGTACTGTATTTCAATGAATGAGTAAATACATAAATGAACAAAAAAGGAACGATGTCCCTAATCTTTGAGTATGATGTCAAAAAAGACTACCCTATCTACATGGCCTTTGGTACCTTAGTTGTGGACAATAGCATATACGACTTAGATGGATTATGGAATGTGGAGGAGGTTTTATGTTTTTATATATTATAAATGCTCTAAGCAGATAATGTTGATGTGGAAGAAGCAAAAACATTTGGGGGCCAAGAAAGACTATCATCACCCCTTTCCTCATAATCTGTCAGTTACACTGATTCTCACGTGGATCTCTGACTGCCAGATGGTGTCTAACCTATGGTGCTTCTCTTTGCCCAGGGCTGGCAGCTCTTGGCTCTCTGTGTTGGGCTCTTCCTTCCCCATCATCCTTTCCTGTGGCTCCTCAGGCTCCACCTAAAGAGGAATGCAGATTCCAGGTGTGCAGAAAACTAGCCAGCCGAACCGTTTGTGTGGTCTCTGAAAGTCTACAATAAGTCATAAGTATTTAGTAACCTGTCAGGTGTATTTGTGGAAGAAACGTGTGAAACAAAAGTGGGTACAGGAAGCCCTTGGTTACCGTTTATATGAGGCTTGGAAAATATTTCCTTTGTTATGTTAAATCTCTTACAGGAGATTGCAATAAGAGCTTGAAAAACTGACCAAGAATATTTTTTTTAATTTTATTTTTTTAATTTACATCCACATCAGCATATAGTGCAAAAATGATTTCAGGAGTATGACAAAGAATATTTTTAAGTGAAAAGTCTATGTACTTTTCAGGGATGAATGACTTAGCATTAGTGGGTGCTCATTCAATAAAAGCAAGTGTTTTGTTTCCTTCATTTTCCCTGTGGCTACTTTTCTCTACATTGAATTCTTTTTTTTTTTTTTTTTAATGCTTATTTACTTTTGAGAGAGAGACAGAATGCAAGTTGGGGAGGGGCAGAGAGCGGGGGAGACAGAATCTGAAGCAGGCTCTAGGCTCTGAACTGTCAGCACAGAGCCTGATGTGGGGCTCAAACTCATGAACTGTGAGATCATGACCTGAGCTGAAATCGGACGCTGAAGCCACTGAGCCACCCAGGCACCCCATCTCTACTTGAATTCTTTTATGTAGGAAAACTTCCCTGATGGTTTTCCCTCCTCTTATGCTTGTGTGTATTTGAATTACTTCAGAACTTTTACTCCCTTCGAAAAGACATCTAAACTCCAACTGTCAGAATAGCTTTCTTACAGTGAGACCCAGGGCACCCAGCCAAGGCTTATCAGGATCATTTTGTGCAACAAGTTCACGTTAGGTGCTTAAATAGACTCTGGGTCTAAAACAGACCAACACAGTGAGACAAAACAACTTGGAAATAGTGGGAAAGTATTCCCCAATTCAGATTATATTTTGGAGACTGTGATCAAAGTTGTGTGACTTTATTTATTTGTTTGTTTGTTTATTTATTTTCATGTATTGAGTTTGTTTTTAAGTAATCTCTACACCCAACATGGGGCTTGAACTCAAGACCCCAAGATGCAGAGTCCCATTCTCTCCCAGCTGAGCCAGGCAGGCACCCCAACATCATGTGATTTTAGTTGCAGTCACTGAAGAGCCCCTAGACAAAGGGTGACATTTTAAAGATTTTATTTTTACGTAATCTCTGTGCCAAACCTGGGGCTCAAAGTCACACCTCTGAGATCAAGAGACACACACTCTACCAACTGAGCCAGCCAAGCGCCCCTAAAGGGTGACATTTTAAAGTCTGCCTAGAAGGCACTTCACAACACAAATATATTTGGAGGTATTATCAATCTGCTTTCATAAAAATTGTATGTAACAAATGAGGGCAAATAAGATCTCTATCCAGCTTTTGTATTTATTTACTCCAGAGGTTTTGTTTAATGCTTAAAATTTTTTACGAAGTGCATGTTTTATAGGGTAAAGAAAGAAAATACATCTATTTGTTTTTTTGGAGATATTTTTCCTACCTTGTTTAGCAGTCAAGCACTAACCTCAAAGGAGAACTCTGCTACATCATGTTTTTCCTGAGTTATCCTATACTATTTTTATACAATTATTTCCTTTGTGTTTGTTAATGCAATTACTGTATTTTGACTGTATAATGACTGGTAACCTTAAATTCATTTTGTGATGATAATAATACAATAAAGAGGGAAAATGCTTTGTGCGGAAGTTAGATTCAGTCAGTTGCAAAAGTGAAGAAACTAGAATTTGAGAAAAGTTGTAACACTTTAACAACTCAACTTTAACAACTTTTATCAAAAAGAAAAATTATTGTCAAAATTAGCATAATACATTGTAATGTACATGTACCTAATGTATTAGGGTGTCTTAAATTTATTCCTAGGCTTTATCTTAAGTTGTATATTATAGGACAGAATTTGGAAAATATGCCATTTACTGCCAACGGTGCGTAGAAAGAACACAACAAAATGGAGACAGAGAAGCAAGACCCTCAAGGATGGAAATCCTTTCAACCCTTCTTCGAAACCCTTATCATCATTCTTTGCCCTTCAGTATCCCCGTGCACTTCATGAATGGGATCTATCAGGTGGGTTACACTTTCTGGCTGATGAAAGCATGCTTGCTTAACCTTGAATCGTGCGTGTGTCCTCTGTGGCACAGAGAAGTGAGACTGCCTACCTACCTTTGTCAGCAGCTGGCAGTGACCGTAAATGTGCAAATATGTTACGTCTTCTATCAGAACAGCTGAGTTTTGAAACCATTGTGCTAAGAAGGATTCAAACTGCAATCCACATTGAGCCAAATAAGGGAGGAATTTTACTGCCCTTACAACTCTCATGGAAAAAATCAAAAATACTTTGGTTGATGCCTTTCCCAACCAGTGTACTTGCTAGATGAGAAAATAATTACTGACAGTGGGTGTGTACAAGTTTAGTCTTTTTGAAGTCTCCAGATCTCAGGAATTATGTGGGAAAACTCCTCCAGGCCCTTCCAGCTCTCAGATATTGATGTTCGCTTATTACCTGAAGCAAACATGTTCCAAAGCTGGCAATTAGTCTTTGTAGCCAGAGTTTTTTTTTTATCACAGAATTCAGATAAGTAACTGCATATTAAAGGAACAGACATTATTTATTTTTCTGTATTTATTCATTTTTAATTGAAGTGCAGTTTGCACACAATGTTAATTACTTTCAGGTGTACAATATGGTGATTCGACATTTATATACATTACTAAATGATCACAAAGATAAGTCTAGTTACCATCTGTCAGCATACAAAGTTATCACAAGGATATTGACTATATTCCCTATGCTCTACTTACATTCCTGTGACTGTTTAAGCGCATTTCTTGTGCAATTTTTTTCATTTGCTTAAATATTTCATATTGTACTGTAGTTCTTGGTTTGCTTTTAACGGGTAGGCATGATATCTCTGCAAGATGTTTATAGCTGTCAAATGATCTTTGTATTTTGAATTCATGTCTGTTGGGTGAAGCCAAGATTTCTGAATTCTTACAGCAAGCTAGCAATTAAGATGACATTAATTTTCTCCAGTGGAGCTGTGGCGTGGGGGGGAGTTTAAGCATCTAGATAAATATACGTTATCATTAATCATGCATCAAATATAGCCTGTTTCTCCCTTAAATCCTTTTTGAAAGTTAAGTTTGAAATGTACATAGTTGCTTTTATTAAGAGAACAATGTTGCTATTTCTGCTTAGGTAGTTGGATTTGATGCGTCCACCACAGTGGAAGAGTTTTTGAATACTTTGAACCAGGATACAGGCATGAGAAAGCCAACACAGTCTGGCTTTGCATTATTCACAGATGATCCTTCTGGCAAGGATTTAGAGCATTGTCTTCAAGGAAACGTTAAGGTAAAGCCGACTCCTTTTAAGAAGGCAGACCCCACCAACAGCAAAGAAGCTACTTTTTGCTATTTGCAAAAGGCTTATTAGGTCAAGAGGTTTCAAAAATTCTAAGTAATCTAATCTTCCCAATAAAAAAGGGTTGCGGGACTTTGTTGAAGTCGTAGAATTCTTGACACAATCTGCACACACACATATTCCATGTTAAGATAGGGGAAGGATTAGTAATAGCAACAATGCCCCAACTAGTAGGGTAATAAGAGTGGACGTATGGAAGCTCTAATAAAATAGCTTTTTATTGTACTCATTCACAAGACAATACTTCTTTCCGCTGTTGGAGGAGCTGGGCTAGTCCCCGTTCACAGTGAACTTATGATTTGCTTCGGGAGGAGCAGCCTTATACACTGATAACCTTAAACTAGAATTGAAAGTGATAAATGTTTTAAGAGTGCTGTGAATATTCCACAGATGGAGAGAGTAAGTTCAGCACGAGAAAATAAGGAAGAGTTGAACTGGACTTTGAAGGATGGGTAGAAAATGGACCTATGGAGATAAAGAAGGAATTCCAAACATAAGGAAAATCACGAACGAAGATGGAAAATTGGAAGACTTTTAAAAACTCTTTCCTAGGTCATAGTAAAATGACACTAACACAGTTTCCAGGTAGCAATGGCAACAGTTAGAAATAGAGAATATGGAACCATAAGGAACCTGATCGGAATTAACCCACTTATTTTGCAAACAAGGAAGCTGAACCCCAAGAGCAAAAAATGATTTACCCCAAATCACACAGCTAGAACTGGGTCTGGACCCTTTCCCTACTTGATACGGTCCTTGATTGCTCTCGGGAGTAAGTGCCTGTTACGGGGCGAAGGTGTCCCTATGATTCAAAGATGAAGGAATTGGGGCAGAATAGGAGAAGAAACAGACTCATAAGCAGTAGCTGCCATAAGTTTAGAGGACATGAAATGTCAGTTCTTTCGTCAAACTATCAAAGCCCAGCTTCACTTACAGGTCAACCTGTTGGGGCTTGAAGGGGTTCCACCGAATACTGTTGAAGTTCATACTTAGCTCATTAGGAATGTTGGTTGGTAGGTGTGCTACCATCCCCCCACCCCTACACCCCTGCCTATGTGGCTACATATTGAGAAATCTAGATAAGTGAATGTCTTTTTCTCCTCAGCTCCAGCTATGTCCTATTTAGTTCAGCAAATTCAAATGCAAATTTTGAGACACACATTCCTAGAGCACTGTTGTTAATAATTAGTCAAGAAGATAAACTAGCATTTTTGGTTGACTTGAGCTGAGTAAACGTTAGGGGCTTTGCTGAATAACTGCTTATCACATGGTTGTGAAAACTTTTATTTATAATTCTCTAAATGACCTGTTGAAAAACAAGCAAACGTTTATTTGGTTCCTGAAGAATTTTTATTCTTTCCTAATCAAAGAATCTTAAGACTATATTTCAAGTGTCTTTGAGATAACTTCAGTTATTCCAGTCTTCATAAACTCAGAAGGTGGAAAAGTTGCTTCTTCCGTGACTAAATTATGAAGTAATTCCTGGAATCTTCTTGTTTCTCATGTGGTCTTTCATTAAGATTCCTTTTTGAGTAAGAAATTCATGGCTACAGTCCAGAGTTAATGGGTGTCCAAAAGGATAAGTGGACCAAAGAGCAATTTATAATTAAATCTAAAACCAAGGGTACACCGGAGCTTAAAACAAATGGCTTCAGTCCATTTGGTTTGATCATATTAATTGGAAATTTTTCAGTTTGCAGACATGCTTGTCTCCCAAAAGTGCTGAATTAAAAATTGCTATAAATCTCCAATTTCCACTTCCCTTCTAGATTTGTGACATTATTTCTAAGTGGGAACAGGCTTCCAAAGAACAGCAGCCTGGGAAATGGGAAGGTACGAGAACTGTTCGTCTAACTTATAAAAACAGGTGTGTAATGCCGTATCCAAACACCAAAATATGTGTGTACTGTTACGCTCATATCATGCGCCTATGGCTTTCTATTGAATAGCCTTGCAAGTTACAGTATTTGTTTGTGTGTTCGTTTTTCTGTAAAAGGAAACTCTACTTCTCTAAGAAGAAACTGTCACATAAGATTTTGTTTCTAGCTCTAGTCTTTTCATGTCATGGATGGCTGTATTTTATAAAAATATGCATGTGGACAAAGATTAGAAAAAAACTATAAGAAAGAATAGCTTCTCTCTTAGGGTGGTCGGTACAAGGGTGAATTTTTTTCACTTTCAAAAATTTCTTTAACGTCACAATCTTTTCATAAAGACTAAATACTCAAATACCCTACTGGAGATCTGTAGTAAGAAGAAATATTTCTGGGACGCTTGGCTGGCTCAGTTAGAAGAGCATGCGAGTCTTGATCTTAAGGTCATGAGTTCAGGTCTCATGTAGGATATAGAGATTATTTAAATAATAAAACTTAAAGGAATTTTTTTAAAAGAAGAAATGTTTCTGTTCACTCAGGTCTTTTAAGAAGTCACATACTCAGGGGCGCCTGGGTGGCGCAGTCGGTTAAGTGTCCGACTTCAGCTCAGGTCACGATCTCACGGTCTGTGAGTTCGAGCCCCGCGTCGGGCTCTGGGCTGATGGCTCGGAGCCTGGAGCCTGTTTCCGATTCTGTGTCTCCCTCTCTCTCTGCCCCTCCCCCGTTCATGCTCTGTCTCTCTCTGTCCCAAAAATAAATAAAACGTTGAAAAAAAAAATTAAAAAAAAAAAAAGAAGTCACATACTCATATTCTCATTCTTTCAGATTCCCTCTTTTTCTCTCTGTAATTTTTGAGCTTCACCTGTAAGCCAGGCACTCAGCTAGATGCTCTGAATAAAGTGGTAACAGAAGCAGACATAAACACAGTTCCTGATCTTTTGAATTTATAGTCTAGTTAATCATACAATAACTCTAATGAACACATAATTACACACTAAGTTCTCTGAAAGAAAAGAATGTGGTCCTGTAAGAGCACACAGGAAGAGGCCTGACCTAGACTGGAGGCATCGGGAGACTTCTTTGAGGAAATGATGTTTATGCCAGGGTCGGAAGGGGGCTGGAAGTGGCAGCATAGAAATGAATAGAAAAGGATGTTCCAAAGCCTGTAGAGGGAGGGAAAGCTGCTTGGAGGGTTTCAGGAACTGGGGAAAAGCCAGTGGGCCTGGAGCACATATCTTCCCAACAGATACAGTTTTTTTGTAAGTTTATTTATTTGTTTTGAAAGAGAGCTAGCAGGGGAGGAGCAGAGACAGAGGGAGAGAGAATCCCAAGTAGGCTCAGCACCGTCAGCACAGAGCCCGACGTGGGGCTTAAACTCACAAACCTGAGCTGAGCTGAGATCAAGAGCTGGACACTTAACCGACTGAGCCACCCAGGGGCCCCCAACAGATACAATTTTAATATACTTTGGCATATGATCAGAAACTAGATTTTCCTTGCTTCTTTTTTTTTTCTTTTTTTTTTTTCAACGTTTATTTATTTTTTTTGGGACAGAGAGAGACAGAGCATGAACTGGGGAGGGGCAGAGGGAGAGGCAGACACAGAATCGGAAACAGGCTCCAGGCTCCGAGCCATCAGCCCAGAGCCCGACGCGGGGCTCGAACTCACGGACCGCGAGATCGTGACCTGGCTGAAGTCGGACGCTTAACCGACTGCGCCACCCAGGCGCCCCTCCTTGCTTCTTTTTTAAAAATATCTTCTTTTCTTCCATGTGTCAGCAGAAGGTAGTACTTAGTAAACAGTGTTCATTGACCAGGTGACAATTAACCGTACAAAAAAAATGAAAAGGTATTTTGATGATTTTATTTGGCTCTTATAGTCTATAAAATAAGGAATCTAAAATATGAGAATGAAAGAATTACTGGTGAAGTAGTTACTTCTTTCAGAGGCTTTTGAAAGATGGTCATAGGCCTAAAACTCGAATGTAAGAAGTAAAGACACTATATACGTAAAGAATGTGATAGCCTTTGATCCAATTTGGGATTTCTTTTTCTAATGATCAGTCCCACAGATATATCCATATGCATGAACAAGAGTATTCCAGTATACCCCAGTTTCTTCCTTGCCATGGATTTTATAACAGTGAAAAATAAGTGTTGGAAGGGACTTACATGTTTATTACTAGGGGAACGGTTAAATAAATGTGGTGCATTCCTATTGTAGACTCTTCTCCTACCGTCAGCCACTAAAGGCCACCCACTATTTGAATGGATTCCTTTGATCTGAATAAATGGTGGTCATGAGCCATTGGAGCTTCTCTGTTTAGGCGCTCATGAACTATGGCAATTTGCAAGAGTTCTGAGTAACAAGAAGGTGACTGTTAAGCTTTGATATCTAAGGTTTTAAAATCCTACTTCCTGGAGATAAGCAGGATTACTTAGCTAATGGAAATCTAATAGGCTCTCCTGGAAGAACCCATTTCCACTGATGGTAGCCTTTATCTGTGGTCCTTTGGTGACTGGCAAGAGTAGCAGGCTGGAAGACTTGGACTTTCCAGATGATTTTGGTTTAGTCCTATGGTTGCTGGAGCAGTTATTCTCAAAGAGAGGGCCCTAGACCAGCAACTTCAGGATCCCATGGAAACACATTAAAAATGCAAATTATTGAGGCGCCTGGGTGGCTCAGTGGTTACGTGTCTGACTCTTGATTCAGCTCAGGTCATGATCTCAACAGTTTGTAGGTTTGACCCCCGTGTCAGGCTCCCCACTGATGGTGTGGTGTCTGCTTGGGATTTCTCTCTCTCTCTCTCTCTCTCTCTCTCTCCCCCC
The DNA here is from genome assembly GCF_007474595.2 of Lynx canadensis. NCBI lineage: Eukaryota > Metazoa > Chordata > Mammalia > Carnivora > Felidae > Lynx > Lynx canadensis. The sequence continues at coordinate 63,019,582 of NC_044305.1, forward strand.
CCCCCTCTCAAAATAAACAAATAAACTTAAAAAAAAAAAAAGAAATGCAAATTATTGGGCACCATTACAGACCTACTGAGTCCAGCAGAATCTCTGGACATTAAAGAGTCTGTGTTTTAGCAATTCTCCAGGTGATTCTTACACATACTGACTTTCGAGAAGCACTGATCTGGAGATCCCCATTGCTGCCCTGTCTCTTAATGTTACCTTTTGTTGAAGACAGCCAGCTCCTGGACTTGACCTGCCATATATCTTTATGGAGAGAGGTTCAGGAATTCTCATTTGGTTTTATTGGAACTAAATGGAATTATTTCCATGTCTAAGACTATTCCTAATAATGTGTACCTTATGAATGCTTAATACATACTAATTCTGTCTGTGATAGCTATGGTTAGAACCCAAATTAAATTTGGATGAAATGCAGAGAGGTAGTTCGAAACAGAGATTAGAGTAATAATCCAAGTCTAGCAAATGGCACTAGAAGGGACAAAGAGAGTTGTGAATAATACATAATAAAGATTGATTGCCTTGTAAAAAAAAAAAAAGTCCCATGACAATATCTTTGACATCAGAAAAAAAAAGCAACTCAACCAAAAGGTTTAATTTTTAACAGAGGTCTGAAATGGCTGGCTAGCCACAGCTATGAGAAAGTACTATGCTTCTAAATATGGTTGCACTTTGCATATGTGTATAAATAGCTTAGACAATGAGCCCTAATTTCCAGTGACACAGAAGGGGGACTGGCTGTGACCTATCATGCAGCCAAGGACTCGATGCTTCATCTGTCAAGCAGCCCTGTAATAAGCGAAACTAGACACCAGCTCTCTATCATGGAATTTGTATTTATATTTAGTAAGTTATGGAATTTTAATTATTTAGATGCAGAGGTTAAAGATCTAATTAATAGCATTTGAGCCTATTCTTATAGACAGTCCTTTGGAAACTAACATTTAAATTCTATTTATGCTTAAGCTGCTTGTTTAATTTGCTTTCTTACTGTGTATTTGAAACTGCAAAAGTCAAGACATGTTTTTAACAAACTGGAATCGGCAAGGGTCCTTCCCTGAAGAAAACAACTCTTCCTACCCCCGTTTATGAAGTAAAAGATTATTTTCAGGGGCGTTTGGGTGGCTCAGTCGGTGAAGCGTCCGACTCTTGACTTCTGCTCAGGTCATGAACTCATGGTTCATGGGATGGAGCCCCACATCGGGCTCTGCACTGGCAGCATGGAGCCTGCTTGGGGTTCTCTCTTTCCCTCTCTCTCTCTGCCCCTCCCCCACTCATGCTAGCTCTCTCTCTCTCTCTCTCAAAATAAATAAATAAACATTTTTTTTAATTATTTTTTTCAACGTTTATTTATTTTTGGGACAGAGAGAGACAGAGCATGAACGGGGGAGGGGCAGAGAGAGAGAGGGAGACACAGAATCGGAAACAGGCTCCAGGCTCTGAGCCATCAGCCCAGAGCCTGACGCGGGGCTCGAACTCACGGACCGCGAGATCGTGACCTGGCTGAAGTCGGACGCTTAACCGACTGCGCCACCCAGGCGCCCCAGTAAATAAACATTTTTTAAGAAGATTTATTTTCAGGGGCACCTGGGTGGCTCAGTTGGTTGAACGTCCAACTTCGGCTTGGGTCATGATCTCATGGTTCTTGAGTTCAAGCCCCACATCGGGCTCGCTGCTGTCAGCGCAGAGCCTGCTTCAGATCCTCTATCCCCCTCTCTCTGCCCCTCTCCTGCTTGTGATCCCTCAAAAATAAATTAAAAATTAAAAAAAAAAAGAAGATTATTTTCAGTACTGCTTTTTAATTCTTACTTTTTGGAGCATAGGTGAACATTCCCATCTCTGCCACTTTAGCACCTGCATCCATTGGCTACTAAGCCAGGAAACATCTTGGTAGGTCATCTAGTTTATCCGATTTCTTCCAGCCATGTTTACACTAAAAAAATTTCTAGAATCGCTTTTTTGGGGGACAGAGACAGAGTAGGTCTTTGAAACTTCCCCGGGGGGCCAGAGCTGTCGTGCCCATGTCCCGTCCTCTTCCACTTCCTGTTGCAAACAGTAAAGGCTGTTGTACCGTAAAACAAAACAAAGCAAAACAGGGGCGCCTGGGTGGCTCAGTCAGTTAAGCATCTGACTTCGGCTCAGGTCATGCTCTCTCGGTCTGTGGGTTCGAGCCTTGCATCAAACTCTGTGCTGACAGCTCGGAGCCTGGAGCCTGCTTTGGATTCTGTGCCTCCTTCTCTTTCTGTTCCTCTCCCACTCGCACTCTGTCTGTCTCTCTCTCAAAAATAAAGATTAAAAAAAAATTTTTTTTAATAAAACAAAAAAATTCCGGAATGAAGGGACTTTTGTGATTCTGAAGACCTCTAGACAAGAACCCTAGTGATAAAAGTAGTAATAATAATAATAATAACCAACATTTACTGACCACTTAACACACACCAGGCCTGGTGCTGAGCTCCTTGTACGCATCTTCTCATATAATCCTCACGACTCCCCTATGAGACCGGTATCAGTATTATCTCCATCTTACAGGTGAGGAAACTACCCAAGACTACAGAAGGGGATTTTTCAGGCTTTTTTGGCAAATAATTGGCAATTCTTACTATCACTCATTTACCCATTCATTCAGGAAACATCTGTTCAGTGTGTTCCAGTGCCAGACCTTGTGGAAGCCCTGGGGGTTCAAAGGTGAACAGAGGGCTCAAAGGTGTAAGCTTCTACCCTTTAGAAGCTTACAGTTTATAGGGAGAAACAGACATGAGATCTTAGCAATGTCATTAATGCTGTAACAGAAACAGTAGAGCAGAGTAGTGAAGAATAGGGCCTCTGGAGAGAAACTGCCTGGGTTAGAATCCTGGCTCTCCCACTCACTGTGTGGCCTTGAGTAAGTCACTTACCATCTCTGTGCCTCGGATGCCCTCTATATGAAATGGAAATGGTGCCTACTTCTAGGGTTGTCTGAAGGACTGTATGTTGGCAAATGTACAGCACTCGGATCTAGCCACACAGTAAACGTCTACCAATATTGGCTCTTACCATGAATATAACATGTGTATATACAAGACATTGTGGGACCATAGAGGAAGCCTTTGCAGAGTGGTGCTTTCTGAGCAGGTGACTTGAGATGGTAGCCAGAGAGGCAGCGGCAGGCAAGGGGTTGTGGGGGGGGGGGTTCACGACTGCAGTTCAGCGGTGTTATCCGTAGACCATGGTGGATGGAGGAGAGACGGAAAGGTAACTGGAAGGTGAAGGCAAGCTGCCCCTTCAGCAAGTTAACAAGGGGAGGAGAAAGACGACAGTAGGATGTAAATGCTCTTAGGAACGAAATACAGAGCCAGTTGGAGGCAAACAAAGGGTTCCCCAGCAGCGCTGAGAGCCCTACCGCGTTCAGAAGCAGTGTCCAGGGGTCAGAACTGGTCCTGAACATTTCCATCCCACAGTATTCCGCTTCCTGGTATCAAGTAAGGAGGTGCACATTTGCAGATACCCTGCTGTCTAACCCAGGCCCTGCCTGCAGAAGAGAAGCCCACTTCCTCTGCTGCAGGCCTCTTTGGGACTAGGGAGTGCCTAGAAGCTGGTCATTTTGGGGACACTCACATCACATTCCCCTGGCACCTCGTCTGTCCAAGACTGTGGATTTGAGTTTCTGACTCTCGATCATTTTTGTGACTCTTTGGTTCCTTTCCACATTCTCTCCAAGTCCTTGTACAGTCGTTGGAGTGCAAACTGTTTCTTTAGGAGCTTCAGTCAACGATTGTACGTATTGTCTTCCTATATACTTGCCCTGGATTGCTTTTCCCTTTTTGATCATAGTGCTTCATTTCCCCTCCCAGGTCCGTCTTTCCAGCATGCCAATAAGAATAGAAAATGCACTTTAGGTCTTCTTGCCCGCACCTGTTTGCATATCTGGTCCTTTTTTCCCTCTACCTTTATTATCAATTCAAACTTTTATTAAAAACCTTACTTAAACCAGAGTAAGACATAGTTCTTAACTTCAAGTGGAGGAAATAAGCTATGCTGAAAAGAGAGGGCTTTCTTCTTAAACTTTATTCTCTTTGTTTTATATCACTTTGCTGATAGCATTCTCTCTCTTTTTTTTTTTTAAGTTTATTTATTTATTTTGAGAGAGAGAGCGCACAAGCAGGGGAGGAGCAGAGAGAAGGAGAGACAGAATCCCAAGCAGGCTCCACACCATCAATGCAGAACCCAATGTGGAGCTCGAACTCATGAACTGTGAGATCATGACCTGAGCCATGATCAAGAGTCAGATACTTAACCGACCGGGCCACCCAGGGACCCTAGTAGCATTTTGAATTTAGACTCTGTTTCTATTGCCCATCCATAGTCTTCTGTGAGTTAACAGTTTATCATCATGCAGTCACAGATGAGTAGGGCTTAGGATTTGTTTTTTCCAGAGACCACTCTGAATGATTGCATGAGTTGGTGATTCCTAAGTGTGGTGGGTGGGAAGAATTATCAAAGTCATGGGAGGGAAGAGCTTTTTAGAGTCCACCCACCATGCTTCCCTGAGATTCCCTGCCAACAGAGATAATTAGTGTGAAAGATACTGTAACTGATGCCAGTGTGTCCTCTCCTGGAAGGGTGTGGGGAGGAAAAGGCTGAAAATCCACTTAGAGCTAATTGGGCACATTCCTAACACATGCTGAATCTAAATCTCTCTTTTCCTGCCACTCTGTTGTCCTGCCAACATTCAAGTATAGCAGTGTATTGCTTACCCACCCCATCGTTGTAACATCTACAGCATTTATAGCACCCTGTGCCTGGTATGCAGCCTGAAGTCAGAGCCCCCAGAGGTCTCCCAAATAGTGGAGTGGCATAGTGAATAAATAAAGATGATCACTGAAATGCTGAAGTCCTCCTAGGCAAACAGAAGATATCTCCTATTTCAACAAGTAATAATAACCACATGTAAACTATGTTTGAGCTCCTAAAGATGCTTACCTGGATGTGGGGGGAAAAAAGTTAAAATGTACAAATAATATCTTTTAGACCCTCCAGAGAAAACTGCCACCCCCAATTTGATGTTGATTTTTTAAATTTTTTTAATGTTTATTTATTTTTGAGAGAAAGAAAGAGAGAGAGTGTGTGTGTGTGTGAGTGGGGGAAAGGGCAGAGAAAGAGGGAGACACAGAATCTGAAGCAGGCTCCAGGCTCTGAGCTGTCAGCACAGAGCCTGATGCGGGGCTCAAACCCATGAACCGCGAGATCATGACCTAAGCCGAAGTCGGATGCTTAACTGACTGAGCCACCCAGGCACCCCTGATGTTGAGTTTGAATTCAGATCTTCATTTTTCTCTTCCGTGATATTTCCAAGGTATTTAGGAAAGATCATGAGTGTTTTGACAATTGCTTTTATACAGCCCATTGAATTGAAAGGTTACATCAGCATTCCTTACAAGAAAGGGCATATTTAATTTCGTTCAGTACCTTAGGTCCTTCCTCAGTAAAGGATTGGGTATTTTAGGGCATAAAAAATAGCATAGAAGCATTCCTTAACCTCAAAGCAGCTTTTCCTCTGTTCGCTGGAAATATTAATATGAAACAGAAACAGAGACGGACTGAGAGTCATGCTCTAAGTTTGTATCACGTAGAGAACTACCTTAGAATAACCCTGTATCAGTCCCCTGGATTTGTCTTTCCTTTCTTTCTTTGTAAGAATACCATGTAACGAAAGATTTCCTCTTCTTTTAAGACTGTATTTCTCAATGCAAGCTCGCGGAGAGACTGATAGAGAAAAGTTGCTGTTAATGTATCAGACAAATGATCAAATAATAAACGGACTTTTTCCTCTGAACAAGGACCTGGCATTAGAAATGGCAGCTCTTTTAGCTCAGGTAACTTCCATGTTTTATAAAGTAATATTTTGTTAAACGTAAGATCCTAATTTCTACATTGATTGAAGTATAGCAAAACAATATACCTTGTAATTCTTTAAATTCACGTTGCTGTGATTAACACCTTAAAACTTACAGGCATATAATTACAGTTTGACTCTGAATTGCTGACAACCACGGCGGTGATGTTGACTGAGACAGTATTCCTCGTGGAACCTGGTTTCTTAGTTATCTTAACAGTATCCCACTAGGCTCTGCATTTAGTAAAGGAATTTCAGTGTAGAGCTGCAGGGCTGAAGATGCCGTGCTGAAATCATTCAGTAATCTAATAGGAATGGGTCTTTTCGGGGCATCTGCGTGGCTCAATCGGTTGAGCGTCTGACTTCGGCTCAGGTCACGATCTCGTGGTTCGTGAGTTCGAGCCCTGCATCAGGCTTGCTGCTGTCAGCCTGTCAGCGCAGAGCCCGCTTCGATCCTCTGTCCCGCTCTCTCTGCCCCTCCCCTGCTTGCGCCCTCCCAAAACTAAATAAATACTAAAAAAAAAAAAAAAAAAAAAAAGGAATGGGTCTTTTAAAAGACTAGAGCACTTTCTTTTATTTACCTATTGTACTGATAGGATTAAGTTCAGACGTTTATAAACACACGCAGAAATCAATAGTGACTTAATCCAAATAGAAAGGTATTTGTCTGTCACGTAGAGAGACAGGCAATCTGGCACCTCTGCAGAGTCGCCAGAGGCATGGGCTTTATCTTCTTTCCCTAACATGTCCTTTTCATGGTCCTGGAGATCTACCAGAGCTCCAGCTATTACATCAGTGTCCCAGGCATCAGGATGGAGGAAGGGCTGAAGCAGGGCATGCCTTTCCTCCTTTGAGAAACTTTCCAGAAGTTACCCAGAGAACACTTCCATTTATGTCTCCCTGGTCAGAACTTGGTCGTATGGCCTTGCCAGCCTACAAGGGAGACTAGCAAATATGGTCTTAGCTGGCTGGCAAGGAGCACAGCTCCTAAGTAAGTCCAAGGTTTTTATTACTCGGAAAGGAGAGAAGAGTCGTAAGAGGCAGCTCACAGTCTCCACCACAAATGAGTCTCTGCACAGCTTAATTAAGGAACAATGTTAAGGCAACTCTGTGATACGTCATTGGGACAAAGGCTTAGATGTCCGGAAGTCTGTGGTCCTTGCACAGGGCACACCGTCCCAGGACATCTCTTTATTTACCACCTGTGCCAGGGGTTCCCAAATCTTTTCTCTCCAGTTCACTTCTCTCATGCACTCCTTAAATTCGGCCTGGCAGGAACCAAACTGTCTTCTGTCCTTTTCCTTCACCTTCTGTATCTTCACTGTGCTGCTGTCTCCTCATGCAAGCTTCGAGTCCAGGAATCATCACCGACTGCCCTCCTTTTCACTCGGTCCCACCAGTCACCACATCCTGCCCATTGTAACTCTAAGATACATTCTCCTCTTCACTCGTCTGCATTTTGGTCACCATTGCTGGGTGTCGGACCACCATCGTGTCCAGCCTGCTCTCCTGCAGCAGGCTTCTAGCTCATGAGCCTTTCTCTGGTCTGATCCCCTACAAATCTGTGCTCCACCCAGATGCTAGAGAGATTGTTCTAGTTAGCTATTGCTACATAAAGAAATGACTGCAGGACTCAGCCACTTAACATAGTAGTTTGGGCAGGGATGAGTAAGGACAGCAGGACTCAGCCACTTAACATAATAGTTTGGGCAGGGATGAGTAAAGACAGCTGGTCTCTGCTGCATATGGCCGCAGCTGGCCTTGCTCGAAGGCTGGCTGTGACTCTGCCGCTGCAGAATTCACTCACATGTCTGGCATCAGCTGCTGGCTGTTAGTTGGGACTTGAGCTGGGGCCATCAGTGGGAACACCTACACGTGGCTTCTTCATGTGGCTGCGTGTGCTTCCGCACAGAATGGCGGTTGGGTGGCAAGAGCAACGTCTGGAAAGAGGGACAGGAAGTGGGGGCCGCCATTTTCTTAAGACCCGGCTGGGAGGCTGAGCCGTGGTGCTTTGTTTGGAAGCTCTGGAATTGGGGTGGAGGTCTAGCCGACAGGTGGATCTCGCTGTCATTCCCTTGTTTACACAGGGCATTTGTGAGCTGCACTCCGCCTGCCTCTCCAGCGTCATCTGTTAATATTCCCTGCTTTGAACTTTATGCTCCAGCAAAATGGAAACTTTGGTTCCCTGCACAATTCCCTGACTTGCGTATGGGTCACTTTTTCTTACCTCTTCTGTGTACTTATTTGTCCGCTCCGCCTGGAACATCTCAACCCCCATTCCTTCACCTGTTACTTTCAATGTATCCTTTTTTAAAAAATTTATTTATTGATTGATTGATTTTGAGAGAGAGCAATTGGTGGAGGGGCAGAGAGAGAGAATCCCAAGGAGGCTCCTTGCTGTCAGCACAGAGCCTGACATGGGGCTTGAACCCATAACTGCGATATTATGACCTGAGCCGAAACCAAGAGTCAGATGCTTAAATGACTGAGCCACCCAGGTGCCCCTCAATTTATCCTTCAATTTTCATCTGAGGTGTCACTAATTCCAGGAAGCCTTCCTGAATTCTGCCTGCGTGGGTTAAGTGTCCTTCTTGGGGTTTTTGTCATGTCCTGCACGGTACTGTCTTTACCTCAAAGGTTTATTATTATTCGTTTCTGCTTCGCACCACTGGCTGTAGCCTCCCCGAGGGAAAGGGCTGTCCCTATTCATCTTTGTACCTAGCACAGTGCCTTACACATAGTCCATTCTCCACTGGATGAATGAATAGTTAATAATTGAGTTTACTTTTTATAACAATTTTATGGTCCTCCAAACTTTAAAGCATCCCTGCTGCACTGAGGGTTCTCATTTTGCAAGCAATGAAAAGCTAAGGAAAAGACAAATAGGTCACAAACTTTCTTGGTTATAGGATTAGGTATGATTTCCTATCCCTTGCCATTCTAGGTTCTAGTCCTCTAAAGGCATCTCTTTAAAATCACTCTCATTTTCACTAAAATTTAAGTTAGTCTTCCTCTTTCAATTTTTAATTTTATCAGAAAGTTTTTCTGAGAAAAATTATAATGTCTTTGAGAGAGATATACTTCTAACATGTTTTAGATGAATTTGAAGAAAGAGTAGGGAGGTAAGACTATGCATACACCTAGAAAATTCTGAACATGTTACTGACTGAAAAGTATAATTTCTCCATCTATGAAAGGAAAATTAAATAATATCTCCAAACTCTTTTCCTCAGAGTAGTCTTTGTGAAGACAAATTAAATATACTAATCTGAGATCTGTAGAAGAAAAGTTCTTTCTGTTGAAGATTTGACTATCTTTAGGCCCTTGTTGATACTCTCTTTCTTAGGAAATTCTTGGAGCTGATCGTTAATCATTGTGCATAGTGTCTGGTAGGGCATCGTGTCGATGTGAGTCATATTGGGAACTCTCTGAGTTGATTTTCAGTTATCCTGCAAACATTTATGTGCTCCTCCTGACACTGACCTTGGAGATTCCACTGTACGGTTCCCTAAGAGAAAACGTTGCCTTGAATGGCCTATTTTTGTGACTGTTGGTTGTCCAACTGCCATCTCCTTGGGGGATGAAGCTTGCTCTTAGGTTTCACAGATAGTTGTGCCAAGTATGGTCTGGTGATAGGTGAGGACAATAAAAAGCTTGCTCTGGGGGAAGGATTTCAGTATGTTTGAAGAACAGATGGACAGCTTATATTTAGTGTGGGGAAATTAGGGAAGGAGGTAGGAAATGAGGATGAGAATTGAATAGCAGGGCCAAGCCAAGAAACCAACAACTAAGAAACTGGTCAGAGAACCTGGAAAGGTAGAATACACTGTAAGTGTAAGGTTCAGCTAAGGAATTTAGATGGCAATGGATCAGACTAAGAGCTAGAAAATAGAAGCCACAGGGGTCAGAATCTCAGAGGCTGGTTGTGCTAACAGCTTACCTGGAGGCAGAACAACCCCTTGAGATGGAGACCCAGCCTAGTCTGGATGGAACCCTCCATCTGTTTATTGGGGAGTGTTGTAGGTAAGGATGTGAATGATCAGTAGGACATTCATCTGAATGTCCCCACTCCATTTCCCTCCTTGAGCCCTCTTTGGTACCCTATATAAGGCACTTGACATGGGTCGTTACAAATATAAACAACTTGTTTATACTCAACTTGTTTATACTTCAGCCTCCTCTGTTGGACAATAAACTCTTTGAGGGTAGGAACTGTGCTCAGCTGTTTTTTGTTTGTTTGTTTGTTTGTTTTTTCTCACTTCACTTAATATGTGCCTGACATATAATGGAGACTCCATATAGGTTTGGACGAATGAATGGGTGGATGAGTGGTTAGAGAGATGGGTGGGTGGTAGAGAATGGCATCTGTGTAGTCTGTTCATAGAGAAAGGATTGAACATTCTTTCATTCAAGATGAAAGGGAAATACAGGACTCTATTCCCAGAATAATAGGGCAAGTGGATGGATACAGAACCATTTATGCAGAAAATCTAGGAAGACAGTAATGAGAATGTCATTCTTACTCCCATCATATTCAGTGGAGACCCTTAAGTACAAATAATACTTTTCTGAGATTTCTCATAGCTTTATAACTCTTTTGTCTTTTATTATTAGCTCCCATTTTGCTTTATTATTAGCAACTAAAATAGTACCCTAAAAACAAAAAATTATCCTATGCTCTTATAGCTAATAGTATTAGTGGCCCTTAGCAAATACTACTAGATGGCAACATTAACCAAGAGTGGTTGGTGTAGAAATGGAATTGAAATGTTTGAATTACAGATTTTTTTCTAAATTAGAATTCAAATGGAATTTAGATTTTATTAATACTTATGTATGGTTGTAATTTCCATAATCACACAATCACGACAAATAGATTTATATATTATAAAGAATGTTCAGAAACAATGAAACTAATTAAAAAAAAAAACCTCTTCAATACCCTTTATTTTCTTTTTGGATTTGCAATTAGGTGGAGATTGGAGATTTTGAAAGACCCTTTTCAACTCCAGCAGGGCATGTTCCTAATCAGTGCAAAGCAAATCAAACTCTAAAACAAGTCATAGAAAAATTTTATCCTAAAAGGTATAGAGATGACTCCTCTGAAGAACAGTTAAGGTAAGGAAGTACTTGTGACTCTTTAAGGGTAGAGTCACACTGGTCTCTTGGTGATATTTTTCTGTTCAAATTTTAAAGATGAAAATCATACGTGATCATTTTCTTAAGATTTTTTTAATACTGTTGACTACCAAGAGGTTATTGATCTTCTCATTTAAGATGGGCCTAGAAACTTGAAAATCCGTATTTAAAGTTTTAAAGAAAAGATGTTTACCTTAAGTTAGAAGATCTACTTTTCATTTGATCTTATTCATTCTTGTCCAAATTAACCCTACTAATAAAAAGAAAAAAAAAATGGCCAGTACTGTGTTTAGTGTTATGAAGTGTTTACCAAAAAGTTGTATCTCTTGGGGTATTCTATTATAAACAGATTAGAATAAAAACAAACTATCTGCCTACACAAGATTTTTTTAATATAAATTTTTGTTTGAATTCAAATAATTTGGAATTTTGGTTTTAGAGACTATATGAAGAAAGGGTAATTCAATTTAAAAATAGAGGCAAATCCAATTCAATGAGTTTTCCAAAATAGAAACATTTAAGATCAGGCTCTTTTCTCTGTAGAAGTAAGCAGTTGCCATTGTGATTTTATTTAAGGCATCTCCCCTGCAGCTAACATCTCTCTAAGCCAGGGGTGGTAGTACCTAAAATTCCCCCATTAGGGATTCATTCTTTGGTTTCAATGTCTTGTACTTCTCTTTAAAAATGAAAGCCATTCCAATGAGAAATTACCTTTTAAAACTAATTTACACTAAGGTTTGATGTTAGCTTATCAGACTTTAAAAACTTTGCCCAATGGGGGTGGGAGATGGGGAACTTGGATCATGCTGAAAGCACTAATAGTATGAGAATTTAGTGAGAGGAATGTGCCAAAAGGACAAGGGTGGACAGTGGTGAGATGGGAGTCACAAGATCACAGCTCCTCCTGGGTGACACCTCAGTACCCCAATTGTCCTAGGATTGGCTCAAGGAGAGCTTTGCCTTGGGAGGAGGATACACTGTTTATGTTTTTGTTTTTGCTTTTGCGTTTTCGTTTCTGTTCTTTTCTTAGGCAGCTCTGCCAGCGACTGTCAACCAGATGGATGGCCCTCCGGGGACACAGTGCTGCTGATTGTGTGCGCATTTATTTGACAGTAGCCAGGAAGTGGCCATTCTTTGGTGCCAAGTTATTTCTTGCAAAAGTAAGAAAGGATGGGAGGGAGATGTGGAATAGAAACGTTCACCTGTATAGTTGCCCCTGTGCAGTTCACTGAAGTAAAACAGTGACCACAGTGACCCCAAGTTTAGTATATCCAGCTTTTAAAAAGAAAATAAGGCGGGATGCCTGGGCTGCTCAGTCTGTTGAGCATCTGACTCTTGATTTCAGCTCAGGTCATGATCTCAGGGTTGTGGGATCGAGTCCTGCATTGGGCTCCAAGTTGAGCGTGGAGCCTGCTTAAGATTCTCTGTCTCTCTCCCTCTGCCCCTCTCCCCCGCTCACACCCTCCCTCTCTAAAATAAATGTAAAAAGAAAAGAAAAGAAAACCATGAAGGGACACTAAGGAAAGGGCAGGAGTGTTACCAGCTTCTCCGTCTTGCCGCCAACCTTAAGTCACCTGCATTCTGCGGGCTCATCACTAGACTGAAGGCAGCAGCTGAACTCCACTTTCTTGTCCGCATCCATGCATCCTCTCACCCATTTATCATTTACTCTCTCACTCGTTTGCTTGTTTATTTAATGTCTAGTGACTTCTGTTTGCAAACATTATGTATCTAGAGATACATAAGCCCATGGTTTCAGATGGGTTGTACCCAAACTTCCGGGACCCCACAATCCAGTGTTGCAACAGGCCCGCAAACAAGCACTGTAGAGTGAACATGGTTAAGAGTGACAGGGACAGGGCGCTGTGGGAATACTGAGGAAGGAGAGGTGAGCCCTGCCAGCAGGTGGCCAGCCCAATCCCCAAGAGAAGAACTGTACTTTTTGAACTCTTCTTTCTGTGGAACCGTGTCACTTTATAGTCTCTCAGGCTCCTAAAATACTCCTTGTTTTGTGGTATATGTGTGTATGTGTTTGGTCTGTCGTCATTAATAAGTTGTAGGCATCTTGAGGGTGTAGACTCACTGATCCTAAAATCCTCATCTTGTGCACACCGTTATTCTTTGCATATAGATACCACGTAATACATTTTTGCTGAATAGCTGTGCCACTTTGGGCAAGTCAGTTAGCCTCTCTGAACCTCATTTTTATCATCTGTAAGTGACAACTCAGACTAGAAAAGTAAAATCTAGGGTATCTTCTCATTCTAATTCCATGAGTGACAGTATCATTGTGCGGTAAGAAATTCTGCTCCTGGTACTGAAAGCTGTATACTAATGAGTAAGTGGGTGCTGTCATTATGCTTAAAACATCTGTGAAATGAATATATTTGCAAGGAGTTGAACATGTTTTTTACAAATGTAAGGACTAGATTTGAACTGTAGAGTAGCATTTTACACTGAATTTTAACTCTGATTTCAGCATCGGAAGGAATACTAAATATTCTTCTTTGATTATATGCTCTGTGCTTTTTTAGCACAGAAATATTATTAAATAATGATGTAGCATTTGCTTGTTGCATGACTGGCATCTTTTCTTTACTCTTCTTTCTTTATTCTATGCAGACACCTCCTTTGCTTAATAGCATCCATCGGGGGCTGTAAGTATATATACTATCAAATACACCGTTTTAACTTTTTTCCCTATTTTAGCCGTTTTTAAGTGTACGTTTCTGTGGCATTAAGCACATTCACATTATCATGCTCCCCTCACCACCATCCATCTCCACAACTTTTTCATCTTCCCAGATTAAACCTCCGTACTCCTTATTCTCCCTTCTCCCGGGGCCCTGATATCCGCCATTCTGCTTCCTGTTCTGTGTATTTGACTGCTCTAGAAACCTCATGTAAGAGGAATCATACACTATTTGTCCTTTTGTGATTGGCTTCTTTTTCTTTTTTTCTTTTTTTCTTTTGTTAAATTATTATTATTTTTCATTTAAATCCAAGTTAGTTAACATATAGTGTAATAATAATTTCAGGAATAGAATTTAGTGATTCATCACTTACATATGATACTCAGTGCTCATCCCAACAAGTGCCCTCCCTAATGCCCCTTGCTGATTTAGCCCATCCCCCCACCCACAACCCCTCCAGAAACCCTCAGTTTGTTCTCTGTATTTAAGAGTATCTTACGGTTTGTCTCCCTGTCTGTTTTTTATATTATTTTTGCTTCCCTTCCCTATGTTCATCTGTTTTCATCTTAAATTCCACATATGAGTGAAATCATATGATATTTGTCTTTCTCTGACCGACTAATTTCACTTAGCATAATACCCTCTAGTTCCATCCATGTTGTTGCAAATGGCAAGATTTCATTCTTTTTAATCGCTGAGTAGTATTCCATTTTATATGCATACCACATCTTCTTTATCCATTCATCAGTCGATGGACATTTGGGCTCTTTCCATAATTTGGCTATTGTCAACAGTGCTGCTATAAACATTGGGGTGCAAGTGTGCCTCCGAATCAGCAAGTTTGTATCCTTTGGATAAATACCTACTAGTGCAGTTGCTGGGTTGTAGTGTAGTTCTATTTTTAACTTTTTGAGGAACCTCCACACTGTTTTCCAGAGTGGCTGCACCAGTTTACTTTCCCCCCAACAGTGCAGAAGGGTTCCTCTTTCTCTACATCCTCGTGATTGGCTTATTTTTCTATGCAGAATGTCTTCAAGGTTCATCCAGTGTTGTAACGTGTATCCAAATTTCCTTCTTTTTAAAAACTGAATAGGGGCGCCTGGGTGGCGCAGTCGGTTAAGCGTCCAACTTCAGCCAGGTCACGATCTCGCGGTCCGTGAGTTCGAGCCCCGCGTCGGGCTCTGGGCTGATGGCTCAGAGCCTGGAGCCTGTTTCCGATTCTGTGTCTCCCTCTCTCTCTGCCCCTCCCCCGTTCATGCTCTGTCTCTCTCTGTCGCAAAAATAAATAAACGTTGAAAAAAAATTAAAAAAAAAAACAAAAAAAACTGAATAATATTCCATTGCATGTATATGCCATATTTTGTTTGACCAAAGGACAATAAAAACAACATTTTGTTTGTCAAAGGACTGGGGGGTTCAATGGCTTAGGTTAAATGGCATCATATATATGTGTGTGTGTGTGTGTGTGTGTGTGTGTGTGTGTGTGTGTATATACACACATACATATATATTTTTTTAAATTGTTTAAAAAAAGAGAGAGAGAACATGAGCACGGGGAGGGGCAGAGGGAAAGAGAGAGAATGCCAAGGAGGCTCACACAGCCTGGAGCCCGATGCAGGGTTCAATCCCTGGGATCATGACCTGAGCTGAAATCAAGAGTCGGACACTTCACTGACTGAGCCCCCCAGGCACCCCAGCATCCTTTTAATGCTTGCCTAGCCTTAGCAAACAGACTCTCAGTAGATAGTAACCCAGGGGTTTTTATACATGAGATTCTGATAACTTTTACCTTATACAAATATAGTATATGTATAAATACTACAGATTCATCCCAGTTGCTTATCTATGGCCTCAGCATACTTTCATAAGGTTTAGGAAAAGTAGTTAAGTTTTTGTTAGAATTTTAGTCATTGTTAAATTCACTTATTGTTGAGCAATCATTGTGGAGTGCTCGAAAACATTCATGGGTTTTAATTGGGGTTTAGTGGTGAGAGATTCTTTTTATTAATATAATTTCATTGTTTTTTACAATAAGGAATTTAGTGGAAAATTTGGTATTTCTCATTACCATTCATCACACAGTTTCATCTTTTCTTTTTATTCTATCATTATGAGTCATTTGAGTGTCAGATTCAATAAACTTTCAGAAAAAGTATGCATTTACACACCTTAGAAACACACATGTATTTTGTTTCATTAGGATTTTGGTCCTCATAGAAAACCAACAAGCTTATTAACTCTTAGCCTCTTAACACAAAAGAAAAATAAGATGTAAACACTGTTGTTCCATGTTAAAGATGAGGAAATTGAGCCTCAGAGAGATTCAGTAGCATTTCCAATTGTACAGCTAATAAATGGCAGATTGAGAACGCAGACCCAGGTCCCCTGCTGTCAGATTCACTGCTCTTTCCATTACATGCCACCGCCTCTGCCCCAGGAGAGATTTTTCCCCCTGTAGGTTTCGTGTTCTCTTTTTTCTCCTTCAGGAGGTATTTTTAATAAAAATAAGTTGCTGTTGTTGTTGCAAATGTTGCACTGCATTGTGACTAAAAACTATTTCTGTGATTTAGTTAGCGTTTATTATGTTTTCATCTCTTCACAGCCCATAACTCCATCACCACTCGGAAGTACTGTCATGTGGCTGGCTATCCACGAGGATGGCTTAAGCGTCTTAGAATACAATTCCATGGTAAGATTAAGTTGCACGTTGAGTCAACTGTTTGCATTGCTCAATGTACATACATAGAAGGTAATGATCTCTTCATACGCTTTTTCTTATACACAGATAACATCCTTCCTTTCTAAAAAAAAATTTTTGAACGTTTACTTTTTTCAGAGACAGAGAGGGATAAAGTATGAATGGGGGTAGGGGCAGAGAGAGGGAGACACAGAATCCAGAGCAGGCGCCAGGCTCTGAGCTGTCAGCACAGGGCTCAAACCCATGAACCGTTAGATCAATACCTGAGCCACAGTCTGATGCTTAAACAACTGAGCCACCCAAGTGCCCCCATAACATTCTTCCTAATACTATCATGAATAGTCATTTTTACAAATACAACTGTGATTGTTATTTAATCTTTTAAAACAAGATTGGACAGGTTTTGAATTGCATATGAGGAAAATACTAAATACCATGACTAAATTGCAACCATGGTTGTATTCATAAAACAACTATTCATTTATAGTGTTAGGAAGATTGCTTCCTGTGTAAATGAGAATCTTTAAGATAACATTAATGTAGGGGCACCTGGGTGGCTCAGTCGGTTAAGTGCCCAACTCTTGGTTTCGGCTCAGGTCATGATCTCATGGTTCATGAGATCGAGCCTGGAGTTGGGCTCTGCACTGACAGCATGGAGCCTGCTTGGGATTCTCTCTCTCTCCTCCTCTCTTTCTGCCCCTCCCCTGCTCTCTCTCTTTCTTCAAAAAAATAAAAAATAAATAAAAGAATGGTGATATCTAGTGTTAGCAAGACTACAGTGCTGGGAATATAACTGGATATAACTTTTCCCCAGGAGAATTTGGAAATATTCTCAAAATTGTCCTTACTTTTTTGAAGTAACAATTCCTCTAATTGAGATTTACAACTAAAGAAATAATTAGATATGTGTATTATGAAACATGTCAGAATATACGCATTGAAGTATTGTTCAAGATAGTAACAAATAAAAAATGATTTAAATTTCCTGCAATAAGAGATTGGTTAAATAAAGGATTATCTATCAAATCATTTCAAATAATGTTATACAAGTATATTTGTTGTCATGGGAAGATATTTATAATTTGCTGTTAAATTTAAAAAGAAGCAGAATCTTGAACAATATGCACCATACTATTTCTGTTTATATATATCAAAATCTATATATCAGGGTGAACCATATAGTTTTGCCGATATTTGACCGACCATTTTTTACCTTAGAAAGTATCAGTTTCAAAAAAAAAAGTATCAGTTTCACATGGTTCAACCTAATATGTATAGAGAGAGATCTTGAAGGACATTTACAAAGGTATTAACCGTGTTCTTCTACTGGATGCTGGAATATAGGTGCTTTTGATTTTCTTTTTGTATTTTCTGTTTTGTCTGCAGTGAGTTATTAGCTTCAGAATCAAACTATATTTTAATTATAAACGTAAATGATGCCTCCATAAAATTAGTACATTACTATTTTAAATCATAACAGATTTTCTTTTAGGAAATAATTTTTTGTATTATATGTAATTAATACCAGCATTTTTCTTTTTTAGTGAAGTATAGTTAACATATAATGTTAAGTTAGTTTCATTGATATCAGCATTTTAATGGAAATATATGCTATTAATCATTTCTCATCTTTCTTTGAAAGTAAAGAGTATATAAGATATTAACTTTTTCTTCTCTTTGAAGAGGTTAATAATCAGCTATGTGTACAAGAGTCTAATGACCTTTGGAGGTCATCAAGATGATTTTATGATAGTCATTAACAATACACATTCAAAGGACAAACCAACAGAGAAATTACTTTTTGCCATGGCAAAACCCAAGGTGAGTAGAAGCCTTTCTACCAGCTTTTTTTATACTAGTTTTTTCATGCTAACACATTTATTGTGCAAAAAGTAGGTTGCAGATGGGAAAACAGACTTACTTACAATCAGACAATCCTAGGTCTAAATTCTGGCTTACCTCATCTTGCTAAGCTTTGGTTTCCTCCTCTAAAAAATTATAGGAGGCTACCTATTTTTTTTGGCTTAAGAATTAAATGATGGAATTGTTAAAATGCCTTAGCCCAATGCCTGGTATACAGAAGGTTCAAAATAAGTGGTCTTGATGTAAGTTGTTGTCAGGTACCTTTTACACATTATCTTATTTACTTGGGGTAATTCAAGTTACAGACTCATTAGTGGGAAGAGCGAGGTTTTATAATTAAGACTTTACTTGTCCTTTGTAGTTTTAACGTCGATAAGTAAAAACAATAAATACAAGGGCTACATTTTAGTATGTAATTCCAGTTTTTGTAAAAGAATGAAGCATCGAGTTCCCTAAAACTTTAAAATTGTCTTAAAATTATCAACCAAAAGAGACTACTTTTTTAGAATCTGACACCTTTTTTTCAATAGCAGACACTGAAGCAAAGGCCAGTAAGTGCAGAAGATTGAGACATACTCAGGACTTCACCTAGTCTCAATAAAAAGTTGATATTATGCACTGAGGTTCTTGATTCACATATGCACACATAATTGGCAGCCTGTGCTACTGTCACATTTTTTACCGTCACAAAACATTGCCGCTACATTTGATTGTTAAGATCCACTCTTCCACCGGTTTAAGCAGCAGGAGAACATGTCAGTGCCTTGATGGTGCTGAACATGTAAGTACTTCACGGATCTGGAGAGGAGGGGATTCTGCTAGCCTGGGCACTTGCACATATGGAGACCGCCAGCCCTTTCCTCTTTTGAAAGTGATTTGAACTTCTCCGGAGCATTAACGAGTCTATTTTTCTTGCTTTAGATTCTTGAAATCACTCTTTTGATCGCCAGTTACATAAACAACTTCCATCAGCAAAAGGCAGCCTTTCACCACCTCTCTGCTCCGGCTCTGCTCTCAGCCCAGACCCGGGGGCCGGAAGCCAGGGCAGCGGGAGGCCAGCCCCTGCTGTCAAGCAGCAGACCGACCAAAGGCCCCACTCTGCTCTGAAAGCTCGGGAGCCTGAACCCTCACTCCCGTCCTCCAGCCAATGGCTGCATCAGCTGCAGATAAGTGCGTTGACACACTGGCAGTGTTGCGCCCACACTGGTTTTCCAAACTTCAAAAACGTGGGCGTTTCTCTCTTTCACTTGATCCTTAAATATTCAAATGAACACGACTAATGAACCATAAGCACAAAATTCGCCCACGTGCTGATATTCTCATAGATTAAATGGGTTAGAATTCATCATTTTTTCCACCTCCTTTGTCCCTTGCCATCAGACACATCATGCAGTGTGGCATTGTGTTGTCTCTTGAAAAAAATATTCTGGCAAAGGGAGCTACCAAACTCCCATTTGGCAAACCAGTTAATTATTTGGAAGCGCTCACTGCCAAAAAATTAAGTGCTGTGATTAAGTGTGCTTTTAATGAACGATATGGTGTTCGGAAGGACATGTACAGTGTCAGCAACAGCTGCAGGGTGCTGTTTAGTGGCACAGTTTTAGAGCCGGCACAGTGCTTGTGGCACAAGGAATCACCGCGAGAAACAAGAGTTAGGTAACCAGAGCCTCCTGTGTGGTATTAGAAAGTGCAGCCTGTCACCTTTTCGGATCACTGGAGTGTAAAGTTTAAAACGAGACAGTGACTCCTCACATTCCTTGGCTATTACTGGATGGCCCGAGTTCACTGGAATATTGCCCACATTTCCTTGCATTTGGTGCTGGGTCATCTTGACCTCATTTTGTTAAATAACATCTTTGAAAACAAACAGATGCTTAAAACTTTGCCCTCGTATAGTCATTTTTAATTATGGTTTTAGTATAAATGTCCCCAAAGTATATTTTTAAAGAAAAGAGAAAGAATTCTTCTGTCAAAGGAGGTAAACTTTTAGTTGAGAGAGTCTAGAAATGTGTTACTTTGCTGGAATACATGAGTGGTCAGTTCGTTCCAGTATGTGCCAAAACAAAGTAATTAGTATTCATGATAAAAATGAAACTGTGATAAGACATGAAAATTATACTATAAAACTGTTTAATTGCAATAGTAATCATGAGTATACTTAATTTTATTTATGTGGAGAATATTTGTATTTATTTTTTGGACATGTATTTATCACTTTGTGTGTGGTATTTGTTTTTTTTAACCAATTTGAAAAAAAAAATGTTAGCTGCTGATTTAATTTGTTGGCAGAGCCTTCATAGTTTCCTCTTTGCTGCTTTCTCCCTATGGCAATATACTGTTGTCACACTAAGACTTTTGAAAATATTCCATCTCGTATTAGCGTCCTTCGAAAGGGAAGAGCCAAGAAATACACTGCTCAGCTAAGATTTTTGCTTTATTGGGAATGACAAAAAGAAGATCAAAAAACCCCATAGAAATAGATTTCCATTTACTATTTCCCCGAATCTTTTGAGCCACAGCCACTCTCTGCATAAGCAAGTTGATTTTTGAGAATAAACGAGTTACCAATTTGCGATGA
The DNA here is from genome assembly GCF_007474595.2 of Lynx canadensis. Taxonomy (NCBI): domain Eukaryota; kingdom Metazoa; phylum Chordata; class Mammalia; order Carnivora; family Felidae; genus Lynx; species Lynx canadensis. The sequence goes on from NC_044305.1 coordinate 63,040,434, forward strand.
TTCTCAGGAGTCTTTTGGCTGGCATCCAACAGAGTTTCTTAGTTCCCAGGAAACTGTTCAGTAATCACTAGTTGGTAAGCCAGAGAGGCTTGGCAGAGCTTACATCTGTGTGAGGACTTTATTCCCAGGCAATAGCTACTTCACCATCGGGGAAGCACACCCCACTCCAAATCTTCTCATTTGAACAAGTAGTGAAGGCTTAGCTTAAATGGTGGCATTTATTTTTGATAGAACAGAGATAAAATATTTTGATGGAAAGAAATCAATTTTCTGTAACTGATGATGTGAAAATTTTATTTTCTGGGAAATTACTTATATAGCCATTTAAAAAATTCAAAGTATGTTATTATGATTGGTTACAAGAGAATAACGTTACATGTTTAATTGTCATATTTGTCTCCTATCATTTTCTTCCCTTTCAATCATAATAAATGATTTACAAAACCCATTTTGAGCATTATCTTTTGAATACTCTTCGAGAAATACCTAATGTTTTCATTGTCAAAGCTGAGGTGTACTACTAGTGAAAATGGTAGTTATTACCTCCTTCTCTTGCATTCATGCTTTGTCTTCAGTGTTGCTTTGTTTTATCCGTATAAAAGGAAGCTGTTTTGGCAAATTGTAACTTTAAGATGTACGTATGTATATTGACACATATACAATATGTATAAATTGTGGGGTTCTCCTGTGATTTCATAATAAGCTCCATAAGTAGCTTATTTCAAGCTAATTGATGGGCTGTGTTTTAAACATTTATTGTAAATGTTCTGGGTTTTGTTTGTTTGTTTGTTTGTTTTTATGTGTGTGTGTCCTTAAAGTCAAATAGTGTCATAGCTTGGAAATGAATTTAACTTTCAGTTTACAGGAAAAGTTAGTCACAACTTATAAAGAGTCTTTCTTCTGAAAATGTGTTTATAAGTTGACTATCTGAAAATTTTTTCCAAAGGAAAAAATACATGGTGGCCAGGATCCTAGAACAATACACTTAAACCATAATTGTACTGTAGTATAATCCTGAAGAATTAGCCACATGGATAATCATATTTCTCTAGACAAGGACTTTAAGTGTTCCTGGGTTGCCAAGAACATATTTCACCTATCCACCTACCCCATAGCTGCCACGGAATTTGGACTTCCCCAGTGCGGAATCTCTGGCCTGATTCTTGGGGATCAAAGGCTCTAGAGATGTGGGGACTGAGGGAAGGGAAGTGAGGAGCAGGAATAACAGCGTGGAGAAGCTTCTCTGCTAACCAGTTCCTGTAGAAATGGTGTCTCCTTTTACATTTTTCCCCTATTTTCTTTTTCCTGGAAGAAGAAAGGGATTTTATTGCAATAGGAATCACTTTAAACTCCAAATTAAGGTAAAATCCACACACAGATATTTAATGTGAGGTGAGATTCATCCATATTCCAGTGAACCAAGACTCGGGCTTCTCTTGGGCACTTACGTGGGAAGGTGGGTCCTACAATGAAGAGTTACATGGACCTGGACAGAGTGTGGGGGGAGGAGATGAGAGCCACACTTGCTCTATACCATAATTTTACCTGTTGAACTTAATTTTACCCATATCATACATAGTCACAGTGATTCTGAAGGCATATTTATAATCAACATCCATCCAAAATCTTCATTGTATGCTCTATAAACATTTTTAGGCCCAATGATAGTCAAGAAACAAAAACGTACTTATAGGGCAACATCTATGAGCAAATAAATCCAAAACAAGACACAAATGTTCACCGTAGCACTTGGATACAGGGTACCCTTCCTTCTAGTGCTTTGTTAACATAATCTAATGGTGGGTGGCATCCCTTTCTGAAGGTGTTGGTAGGGTTATATTGGTGGCTTTATTAAAATCAGACAACTCTTCTAAAGCAAAGACAACAATGTAAAAAATAGACAACAAGTTTGGGACAACTCCAAACTTTAAAACTCTTGAACATCAAAAGAAACAGCAGAGTGAAAAGGAAAACTGTAGAATGGGAGAACATAACTGTAAGTCATATATATGATAAAAGGGTTAATACCCAGAATATGTAAGGAACTAATCAATAAAATAGCTTCTTCATTCCGCAGAAAATATGCTAATTTTCTCCAGAGTGGGGCATGGCTTGATTTTCCCAATTCTAGTTTGAAAACTCCCAGAGAAAGACTCTACATGGCCCGACTCATGTTAGGTGTTTACTCTGAATCACTTCAAATGCTCATTATGAGGAGAATGCTTAAGTGACAAGAAATCTATATAGCAGGATATTATGCAGCCACCAAAGCTATGTTTGTGATGGGTTTTTAAAAATGTATATGGGGAGGAGTGCCTGGGTGGCTCAATTGGTTAAGTGTCTGACTTCGGCTCAGGTCATGATCTCGCTGCTCGTGGGTTTGAACCCCACGTCAGGCTCTGTGCTGACAGCTCGGAGCCTGGAGCCTGCTTCAGATTCTGTGTCTCGCTCTCTCTCTGCCCCTCCCCGACTCATGCCCTCTCTCTCTCAAAAATAAACATTTAAAAAAGTTTTAAAAATTGGTATAGGGAAATACATGTTAAAATCAGGATGTTAGCTTTACAGTAAAATCTCAACTGTAAGAGGAAAGATTAGAATGAAATTAAACACTAGAGTGTTTAATAATTATTACTTCTGCGTTGTGCTTATTTTAGCCTATTCATTTTCTCTGTATGCTATTTTTTTCTACAAGAAGTTTATATAATTTTGAAAACAAGGGAAAAAATGTAAAAACTCTGTCACTGTCTGGGCTATTGTTAATAGCCTCCATATGGACCTACAGACACAAAACATCCTTCACACAGCTGGAAAAAATTATCTCACTGAAACTCAGGTCCAGTCATGGAACACCCCGATTTTAAAATCGTATTCCGTTTCTCGTAACCAACCCAGTGAAATCCAGACTGCAAGATACTTCAATGTAGCCCAATCTCCCTGCCCTGTTTGCTCTTCCACCTTAGCCATTTTATGTGCTTGCACCTCGACTATTCACAATGCCACCAAATACACTCTGCACACATCTTTATTCTTCTGCACTGTTGTTTATTGCATTCAGCAAGCATCACAATACTGTCTTCTCCTCTATCACCACCATTGAAACCCTGGAGTCTTTTAGGAGTGATCCAGTAGGGGAGCTCAAATCTTTATGCAGTCCTGCCTTCAGAACAATTTTCAGGGCTCCTGGATGGCTCAGTCAGTTGAGTGTCCGACTGTCGATTTCGGCTCAGGTCATGATCCCAGGGTCATGGGGTCAAGCCCCAAGTCAGGATCTGCACTGAGTGTGGAACCTGCTTCAGATTCTCTTTTTCTCTCTTCCCCTCTCTCCTACTCATGCTCTCTCTCGCTCTCAAATAAAATTAAAAATAAAGAACAATTTTCATCTAACCAGGAAGGTCACTTACTTTGTCCAAATATGAAGCCTCAGGAGGCATAAGGGTAAAAAAGGGAATTCATCTGCTCAATGAGATCAGTGGAATCCACTGAATCACCTTTGAACTAATGCTGGTGATTAAGGCCCAGCCAGACAAACTTCACCTTCCTTGTTATAATGCTCCTTTCTTCAACCTTCAATCCCAGTTACGCAAACAATTATACTTTTAAGATGCTAGTAGTGTGTTGGGATGCCTGGGTGGCTCAATCGGTTAAGCGTCCTACTTTGGCTCAGGTCATGGTCTCGAGGCTCGTGAGTTTGAGCCCCGTGTCAGGCTCTGCACTGACAGCTCAGAACCTGGCTCCTGCTTCAGATTCTTTGTCTCTTTCTCTCTTTACCTCTCTCTGCCTGCCCCCCACCCCCCGCACTGTGTGTCTCTCTCTCTCAAATAAACATTGGGCCACCTGGGAGGCTCAGTTGGTTGAGTGCCCAAGTTCGGCTCAGGTCATGATCTCACGGTTGGTGAGTTCAAGCCCCACGTTGGGCTCTGTGCTGATAGCTTGCAGCCTGGAGTCTGCTTCGGATGCTGTGTCTCCCTCTCTCTGCCCACCCCCCTCAAAAATAAATAAACATTTAAATAAATAAATAAATAAACAAACAAACATTTTTTAAAAAATTTTAAAAGATGCTAGTAGTGTGCCTGGATCATAGCAAGCAAAAATATTAGCTGCCGCTTTTGTTATTCATATCAACAGGGCTTTCTAATGAACACACAGAGGAGTTCCAAAGTTCCAGAACCCAAATTATCACACTGTCTCACATCAGTTTGTAAGCTTACAGGCAAGCTACGCCCAGGATGTAGATGCTGATTCAACGATAGATGTACCAATCTCACTTGCGATCATCCTCTATTGAACCACACTCCTGTTATATTCCTTTCTATGTGCAAATGTAGCCTTCTACGTCTTCAAAATGCTCGTAGGTGTTGGGAGGATTTTGTTCTTAAAGATTTTATCTCAAGCAAATGCTTTTTTTTCCCCCTTAAAAATTTGCCAGGCGCCTGGGTGGCTTAGTCAGTTGGGCATCCAACTCTTGATTTCAGCTCAGGTCATGATCTCATGGTTCATGAGATCAAGCCTGGGGGTCAGGCTCTGCACTGACAGCATGGAGCCTGCTTGGGATTCTCTCTCTCTTCTCTCCTCTATCTGCCCGCGTGCTCTCTCTCAAAATAAACATTTTTTTTAATTAAAAAAAATTTTGCTTCATTTCCAAGAATGTGATCTTTGTCTTCGTTCAAAGTTGCTGATCAGTAGCTTACAACTGATAATAACAAGCATGAAGCACTTATAAGGTGTCAGGCACACATAATTTATATTTTACATATATTTATTTCATTTAAAACTCACACATTTCCCCTGGTTTACATGATCAGATACTGAGGCTCAGAGATATTGAGTAATCTACCCACTGTGTCAATGTGGCAACTTAGCCAGTGTGACTTAGTCAGGACATAAATCTAAGTCCATCTCACTCTAAAAGCCCATGTTCTTGAACATCACACCATCCATCACCCAAAACCAAAGGGCAGAAATGTAGAAGGAGAGTATCTCCTTCAAATATTCAAGACATCCTGGGCTATAGAGGCTGGGTCTACCCAGTCTTCAAAACAGATCAAATGTTGTCACTGCCATGAATGTTTCAACAACTCCCTTCAGCATAATTACTTATTCTTATGTAATTTTTTGTACCTCTCTACAATAGCTTATATCACTGGTTTCCTTTGGGTTATTATATTTAGTTGTGTACATCTTTCTCAAGAGTAGGGATCTTGTCTTACTCATCACTTCATTCCTTACTCTGTGTAGCACAGAGTCTTGCATATAGTAATAACTCAATATTTGTTATTGATTTAGAGGTAAAGTAAATGAAGTATAGTGGAGATGCATTTGCTTTATTAGCTTATTAATAAATGATGTGCTATTGCATAAAACCTGAAACAACCAAACAGAACGTTGGAAAATGTTAATATCACAAATATTCTTTGCCTCTAGTAAATCGCTAGAAAACAGCTCAGGAATTTGATTCACCCTCCATTCCCAAAGCATTGCTATTGGAGATGGAAAAGTAACTGAAAAGAGAGAGCAGAGATCTCTGGCATATAGTCCGGTACTCAGTGGAATATGTTTTAAGTAAAAGAACACTTCCAACCCAGGGCTTTTAGGTCCCAGGTTTGTCAGACGCGTCACCTCGTTCTCTCACATCCTAGCCTTCGAGGCGTTGAGCAAGACTTGAAGAGCAACGCCTAGAACTACATTTCCCATGATGCCCCTCGTGTGCACGTAACCCAGCCTGCGACGTCGCTCCCATGGCAACCCAAGAGTCCGCACAGTCCCGCCCTCCTGGGAGATGACGGGCCTCCTTATTTTAGGCGGGTCCCAACGCCGAGTTTACGACACCGGGGTGGTCGACCCAGGATGCCCAGGTATCCCCGCAGACGTGCTTGCTCCAGGCTTACGTTTCCCTCGTTAGCCTAGCTTTCCCTTCTTTCCCACCCCGCCAGGAAGGGGCAGGAGAGGGAGGGCAGCTGCGGGCATATTTAGGGGGAGGAACCCGGGCGGAAGCTGCCTGTGGAAAACAATTGTGGGTCTGTTCTGCATGCAACCTCTGTCTGGATGGTCAGGAATCCGTAGGAACTACCCTTGAACATGTGGGTTCGGCCACAAGCAGGTAGAAAAGTTCCCCAGGTATAAAAGATTTTGAAAGTTCAACTCCAACCATTCACTTGGTAGAAATTTTTTGCAGGCCAAGGAATGTTCTAGATGCAGGGGTTCAGGCGGTGAATTAGACCACAAAGCCTCCTTCTCGGAGATATCCCTGACTCCTCTCCTGGTTGCAGGGGTTCAGGACAATAATAAGTGAGGGAAACTTGAGAAAGCTGTGTGAAAAGCGTAAGATGACGTTTAAAGGGGGCCTGGAAAATACATTTTAGCTCTTCAGTTCTGTGATGTCAGTTTTAATTTCCTGCTTTCAAGATCACGCCTAAACCCTCTCTGAACAACTTAGAAGGACGTCAGGGAGAGAGGGGTTCTGGAGTCCATCACAGAGCAGGGCAAATCTGTTTTTCTCACCTTGTGGATCATGGCCTGATCTCTGTTGAGTTTAATGAACCTTAATGTGAAAAATTGTCAGCTTCCTTCCCATGGGGGTATAATTGGTTGCAGTTATGAAGTTATGGTTATAGTTACAGATTTCCACCAGTGGCATGACTGGTGGCTGCACTACCTGCTCTCCTCTCTGCTGGGAATTTGGAAAGCAGATCGTCAGTTTGAAAGAATGGTGTATACCCGCGCCAGGTGGCTCAGTTGGTTAATCGTCTGACTCCTGGTTTCTGCTGAGGTCAGGAGCTCTCAGTTCCTGGGATAGGGCCCCATGTTATTGGGCTCTGTGCTAACAGTGCGGAGTTTGCTTGGGATTCTCTCTCTCTCTTAAATAAATACACTTTTTAAAAATGTTAAGAAAAAGAAAGGTGTCTAAATGAAGAGCAGACAAGCCTGGGCTGAGTTCCTGGGGATTCACCTGTGAAAGAAATGCACGCATTTGGTGCAAATAATTAGGGACACCTTTATTGGTCTTTTATAGCCCCTTTCTTCATCTCTGTTTCTTGAATAATAATTAGGAGCTCCCAGTAATTTTCAATAACTATATATAGGTCAAGCCCAAAATGAATTATCACATTTTAACAATCAATCGTGACTATAAGGTTGGTATTTTTCTTTAATTGGCAGTTTAGAGATGAAGAAACAGAAATAAGCCTGGAGAAAAGCACAAAAGCTTGCCTATATTAGGTGCTCAATAAATAATTGTTGAATTAATTAAAGGAATGAAGGATCCAGAGAGGTTGGGTAATTTGCCATGTAGAAAGCAGCAAATTCTGGCTTAGAACAATTAGATCTCGTCTCTCTCTCTCTTTTTTTTTTTTTTTAAGTTCAAGACTCCATTTTTCATTTTCGTTTTAATAAAAGGTATAATCTGTGAAAAATTACATATGTTTATAGAGAGATGAATGGAAGGATTATTTTCAAAATGTGATTTTAGGTGATTTTTTTTTTCTTTCATTACATTTTATATATTAAAACAGGGAATCTTGAGCCAGAAATATAATTTAAAAAACAAAAAAGAGGGGCACCTGGGTGGCTCAGATGGCTAAGCGGCTAAGTGCCTGACTTCGGCTCAGGTCATGATCTCACAGTTTGTGAGTTCAAGCCCCGCATCGGGCTCTGGGCTGACAGCTCAGAGCCTGGAGCCTGCTTTGGATTCTGTGTCTTTCTCCTCCCTTCCTCTACTAGCACATTAAAAAATTAAAAAAACAAAAAACACAAGAAATATCTCAGAAAGCAAAGATTATTGGGCTCCCCATTTTCCTAGATGTTGGTGGTTTTCAAGTTGTAAATTTCCAAAATTCTGTGTACCTTCATATACATGTCTGAGAAGCTAACATACACAGCTTTCGACCTCGGCTGGAAGCCCCAAACTAAGACAGCCTCAAATCCTAGTGGCAAAGACGTGGCTTATTATTTTCAGCTGATATGAACCAGTGCAAGGAAAATGACTAATCCTCAGAGGTTCTATCAGCTTATTGTCCCCCAAGAAAATGCTGTTGATTTGCTCTATAAATTTAACTAAACTAAAATTTCTCTGAGCATGAAACAGAAATTGGAAAAGATTCTCTTTGATTGTCTGAATTTTCTTTTTCTGCCTCTCATAGTGAAACTCTCTGGGAAATTGCAAAAGCAGAAGTGGAAAAACGGGGAAGCGGTGGAGGTGAAGGTGATGGAGTTGAAATTGGAGAAAAATCTGTTTTCTTCATTGGCAGTAAAAATGGGGTAATGCATTTTTTCCTCCTTTTTTTCCCCCTCAAGTATTATGCTGATTTAGCAACCAGTGGTAAAATTTATTTTAATATTTTGGTAAACGTTTGGAAACTTCAACTCTTTAACCAGATGACCAGTCTCTGGCCTGCTGGTTACCTGCTGGCTGTGCCTTCCCTGGAGAGGGGCCCTGCTCATAGGTGAGTGGGGACTAACATCTAGCCTCAGCATTTCTTGTCAAGTGGTATGCTCCCGCATGAGCCATAGCAGCCCAGAGGAAGGAGCGCTTGATTCTAATTCGACTACTCAAAGGCACCATAAACACTAATCTGATGACCAATAGTTCTGGTAACTTGTACAACTGAAACAGGCATATAGATAATAAAAACATGAACCGTGTAGAATATGATACATTTAATCTTAACCAGAGTCATAGAAACCGAAGGAAACCTGGCACTGCCCTAGTCTTCTACAGTGGGGATTCTCACTCTGGGGCCCATGGGGGTACTTCTTGGGGTCAGGGAACTCTCTAGAAATGTATCCAGAATTGTGTGTGATCGTGTATCAGTGCATTTTTATGGGAAATTAGATTCTCCCAGCGTTCTAGCACTTCAAAAAGGTTAAGAGCCACTATAAAGAGTGGTTATATAGTTCGACTATCTCTAGAAATGGGGGAGTTATCTTTCACAAAGCAGGCTGGTTTCATTTTGTTAATTCCTAGTTACTGGAAAACCTGTGTTTTATTGGAATATCCAGTGTTCCCATTTCTGACCTGTAAAAGTGTCCGAATAGTTGGTATTTCTAATTCCAAGAACCTAATTCTTGGTCTTAATTCTGACCTGTAAAAGTCTGATTTCTCTTCTACTTGTTATATCTTTAAGTATTTTTAAATTGCCCTCCGAATAATTATAGACAACCATTTTGTTTCCCTGAGTCTGTTTCAGCTTTCGTATCTTCATTTCTTTCGCTCATGCCTTCTGTGTTATGGATTCCATATCAGTCATAGATTCTCTGTCATGATTTTTTTTTTTTTTAATGTTTATTTTTTTGAGACAGAGAGAGACAGAGCATGAACGGGGGAGGGGCAGAGAGAGAGGGAGACACAGAATCAGAAGCAGGCTCCAGGCTCTGAGCCATCAGCCCAGAGCCCGACGCGGGGCTCGAACCCACAGACCGTGAGATCGTGACCTGAGCTGAAGTCGGACGCTTAACCGACTGAGCCACCCAGGCGCCCCTGTCATGATTTTAATTAACGCTCACCTGGAATTATTCTACTGTGTCATTCTCAGGAGGGAACAGAGTTTGTGAGGTTTTGCTTAACTGCAGTAGACTAGGTGTGCCACCTTCTCTTTTTCCAGACGCTGTGCTCCTGTTATTGCATAGAAAAATCCTAGTAATCACGTGACCCTATTCACTAAGGTTGAGCTTGAGGTCTGTAAGCCTTTTTCATTTAGATTGTTTTGTCCTTAATTTTCTTAGATTGGGCCCTTTGTTACAGTCTGGTTTTATTTTTAATTACTTTTATTAAAATGATTCACAGATGAGGTTTATAAGCTCAAAGATAATCAAAAGGCGCATAAAGCCATAAACTTCTCCACATTGTTCAGAGCCTCTCCTTAAAGCAGCCTCTTTAATATCTTTTCCTTTTTTTCTATAATTTACCTCTGAATGTCTGAAATCACTGATGGGCTATTTTTAGACTTAAAATGTTAGACATTATCTGTTGAATTTTTGATAATAGTAGAAGAGTATTTAGTTCTATCTCTCTTTTTTTTTTTTTTTAAAGACTTTTTTATTTTTAAGTAATCTCTACACCCAGCATGGGGCTCAAATTTACAATCCCGAGATCAAGAGTTGCAAGCTTTGTTGACTGAGCCAGCCAGGTGCCCCTATTTCTGTCTCCTTTGTTTGTTTATTTATTTATTTACTTACTTATAAAAGCTTATGTATTTATTTTGAGAGACAGCTCAAGTGGGGGAGGGGCAGAGAGAGAGTGAGAGCATCCCAAGCAGGCTCCACGCTGTCAGCACAGAGCCCATAGTTCTGTCTCTTTTAAACGCTCACCTCCAGCCCTGGTCTGCAGTATAATTCCTATTATAATTTTGGGCTAAATCAATATTCAGTGGATTACTTTCTTTACCTTGAGTAACTTCTTCCACAAGTTTCAAAATGCCTTGTTTTTTTATTTGTTTAGCTCTTATATGTACCTTAGTTTTTATATTCATTAGTTATTTGTTGCTATATAATAAATTACTGTAAAACTTGGCAGCTTTTAAAACAGCAAACATCATCTCACCTAGTTTGTGAGGGTCCGGAATCTGAGAGCAGCTTAGTTATGTGGTTCTGGCTCCCGGTCTTTCATGAAGTTGTAGTCAAGATGTCATCTGGGACGAAAGTCATCTCACAGCTCAGCTAAACTGGAGAAGCAGTTTCGCTCACTGATGTGGCTGTTGGCAAGAGGCCTCAGTTCATTGCTGACTGTTGACCAGGCTTCATTTCTTCACCATAGAGGCCCCTCCATAGGGCTGCTTACAACATGGCAGTTTGCTTTCCCCAAAGCCAGAAATCCGAAAGAGAAAGGGTGCCCAGGACAGAAACTGCAGTCTTTTATAACCTAATCTTGGAAGTGACATGCCATCACTTCTGCCATATGCTATTGGTCACAAAGACCCAACTCTGGTACAGTGTGAGGGACCTCACATGGGTGGGAATACCAGGAAGTGGGGATCATTTGGAACCATCCTGGAAGCTGGCTCCTCGGATATCTATTGCTAATTCTTTCCACAATCCCCAACAGACATTCAGTATAATTTTCATCTAGGCAGTTGTATCAGATCATCTGAAATTTCCCCTCTCCAGCCAGAGTCCTGCCATCTTTTAACCCACTGTGTTAGTCTCTACTGTTGTCAGGAGTGGTGGCATAGCTACCATCCTTCCCCAACATCTCGGGAATTCCCTTTTCCTCTTTCTTGAGTTGGAACTTCAGTTTCCTGGATCCTGTTTCTTCCCTATTCTTGGTTCACTCACTTATCTTGGTGGAGCACATTCTCTTGTAGTTTCTGGGGAAAGCGTTACATGGGAAGTAAAATTTATGAGATACTGCATGTCTAAAAATGCCTTTATTTTCCCTCACTCTGGGTAGAATGTTTATCTGGGTATAGAATTCTGTGTTGGAATGAGTCACTTCACCTCTCTCTTTGATCCTAGTTTCTGAGTCTGGACTGTTTCCTTTGGGAATGACAGAAAATTCAAACTGAGGGAGGCACTTTTTGAATAGTTGGTATCCTTGGGGCACCTGGGTGGCTTATTCGGTTAAGCGTCCAACTTCAGCTTAGGTCATGATCTCATGGTCTATGGGTTCCAGCCCTGCGTTGAGCTCTGTGCTGACAACTTGAAGCCTGGAGCCTGCTTCGGATTCTGTGTCTCCCTCTCTCTCTGCCGCTCCCCCGCTCATGGTCTGTTTCTCTCCATCTCTCAAAAATGAGTAAACATTAAAAAATTTTTTGAAAGGTTGGTCTCCTCTTCACTGTTAGACTTTATCTGTATTCCTCGTGTGATGTGTGCCATGAGACATCCTACGATAATTCATTTCATATGGTCAGGCAACAGTCTAATTACATACATCACATTCTGCTCTTTGTATAGTATTCCTTCATGCATGTTTGTAAGTTTCCATATAAATACACAAAATGCTGTATTTTCTCTCTCCTTCTGTCTCTTTACATCAATATGTTGAACTCATGGGGCACCTGGGTGGCTCAGTCAGTTAAGCATCTGACTCTTGATTTTGGCTCAGGTCATAATCTTATAGTTTGTGAGTTCGAGCCCCACATAGGGCTCCGGACTGACAGTGTGGAGCCTACTTGGGATTCCCTCTCTCTCCTTCTGTCTCTGTTCCTCCCTCGCTCTCTCTCTCAAAATAAATAAATAAACTTAAAAAATATTTAATATGTTACACTCATAAGTCTCTGACACAAGCTTGGTAGTTCCTATGAGGTCGTTTACTCCCCTGTGATAATACTGCACTTATTGTTACCTGCACTGTTGTGCATCTGTCGCTGTAAATATTCTTTCCAGACCTTGTCTCAGCTGTTTTCTCTTGTGAATTACTTGGGCCCTCTTCCATTATTGTCTTTAAATTTTTCTTAATGTCATACATAATGACATCTCAATTTATCTGCACATTTTTTTCTGATTCTCTCTACTCAGATTTAAATTGTCAAGTCTCTAGGCATGGTCTTATGATCCTCTGAACGTAGGTTTCTTCTCTTATCAAGTGATAATCACTCAAGTATTCTTAGGGTATTGGCCAGAAAACTTAGCCATTGAGCATTTTACTTCCCAGAGCTTCTGTTCTCTTCCCGAACTTCAATCTCTGGATAGAAGAAAAGTGGGAAGGAAATGTCTTGACTTCTAAATTTTTCCTTTTCTAGTTTCTACAATCTGGTTGTAAGGAGATGCTTTCTAGGGTTCCTTAAGAGATAGCAAGTACGAGTTACACATCTTCCACACACATTTTATTGATCACAGCACCCTTTTCCACTGAGCCTGAAGATGACTTCTGATCCATAACATTCCAGGAAGGTGTTGGCACTTGAGATAAAATTGGTTTATCATTTCTGACTCTAGTAATGTCATTTATCACCACACAATTAGAAGAAGTCAGCCAAAATCCATAGGTTAATATATGCACAGGTATAGCATATCCTTCAGATCAACAGAGAGCTGATTTCACGTGGAATACCACATTATGTCACTTGAGGACTTTAAGTATTGTGCACCATAGGGGGGAATTTAATTAAGAAATAATTTTGATTACCATATGAATATTCTGACTAAAACATGTGATTGAAAAATATCTAGATGAAAGAATTTTAATATGAAATGAAGAATTAATTTTTTTGCTGTTTTTAACATCTAATGTTATAATAACTACATTAAAAAATAATATTTAGACATTTTGCTCAAATTTATGGTAACAAACCCATTGAATTTGAAGTCGGTAAACTCACTTTTATCTAGCTAATACCATATTTAGCAGGAATTAGAAAGTACTTATTGGGGCACCTGGGTGGCTCAGCCGGTTGGACGTCTGACTTCAGCTCAGGTCATGATCTCCCACTCTGTGAGTTCGAGCCCCACTTTAGGCTATGTGCTGACAGCTCAGAGCTTGGAGCCTGCTTTGGATTCTGTGTCTCCCTCTTTCTCTGCCCCTCTCTCACTCATACTCTGTCTCTCAAAAATGAATAAATGTTAAAAACATTTTTTAAAAAAGTACTTATTGATCTAAGAAAAATTATAGTAAACAAAATTTTTAAAAATGTTTATTGTTTTTCATTTCATAATTTGAAAACATTCAGGTTTTCTATCTGATTTGAATGTAAAAGCCAGGATTCTTTTTTTTTTTTTTATGTTTATTTTTGAGAGACAGAGAGACAGAGTGTGAGCAGGGTAGGGGAAGAGTGAGAGGGAGACACAGAGTCTGAAGCAGGCTACAGGCTCTGAGATTGTCAGCATAGAGCCCGACACGGGGCTCAACCTCGAGCTGGTTGAGTGCTGAGTGTCCGACTTTAGCTCAGGTCATGATATCACAGTTCATGAGTTCGAGCCCCACATCAGGCTCACTGCTGTCAGCCTGTCTGCAGAGCCTGCTTCAGATCCTCTGTCCCCCTGTGTCTGCCCCTCCTCCACTGTGCTCTCCCCAAAATAAATAAATATTTTTAAAAAATAAACAACTGTCCAAGTCAGAAAAATAAATAAGTCAGCATCTAAGTGGGTAAGTCAGTATCTTAGTAATCATATTTTGGAATCAGTTACTTTACTTTTAGGATTGTCATTTAAGGAATCATTGAGTTATGCTAATGATGTAATGACACAGGGTTATTTGTTATTGTGAAAAACATGTAGAAAATATGGCAGCCTGTCCCCAGGACCACTGATTATTAGTGAGAGACCTCTCGCCACTCATTGTGAGTTTCTGTTTTATTTAGCCAAGGATACAAAGGGGTTTTGGAAGTGGCAATATAGAGCAAGAACAGATGTATCGTATCTTCATCCAACTTTGCTTGGCTCACAAAGTTCTTGCCAGGAAGGCAGGACTGCTGGTGACACTGTCTACAAAAGATCGGGCTTACAGATCCAAGAGGCTGAAATTTATGTGGCATTATGTTTTGTGTCTATTTGGGGTTCATATTACACTTTTATTTTTGTGCTTCATGCTTCCACTGAAGGGTATATTGACAAATTAAACTTTCTGGATCTAAGCTGTGCATCAACGAGGCTACATCTTTACCTGGTGATGTCAGTGCCCAGGTAGCCAGAATACTCCTCTGTCTTGGGCTGTGTCTTGGAAGGCCCCCCTCCCACACACAAATAGACATCCTTCATTGGGAGATATTATATATACTATCAACATTATAATTAAGGGGGGAAATGTTATACAACTGCAAAAGAGTTGTTAGTGATATAAGGAAAAACTATAATGTTAATTGAAAAAAGCAGGACATGGGGCGCCTGGGTGGCTCAGTTGGTTAAGCGTCTTGGCTTTGGCTCAGGTCATGAGCTCACGGTTCGTGAGTTTGAGCCCCACATTGGGCTCTGTGCTGACATCCCACAGCCTGGAGCCTGCTTCGGATTCTGTATCTCGCTCTGTCTCTGCCCCTCCCCTGCTTGTGCTCTCTCTGTCTCTCAAAAATAAACAAAAAAAATTTTTAATTAAAAAAAAAAAAAAGCATGACAAATTTTATATACAACATGATCTCAACTTTGTAAAAATGCAAAGATAAAAAAGAGAAATGCATATAGTAAAATTCTAATCACTGTTTTTATTTTGTTTTTAATTTCTGTATTTTACCAAGTTTTCTTGTTGGCCCACTTTAAAAAATCTGAACTATTTAAATTAGCTTAAATAAAACTTTCATAGGTATCATTATACTTTAAAATTTTTAACCCAACTACAGTATATAAACATTTCATCTCATGAGTTTATTGTGAGGAGAGTGACGTTTTCATCGGATGTGGTTCCTTACCAATTTCCTGCTTACAGCCATATAGATAAATATGTGGATTTAAATAAGCGGGTCAAGTAACTAGTACTAGTCTTCTGGTACAAGTAAATTCCTATCACATAAAGTCTTCTGTGTAAGAAGCTGCTTCCATACCTTTCAGGGGGCTTAAACTAGTAGTACTGATCACAGCACACAAATGCTCGCACGCAAAACACCCCACCAGCATCCCGCTAGGCACTCTCTGTAACTGTTGTTCTAGGCTTTGTTGCAGTGACGGCCCATTCATGTTTTATTTGTTGTTTATGGAAGAACCACCCATTTTTTAAAATAGGAGACTGTGAGCATACACAAGCTCTTTTTTATTTTCATTTATGTAAATTAAAACTAATTTTGCTTTTGAAGACGGGCAAACTCTCTTGAGATATGTAGAAC